>NC_090940.1:494489545-495114545 GCF_040938575.1 Ambystoma mexicanum | reverse complement strand
AAATAGGTGTGTGTCACTCTGAACTCCCGTAATTCAGGGAGCACAGTCATGCCGCCAGCTATTTGGTGTGGCCATGCACATGTCCCTGTAAGCATGAACATTTTTTATCTAGGTGCAATCTGTACTGGCATGACGTGTGGTAGTCGGGTTGGCATTCAATAGATGATGCAGGGTGTAATCATGCATGCTGAGGCAGATATGCTGTCGTAGTGCAACAATGTTTTGACTCCAATTCATGCTGTTCATTATTTACTATGCATGGTCACACTGCCCACATAGCCACACTTGCCGTCCTGTTCATTCATGCATTGCTTGCCATCAAAATGGTGGCCTGGTTGTGCCTCTTACTTGTTCTCATTGATATGCATTATTTGTGACATGTGGCCCAGTGAAGTGTCATGTACCATTTGACTGGTTTAGGTCAGGAGTGTTTGGCTCTGCATGCATTCTCCAATCACCGTCTGTTCCCACCCAGGTGCAGTATTGCCCCCCCCTCATGCATCCCCACACATCAGTACCCCAAAGCACTGCCATGGGACGGTTGTGCAACTCACCAAGCAGCCAGGCACGTGGTCCGGCATGTCGCTCCATTTCATGGGGTACCGTGGATTTACCCAGTAACATGGCATCATGTGTTGATCCAGGAAATCGGCCGCAGCAGTGGGTGATGATCTTCCTGGAGTCACATACCATTTGCCCATTGATGGAGTGGTAGTGTTTGCGATTGCGGTACACAGCCTCTATGGCATGGGGGACTATCAATTCCACATGGGTGCAGTCGATGGCACCGACACAATTGGGCATGCCTGCCAGTGCATGGGAGCCTGCTTTGGTTTCGGCTATCTCCTGGGCAGTCCGTGGTAGAGATATGTGGGTGCTTGTGTGCTTCAAGAGGGCATCCAGCACTTGGTTCAGCATGCGTGAAAATAGTGGTTGTGAAATGCCATGCAGCTGGCCCACTGTGTGTTGGTAGGTGCCTGTGGCTAGGAAGTGTGGCACAGACACCACCTTTAGTAGTGGGGGGATGGCAATGCATATTTGTATGTGACTGGCAATGTCGTTCTGTATCATGTGCACTATGGTGGTGATGGTGTCACGGTCCAACCGGTACAGGGTGTGGATCTGCTCAGGGGTAGGGTTGAATGGGCTGGGTCTGGTGCGAGGTATTGCTGGCTGCCTACGAGGCTCTGGTGGCTGCGCTGGTGGTAATGGATGGGCCTGTCTCAACCTCCTTCTCCTCCTGTGTCTCCTCTGTGCTGCCTGTTCTTGCTCCTGTTGTTGTTGTTGCAGTTGTTGCTGTAGTTGTATCAGTATAGGCAGGTCCTCCTGCGCCATGTTTGCAAATGCTAGTAGTGGCATTTTGGTGTAGGAAGGGGTGTGGTGTTTAGTTGTGCTCCTTTTGTACTGGGCAACTCTGCATTGCCTACACCGGGGGGGGTTGTGGTGTGTGGGTGTGCTCAGTTCATAGTGGCACAGCCTCCTTTGACTTCACCTGTGGGGATTGTGTGCACCTGTGGCAGCTGGCTTGTATCTTGCTTGCTGTTTGCAGGTGGTCCGCGATGCCTGTTTTGCTGGCATCATGCAGCACGTTATTACCGGGTTCGCGATGCCGGTATTTGCATGTTTGCGTGGGTTGAAATTACCCCCTATTACCGGCATGCCGGTATTTGCTACCTGAAGAGGCGCGTGTACGCGCCTATGCCGCTATTAGCGGCACCGTTGTTTGGTATGCCGCTAATACCGGGGTTCCAGGTTGGAATGCTACGGAACGGTAAATGATGGCGGTATTTACATACCGGCATCGTTTTTCCCTTACCGGCATACCTCATAATGAAGGCCATTGTCTTTTTGGTAGAATAGCCTGGCCTGAGACTTTGACAAATGTTATTCCCCATTCATCTTGAGAGGCTATTGACTGTAGGGCACTTCTCTAATTTCCCCGGCTCCTTTGAATGAAAAGGATTTAGAACTCCTTTCCTCATAGTAAGGGGGTGGGTGGGTTAGAACCAGGGTTTAAATGGGAAGTACAATTGGCACGAGCAGGAGGAATAGGCTAAGACCAACTTGTCTCTGAATCAGCCCCAGTTAGATCTGAATCTACTAAATACATTGTGAATCCACAGTTTGTATCAGCTGATTCCTATCCCACTTCTGAGACCATATATGAGGGGTCATTAATGTGAGATGGACAACTGCTTGTGGTATAAGTGTTTTATAAATAAACAATATAATATAATACAATACAATTAAACATTGTATTAAAGAAAAAGGGTTCAAGCAATTCATTTCTTTTCCTACTGTATCAGGGAATTCCCTACCCAGTATAAAGGCTAAGGGGATAACTCATAACATATACAAACTGTAACTCACACTAAACAACAAAACATTCAAAGTGATTCATAAACAACATAAAACAGTAAACAACAATTAACCAGCCGTTGGATGACCTTCACCTGTCCTGGGTAAATCCATACCCCAGTATTGTCCAAAGTCAACTTCCTCAAATGTTCCAAAGAAAAAGTAAAGTCTTTTACCAGTTCTTGTAATGTGCAAATAAAAAATAGTGAATCAATCAAAATTCCACTAGTGACAGTTCTTCAGCTTTCAGTTGAAAGGATCCCATTCCACTTGCAGCCAAGGAAATAGCACCCATTGTAATCCTGGATACCCTCTTTCTAAGATTATTTTGCCACAGTTAAAAACAATAGATTAACAACTTCTCCTTCTACAACTTCACAAGTGGTTGTGACCTCTGCAGTGTATTTGGTATAATTGTAAGGACGCTTCTTCTTGGGTTGTTGCTTTCCTCGGGACAACCACCCTTCTACTACTGTTACCGTGCAAACAGACTCCTTTGTTCCACGGTATTACACTACTATAAGCAACTTCAATGTAACATCCACTGACAGCATTATATGCAACCACAGTTCTGGTATTTTTGCCTCAACTTTGTACTTCAGGATTTTTAGGTCATTTAAAGATAAGACTCTTCGACCTCTATAGGTAGGCAAGGCACTCTTCTTTCCTATACTCCAAAAAAAGGGCTGCCTATATTCTTCTTTTGTCTGCTTTACTGTCACATGTGTAACCTGCCTCGGCTTCAAGGCTGACTTTCTCTGAACCTCAGCAGTCTCAGCATTACAGATTATTTGCTCAATCTTCCTACAAGCACCCAGATCCCTTCCACAGCTTTATTCACACCTTCTTGGTTCTAGTAGGTATCCCTAAAGCTGTACTGATACACTTCCAACTTCCGATAACAATGTGACACTTGTATCAGAGAACACTGTACTTTTAACTACTTCGCAAATCAGGTGAATAGATTTAAGCAGGGCTTACTTCACTATAAAAAGGGTTTGCCTCTTGGCTTGGGTAATGCTTGTTCTTCTCGTTTGTACAATAACTTCTAGGTTGAAAGAATACTTGTACTTAATGTTACAATATTTAGTCTTCCTAAAGAGACACAGATTTAGGCACATATGACAACTCTTTAAGGAGGATCTTTAACCTTATGTAATTGCAAGTGCTTGTATTCCCCGGTGTTATCACAGAGATGCTTTCTAAATCCTGTCAGGAATTACAATTGGCCACATGCGACCTTCATTTGATGATGTAAGTACTTTTACCAATTGTGAAAGTCAATGTTAAGGTTTTCGGAATGTTTCAGCAAGCGTTCCCTCTTTAATTAGGGACAAACGACCACTTCAACAAAGTTAATAGTTCAACATTGGGAAATTGGATGCTTTTCTTCTTACGCGAGCACTGTGACTTTTACTAGAAGTACACGTGATATATTTCCATTGATAGCAATACTTTTCACAATGACGAACAGTTTATATTCACTTCTACTCTTATGCAACCCACTTTAAAGCTGGTAACAGTTACTGGTAAGGTTTTCAGAGTGAACCTTTACACCAAGCTTCACTCACCGGCTCCGGGAACACTGTGGTTCCGGGTTTTTTCACCTTCCCAACTTCTTCCACTTCTAATGCTTTTTTCACACTTGGGACCCACACCCTTCTGCATCACGGGTGTCTCAGCTCCGTCCACGCCAACTGAGAGTCTCCTTCACTCCTCTGTCCCTCGGCTTGCTTTCTACTACAGGCCTCCATCTTCAGCACAGTCATGGCTCTGCAATTATAGCCACTAGGCACACCTGGGAAATCCTTCAATCTTAGCAAGTATTTCTGAGTGCAGCCACGGCAAGGCTGGGTTTGTGAAGACAGAAGCCTCTCAGAACTTGCAGGGGAAATCTGTTGTCTCCGCCTCCCGGCATTGATTAGGTGATCACACTTCCTCATGAACAGCCAGCCTTGTTCTCGTTTACTTCTGCTACTGCTGCCAGACTTCCAGCTCCTGCTCCAGCTCCTTCCTTCTTCCCTTACCTGCTGCAGCCTTGTGTGCCTCATAGGTGGGGCAATTGTGTCTGCTGCAAACCATTAATGTCAATTTCATGATCCTTGAAAAGGCCTAATTGCCTGTCTTCTATATCTACCTGCTTCTTCAGCCCTCTTCTTCGGTCTTAGTTCTTATGGCATCCTGGAACATATAGTTTACTTTCTCAAAGTCAGGTTTTCAACTTCTTGTGTATTATTAAGGGTATATTGAATTGATTTTGTAATTTTAACAGAGGAGCTGAAGGTTTCACGTTATATGGAGGTAAATGGTGCAGAGAAGGCAACACTTTCGCTATTCCTTGTAGTATGCACTTGGTATTGAGGAAGACATTTGTTTTTAAGGACCAAAAGGATTCTTTCTTTCATTATAATAGGTTTGGGTGTTACAACCTTAGGCTTTACCACCTTAGATTTAACAGGAGTCTTAGAGATATTAAAATGACAATAAGCCATAACCTCTTCTGGCATAGTGGTAAGAATCTCCCTGTCAGAGGAAAAATATTGTAGTTCATCTCATAGAATCTGCTTTATCGGCACCCCCACAATAAGATTGGTGTCATGGTCATGAAGTCAGGGGCACAGGAATGCAGGGGTTGAATGCACAGGAGACCTGGGTGGACACTGTCCTGGCGCCTTTGGCACCAGGCTCATGAACAAAAGTAAACAAGAACATTCATTTAACACCGAAAAGCTTTTATTATGGACATAGCACTTCAGATGCATTAACCTTGAACATTCCATCCATTAAGCAGGATGCATTAACCTTGAACATTCCATACATTAAGCAGCCCCAAGTGTATTCTTGGCTATGGTTGCTAATGGATTGCCTTTGCACATGCTCACTCTCTAGGAGTGGCAGGGTGTGGCTGGTAAGCCGGCCCTAATGGGCATGTCCACGATCTCAGCTATATAAGCTGCCCCGATCCTTAAGACAGACGATTCGCATTATTCTGCACTTGCAAGCAGCGTAATGCTCACCGTCGCCTGAGATCATACTTACCTTTGAAGATCCTGCTTCCTGGACATCCTGCTTCCTGCCAGCATACTGACCAACTGGGGGAAGCTGTTCCTACCTGTACATCTCTTTGGCGAACCAAATATTCATCTTTACACTTCTGGAACGCCAAAATCTTCATCTTGGAACCGCAGCATGACGCACTCCATCGTCGACAGCAACGACTGCAAGGAAATACAGAAGACAAGGTTAGTCATCGAAAAAACAGTCAGTTTAAGGGTGTGCCTCGCCATACTTCGCGCTTTCCTTAAACCATCACTTACCTGCTGTCGAACATTGCGGTAGCATCCATCTTCTATCCAGCCGCATCTCGTGTCTCACCGCTGCATTGAGGCCGCATTTCCGTCTAAGGGAAGAAAACAGAAGAGAGACATTATTGCGGGCATAAATAGGAGCAACAGATAATGCCATTAAACATAACGAACAGCATCACAAGAGCTCAGGAAAGACTTAACAATCATAAGGAGAAGCATAGTCGTAGCTGGACTGGACTAATCCTTATCAGGGATCAGTGAAGGAACTAGATCTCATTTGACGCGCCCCTGCCAGAAGTAGAAGGGCAGATAATTTATCTTCCATAATTCACAGGTGAGCTTTATGGGCCGGCGTATGCTCACAGAAACCGTACTTTGGAGTGAAGGGTTTGAGAGGTACAACAATCACAGATTGGTGCACTCACACACTCTTATCTCCACTGGATAGCTCAGCATCAACGTGTTTGCTCTGGAGGAAAGACGACACAGAGCAACACAAGTTCATTCCCGGGTCCGCACTTAGAAACCTCTGGGTATTAAACGCATTATAAATAACCTATCATATCATACACAGTAGCAGTATCACCACGTACCACCGCTCACAGCTTTTCTACTGAGGCAGATGCCTGGAGGGGGTGATTCAAGTTCAGGGAGGGCTGCAACCGTGCCCCAATGCCTCCGCAGAGACCAGGTGAGTGTAACAGAACGCAAAGCCTCTAATACTCTCTGCCTGGGAGTTATGGAAACTTCAGATCAGTTAGCCCTCTTACTAGGGGAATTATGGGCTGAAGTACATGCTTCAAGACAGGAAACCAATGCATTACTGAGGGATCTTATTGTAACTCAAGAAAGAACTGATAAATTGGCAAGACAAATGCTACAAAAACAAGCAGGACAGGTTCCACTGCCTGGAGTGACCCATTCTTCTCATTCTTCCACACCACAAAAATCAACACCGGTTAAGGTGGTTCTTCCAGGAGCAGTGCCTCTAGCCCCTCCTGAACGCTTCATCTGCGACCCAAACAAGTTTTCTGTATTTATGAACCAATGTCACCTTCATTTCTTGTGCAGCCCAGGAGCCTTTCCTAATGACCAAGCCAAAGTAGCATTTGTACTCTCGTATTTAGGAGGTAGTGCAGCGTACTGGTCTATAACTTTGGTAAATCAAGATGACTCTTTACACCGGGACTTTGGGAATTTCCAACATGAGATGGAGAAATTGTTTGCCCGTCATACTCAAGGACTAGCTCTGGACAACGAGTTGTCACTCAGACAAGGGAGTCAAGATCGATTAACCTATATTGCAACCTTCAATCGTCTCATAGCCCAGACCAACTGGCCAGAAGAGAAGAGGACTACACTATTTTACCGAGGGTTACATGGAGAACTTAAGGATGTGTTGTCGCAAGTGGTGAATCACACTGAGAGGTCTGCAGAC
Organism: Ambystoma mexicanum; assembly: GCF_040938575.1. Classification (NCBI taxonomy): domain Eukaryota; kingdom Metazoa; phylum Chordata; class Amphibia; order Caudata; family Ambystomatidae; genus Ambystoma; species Ambystoma mexicanum. The sequence continues at coordinate 495,107,441 of NC_090940.1, read as the reverse complement.
TACATAGACCTGATGGTGCAACTCGATCATAGGTTGCAGAATCGGAAAATGGATCAAGCTAGATCAGAGGGGACAGTCAGTTTACATACGACCTCGTGAGAATCACACTAAACCACATGAACAGTCTGACTCAATGTAAATTGGTGGATTACGAAGTCCCCTTACCAAAGCAGAAAGGGAAAAAAGAAGACAACAACAGCTTTGCTTATAATGTGGACAAGCAGGTCACTTCCTCCGTGATTGTCCAGTAAAACCACCCAAGAAAACGGTTGGGGCAACAGACAAAACTGATGAAGAAGAAGAACAGAACTCGGGAAACTCCAATGCCCGGCAAGTGCTGGGGTCCGCTTGTCGAGCATGAAAAAGGAATCCGTACAGACCTCACATCTAGTCCTTCCAGTGCTTTTGGTGAATCACAAGCAACCATCAAAAATACATGCCTTGGAGGCATATATTGATTGTGGAGCTGTGGGTAACTACATTGACCAAGATTTGGCTCTCTGAATAGGCCTTCCTCTCAGACAGAAGCAGAAATCGGAAAAACGTCACTTCTGTGGATGGTTCTCAGCTATCATCCGGCCCAGTGATACAATACACAGAGAAAGTCAAGCTTCTTTGTCAGGACAGGCATCAAGAGGACATTACTTTGGATCTCATTGGTGCTCCTCAGCTCCAGATGTTATTGGGAATGCCCTGGCTGGAGACCCACAATCCTAGGATCAACTGGTGAAAATGAGTTCTGACATTTCCTCATGATTGTGCCGACACATATTACAAAAAAGATGACACCAATCTGAAACCGAAGAATGGAATCGTGTTGGGCCTCATCAGCTCCTTAGTGCTTGAATACCAGGATTACCAGGATGTCTTCGAAAAAGAGCAAGCCAACATTCTGCCCCCGCACAGACCCTACGATTGTCAAATAGATCTTGCACCCGTAGCCCAGATCCCTTGCAGCCAAATTTATGCTCTGACAGAACAGAAAAATCAGCATCTTAGAACTTACCTGGATCAGTACCTGGTGAACAGTTTCATTCACCTGTCCAAGTCACCTGCCTCCTCGCCCTTATTTTTCGTGCCTGAAAAGGAGGAGGACTTAAGGACTTGCATCGACTATAGAGCCATCAATCAGATCACAGTAAAAAATGGATATCCTTTACCACTTATACCAGAGCTCCTGGACCAAGTGAAACATGTTCAAATCTACACAAAACTGCATTTAAGAGGAGCATACCATCTTGTAAGAGTAAAAGAGGCAGACGAGTGGAAAAAGGCCTTCTGCACGAAGTACAGCCTCTTTGAATGCCAGGTCATGTCCTTCGGGCTATGCAATGCCCCGCGGCGTTCCAATTCTTTATGAACGATGTACATGGTGAACTACTGGACGTTGGCGCTCTTGTTTACATTGACGACATTCTTATATACTCAAATTCCAAGGAAGAACATGTAGGCCATGTCCGGGCAGTCTTAGAGAAGCTTTGACAACACCAATTGTATGCCAAGTTGGAAAAATGTTTTTTCCATGGAACCGAGGTTGAGTTTCTCGGTTTCATGCTCACACCACAAGGCGTACATATGGATACACAAAAGGTCGATGCAATCCTCCAATGGCCCTCACCAACATCCATGAAAGGAGTGCAAAGCGTACTCGGATTCGCCAACTTTTACCGTCAGTTTATACTTGGGTTTTCACAAATTGTATATCCAATTACCTCCTTGTTAAAGAAAAATCAAAAGTTCCATTGGTCGACAGAAGCTGAAGAAACCTTCCAGAATTTGAAAATAGCATTCACTACAGCACCAGTCCTTCAAAACCCACAACCAGACCTACCTTACATAGTTGAGACAGATGCTTCAAAAATAGCCATTGGAGCAGTATTGTCACAACAAGACCCTGAAACAGGACAACTACACCCCGTCACATTCTGGTCCTGCAAATTTTCAGCCCCTGAGTTTAACTGCACAATCACAGATAAGGAATTACTGTTGATTAAAGCAGCATTCAAGGCCTGGAGACATTACCTTCTTGGGGCGAGACATACGGTCAATGTCATCACAGACCACCGTAACTTGCAATACTTGAAAGCCACCAAAGCACAATCCTTGCGTCAACTTCTTTGGGCTCTCTTTTTCACGGAATATGATTTTATTATCACTTATAGACCTGGAGTACGCAATGGGAAATCAGACGCTCTATCACGCATGAGTGATGAAAAAGAGACTTTTACAGCATCCAACCCCGTGGCCATAATTCCTGAGGAAAGGATTCAAACCAGAATAGCTGCCACCACATGTGTGGATGACCAAAGAACCAGTTTGCAATCCCCGAAGGATCAATCAACACAACAGCAATGGCTGTTAAAAGGTGACCAGTACACCATCAAAGACAATCTACCTTATTTCCAAGGACGATGTATATGTCCAAGACCAAGAACTGCAAAAGCAAATCATCACAAGTTACCACGATTCATTAGTGGAAGGACACCCAGGAACAGCCAAAACTCAGGCTAAGGTAATCCCAAACTACTGGTGGCCAATGTGGCGAAAAGACATTGCCCAATTTTTTTAAACCTGCGGTGTCTGTGCACAACACAAGTCTCAAAAACAGAACCCTGCTGGCTTACTACATCCCCTAAATGTAACGCTCACCTGGTATCCATGGGGACGTCACTCAGCCTGTTCTGACCTCTTACGACCTCAAACCCTTCCCTGGAGGCTATTCGACTGGAGACTGGGCCTGAAACACAGGATTGGTAGAGTTTAACTCCCGATTGTCTTTGTGTGCTTGAACCCCTTCTTCCCCGGGGTCCAACCCTTCCCTTTGATCCACAGCTCACCTTGTTTTCTTGGATAGTGTGCTCGCCATCCTGCTTTCAGCACAGGGGCACATTGATTGATGCAGGCTCGTTGCTGCCTAGTTACTTCACTGGAAAGAGTCCGACAGTTAAGTATAATGAGTCTTTTAGACAGTTCTCTAACTTTGTTCCTTTCCTTCCTTAGATGATGGCCGGCGTCCGGGGATGGTGGCGTGCTGCAAGATGAATAACGCTGAAGGTGAGTGAGAGCGTGATGCGCGATGCTCCCCTTTCATATTTGTATTGAACTGAGTTCTTTTTCTGTGTCTTTTAGGTGCCGCGACGTTTCAGCATGGATGCCGGTTATGAAGAACAAATGCGGTGAGTAAGCGCGGTATGCGGCGCCTCTAGATGTTTCCACGCTAACCTGGAGTGTCTTTTCCCTCTTGCAGAAGCATGAGAAGTTCCGGAGACATTTTATCCCTCTGAAGAGACTCCCAACTGCGTCATTTCGCGCTTCTGTATTCCTCAAGCAAATTTTTCAATTGCATGGATTTCCATCATTATTAGTATCTGATCACGGAATGCAATTTGTTTCTGTCTTTTGGAGAAAGTGTTGTACGATTGCCAAAATCGATCTCCAGTTGTCCACATCACCTTCAAACTGATGGGCAAACTGAACAAACCAACCAAACTTTAGAACAATAACTCAGGTGTATGTTGCAACAGTCTGAGGATTCTTGGAAAAATATACTCTGGATAGCTGAGTATGCATACAACAACTCAGTTCACACAAGCACAGGGCAAACTCAATTCTACACTGTGCACGGAAGACATATCAGGACATCAGTATTTGATCTACCTGATACCCTGGAAATGCCAGCCATAAAAAACTTGCACAAAACCATCACTCAGGTTCTTAAGGAGGTGACAGAGCATCTGACCAAGGCTAAGGAAAGACAAAAACTGTTTGCTGATCGACATCGGAAGGAAGCTCCCGCCTACCAGATTGGAGAAAAGGTGTGGTTAGCATCCAAAAATATTCTCCTGAAGGAGCCAAGAGCTTTCCACCTAAGATACCTGGGCCCCTTTACATTTAAGTCAATAATCACTCCTGTCGCCATGAAATTGGAGTTACCATCTCACATGAAAATTCACCCTGTATTTCATGTCTTTCTCCTCAAACCAATGAAGTCCAATACACGGCTTAGTTCTCCGTCAGAGCCCGAAATAATAGATGGAAAACCATAATACGAAGTCAAATCCATCCTGGACTCCAAGGTGGTTCAATCAAAATTGTATTACATAATTTACTGGAAAGGTTACGGACCTCAAGACCGAACCTGGGAACCCAGTGCACACGTCCATGCTCCGTGTTTAATCAGACAGTTCCATCGCAATAATCTCACCAAACCAGGACCGGGAGGAGAACCACCCTTGAGAGGGGCTTTGAGGGGGAGTCCTGTCATGATCATGAAGTCAGGGGCACAGGCATGCAGGGGTCACATGCACAGGAGACCTGGTGGACACTGTCCTGGCGCCTTTGACACCAGGTTAATGAACAAAAGTAAATGAGAACATCCATTTAACACCAAAAGGCTTTTATTATGGACATAGAACTTCAGATGCATTAACCTGGAACATTCCATCCATTAAGCAGAATGCATTAACCTTGAACATTCCATCCATTAAACAGCCGCAAGTGTATTCTTGGGTGTGGCTGCTAATGGATTTCCTTTGCATGTGCTCACTCTCTAGGAGTGGCAGGGTGTGGCTTGTAAGCCGGCCCTAATGGCCATGCCCACGATCTCAGCTATATAAGCTGCCCCGATCCTCAAGACAGACGATTCGCATTATTCTGCACTTGCAAGCAGCGTAACGCTCACCGTCGCCTGAGGTCAGACTTACCTTTGAAGATCCTGCTTCTTGGACATCCTGCTTCCTGCCAGCATACTTATCAACTGGGGGAAGCTGTTCTTACCTGTACATCTCTTCAGCGAACCAAGTATTCATCATTACACTTTCCAGAATGCCAAAATTTCCTTCATCTTGGCACTGCAGCACTACACGCTCCATCGTGGACAGCAGCGCCTGCAAGGAAAAACAGAAGACAAGGTTAGACATAAAAAAACAGTCAGTTTAAGGTTGCGCTTCGCCATACTTCGTGCTTTCCTTAAACCATCACTTAACTGCTGTCGAACATTGCGGTAGCATCCATCTTCCATCCGGCCGCGTCTCGCGTCTCACAGCTGCAATGAGGCCGCATTTCCATCTAACCGAAGAAAACAGAAGAGAGACATTATTGCGGGTATAAATAGGAGCAACATGTGAAGACTTTAAACAGAACGAACAGCATCACAAGAGCTCAAATAAGACTTACTAATCATAAGGAGAAGCATAGTCGCAGCTGGACTGGACTAATCCTTATCAGGTATCAGTGAAGGAACTAGATCCCATTCGATGCGCCCCTGCCAGAAGTAGCAGGACAGAGAGCTTATCTTCCATAATTCACAGGTGAGCTTTATGGGCTGGCGTATTATAACAGAAACCCTACTTTGGGGTGAAGGGTTTGAGAGGTACAACAATCACAGATTGGCGCACTCACACTCTTATCTCCACGCAGGAGCAGTATCACCACGTACCACCGCTCACAGCTTTTCTACTGAGGGAGAGGCCTGAAGGGGATTATTCAAGTTCAGGGAGGGCTGCAACCGTGCCCCAACGCATCCGTAGAGACCGGGTGAGCGTAACAATGGGTTATTAAAATGCATTGAATAAGATTGGACTTCTGCTGTGGTTTAAGACTTCAACGGCAGGTATAGCTTGGTATTTGAACCATATCAGTGTATAAGGTACCACATTTGTCCATGGCAATGGTGAATGCGGTCCTTAGGCTGTCCACTGTGTTAGGGTTATACACCATGTATTGTTAGCACAGTGCTTCAAATGGCTAGCCCTCCTTAATTATGCCTGGTGAATGAATTTGGCAACAATGTACACTGTGTTCAGGTAATTTGATCTTTTGCAGTAGGCTATTCCCTCACCTGCATGTCTGATACATGCAGCTCTAAATAGCGCAAAGAGGTTGTTTGGATCGAAGGTCCTTATATCCAGGGCAGATTAGCAGAAAATGGGATGGAGATTCCTCTTGTGCTCCACAAGTCTGGCACGTTCCATCAGAGGGCTCCTGCCAGTTCCTTGTGAAGCTTGCCATCCTCAAGGTGTTAGTTCCATCAGAGGGCTCCTGCCAGTTCCTCGTGAAGCTTGCCATCCTCAAGGTGTTAACCCGGAAGTGAATATAAAGGCTGCAGGTATATAATGGTGTCCACATAATCTCCACACCCAAAAGGTAGCTTTGTTCTAAATAGGGTAGAATCACCCTATACTTTAACAGGCTCGAGGTGACCGCCAGTTAATTCAAAGATGAACAATTAATGTCCCCCCAAGCGACCAAAATGGGTATGAGACAGAAGTCAATACACTCCAAAATGGACTCACAGTCAAGAGAAACTGTGAATCCGCATAGCTTGCAGACTTGGAAACAATATTAATTAAAAAGAAATGTGAGGGGTCGGATGCCTGAAATGTGAATTTGCCACATTCACAACTCCCTTAACATGTAGCATAATTTCCCTTTTGTTTTCATCCTTTATGTTACAAGGTTTTTATGCTGCACCACATTTCCATCACAGTTGTCTCGGAGCACGTAGGCTTGTCCGCTCATGTAAAATGTTTGATGACACTGGCAATTGTCTTTTTCTGATCAATGGTCAGTCTTTTAGACCTTACACAGTGCCTGGGTGCTATTGTGAGCCAGAGCACGTTGAAACCATGCCCCATAAAACAGAAGGGGAAATTGTGAAGAGATTGTGAAGATGGACTCCTTGTAAGAAGGAGACTGAGATTTCTGCAAGCACCTAAGGTGTAATTACATGTTACACTTTGACTCTAGAATGGATGGGGAGATCCAGTGTTGGGGATGGGGGAATGAAGAGGAAAATGATTACACATGATGCATTTGGTTAAGGAGGACGACGTGGGTGCTGTGGATACCTCCTTGATTGATTAGGCATTCAGGATGAGGAGGGATTCAAGGGAGGAGTTCACCCCATCTCTATATGGCAGAAGGGATTCTCGGCAAAACTGCCATTTGGTGATTATGGTACCTGGAGAGGTGGGGTAATTGCAGGATAGAGACTGTGAAGTGCAATGAGGACTAGTGGGTAAAGGAACCCAGATATCTTGCGCTGAAAATATACTGATTGGGGTTTTCCAGATTGAGTTTTATTATGTAATTAGAACTGCTAATTAAATAATAAAAATCAAACTGGAAAACCAGAATCAGTATTTTTTCAGCGCAAGATATCCTGGTTTCATTACCCACTAGCCAATAAACAAGGTCTGGGCAACCCCTTCCCCTCCCGTGAACTTACTGCAGACCCAATTTTTGAAATATGTGTCAATATGCAACTAATTGCTCAGTGCTGCACGAGATGATGCAGCCTCTTGTGCCCAATCCTTTGTCTACCTGTAGTAAGAAGTAGTCATAGGGGGCGGGGCGATGGAGGGGGAAGGAAATGAGATTGAAGGAGAGGAGAATCAGGTCCTGAGAATGTCCTTAAGTGTGAATATTTTGATCATGGAGACAGAGCAGGGAGTGGTCAGAGAAAAAAGAATCAAGTAGGAGGCAGTGTGGCATTGTAAAGTCAGGGAGGATAAAGTTTCCCTTAGCTATAATAGGTTCCTGAGAGGGGAGGGATTCCGTTAGAAGATCAAGGTCATGAAATAAGAGGTCAAGAGTGCTTGGATGTCTGTTCACATGGCAGCACGTAGTGCCATGAAGGTTAAAACAAACCGTTGCTGAGGTTGGAGGGGGATGGAAGGAAAATTCGGGAGAGAAGAAAATTTGGGAGCAGACATTTAACAGCCTATAAAAATAACAACATAGAATATTTGGTGTGAGTTTTCGTGTTTTAAATTATTGTGTGTGTTTTTTTTAACATGACAACATACAGAATATAACACGGGGAAAACCACCATTTACAAAAAAAAATGTAACTATGGCAGGTTTGTTGTTGGGCATTGATATCACCACCATGCCATTAATGTTAACGCTCTTCTGGGTAATCCTGTTGTGGCAGATGGCACATAGGACCATGCACTCATTCAGGACCACCAGATGAATCAGTGCAGTGGGTTTGGCCAGTGCTGAAATCGCCGAAGATGAAGGTGAATCTGCTGTTGCTGGAGGGACTGATGCAGATGGTGGTGTCTTTGGTGCTGCTGCTCAAGGCAAAATGGAGGAAGTGGCAGAGGATGAGATGGCCATATAAAGTGGATGGTGCATGCAGTCCATGTCTTTTCATCTTCTATGGTTGATGAGCTTGCTGATATGGCTCATCCCTCACATCCCAGTGAAGCCTAATCAGGTGTTGAATCAGTGAGGTGGCTCCAAGGCTCTGGGATGCTACAGTTTATAGCCCTTTGCACAGCACCTTCTGGCAGACGATTGTCACATTCACAAACTGATAACATACTGATCTCACTTCCGTAGACAATAGCCTTTCTCCTAATACACCAGTGGAGTGAATAAAAACACAGACCCACCAGATTATCAGGCGAAAAGAGGACCCACCAGCTACCCACAGCAACCAGCAACTGACAATGAAAACACAAATAATTACACATGCTTTGTTATGGCCCTGTTCCCAGTCACCTTGGACGGTACACTTACCTGGTCTCCAGTGTGTGCACCATCTGGTTCTCCCAGTGATATAGGTGGCAATAGTGCATAGGCCTGAACATTGACCAACAAAGACTGGATGTCCAAATGTGTGCAAGGACCTAACTCCGCCGGCATGATGACGCCTCTAAAGGAATAAGGGAAAACTTAAAAGACACCAGTAGGCTGGAGTGCTCAGGTAGCAGATTCAGGAGTGAAGGAGTGTCCTACAGATGTGTCAGGACAGGAATTCCATATGTAAAATGAAGGCAGAATCCAAGGACAAAAAACAAACTCAAAGATAGAAAATTCAAGATAAATCCAGGTTACAAAAACAAGACATAATCCAAAACCAATCAAATTAGAAGAGCCAGTTAGATTCCAGGAATTCAGTCCACAAAAATATCAAATCCAATAAGGGTGAGCCAAGAGAAAAACCCAGCTGCAAAAACAGGAACAAACAGGTTCCACGAAGCATTGCTCAAGTAATCGTTGAGAATCAAGGCTCCATTTTTCTTCTTCCTCTTCTAGCCGCAAGACTTCTGGGGTGCGGTGAAACAAGCCCTCCAATTAGGCTGAGTGGCGTCATGATGTAATTCGCCGATGTGGCCGCTGGTAAATGGAGCCCCGTAACTGCCACGGGATACTCCACGGGGTGTAGAGCGTCTGCATACTCGACACCTGACAATGATGCACCAGACCTCTTCCACTTCCATTAGGCTTTGGTGCTCCAGCACCAGGAAATACCTCCAACTGTCATGCTTCTCGATGGTTTTCACCTTCTTGCAGGATGAGTTTGAGTTGGGGACCAGGATATGCTTCACTCATCTGTAACAGTCCACTGAGGCACCTTCTCCTCCCCAGCAGCGCTATATAGATATTAAGCACAGTTGTTTTGTCCCACCATAATGGTAAATTGGGATGTGGGGATAAAATATTAAACAAATGTAACAACCCAAAAGAAAATGCACTTAAATAAATGATTAAAATAATGAATATAAACAATACAAACAATGAACAATTCAAGGTATATAAGGGTAGGAATGAGCAAGGAAAAAAGAGTGGGCAAAATGCTTATCCAGACTTAGAATACTTAAGTGGCTTAAAAACATCTCAGTTACCACACATCTGAAAACCAAGGTGAAAGGCACTTGGAACGATTGTGAACATTCCCTGACTACCCGTGGTAAGAACTTTAAGGAGTCAGGAATGAAACTCAGGCACATTTTAGCCATGATTTTGCTTAAAGAGTTGTATTGAAAATAAAAGGTGTTGGGAAAATGCCTCTCTGACCCTGCTCTAAGAGGAATTTCCCTACCTATAACCAGAACTAAGCATCCGTCTGTGTCAGAATCTTCTAAATAAAAACTGTCCTGGGTCCAAAGTTCTATTCTGACCCTCAATTTAGTTTAGTTTAGTTTTTAATTTGTATAGCGCAGCCAAACCCTGGGGTAACTGGGTACTTTTATCATTAGAACGGAAGTTGTTACAGAAGGTTGCACATATATTGTGTGAAAGCAGATAAAACAGTGCATAGGAAGGTATGAAGGAGCAGGTTACAAGGTGGTCCTTGACGAGGCATAAATTAGATTACGAGTACATGCGTCGCAACTTTGACACTAAGGACACAATAGGGTCAAGTAAGACACTTGCTGGTTTAGGCTATGTGTTGACGACAATCTAATGCTGGATTGTGAGTAGCTCCTTTACCTTAGCTCAGAATGACCAGAATTAAGTGTCTGCTCTGATCGTCATAGGTAGTGCATTCCAAGCTTTGGCTCACACTATAAACTAAAACTAAGGTGAAGATGGTAATGTCTTTAACCTTGGGCAGTTTAGAAAATTGTTCACAAAGAAAGAATAAATAGCTCCAACACAAAGGTTCTTCAAGGATAAAGGTACTTGCTCCAGAGGGTGTTTCCCTTTCCCTGCATTTCTCTTTACTCTCTGTTGTGTTCACCAACAACAGTTCCGTGTGCCTTTCTTGGCCAGCCACAACATTGGCACACAAAACCCTCTGCTTTTGTATTGTTGTCTCTTTCAGGATTGTATATTTTTCTGCCATGATTTTGCTCCTGTTCTCTTGTTTAACACAATCCTTTTCCTAGTCCTGATGTTTCTTCTCAGGACCTCCTTATTTATTTATTTATTTTGTATATACAGCAGCACACAAAGCCATGGGCATCTAGGCACTAAATATAGGAAATGCAAAGGCGAGTACACAGAAAAGTAGGTAAGGCATGGTACAGAGTTTAGCAGAACAGGGGAGTCTTGTATTTCTTTCTGAAGGAGAGGTTGGAGGGGTCAGTTGGCAGGTTGAGGGGCAAATCGTTCCACAGAGTGGCTACGCAGTCTGGGAAGCTGGAGCTCCCTGCTTTTTTCTGGTGAACCGAAGCTATAGCGAGGAGGTGGCTGGTCAAGGAGCGTAGTGGTCTGGCAGGAGAGGATCTGTTAAGTGTTTGAGCCAGGTAAGTGGCCGGTCAAGTGGCACAGCGAGTAGAGTGCTTGCTTTGACACCCGTGCAGAGCCTGCTAATGCAGGTTCGAATCCCGGCAGTGCCAAACTCATCCTTTCATCCTTCTGAGGTCGATAAATAAGCACCACACACCGTGGGTAATAATAAGCAGCGCTCAGATACCTGAGGGTTCGTAGTGCTATATAAATGCCAAATTATTATTATTAATATTAAGTAGCAGCATTCAAAAGGCAGCAATGTGTGATGGAGAGGACTTTGAATTTGAACCTTTCCCCTGGCATCAGAGAGGTGTTCATGGTTTCTGCAGTCCACATCAGCTTAGATGGCATTATTGTGTGCAATTGGGATTTCTCACATGATTCAATCAGAGACAGCAGAGCCAGTCTGCCCAAAGGTTTTTAGCTCTCTGTGGTAAAGAACCCAGCCAACATAGCCCAAAACAAGTCCAACAAGTTAATTCTCTCCATGTGTTCTCCCAGCATCTTATAAAACATGTTCCCAACACTGCCCCCTTTATATGGCTCTGTATGTGTTTTCTAACATTTTCCCTCCTATTCTGTGATGTCACATGTCACCACGCCTCATACATTTCCAGCCACTTTCACAATATCACTTCTAAGAACATCACATGCCAGAACCTTCCAGCAACCATTTGACTCAACTCCTCCTTTTGGCAACCTTTGAACAACATTTTGTTCATCACACCATCATGCGGCCAGAGAAATATGCAACATTGAAGTAAGGGATGTCCAGGAAAGCAGGTACATTTTCTGCTAGTCTTTATTTCCATAAATTGAAGATCGTCCTATCCAAGATGAATCTGCTGATTGGACAGGTTGCTTACTTATATACACATTAGTGTAGAACCTTTGAAGGTAAACAATACACAAAGAGACGAGGGGCAATTTACCGACACTGGGATTCAACCCCAAGGCAAGCTAAGGACACTCAACAACTAAGAAACCCACGTGTCTCTTCGTTCTCTCCTAATACTTTCCAAACTACACATCCTGAGTCCATGAAACAAATAAGAACTGAGTGGAGCTTCATCCAAACTGATGTGAAAACATACACTTTTATTTCACATAATCATCATTACACAAATCCTAAAAAATCACATTAAACCAATATCCTGTAACAAAAACAACACATTTCAATGACATTACATTTCATCAACAGTACAAGAACAGTAAAAACAGATCATAACATAGTTGAACATTTACAATAATAATACAATGATAAAAAAATGTACGGTCACCAGACCGTCTTCCTATTAAGCTACCTCTAAAAAGCAAAGTTGGTTTTGAGAAAATGTGCCACTGCTAGTAAAGGTCATTGATGATCCTAATTTGTGAGAATCCTTTTGCTAACGAAATGAATACAAGTCATTATATAATTGAAGACACTGCTACTATTTCCAGTGTGAAAAGACCCACCATGTTTTGTTCTTCTGTATATGTGAACAACATCTCCAAGAAATTCTTCAGGGGACCAACATACTCAGATTACAAAACACACAATTTAGTAACAAACGGAACTAGCAATTCCATCAATGGTGCTATAAGTCCAAAAGATCTACAAGAGAGAACAAAGATAAGCAGTTAGGAAAAAATCTTATTCAAATTCCTGCTACGTCACATCTAGGGTAGTATAATCAACCCTGAGAGGGCTTACTGTAATACTTCAGTACAAGCACCGTTGAGGCAGCCATGATTAAGCGTCTTCTAAGTCGACAAAACAATCTAGGAAACAATACAAAAAACAGTATGAGAGGAGTCGAACCTATGAGTTTGAATCAAAAGCCACCAATAATATAGACATGTCATAGGTATTGCAAATGCCCGTAATTATAGGGGAAACTCCTATCTAATCAGCAGTGCTCAGGGTATACCGATGCAGACTGACATTAGGAGTGGTAGCGTGATCGCGATGTAAGTGAAAAAAACATTCTATTTAAGTCTGTATCCCTCAAGGACCCAAAGATGACAATTGCTATCTCAAACTCCAAGCTCGTAGTGTTAGAAAGAGATTGTAATATTCTATTGGCTCAAAAGCCTTTCTGCGTGGTGTCGTCAAACACTGTTATGTTAGGGGGAAAAAAAGGACGAGAAGCTATAGAAATTTTACATGTGGACATATTATAAAAAACAATTGGTTTACCTCCAGACTCGTGAATGGACGTATATTGCACATGCAAGCAGTGTTAGCAAGAAGTCTGTCTCGCTTGCATTCTCAGCTGTGATGGAGTAATCACTCTCTGAGTACAGTGGACTTCCGCACCAAAACAAAAGGCACGGTTGTTGCCTAGGAAAAAGCAACCAAAAATATTAAAAGCAAACTTTCAGGACAGAAAAAGTAAAAGACTATCCGGCGGCTAAAATGTCGGTACCGACCTGACAAACTAGGTGCGCTAATTAAGCAGTAGACTAGTCAAGTAACTTACCAGCACTTACACGGTATCTATCATTCTGGCCAATCCAACAACTCTATGGTCCTTGTCACCAGACTCCTGCTACGTGACTGCTGACCCCATGATGTTGGGATACTAAGAGGGGCTGGGCGTACACATCAAATTAAAAGAAGGAACACTATTGCCACAAGTAAAACGGTATCTCGAGAAGCAGATGAAGGAATTCATGAGACACTGCATGCCTTATGGCAGCAAGGCATTATAAAGGAGAGCACACCACCTTGCAACACGCTATCTGATCAAGAAAACAAAAGTAGGAGCGTGGCGTTTTATTTTGGATTTACCCCCTCTTAGCAATATTATTGAGGCAGAAAATCCATTGGTCCTAAATCCTGCAAAAACATATTTTAGCATTCCAGTGGACACACAATTTTTTACGTGGTAGATTTGAAGAATGCATTTTTCTCCATTGCACTACACCCAGACTCCAGGTATCTTACCACATTTACTTACTGCGGGACCAGATTCGAAAACTTTAGAATGCCCCAAGGGTACTGTGAGGGATCTGGCATCTTTAACAGAGTTATACAAATAGATTTGAGTAACTTACAGGTTGCAAGCACAGTGATAAAGTATGTTGATGACATATTGGTATGTAGCACGACTGAAGAGGAGTATAGAAAGGAAACAGTCACACTACTGATTTTACTAGCTGACAAAGGACAGAAAGTGGACAAAGAAAAATTACAGTATTGTCAAAAGGAAGTGGTGTATATGGGTCAGATTGTGTCAGCGACCATGACCATGACTAAAAACAGTGAAAGAGATGCAGCAGTTCTTAGGGCTATGTAAATACTGCAGGGCCTCGTTTTTTTCATTACAACACTTACACCAAGCCATTGCTGCAAGCATTAAAAGAAGCACAGGAGCATAGAAGACACATAAAATGGACAGCTGAAATACGCAAGAGCTTTGATGAACCAAAACAGGAGTTAGCACATGCACCAGTACTGACTAAACCTGATTACAAAGAGAAGTTCCATCTATTTTCCCATTCAGATGGCAAAGTAATGACAGCTGTGCTGACACAGAAAAAAGGGCACTTGCATATTACAGATGCAGTGATGCAGGGACATTTCCAATGTGAGCAGACACTTTCTGATGCTGCATTTGTAATTGAGAAGGCTTTCACAATAACTATGGCCTGCCCCATAATTTTATATGTGGATCATGCACTATTCGCAATACTGGAAAAACAAAATCAACATTGACAACTCAGAGATCTTCAGGGTATGAGGTAATACTGACAAAAACAGTAATACAAGTGGTGAGATGTTGGGCAATAAATTCAGCAGAGTTCATTGCAGAAAGAATTGAGGAGGGAGATTACAAACATGACTTTTTAACATATACACACAATCGAAGGTAACTCCCTAGTTAAAGAAGAGGTGACTAAAGGGGGGGCATTATTTTCATTGACAGAGGCTCCAGTATTGATCAGACTATGGGACTAAGACATTCAGGTTCCACAGTGGCGGTGCACAGATATGGAGTACACGAAGGGGAGGAGTTGATAGTGTACTCACAAACATGATTACCAACCAGATCACTACTCTGCACAGGCAGCAGAACTCGGGACTTTGATTGAAGTACTGAATATGTCAGAGGGCCTGGTAGTTAACATTATTTTCAGATTTGGCCTATGTTACTTCCACAGTGCCCTCAGGACTAGCAAGATGGGAGAGGAGAGGGTTCAAAAGAAGTGATGGCACATCTGTTCAGCATGTTGGATTACTCAACAAATTATTAGAAATGTTACCACTCCCAGTAGAACTAGTTTAATAAAATGCAAAGCCCACACTCCTTCATTTTATTAGTAAACATAAGAGCAGACAGACCAGCAAAGGAAGCAGCATATCTACTCAAAGGGAACATATGCTATTCCCTGGCAAAAAGGTAAACATACCCTTACTCGCAGTATTGAACGTGAGCAAACCAAAAAGATGCACTACCGGAAAACATTAATGCAACCCCAATAATGCAGATTTTAGAGTTGCATGGGGAAGCATCAGATGAGGAGAAAGAGATGTGGAAGAGGAGAGGATTCTGTTTATCACCAACTGATTTGGTATTGTGGCATGATAGCACAGAAAAAGTGGTCATGCCAAAGAAACTATTGAGGATGGCACTGGAACAGCTTCACTACCGTGCTCACTTATCGAAAGAGAATGCGGCTGAGAGGATAAGTGAAGAATGATTTGTGTCAAATTTCCATGAGAATGTTGTGGAGTTCTTAAATAATTGCATGATATGTGAAAAGCATTTGATATTCCAGCCAACAAAAAACCGAGAGGTAGATCCTATGGTGGTCTCTGTATTTTGATCAAGGTTGCTTTGGATTGTAGGATTGAGGTGATTCCAACAGGGCTGGACTATTTGCAGGTGGTGTTGTTAACAATTAAGAAGGGGAAGGTAATCTGTATTATTAACTTTTACAACAGCCCGCATATCTCTCATCTAGAAAGATTATCTAAGGTCAAAAAGTTTATTGAGAACTTGATGTCCAAGGAAAGAAGGAAACTCACCTCTTATATCTGGGGAGGAGATTTCAATATAAAAATGGGGGGTGGGTTGGACTTGGCTGTTTTAGACCCCCTTGAGGATCAGGTAGAGACAATCCCGCCTAGGAGTATGAGAGATGGGAGAGTCTGCCCAAAGGGTCTACAGTTTAACTCTTGGCTGTTGGAATGGGGTTTCCGCATTGTTAATGGCCGAATGGCACCAGACATACCTGGGGAGGGGACCTTCAAAAATCATCAAGGTTGTTCAACAATTGACTATTTTTGCATTTCAGTAAATCTCTGGGAATGTGTAGTAAGATTCGAGGTGCTAGCGGATACCCACAGTGACCATCTGCCCATCTGTGTAACTCTTAAGGATTTGCTGGGGGAACGGGTTTCGCCTGCTATAGCCCCCAGCCCACGGTTGGGAGTATCCCCTGGCTCAAGAAGAATTAAATGGGGTACTATCCATGAGGAGGGGTTGCACTATATCACCATAGGCGAGAATAATCTGTTGGTGATAGACATTTTGGGCAATCATCAATCTGCATTCGTAATTGTAGAGAAATTCGTAGAACTATTGGCTGCATTAACCTCGAAATTTTCAATAACTTTAAAGGCCAATGGTAATGCATCAGGATGGTTTGATGAGGCTTGCAAAAATGCTAAGAAATTGCTGCTGAGAACCCTAAAGGATCCGATTAGCTGTAGATTGAGGATCGCCAGAGACAGAAAAGTTTACCGACAGGAGATTAAGAGAAGGAAACAGGAAATGGAACAGGCATCCTGGGAAGGTTTTTTGAATGCCGCCTTGAAAGGTGATCAGAAGGCTTTTTGGGCTTTTGTAAAAAGTGGCCCGGAGGGGTGTTGGTCCAACGTGGGGAGTTGCACTCATGTGGAAGAAGGGGCATGGTTGGTGCATTTTGGTAGCCTGTTCGGGTCTGAACAATCAGTAGTTAAGTTAGACTATAGTGGCCCCTGCCTGACGTTTGAGGTGGGGGAGACTGTTAAGGCAATAAAACTTCAAGCGCATAATCGTGCCCCGGGCCCAGACATGATACCCTCGGATCTGTTCCAGGATCCAGTTGATCTGTGGGCCCCACTTTTAACCGTGGTGTTTAACACTTGTTTGAAAGCGATGAAATATCCCCCCTCATGGAAGAGGGCGATAATCTTCCCTATTTTTAAAAAGGGAGATCTGTCCAGCCCCGGCGCATATAGGCCTATCTCTTTGTTAGACTCGTCGTTTAAAATTTTTGGGAGAATACTGCTGGCCAGAATTGAATCTTGGCTTGGGGAACAGTCAGTTTTATCAGATATCCAGTTCGGGTTTCGACCTAGAGTGGGCACTATAGAACAGAGCCTTAACTTGTACTTGTTGGTGGCTAACTCTGTGTTTTGTCGGGGCGAGGCAGTGTATTTGGCTTTCATGGACCTAAGCACTGCCTTTGATAAAGTTGATAGAGCTAAGCTCTGGGCAGTGCTTGGGTCCTTAGGGTGTCCAGGGGAAATTTTGCAGGCTGTGGTTGATCTCCATATGTATAATGAGGCCTGTGTTTGCAGTGGTCCTAGGGGGCACTGCACGGCCTGCTTTCAGGTGGGGTGTGGTGTGAGGCAGGGTTGTGTATTGGCCCCCATCTGCTTCTGCCTCTACATCAATGGCCTCTCACAGGACCTGATTGGTATTTTGGAATTTTTTAGTTTTGGGAGGAAGGGGGTTTCCAGTATTGGCCTATGCGGACGATACTGTCCTTCTTGCAAGAACACCCAGGGCCCTACAGATATTGATCAATGCGTATTCAACGTTTATGGACAATTTGGGCCTAAAAATAAATACTCAGAAATCTGCAGTAATGGCGTGCGTTGGAAGAAAACATCCTGTGCTCATGAAACCCATGCTTTGTGCAGGAGAGATCATCTCCAGAGTTAAATCCTTTGACTATCTTGGAATACACTTTTCGGAGGCGTTAAATGGTAAAGACAACGTGGTCAAACAATCCCTCAAGATGAGTCTACAGTTAGGTGGTATTTTTCGGTTTATGTCGAAGTGTAGGGGCCAGCCTTTTTGGATGTGATCCTTAAGATTTATAGCACCCAAACTGCGGCCTCCACTCAGTACGGTGCACCCATCTGGGGTTTCCAGAATGTGGTGGAAATCCAGAGAAAGGAGAGCAAATTTTTCAAAAACCTGCTCGGGCTCCCGTCCAGCGCATCTGGAATAGCCATCCACAGGGAGTTGGGTGTGGAGTTTTGGGAAGATCAGTGGGCGTTGGCTCCACTTTTATTCTGGGTCAGGCTGTGGGCCAATGAGCATGCTTCCTTGTGTCATACCATTTTACGCACGGTGCTGGGCAAATGTGGCTGGGAAAAAATCCCCTGGCTAGCGTATGTCTTTTCAACCTTGGGCGAAGCCAACTTAGGTGCCCTTTTTTCGCCTGATACACTCATTTCTAAGAGTGAAAGGACCGTTTACAAAGATATGTTGGGTGAAACCTTAGTAAGAAAAAGAACTTTGCTAGAGTATGGCCACAGAAAGGGTGAATTTCATACCAGCATTAGCTGTCTGAATGGAATTCAACCATATCTGCTATTGAGTACGCTAAAAAAGGACAGATGGTTGATCATGAGGGCAAGGTTTGATTGCCTTCGGCTGCAAGGTAACACCCATAATTGGAAGGGTTTTCCAGACACAGCGGGTTGCCCAGTCTGTGGACACTGTAGAGAGGATCTCTCTCATTTGCTGTTCTTCAGTACTGGGTATGTTGGTATTCGTAAACTGACACTGATTCCAGCTCTTAAGAAGACATTGATCCGCACACATAGGGCTGCTCTTGTGTTCTTTTTGAGTGCCGAAACTGTATATACAGCATGGGCTCTTTTGACGTTCTTGAAAAGAGCAATTTATTTCAGAAACAGTATTCTAAAACTACAAGGGGGTGAAGGTCTGTAATAAAGCCTAATAGCACCAGTAATGGGACAAAGGTTCCTGTATTGCTTTTTTATATGATCCCTTACTCAACTATTTTTTTTTTTAAATAGCCTTTGATGAGTTAACCATCTGATAATTAATTGTATCTGTATGTTGTCCGCAGAAATGTATATTGACTTTAGTTTTATGAATTTTAATTTTAAGAATGTGTATTTTGGATTTGTGCAATAATGTGTTGATTTGTCATTTAATGGTTGTTTTTATACATCCGAATAAATTTGTTTTGATTTGATTTGAAAAGCATTTGCCAGGTCACACATTGAGCGTTGTGCAGGGAACATTGTCGCGACCAGTAGGCCTCTTTCAGCACTTGCATATTGACTAATCAGTGGTGATGACCTGCAGTGGAGGTAGAAAGCTAATTAAAATGTGCCCCTTAGTCTGCCAGGGGGAAGTTATCCCAAGAGTGGCTGAGTATTATTACCTGGGGGTCAGATTTTTAGAGACCCTAATAGGTATGGCACACGTAAAAAAACTGTCTCTGAAAATGTACCAATACCTGGGGGGTCAGTTGCATTTTTCTGCCAAATGTAAAGGCCAGCACATGGAATCGGCCCTCGAGGTTTATGCCATGCAAGTAAGGGCACCCACACAATATGGAACAGCCTTATGGGGGTATTCTATGTCTGGGGACATGTAGGCCAAGAAAAAGTGTTTCATCAAAAAGCTTTTGGGACATCCTGGCTCCTCTTCCTGTGCTTCAGTGCATAGAGAATTGGGGATGGCCTTCTGGGAGGATGAATGGGTAGTTGCTCCAAGCATCTTATGGCTAAGAATATGGGGGATACAAATGCCATGTTCTGTCACTTTATAATGAAAGCTACATTGAATAGGGGCATGTGGCATAAAATGTCCTGGCTGAGGTCCATAAAGGAGCTCATGTGTAAGGCAAATGTGCCAGTTGAGCTACCTTCTACTGTGATGTTACCACAGCAGGAAGTAAGATTTTTCAAGGAAGCAGTAACCAGGGAAATTGTAGCTATATGTACAAATGTTGCACAGGTGTCACAAGCGGATTGCTTTCATCAGCTTATAACTGGGATGCCAACCCTACAGCCATACCTTGTCTGGGCGAGGGAAAAACATCAAAGCTGGCTCATTACAAGGGCACGAATTGACTGTTTACGGTTGCGAGCTAATACTGTGAAATGGGCAGGTTACCCAGATGATCCAAGCTGTCATGTGTGTGGCGGCCCGAATGAAAAATTGAGTCACTCTATTCTGTTTTGCCCAGGCTATGTGAAATCAAGAAAACAGACTATTTTGCACATTTTAAAAAGTACAGACTTGCATCAGTAGAGACCAGCCATGACTTTTTTTATTAATGGCAGAAACGGAATTGATGGACCGGGCCCTGCTGTTGTATTTGAAAACAGCCATGTGTCAAAGAAGTGTTTTTTTTAAGAGGATAAGATGCTGCATTTTAGAATCATGTATAATGTGTGTGTTTATTGTCATCTTTTCTGGATTTTCTTAAAATGTAATAGTGATTGAATAATTTAATATGCACCAATGGATTATGTCTTAATTGTGTGATATGTTATGTGTATGTGTTTGATGAATAAGTGTATTCAAATAAACATTTACTGACTGACTGATATCAAAGAGAGCTGTACCTCTGATAGGTATATGCTTCTAGTGGTGTGTCCATTCTCACATTGGCTTGAAGCTGGGCCCTCTGCCGATAATGACTTCCGATCTGTGGCCAAATTCCTTGTGAGGGTGATGTTCCCAAGATGGGGGATTCCATATGAAATCCGTTCTGACAATGGGTAGCATTTTGCTAATATTTCAATAAATGAGATAACAACACTTCTGGGTATAAAGCATACACTATGCGTGGTTTATCACTCACAAGGCAACGGTTTGGTAGAGAAAATGAATGGACTGCTTATAATAAGCTTAGCAAAGCTTACACAAATGCTTGGAAAATCTTGGGTGCACTGCTTGCCTCTTGCCATGTTTGCTCTGAGCAAAACGCTTGAAGGAGATCACCACTCGACTCCTCACCAGATTGTTACAGGTGGGAGAATGAACCTGCCTATTCTGTAGTCACACACAATCTGTGATTCACATTCTTCTTCTTGAATTTTGGGGGGAGGTTTTCATATGTATCTCAAAGAAACTATAAAATCCCTTTGATACATATCCTTGCAGGCAAACTCAAACCGGACACTCAGGACAATTTCAACAAGCAGCACTTCTTTACCCAGGGAGAAGATATTTGTTAATAATCATGTTTGCAGACAGAAGGAGCAGCACTTCACCGGCCCACATAGCATGATCTACCCGAGACCCACATCGGTGAAGATCGAACGGCAGTGAGAAGGGGTCCACATCACCAACGTGCGCAAAGACAATTGCTCCGTCTACCCAAGCACAACATTATTGGAACTTATGGGAGATTTGTTTAAACATTTTCTCTGCTTTCAGACTATATCGAAAACCAGCAAAAGAGAATGATGAAAAAATCTGTAAAGAACATGTTTTAATGAAGAAGAACAGAGGTTTTCAGGGTTTTGGAGTGTGATGATATTAATAAGTTTTAGTATAAGATTAATGCTTTTGATATATTTGGTTTTAAGAGGAAACAGTGGAACACAATTGAATGAGAAAATAAATAGGGAAAAATTAAGTTCAATGCCTGAGGGGGGTTTTCATCATGGCACTGCAGAAGAGCCAGATTCGTCAACTGGAAATATTTGGTACGACGAGATATGATATGATATTGCATTTATAATGCACCTATACACAAGTGTTTCAAGGCATGACAAGGCAAGGGAGGGGGAACAGAAGTAAGATAGAGACACCAATCTTTCTAGGCCAGGTGACATTGAGGTCGTGCAAGTGCAGGGGATGGGGGAAGGGGAAAAGTGCGATGGGAAAGGGGGAGGGGCAGTGAGGTACAGAGGAAAAACAGTAAAATAAATTAAACAATAAATAAATAAGAATGCAGCCAGATGGTTGCAATTCCAAGGGTAAGTGCAGACATCAGGTGTCAAGTGCTGATATGGGGCTGTAAAGATACAGAACCAACCCCCTGAGTGCAATGGTTGCCAGGAGGGCAGTGCAGCTGTGCAACTGGTGGGGAGGAGACCTGGGCCCGAGAACAGAGGGTAGCCTGGTGACCAGTGCAGTTACAGTTTCAGCCAGGAATTCAGCAGGGGAGAGGAGGAGAGAAAGCAGAAGCAAATAGGAAGGTCTTGAGGTGCTTCCACAAACAAAGATGGTTCTGCTCAAGTTTCAGAGAGGCAGGGAGCCGGTTCCTGAGGGAGAACCCAGCTGAAGAAGGAGATCTGCCACAAACTCGTTGCTTGGAGAAGCAACTGACCCTGTGGGAGTTGGATGCGGATGAGTGAAGAGCTTGAGAAGGAAGATATTTAGGAAGAGAGAGAGAATTCAAAGTATTGATGCCCCAGGCCCCAGAAGGCCTTGTGGAAAATGCAGAGGGTTCTGAACTTAATCCTTGCTGCCACCGGGAGCCAGTGTAGACATTTCAGTCCTGGAGAGATACGATCCCTGAGCTTGAGGTCAAGGACAAGTCTTGCAGTCTTGTTTTGGATTAGTTGCAGAGAGCGGAGAGTAGAGGCAGGCAGATTAAGATGTTTATGAAGAGATTTTTGTGAAACTAACAAAAATGCTTGAAAATAAGGAAACACAGCATAGGTAGTGGAATATTTCAATGAGGGCTGTAAACAAGGGGAATTACAGATAAGCAACCACAAGAGATTATGGCACACTAGTGAGGAAGGGTATACCTTGGTGTCAGACAAGGGCCTTAATGAGAGTAGAGGGAACAGTGTGGTATGGGGACCAATGGGGGCGAATAATGGAATGTTGTGCTGAAAGATTGGTAGGGTTTGAACAAAACATGGCTGTTATGGCGAATAGTAGTTGCGGGGCAATCTGGGGAAAATATGTACATGCTTTAACTTGGTTACATGAAAAGCATCAGCCAGTTGACATCAAGAGCTATACACGATTCCCTTTGTGTTTCATATCGAGTGGGTCTATCTACCGTGCATTACTTGGGCACTAACTCTGGATGCACCAAGGTGATGCGGAATGCAGCACTGACACAGGGGACTGCCGTGGTGATAGACGTATGGTGAACCTGTGGGTCGAAGGCTTATGCCCAGCTTCTGCCTGACTGGAGTGGTGTTTGTGCCCTTGTCACTTTGCACAGTCCTGCACTAATGGTGGTGCCTCGACTAGCACTTCCCCCGAACATTGCGTTGCAGGTAAGAATGGCACAGCAAGAGGAGGATCATAAATCATTAAGGAGGAAAAGGGAGGCAAACAATGATTTTTCAGAGAAAAGTGCAAAAAACCTGTCCACTATCCCAGATGAGCTCAGATCATACTCTACGGCTGCAATGTGTTTACCTCACTACTGTTTCAAGGAGTCCAGTCAGCCATTAATGCAAAGAGGTTACAGCTGACCAGATACAAGCTGTTACAGTTGGCAAATTCAACAGCAAATTGTTTCAATGCAATTAAGGAGGAGAAGAGGGTGCTATGCTTGGTGGCCCTCCAAAACAGGTATGTGTTGGACCTGTTAACGACTTTCAAGAGATTGGGCTGTGCTAAGCTCAGCAGCAGCTGATGCATAATGATATCCAATGGAGAGGCTTCAAATGGAACGCAGCAATAACAGATATGGTCACTCCATGAAAGGATGACCAGCAAAGTGAATGGAGTGCAATCAAGTGTTTGGTTGGACAGCATTTTCTCATGTGTACCAGCCTGGCTTTTTCCAGACAGTTTCGAGTGACTATCCCCAACGTTGGTGTTTATTCTCATCACCTTCTGCATCAATAAGAACATTTTTAGATTATATTCTGGCAAGAAAAAAGGACAGTTGATGAAAGGACAGTGGATATTAACCTTTAAGTGTTGACAAAAAGGCTACCGAAAAGAAAGGTGGTAACAAAATAATTGGGGAAAATGAAGAAAGGCTCATGATGGGTGGGTCTTTATACAAGCAGCAGACTTAGAAAATGATCAACAATTTTTTATCTCATGCCTAAATGATGGCACAGGGTGTATATGGGTGGGGGAAACTCTGGATGGTTTGGAGGAGATCAGGGGAAGCATGACAAACTTGGAATATGGATTCACAAAGATAAAGTGGCAGAAAGGGAACGGGAGGCACAAAAAGAGTAAGTTATGTTAATGTAATAGGGTAATAAAAATGTTCTGCGTGGTGAAAAGTTGCACACATATCAATTGAGAGAATACCACTGTCAAAGGGGAGGGGGTTCTTTTGTTCATTACAGAAGTCAAGCCCAAAATTAAGTAACAGACATAAAAGAAATGTAGGAATACTGGTAAGTATAACCAAACTTGGAGGTAGACTAAAATGCGATAAATAGGCCTTTTAGTACGCCTTTTCAGCAAACGTGTGCTAGCTTTTATTATTCTACAATGAAGCTGCGTTGGCTGGTAACACATCACAGGTCCCACAATCCCAGGATGGTATTGTAATAAGCAAAACAATAGTTTGTATTTTTTTCGAGGTCACAGATTAGAACTCGTAGGTCCTGTGGACAGACATGGAGAGCATAACCATTTTATAATTCAAAGTGATTTACAAAACATGATTTTTAGATGGAGTCAGTAGAACCACAGTTGTTTCAAATTGCCTCTCAGTACGTTTTACCTGGAAAGAAGGTTGAAATGTTCTTAATATGTAACATTTGGAGAGCAGCATGTCTGTGGTTCAAGGCTCTGACAGTGCCATGGTAGGGAGTGCTTCTCATGAGAACCTAGATGAGATGACCGGGGCAGAAGAATAAAGTTCTGCTGGTCATCTCAAATGTTTCAATGAATTGTTATTATGATGTAGGAAGTGGGGGTTGGATTATGATGTCACATATTAAAATTGAGGTCAGCGTAGGAAGGTTTGTGGACCCAATTACAGAACTTAATGTACGTTTTTCTATAAGGGTCTAGTGTGTGATCACCAATCAGCTCATTGTGGGGAGAATGTTAATTAGCTCGATTATTATAAAAGTCTTAGATTTAGGGGTGTTTCTTTGACAGTGTCTTTTCTTGCAGTTCTGTTCTGCTATCTGTTTGAATATTGCTGTCCCAGCTGCATTTAGGCCTTGAATAAACCTGTGTTACTCTTTGCCTGCGTGCACTCCTTTTTTGACTGCATTTGTAATTTTTATTGGTGAGTTCCGAGGAGACCTCAACACATCCTTACGGAGAAATGTGCATTGCTGTATTGTGATTGGATTAAAAAAAATATGCAGCACTGCCTCTGACTGGTCCATGTAACCTCATAATGTGGGAAGTGGGGGGTTGGATTGTGATGTCACATATTAAAATTGAGGTCTGTGTGGTAGGGTTTGTGAATGCAATTACAGAACTTAATGTATGTTTTTCTATAAGGGTCTAATGTGCGAGCACCAATCAGCTCGTTGTGGGGAGATGTTTTCATGTCACAAAGTTACTAAAGTTAATTAGCTCGATTTTCATAAAAGTCTTAGATTTTGGGATGTTTCTTTGACAGCACCTTTTCATGCAGCTCTGTTCTGTGATATGTTTGACTATAGCTGTCCCAGCTACATCTGGGTCCTGAATAAACCTGCGTTACTTCTTGCCTGTTGTGCACTCCTTTTTTTTAATACATTTGTAATTTTTATTGCTGGGTTCCGAGGCGACCTCCTGCACACCCTTATTGAGAAAAAGACATTGCTCTATTGGGATTGGATTCAACAAAACATACTACACCACCTCTGACTTGCCCATGTGACGTCACAATCCAACCCCCCATTCCCACGTTGTATGCCAAACCATTGTAACATTTCAGATGATCAGTGGAACTTTATTCATCTGTCACGGTCATCTGATCTTTATTCTCACGAGAAAGCATTCTAACCTGACACTGGTTGGAGCCTTGAATTAAGAACAAGTTATCACATTAAAGTAACACATGAGGAACTCTTTGACTTCTTCCCAGGCAGAAGTGTATTGGATGGACAATTTTAAACTGCTGTGGGCTTTTTGAAACCACCAGTAGACAAGGCTTCTTAAATTAAATATGCCAAATTATTCATTGCCTTTTCAATGAGACCCGTGAGATCCCAATATGACCTCGAAAGTAACAAACATTGTTCTTGCCTCTTACCATGGCATCCTAGGATCGTGAGACTTACAGTGTGTTACCAGCTGCTATGGCTACCAAGTGATTAATAAACTGAACACACGTTTTAGTGCACCTTAGTCTAATGTTAATGTCTATCATACTTACCTGTGGTCCATCTTTATTATATAGTTTTAGTTTCTTACACGAGAAACATTGTTATTTTAAGACCTGTCCATCGTTTGCCAAGGTACATAATGTGCCTCACATTTTGCTTTCTGTAAGAGAGGTATCTGTGTTTGTGCTCTATGCTTTTTCCTTCGCTGTGGTCTCTTGGCTACTGCTATTCTCATTTCTTACTCCAAGGCATATTTCCCCAGTCCCCCACTGACTCTGCTCTTTCTCCCTCTTGCTCCCTCTCGAGTCATCTCCTTCCCCGGGCCTTGTTCGTTTCCCTACATGTGTCAAGTTTGTCATCCCCTGGTCCCTTTTGTTACTATCCTTCCAGTCTGATGCATCTAAATCCCCATCGTCCAATTCCTATCTCCAATTGTCAAATTTAAATTTGATGCGCCCTGCTGTCCAGCCCTGCTCATCAACTGCCTTTCCTTGTTCGTTGTCCTTTTTCTCTATCTCTCTTTCCACTGCTTTTTCTGCTTCCCTGAACATGGAGTGAAGTTGCTGTTGTGTGTCCACTAAATATGTCTTTCTTCCTTTCTCATCTTTACTAACAGAGTTGGCTGCTCCTTCATCTTTTTTCTTGACAGCTCCCTCCTTATCCTGTGAACCTCGCCTAGGATTTGTGTATCCTGCAGCTTGTTTCAACAGCAGGTACAGTGCCTAGGGAGGGGGCACAGGTCTTCCTCCCCGTTTCCCTTTCGTGACTCTTTTTTCTTTTCTTCGTACAATTTCCATAGCCCTAGAATATCTTGCCTCTTTTTTAAGATTTACTCTTTTATAGGTAGCCGATAGGTATGACTACACACTGTCCACTATATGCTTGTCGAATGGTCCCACACTGGGCCATTCCTGGTAACACTTCCCCACTGTGTCCCCTGCCCACTGGAAGTTACACTTTACTATTTGATCACGATAAAGGGGTAGTTTTCTGCACATACAATCAAGGGATGCATCCTTCCCATGAATTGACATTCTCCCTCCTTAGTCCCAATTGTAGAGTACTCTTCTTTTTCTCCCATTTTTTAAGCTTTCTCTATTATTGCTCAAATCCCAAACTCCTTTACCCTTATTCACTCACTTTCATTCACTCTTATACTTACCACTTAGCTTGTTTGCCCTATCTCATTCATACTGGCCTTCTCCTCAGACCCCTCCCTTTCACACTTCTCTTTTTCACTCTTATATACAATGGCCTTCTCCACAGACCTGTCCTGTTAGTTTTCGGTAGTACCGCATTGTCCTCTCCACAGGCCCACTAGCTTAACAAAAAATCCCTATGTTAGTAAACCGAGAGTACAGTTCCTCCTCCCTTCATGTGCCTGCACTCCCTGTATGTGCTACACACTGCTCTTATAATATTTACAAGTAATTTTGGCTCTGGCCCTTCTGTAAATTCCAGAGCCACAACAAATAAATGAAAAAACAATAACAATCTCCACTTAGCCACAACAAAACTGCTACTGTTCACAAAAGAAATCACATATATTTCTTTTCCTATTTCCTTATTTTATCCAAAATGACGCAAGTTTACTGATTGTATGCACTATGCACAACTGTCATCTAACAAGGTCTGCCACTTAATATGCAACCCTCTGCTCTAACGCAGATGTGCCACCGTCGACTTTTCCCCCTATCGGATTAAATAGACATAAAATCCAAGACAACTGAGGCAAAACGCCCTCCTCCTCTTAAGGGGGCATCCTATACACCATAAAAGAAATAATCCATCCCACTCCCAGCGTGTTCATGCATAGGTACACTCATTTTTTAGGAGATGCTCCAATTATCTCGACCTCTGAGTCGTCATTTAAAGGTCAATGCACCATCGGAGCAAAGGCAGCTCCCGGACCAGACAGACATTTGGGAACTCGGAGTCTGTGGACCTCCACATTATTTTGAGCTCTTTGGACTGGTCAGCGAGTGCTGACCCGCACTCCTTTGGGAGTACGGCTGGAATCCCCACATTGTGGTTGGGCAAGTTGGCTTATCTCTCTGGGGCCTCTAAAAATGCGCAGTGGGTCACTGCAAAGTTAGGTATTAAAAATTACAAAAGTAGCAAAAAAAAAGGAATGTACTCCGAGCAAGAAATAACACAGTTAAATTCAGACCCCAGACACATCTGGGACAGCATTTTCCAAACAGAGCACGGAAAAGATCTGCATGAGAAGGTGCTGTCAAAGTAGCACCCCTAAATAAAAGGTTTTCAAAAGAATCTAAACTAATAATCATTAGTCCTTATGCAACACAATAAGTCTATCTGCATACAGCTAATTGGTAAACACATATCAATCATTATGGAGAATTATACATTGCTGTATTGTGAATGGACACCATCCCTGACTTGCCCATGTGACGTCACAATCCAACCACTATTCCCACATTGTATGCCAAACCATTGAAACATTTCAGATGACCAGCTGAACTTTAGTCATCTGTCTCGTTCATTTGATCTTTATTCTCACGACAAAGCCTTCTACCATGACACTGGTCAAATCCTTGAACTAAGAACAAGTTATCACATTAAAGTAACACATCAGGAACTCTTTGACTTGTACCCAGGCAGAAGTGTATTGGATGGACAAGTTGAAACTGCCGTGGGTTTTTTCAAACGACCAGTAGACAAGACTTTGTAAATTAAATATGCTGAATGATAATATAATTGTGCTTTCATTGGGCCTCATTACAATACCAGTGTAGCCGTGCCAGCATAACAGGCATGGCTGCCGCTGGTATAATTTTTTTCCAGTGCCCAGGGATGGGCAAATACTGGGTTAATACGGCCCGGCGGACCCGGTAATTGCCCATTCCTGGGGGCCGTAAAATATGCCGCCCATTCCCATTGAGGCCCATTGGGCTCGATGGGAATGGGGAGGCCGGATGTGAGAATATGTTAAGAATGCATGCACACAAGGTTCTGTAACCATGACAACATCTTTGTGTATGGTTCCAGAATGTTGATGAGACCATACACGAAGATGTTAATGAAAAGAAGTTGGCCTCCTCGGGGGTTTCTCCAATTAAACTAAAGATCCCGATCTATACTTGAGATTTGTGGCGTAATCTGTATAGATGGAATTCCTAACAATTGGCGACGAGGAGTTGTTTTCATGGAGAGAGCCCCCGGGCACAGCATGAGGATTTTGGTAAACGAGATGAACGTTGATGCCGTATGTCACCAGAAGCTGTGATAGTGCTGAAACCTATGAGGGGAATATGCTGACAAGTAAGAAGGTGAGCGGCGCAACAGGAAAAAAAGTCGGAAACTGTGAATGATAACACTTACTAGGAATGGCATTATACGGACGCTGCGCGAGAGCGGACCAACCGCCTAGTGCACTGGAGAAAAGGACCTTAGTGCGTGCTATGCGTGCCGCCATTTTAATGCAACATTAAGGGTGAAGGATTCACGCGACGGAGTGGAAAGCAATAATTGGACTGGTTTAAAATATATGTGCAAGAGTGGATGAATTAATAATTCAAAATAAAAAAAAAAAAGTACAGCCAGTGGAGTGTCAAACTGGATATAATATTGTCAGGAAAGGATTTCTTTGCATACCAGTGTATCATGCAGACCATATCTGCCCCAGTGAAGTTTTTGCCATTGCCTGGTAATCCAAATTGTCCATGGGAACAGTGGCAAGATAATTTCCAAGTGTATCTGAGGGCAATAGGAGGCTCGAGGTACAGTGATGATCAGAAGGAGGCTACACTTCTAAATTGCATTGGTGCAGAGGCACTAAGAGTTTTCAGGACATTACCTGAATTGGAACATGATGAAGTGAGTTGGGAAGAATCTTCGAGTGGAGCTAGGAAATATGACACAGCGATTGCCAAACTTAACAAACATTTTGGAAATAAAACTAATATTGTACTGGAAAGATATAGATTTTTCACGAGGAAACAAGGTAAGGGAGAAAGCATAGACTCATATTTGGCTGCACTAAGGGGATTGATGGCTACCTGTGCCTTCACAGGGGTAGCGGATGAATATTTGAGGGATCAGATGGTGTTGCATGTGGCAGATCCTCGTATTCAACAACGTTTGTGGCAGGCAAAGAACCCCACATTGGACAAGACAATTGAGATAGCCAGGTCAATCGAACTAGGTGAAAAATGCATGAAGGAAGTCCAAAACAAATTGGAGAATGTAGAAATCAAATCGGTTCAAGACATGGAGGATGGGCAGCATGACATCCAGGAAGACGAACTGATTGCCATGGTTAAGAGATTGGTCAGGTCAGAGACAAATAATGGTCCAAGACAAGAAAGAGCAGGCATGTTCAAACAACATAATAGATGTTTAAATTGTGGATGGTATAAACATGCCAACGCAGAAAGAGACTGTCCGGCTATGTCAGCGGAATGTTTCAGATGTGGACATGTAGGGCTTTTTGGAAAAATGTGTCGCAACAATAGAGGAAGAGGTAGATTTAACAGCCGGTTTGGAAGAAATACTGGACGATACAATAGAGGCAGAGGTGCAGCAATGACGAGTATAAAGGCGTTGGAGGAAATGGGTGGTCCAAGCAACTTGTTGGCAGTCACGGATCAGCTTGAAGACAGGGTTAGGATACTAGCTGTTGCACCAGGTGAAAAAAACGTGGGACCGTGGGTCGCCATGGAGGTAGATGGCATAACTTTACAAGTGATGGTGGATACTGGATCTCCTTATACGATGGTTGATGTGGAGACATATGTTACGGTATTGAATAAAAAAATGGAAGAGCTACAGATGACAAGAATAAATGCAACAGGGTATGGAAAAACACCCATCAACATTATAGGGTTTGTTTGGGTACATCTTAACTTTGAAGGGAGGAAAACATACTGCAGATTGTATGTGGCTGAGAATGGGTTTTCGATAGTAGGATGGTGGGAGCAAGCATCCTTGAAAATGAGAATTCATCCAGGTGAAAATGTACCCATTTTGTGCATCACTGAGAAAAGTTGTGATACCGCAGAGAATTTGGCAAAAGCTTTCCCCAAAGTATTCAGTGATAAAATAGGTTTACTCAAAGGATTTGAACATCGGATTGTACTCAAAAGAGGTGCAAAACCAGTGGTACATAAAGTGAGGAACATACCCATTGGTACCAGGGAGGCATTGAAGAGTGAATTAGAAAGATTATGCATGCAGGATGTCATCGAACCCATTGAAAGCTCAGAGTGGTTATCCCCGATTGTAATTGTAAAAAAAAACGGATGGATCCATCAGGATGTGCGTGGACTTAAGAGACTTGAATGCCAACATATGGGTAGATCGACATCCTTTGCCGAACATTGGGGAAATGTTGACGACCATGAAGCCAGCAAAGTATTTTACGAAGTTAGATCTATCGTCAGCATATCATCAAGTTGTATTAGAGGAAGAGTCTAGACACTTAACATCTTTTGTAACACCATTGGGAGCTTTTCGATACAAGAGAATGCCTTTTGGGTTGGCTTCAGCAGCCGCTGTATTCCAAAGATTAATGCATCATTTATTTGAAGGTTTACAAGGAGTACATTATTTCCAGGATGATATATTGGTGTCAGGGATTTCTCAAGAAGATCATGATGCAAAGTTATTAGGTGTACTACAGGTTCTGCAACAGAAAGGAATGACACTAAAAATTGAAAAGTGCAAGATCAAGAAAAGTGAGGTAACATACTTGGGTCAGCGGATAAATGCTGATGGTATAATGCCAAAGGAATCATTGGTAGACACCATTCTAAGAATTTCTGATCCTAGGAACAAGGACCAACTCAGGAGTTTCATGGGTTTAACAGAATACTACTCGAAATTCATTGA
The DNA here is from genome assembly GCF_040938575.1 of Ambystoma mexicanum. Lineage (NCBI taxonomy): Eukaryota > Metazoa > Chordata > Amphibia > Caudata > Ambystomatidae > Ambystoma > Ambystoma mexicanum. Next base: position 495,075,424 of record NC_090940.1, on the reverse strand, counting down.
CCATTATTCAGATAGAACTAAGAAAATGAGAAGCTTAATGTGCAAAGGTGTGAAGTTTATTTGGTCTGAAGATTGTAGGAGTGAATTTGAGCAAATCAAAATATTGATCAATAAAGCACCAGTGTTAGAGTTGTTTGATTCAAGTGCCAAGACAAGAATATCAGTGGATGCAAGTAATATAGGACTGGGAGGTGTACTAGAACAAGTTCAAGCAGGTGAAATTGTTCCCGTTGCTTTTGCCTCAAGGACATTAAGAGGTGCTGAAAGACATTATTCGACGATAGAGAAGGAAGCTCTTGGTGTTAAGTGGATATTAGAACATTTCAAAAGTCTAATTTGGGGCATCCCAGTGGACATTAGAACAGATCATAAACCACTTGTCCATGTTTTAAACTCAAAAAATCCTCACATGACAGCTCCACGCATAAGAAGATGGACACTGATCATCATGCAATTTAATGTGACCATAAAATACACTCCAGGAAAAAACAATGTGGTAGCGGATTGCTTTTCTCGCCTGCCGTGTGAGGAGTTTGCGGGTGATTGTGAGGACAAAGATGAATGCATGGAAGAAGAAAACATGGATTGCATCGTAGCTCAAGTACACCCGAGTTTCTTGAAGGAGGAATGGTTAAGAGCCAGAGAATGTGACCCGGAACAGGAAATGTTAAGAAGAGCCATTGAGAGTGGTTGGAAAGATACTGATGACAATGTAAAGTACTGGGAGAGATTTAAAGATGAGTTGTCTAGTGATAAGATATGTGTATATCGAGGAGAACGTGTAATACCTCCGACAAACTTGAGGAAGAGGATTATGGACATTGCCCATGAAGGCCACGTGGGAAGAATGTTGACAAAAAGAAGAGTAAGGACAGCTTATTGGTGGCCTAATATGTGGGGTGAAATGGAATCTCTGGTTAGAGATTGTACTGCATGTGCAGTAAGTGACAAAAGTAAATTGATTAGGACAACCCCATTACAGCCGGTGAATATTCCCAGTACAGTATGGACAAAATTAGCTATTGATATAGCTGGACCATATGAAACTTTGGAATCACAAAAAATCTTCCTCATAGTGTTGGTGGATTATATGTCCAAATGGGTGGAATGTGGTATTGTCGAGGACTCTGTGTCGGCTATCAAGGTTGTGAAGTTTTTGGAAGAAATCTTTAACAGAGAAGGAGAACCACAAGAGTTAGTGTCTGATAATGGATCTCAATTCATATCTGTGGAAGTTCAAAAGTTTCTGAAGGATAGAGCCATTAAACACAGCACAACGGCCTTATATCTGTCACGCCACTTCTGGGGAGACCGAGGTCCAGTGCGATCACTCTCCCTTCTCCTTCCTGGCGGATCTACCCGCGCTTTCGCGTCTGGGGAGCCGCCAGGAGGAGAGCTTCAGGAACCGCTGTTGGTGGGCTGCGGCGCATGCGCGGCAGACCGCTGTCTCGGTTCCGCGCATGCGCCGTAGATTGAAGGGCTTGCCTTTCAAGCCTCGTTTTGGGTCCGCCGGCGCTCGGAGATGAAACGGCTTGCGTTTCAGGCCTCGCGGGTGCCGGCGGCCCATAAAAGGAAACCGCAACAGAAGCTAATCGCGTCTCAACGCGGAAGCTTCGTTCGTGTTGCTCGCTCCTGGTTTCCTGAGATTCCAGCTTCCTATTACCCTGCCTTGCCCTCTGCCTGCCTGGGCACCCTTCCCTACCTTGGGTCCCTTGTCCTACTTGCCCTGCCTTCAGCCTGCCTGGGTATCCTGTTCTACTTGCCCTGCATTCAGCCTGCCTGGGTATCTTGTCCTACTTGCCCTGCCTTCAGCCTGCCTGGGTATCCTGTTCTACTTGCCCTGCATTCAGCCTGCCTGGGTATCCTGTTCTGCTTGCCCTGCCTTCAGTCTACCGGGGTACCCTGTTCTACCTAGGGTCCTGTTGCCTGCTTACCCTTTTGTCTGCTTGGGAGTCTAGTTAGCTCAGGGTCTTTTGGGTCCCTCTTGTTCTGATTTCAGTCTCCTTGGTTCCTTGTTCTTGCCCTGTGTTTCCCTGGTTCAAGGGTTCCCCGCTGATGCCCCTGGGACCTTTTGGGCCCTTTCCAGTTTGTTCCCTTCCAATCTGGTTCCCCTTTTTTCAATCTGATTCCGCCTGGTGCTTGGTGTCCCATCTTCAACCAGCTATCCGAAGTTCGCCTGCAGCTTGGTGCATCGACCTTCACCTTGGACTTCGCCTTGTTTCAACTCTTCAAACTGACTGTTGCCTCTCCTGTCTGTGCTTGCACAGTCCCACCGTCACGTTAATCAGGAGAGTGCCTTCTGTGACGCTGGGAGTCTGTCCATCCTCCACCCTGTACCATTTGGGTGGTGGAGAGGCGGGTTCCCCGAATCACACACCATCATTCAGCTGACTGCAGTCTGGCGGCCCCAACAAGATCCACATCAAGGAAAACAGGTACGCAGTCTTCACGAACATCTCAGCTTGACAATATCATCCAATGGGGAACGGTTTGGTGGAGAGGATGAATCGTTTCATAAAAGGCATTATCCAATTGGCCATTATAAATGGTTTACCATGGAAAGAGACACTCAAGGAGGCTCTCAACACATACAAAGTTACCCCACATTCAATAACTGAAGAAGTTCCATTCACATTGATGAGAGGAAGGATATCTACAAATAGACTTAAGCCTGCTTGGATGATGAACAAAAGGAACACAGAGATAAATTTGGAAGACATTGTCATCAGAGTAAAAAAAAAAACAAGAAGAGTATAAAAGATACTATGACAAGCAAAAACATGTTCAAGAGAGTCAAATTGAGAAAGGTGATTGGGTAAGAGTGAGAGAACCAAAACGTGTAATGAAAGGAGAGTCAAGATATCGTCCTCTTCAAAGGGTGATGGAATGCTCAAAGAAATCTGTGATTTTAGAGGATGGCAAGAAATGGTCATGTGATGATGTTGTTTTGTCAATGGAGGAGGAGGTAATGAGAAGTGAAAGGGAATGGTATGGAGAAACATCTCAAGAGAAGAATATCAAGGAAAAAAATGATGAGACAAGTGTGAAGAGCAAAGGAAGTACACAGGAAGAGAAAGTACAAGGAAATTCACATGAAGGAAGGAATGACAATGCTCAGTCAATACCAAGACATAGGAAAAGGATGTGGAACCGTAAACAAGATTTTGTGTATTATTGAGAACTGGAAACTGAGAATTTGGACTGAGGAATTGGACCAGGCTTATATGTTACAACCGTGGTAACATTAAGAGATGTATCCTTTATAATTTCGTAGAAGTTTAAAGTTAAGATTGATATATATATAGTTATGCATGCACAGCATAGCAGAAATTGTATGTTAAGATTTTCAAAAGTTTTCAAAATTTATTTATATTTATTTAGAAAGGGAGATGTGAGAATATGTTAAGAATGCATGCACTCAAGGTTCTGTAACCATGACAACATCTTCGTGTATGGTTCCAGAATGTTGATGAGACCATACACGAAGATGTTAATGAAAAGAAGTTGGCCTCCCCGGGGGTTTCTCCAATTAAACTAAAGATCCCGATCTATACTTGAGATTTGTGGCGTAATCTTTATAGATTGAATTCCTAACACCGGATGCACCGGCACCATTCAGAATGGTGCTGGGGCATCCGGCATGGTCTGCTCGCGAGTGCCATTCCATCGGGCAGGCCAGTCCTGGTGGGTGGGAAGGCACCCGCGATCAGAACTCGTAGTTTGCCGGTACGGTAACATCGGTACTGGCAAGTTTACCGGTACCATTGTTACTGTACTGGCAAACTTGGAATGAGGCCCATTGCCTTTCAACAAGCCCCATTAGCTCCCATTATGACCTTGAAAGTAACGAACATTGTTTGTGCCTCTTACCATGCCATCCTAGGATTGTGAGACTTACAATGTGTTACCAGCTGCTACGGTTACCAAGCAATTAATAAACTGAACACACGTTTTAGAAAAAGCATGCCTTGAGGCCTTTTTACTACATTTCAGCCTAATGTTAACGTCTATCATAGTTACCTGTGGTGCATCTTTATTAAATAAGTTTAGTTTCTTGCATGTGAGACAATGTTATTTTAAGGCATTCTTGACGTTAATCATAATAGCAAAGAGATTATTGGGACAACCCCCTCTAAGGTCAAGCACTGCTCTAGCAGCTGGTAAGTTTGCTTCTCTTTACCGTGCTGAACCAAGCATTTTTACTATAATAGCATAGCCTGTTAAATAAATTGAAAAGCTTCAATGCCAAATCCCCCGGAGGTGCAGTTAAAAACTCAGAAGTGTATGCTTTCTGGTATTAGGGACAGAACAAGGTAATACAAACATCATGCATGTAAAATGTAAAGAGCGCTGCTTGTTTCATGCTCAGCCTGTGAATCGATTGCATGGTTTTAACAAGTGCCAGCATTATTTGGACAAGTACACACAGCCTATCAATTCTTTTGGAACTGATAAAGGTTTATTTTGTCTCTTATTTCATTTCACTGCATACATTTCGATAGTGTAAACTTTGCAGCAAGTCCCTTTGCAGCACTCAAGATAAGGGGAAAGGGTAGGGAATGGAAGTTAGGCAATTGCATAGTTGCAAGTCAAGTCATGTGCATTCATAAGCAAGTAAATCAGAATAACAAAACCCAGAAATATGCAGACTTGGTTATGCAGGTGGTTTCCAGGTTCTCCTAATGCTGTTGCAGGGAACGTGGGTAACCAGAAAAAAGACAGGGGATATTGCTGTGGGCCTAACATTGTCACGGCCATAATGAGCAGACAGCATTCTGTTGATAATAGCTAGGGGTAAATGCAGGAGTAGGGTATTTTACATTAATTGCTGATGGCCTTGGGAGACATTGTCACAATGTTAACACATAAGGATTGAGAGGAGCACAAATTCAGATGGGGCAAGGTGAGGTATTACCTATTAAACCACCTGAAAGAAGTGGTATACTGCAAGGTCATTTTAAAATCTGGGCAAGGAAGGTTTAAGTTTTAAGTGATTGAGCATTCCAATTTGCCTTTTGCCAAATTGATTTCTTTTGTAGCACTGGCAGATTAGGAGGTTGTGCTGAGCTATGCTGCCTCTGTGGCAACATGTGTGCTGATGATAACATGGGTGTATGATGGGAGATAGGATGATTTGCTTTTATGGATTGTGCAGTGCTTCAGGTGCAAATAGATGGCTTAAAAACAGGAGCCATAGAGTCCTGCGGTTTCTTGTAGACAATCTTTCCAGCAGCTTCATTTTGAAGCAGTTGTCATTGATGTGCAAGACCCTTGTGAGGCCCATGTGTTGAAGTAATCTGAGACATATCAAGGACTGGGGTCAACTCAATTTATGGGGTATTTTCAGAAAGTGTCAAATTTTGTTGTGGACATGAAGTTGAAATGGGTGTCTCGGGATGTGTGTTTTGTTTGTGAGATGTAAAACTGGTTATCCAGCATAATGCAGAGGTTTCAAGCTTTGAAGATAGGAGATAGGAGGAATGGCCAGGGTTGGGATGCCAAAACAGATTATCTCAGTTTTGTCAGTATTCCAGCAGAAAGGATCCAAAGAATTAGCAGCTAAAGTGAGAACTTCATCCAGGTTTAGCACCCTGCTTGCCGAGAGGAGTGTTTGGGAGAATCATGTTACTTGACCTCTTCCACATCTTATGCTCCTACCGCTTCCTTTCAGAGGATAGCAGAGGGGCAAGGTGCTGGTCTTGGAAGAAAGACCACGCTGAGCAACAGAGGTTTGAATCCTGGATTTGCGCTTAGAAACCAAACTCGGGTATTAAGCATATTATAAAAAAAAATAACATTAAATCAACTTCTGTTCATATTGCCCAAGTACCTTCCCTCATCTCCCTCCCCTCTTTGCATGCTGCTCTGCTCATGCATCTTCAGTCTATATAATTGGGGGACATCTGCAATGCTAACTGGTTGGTAGCAGATGATGAGCTGTGAGCGCTTTATGATGAAATGCAATGGCTTCACCTCATACACTGGTCAACGTAAATGGATTTAGTTACATCTGTAGCCCCTGCAGGGGAGACAAGACAGCTGGGTTGGGGGAAAACTAGAGAGCTGGAAGGTAACTGCAAGATCTGCATTTCCTTTCAACTCTGCTCATCTTGTCTGCCCTTTCCTTGAATCCTTTTACCAATGTTTTTTAAATTAAATATGTGCCAATTTGCTTATGATGAATGCGATTAGATATTTAAATTAGATTTACTATGCAGCCCCATAAATCACAACACAGTTTGTAAATGGTTCACTGGTGTTTGTTTGCCTGTACAAAAACATTCCTGAGAAAGTCCTCTTTGTATCCTATGCATTAGCCAAAGCTGTTGGCATTGTTAATGCTGTGTTCTGGGTGTGTGCGGAGTGTTGGGCTGGGGTCTTGTGCAATTGTTGACAAGCATCCACAAGGTTTTGGATTAAATGTAGGCAGATCTGATTTTCATAATGGCATGTTCAGTAATGTTCATGTAAAGGCTCAAAAGCCACATCCCATAGTGCTTGGAGACACCACCAAAAACTCCAAAGTGTATATTTTCCAATACTGGGGAGAAAAAGAAGGTACTGCAAAGGTACTATTTGTTTAACCCAGAGAGTGCTGCTTGGTTCATGGACGGCCTGGAAATATATTACATTGTTTTCTGAGTGCCAGAATAGGTTGGACCGAAGCACTCAACTAATCAATTATTTGGGAAATGATGCAGTTTGAAGTTATTTGGTAGTTTTGTGCAGTGTGAACATTAAAATAGACCCTTCAGAGTGCTTAGGGAAAGAGAGAATGGAAGAAGGAATGTACAGAACTCTTGGGGCAGTGAAATATGAGCCAGCTATTTCGGGGATTCTCAGATGTTACAGAATATCCATTTTGTAAGTCTTGATTGGCCCCCTCCAGCTCAGCCCCGAAATGTACAACACATACCGAGAATTGCTATGGCTTTATTCAGGACAAGTAGGATTTGGAACTGATACTTTTGTGGATTAGGATTTGTTCCAATACCAAGGCATCACTCACCCAACACATTTTTAAGTCTTTACTCCATGAAAAAGGGGCAGATATTATTACATGGTTCATCCATATAAGGAAAAAAACTAGATGGTATAAATGCAATTCTGCATTGTGTTGCCCCGATAATTCTGAATTCCCTTGAGAGCCGTGTTCATACAGAGAGATTGGAATTCATGGCGAGAGAGTCAAGGGAGTCAATGGAAATAATGAAACTAGCAAATAGGCGTTTTATGATTCTTGCTACAGATTCTATGAAGGATTACCTCGTTTGGAGTAATTTTAATGCTCAAAGTTGCTAAATAACAAGAGCTTGTTTTAATTGTCTTCTCTTGAGAGTGAGAGAGTTGTATCTGGAAGACTAGGGAATAGCGCCCTATGTGCCATGCAGAGGTGGAGTATATTCCTCACGTCTTCTTTTTTCCCTTGCATATGATTCACTGAGAACAAGTTTGTTGGTGCCTGCGCTATTGGGAAGAAATAGTTTCACAAAATATCAGCCAGCACTATACTTTTTATTGAAGGTGGAGAATGCCCTAAACCTGGGCTTTGTCCCTTTATACAAGGAAAGCTTGACATCTAAAGGGAATATATCTCAGTGAAAATGGCTAATTGGGAAGACTGCAGCATTTATATTGGTGATACATTGATCTTTGTTGCTGTGATATGTTTTAAATCACAAATGTGTTCACTAGTTTTAAGCCAGACGAATATGCTTTGTGTTTTGGACTATCAAACAAATGTTAAGCACATCCTTTCAGGACTATGGGCCTCATTACAAGTTGGGCGGTAAGGGATACCGGGCACCGGTAAGGGGACCGGTACCATTAATCCCTTACCGTGCAATCCCGAGGTCCCTTAGCAGGAACCGCAAGGGACGTGTGGTCGGACCACATGTCCCTTACGGGTCCCGTTAAGGGACCAGGGAGCAAATAAGGGGCCCCCTATGGGGGCTCAAATGGGAATGGGGAATGGCTTTTGGAATGGGGACTTACTGGGTCCGCCTAGGGCAGAATGTCCGGTAAGTCCCCACTCCACCAGATTGGACCTGGACACGACTTTGGAGGCAAAGTCGTAATGAGGCCCTATATCATAGTTTGCATGTTTGTATGAATTATTGTGTGTAATTTATTCTTAACCCTTGGTGTTGTGGTTTTAGTTCTTGCCTGGTCACATTTTTTACATGTTCATTTTTCCCTTGCTTCAACCTGACAATAGATGTTAATGATTGATTATTGTCTAATCTAGGTTCTATATCTTAATGACAATATTTTTATACATTTTATTATAGTGAAGATTTGTACTTAGTTCTTGATGGATTTTAACATATTTCTAGATCTGTGTATGGCATATGTTTTCTTTTTGCTTTTATGGATAACATGCTATCCAAATAAAGTATTTTCTGACTCTGGCTAGATGATTGCATAATGACAGTCCTAGGTGTGTACAGTCATATGTAACATGAGAATAACAAAATCCAGAAAAGTGCAGGCCTGAATTATTAGGTGGCATCCCAGTTCTGCTACTGCTCTTGTCCGAGAATTTGGGTAACCCCATTACAAGTTTTAGGAGATTGCTTAGGGCCAGACAGCTGCAAGGTCACAATGGACCAATAACATTCCACTGTTGATAGGTAGTGGTGAATGAAGGAGTACTGCAAGTAGAATTAATGGCTGAAGGTCTTGGTATACATTGACACAGTGTCGCCTGAGGGATAGGGAACAATGTGAATTCAGAAGGGGCAAAGAAAAGAATATTAAGTGTTAACGGCCTGTGAGAAGACAGGGTTGAATTTTATTTTAAAATCTGGCAAAGGACAGTTCCAGTCAAATGTCCAGTGATACAGCATTCAAATGTCCATCCATCAGATGTCAGCTCCATTATCCACAACCGTTTTTAAATAAACAGAAAATGGTCCATTGGTGTTTGTCTGCCAGTGGGAAAATGCCTCTGAGTCCTGACAAAGTCCTTTTTGGTAAAAGTAACCTGATGATAATAAGAACTCTTTGAGGATGCACAATGGTTTGGGGGTATCAGGCAACATTATCCCCATATATATGGTCGCTGTATATAATATCGCCGGGAAAAGGTTGTGGCAATATTATATGGGTGACCATATATATGGGGACAGGGGCAGCAGAAAAAAAGAAAAAAAAAAGAAATAAAAAGGGTTTTGGGCTGTCCTCCGCATTTTCCATGCAATAATGTACCCACAGAAAACTGCCTTTTTTCGGCGAGATTTTCGCATGGCGATATTTTTGAGGGACCATTATTACATGGAACCGGTTTGGGGTGGATTTGTTTTTCATTCGGGTGTCAGTGGAGACTTTACAGCAGTGGGAAGGTTTTCCTGAGGTTTTGGGAGAAGATCATTGTAGCAGTTTTATGCAGAAGAAGTTGTTATTGATGTGTCAGGCCCTTGATGAGGTCTGCTAAAGAAATATAGTAAGACATGGCAAGTGTTTGGGTCAACTCCCTTTCAGCTGCATTTTCAGAAAGTGTCTAATTTTCTTGAATATTATGCAAATGGATCTATCCGGATGTGAGTTTAGGTTGTGGAATGAAGGAGATCTGGTCAGCCAGGATAATGCAGAGGTTTTTCCTCCTTTGAGGGTAGACTTGGAGGGCAGGAGGCCATCAGAATGGGGCAGAGATGGGATTAAATAAACAGGTAAGTTGGGTTTTGTCAGTATTCATGCAGATGTTGTCATTTACCCAATTTTTCATTCATTATGTTCAAGAAGAAAAGGTGCTAAAAGAATTAGTAGCCAAAGGGAGGATGTTTCATCCTGGCTGAGCAGAGCTGGGAACTCTACCTGGTCTCACTTGCCAGAGGCCCCCAAGCAGTGTTTGGGAGAATCATGCTACTTGCACATTGTATGCTGCTGAATCTACCTGCTCATGTGAACCCTGGATGCTATCAGCTTCTGAGGCCGTAAGCCTCTCTGCGTTTAGTCAGAACTTGTTCTTTCAGGTTTCGTAATTGGGGGCCGAACATTATCCCTGTTGATTGGTGGTACATGTCATGAGCTCTGCACCCCTTGTTATAAAATACATAGGCTTAACTAGATGTGCTGGTCAAACACATTACATTTAGTTGGTTACTGTCAGGATGCTCAGGCCCTAGGCGCAGGAGCGACGCAGTACCAACCACCCCCTCAATGGTTTCAGTGCCTGTAAGTCAGAGCTTACACAGACCTCCTTAACCAGAGCGGGGAAGAAGGGTTAGGATCTCGATGAGTGGATAGGTAGAGGGATTTTAGGATAACCGGGTTGAGGGTTGGGGAGAGGTTATGGATGGGACTGGGGATTTTAGGGTAAACGATGTCTGCACACTTTCCTCAAACTGGCTGATGGAACTGCCGTAACACCTTTACGTGTAAAGGTGTTTTTCCTTCACCTTACCCTTAGAACAAACATGTAGGTGCTCCTTTGAGCACTACAGTAAGCATACTAGGATTAGCAGCAAACAATTGTTGACATGAGCCCTTTTACGTTTTTTTCATGAACACAGTCACATGCACTAGCACACTTAGCTTTTGCTTCAGTCTTTGGAAGTCCTGTCCTGCAAAGGCTGTGAAGTCCTGTGCCACGTCCTTGCGGTCAGAGATTCAGGTTCAAATCAGGTTCAAACTAAAAGAAAACAAAGGACAAGCATTAGCGTATGTCTTACGTTCTGTTGGTCTCTCACTCTCTCACAAACTCACTCAACACGCATTCAGCGTTTTTATATATATATTCCACAAATCTTAGGGTGCGCTGCCGCACGTGGCTTATCAAGCCCCAAGTTTTACAGTTTGCCCAAAGACAAGGTCTTCCCTCAGACCGGGTGCCAAAACGCGGTCTTTCCTCAGACCGGGTGCCCCAAACTAGTGCTCCTCTATCTCATGCGCCCTTCCGGCGTTTTCCCCACGAGACAAATGCACGTGAAACCATGCACACTTCCTTCCTTCACTTTCGCAAATGTGACTTTCCCGTGAACCCGCCCACTTAGCTTTTACGTGATGCGCAGGGGCTCTGGGGGGGATCAGGCAATGCCCCCTGCACTTCCCCTAAGGATCCCAGACTCTGCTTGGGCTGAGCGGCACTTATCTTGTATCAGCGAGTGGCTGGATCGTTGTTCCAGTGGCTCTGGGCCCCTCGCGTATGGATTCCGGGGAGCTGCTGGGCTTACGTCCTCTCTCTTCGGTGTCTCGAGCACAAGCCCCGTGCCTCGGGGCTTGCGCATGGGCATTCGTGAGCCACACCCAGCGCGGCTTCCCATTGGCTCCCGAGCCCGCGAAGCATGCTGGGGATTGTAGTCCTGGCGAGCCAAACGCTGGGATTTGTAGTTTGTAGCCGCATTTTGTCTGCAGAAAGGGCATAACAGCCCTCTAAAGTACAATACCCTTCTGGATATGGGTTTCTTCATGGCCCCTGGCCCCACAACTCCAATAGTACTTGGCCTTAGGCCAACCCTACTCCTGACAGCACTCCCCCTCCCACAGAAGGCAGGCCCTCCTGGTTTATCAGGGTGGTTTTTGTGGAAAGTGCGCAGCAACCGTGGGGCATGCACATGGTGCGAGGGTTCCCAGGAGCGGTCTTCAGGCCCGTACCCCACCCAGTCAATTAAATAATAGATTTGGCCATTCCTTAATTTTTTGGAATTCAGAATAGCTCGAACTTCATACTCGGGTTCCCCTTGTATGAGTACTGGGGGTGTTTTTTGGGTGCTCGCGCCAGGCGGAGCTGGTTTCAACAGTGACGTGTGGAAAGTAGGGTGGATTTTCATCTGGGGTGGCAGGGCTAGCCGAACCGCTACTGGGTTGATTATTTTTTCTATGCTGAATGGGCCTAGATAGCGAGGTTCTAATTTTTTGGGCCCTTCTAACCGTAAGTTTCGAGTGGACAACCGTACCATATCGTTTTTATGATACACAGGGCTGGCACGTCGATGTTTATCGGCATATTTTTTGTATGTATGTTTGGCTTTTACAAGGTTATCCTGCACCTCCTTCCAAACCTGCTCTATTCCGATCCGTTGTCCTGCCAATGTAGGCAATACCGCTTCTGCTGCTGGGACGGATAAAGGTAAAATCCGTGGCTGTCTTCCATACAAGCAGAAGAACAGGGATTGTTTTGTGGAAGAGTGAACAGCATTGTTGTATGCCAATTCTGCTAGCCAAGTGTGTTGAACCCACGTCGTCTCTCATCCCGCGGCCAAGCAACGCAGGAACTGTTCAAGTCCTTGGTTCACGCGTCCGGTTTGGCCGTCCGTCTCAGGGTGATAACCCGAGGATAATCAAACTTCCATTCCTATGAAGTTGCAAAACTCGCGCCAGAACCTGGAAGTGAACTCTGGACCCCTGTCAGTGATTATACGGCATGGAAGGCCATGAAGGCGAACCACATTTTGCAAGAACAAATCTGCAATTTCCTTGGCTGTTTGAACCCCTTTACAGGGGATGAAATGAGCCATTTTTGAAAAGGCATCTACCACCACCAGTATGGAGGTGTAGCCTTGCACTTGTGGGAACTCGACTATGAGGTCCATAGTGACTGTATGCCACAGTGTAGTAGGCGTTGGCAGGGGACGTAGGAGGCCCGCTGGTTTCTGGTGGTCGGCTTTATTCCGGGCACATATTGCACACTGTTGTACGTATTGCTGAACATCAAGCCGCCACCTTGGCCACCAAAAATGTCTTGCTACCAATTCTAAAGTCTTTGCCCTACCGGGATGACCCGCTATGGAGGAGTCATGGCACCACGACATCACTTTTTCCCGTAGAGGTATAGTGGGCAAATACAAAGAATGCCCATGATACGGGAGCCCATCCTTAACGGTGTGCTGGGGATTCTGTTTGCACCATTGATGAAGGTCGTGCATGGAAAGCTCCTTTTGGATGCTCTCAAAAATGTTGGTGGTTAAACCCACTATCTGTGCTGGAGAGACTATTGGCCGAGGCACAGTTTCTATTTCCTCAGAGACCTTGTCTGGATAGTGGGACAAAATGTCAGCTTTCCGATTGTTCGTTCCGGGTCTGTATGTGATAATAAAATCAAACTCTGCGAAATATTGGGCCCAACGCAGTTGACGCGGACTCAAGGTCTTGGCAGTCCTAATAAACTGAAGGTTGCGATGGTCGGTAATAACCGTCACTGTGTGATGTGCCCCCATCAAATAGTGCCGCCACTCGCCAAAGGCTGCCTTTATGGCCAATAGTTCCCTATCTGCTTTGATGTAGTTCACTTCTGCTGGAAGCAGTTTCCTCGAATAGTAGGCTACTGGGTGTAAGAGGCCCGGCTGAGGATCTCGTTGGGACAGAACGGCTCCCAGCGCATAGCTGGAAGCGTCCGTTTCCACCACAAATGGTTGGGACAAGTCCGGATGTTTCAATACCGGCGCATCGATAAAGGCCTTCTTGAGCCGTTGAAATCCCTGCTCAGCCAAGGCGTCCCAAATGAACGGGCAGCCTTTGCGCAGAAGTCTCGTGATCGGAGTGACCAGCTCAGAGAAATTCTTGACAAACCGTCTGTAGAAATTCGCAAATCCCAGAAAGGATTGTACGTCTTTTACATTGGCTGGCGGGGGCCAATCAAGAATGGCCCTTACCTTTTTTTTATCCATTTGTACGCCTGTCGGAGTAAGGTAGTACCCCAAGAATTCCACGGTAGTACGGTGGAATTCACATTTCTCAAGTTTGGCATATAGATTTTACTCTCTTAACTTTTGTAAGACAGCGCGTACATGCTGGACGTGATCTTCTAGGCTGTGAGAATAAATGAGGATGTCATCAATGTACACGACGACACATATGTCCAAATATTCCCGAAGAACCTCATCTAAGAAATGCTGGAAGGCAGCAGGTGCGTTACAAAGACCAAATTGCATAACCTGATATTCATACAATCCGAATTTGGTTCGGAAGGCGGTTTTCCACTCGTCACCTTCGCGCACCCGCACAAGATGGTAAGCCCCACGAAGATCCAGCTTAGTATAGATGACCGCGTCCCTAACCTGCTCTAGAAGGACGGGGATGAGTGGAAGTGGGTAACGGTTTTTGATGGTTATCCGATTCACCCCGCGGTAATCTATGCAAGTCCGGAGTTCCCCGGTCTTCTTCGGTACGAAGAACAAGGGAGAAGATACCGGCGAATTAGAGTGTCTAATAAAGCCATTTTGTAAGTTGGCTGTTATATACTCCCGAAGGTGTTCGTTTTCAGCCTCGGTCAAGGCGTATATACGGCTGCATGATAACGTTGCTCCTGGCTCTAGATCTATCCGGCATTCGAATGGCCGATGTGGGGGCAGAGTTTCAGCGGCTTTCTTATTGAAGACGTCTACAAAGTCTGAGTACTTTGTGGGTAGTTCTTCTGAGCGCGCTTCGGGTTGAACACCGGTAATGCCTGCGACTTGAGAGGCCGCGGCCACCGGCTGTTCACAATGCTCCCGACAATAAGGAGAGCTAAATTTTACCAAGCCGGAGGTCCAACAAACCTGAGGATCATGTTTTCTCAACCAAGGTAACCCTAAGATAAGGCCGAACTGCCGGGCAGCAATTAAGTCAAAGGCAATGTATTCCCAATGCCCAATAACACAACTCAGGGTCACTAAATGAGTTTTATGTGTAATGGGTCCCGAGCATAGAGGTGTACCATCAACAGCGCGTACGGGCTCAGGTTTTGCCTTTTGCTGGATAGGGATACCCAACCTGGCCGCAAACTGGATATCTATAAAGTTACCCGTTGCCCCCGAGTCAATCAACATGGTGACCTCTTTTGATATACCCTGAAAACCAAGACACCCCCTTACCGAAATGTGTGGGGCAAAATTGGGACAACCTTCAATTGGGGCCCTGCAAACAGTCAGGCTCGACCGGGTGACCCCCACTACCGACGAGCCGAGGCGTTTCCCTGAGTCTTGGGCTTTGTGGGGCATTCACGAACAAAGTGTCCGGACTTCCCACAGTACATGCAAACACCATCTTTTCTCCTTCGTTCTTTTTCTTCTTTTGATAGGGGACCTCGAACCGACCCAATTTGCATCGGCTCGTCTCCATCGGACTTGTCCATTGACCCTCGTGTCCCTTTAAATTGGTCAAACCTTGCCGCTGGACGTGACTCCCCTTTCTTCCTACCCCCCCGTTGCTCCGCCTGACGATGATCCAAACGCATGGCCAGATCAATCATATCCGAGCATTCTCGGGGTTGGGGGTCAACTTGGGCGATAAGATCTTTCAAATCATCCCTCAATCCCTGATAAAATAGGGACATGCATTTGTCGCGTGGCCATTCGGCTTCGGCTACCAATCGGTTGAACTGAGTGACATACGTCACTAGTTCCTTATTTCCCTGCCTCAATGTCAGCAATTCCCGATCCTTACACAAGGTGGCAGCCCTATGATTGAATATTTTCTCAAAATCACTGAGAAACTCGTCCCATTCATATAGGATAGTATTGTCCTTTTGGACTAAGGGGTTTGCCCATGCTGCAGCATCTCCTGTGAGATAGGAGATAACGAATGCAGTCCTAGACTGATTGGACCGGAATGCTGCCGGCTTCGTAAGGAAATGGAGACGGCATTGCGTAATAAAGGTAGAGAATTTCTGCGGGTCTCCTGCATACCGCTCAGGTGGTGCCAGAGGAATCACGGGCTCTGGGGTGACTTGCACCTGTACTGGTGCGTGACCCGGCAAAGGTGCTGTTTGTGCGGCCAAACTACGTACCTGCGCTGACAGCATGGCATAGTCCTGTCTGGACGCCGCTAGTTTGCTTTGTAGGTCCTGTAAGACCTTGGCGATCTCTTCCATAATGGTGATGCGGGTTGGCTACACCACTCAGGCGCCTGAGTATTACGTGGGCTTGTTCTTCTGTCAGGATGCTCAGGTCCTAGGCGCAGGAGCGAAGCAGTACCAACCACCCCCTCAATGGTTTCAGTGCCTGTAAGTCAGAGCTTACACAGACCTCCTTAACCAGAGCGGGGAAGGAGGGTTAGGATCTCGATGAGTGGATAGGTAGAGGGATTTTAGGATAACCGGGTTGAGGGTTGGGGAGAGGTTATGGATGGGACTGGGGATTTTAGGGTAAACGATGTCTGCACACTTTCCTCAAACTGGCTGATGGAACTGCCGTAACACCTTTACATGTAAAGGTGTTTTTCCTTCACCTTACCCTTAGAACAAACATGTAGGTGCTCCTTTGAGCACTACAGTAAGCATACTAGGATTAGCAATAAACAATTGTTGACATGAGCCCTTTTACGTTTTTTTCATGAACACAGTCACATGCACTAGCACACTTAGCTTTTGCTTCAGTCTTTGGAAGTCCTGTCCTGCAAAGGCTGTCAAGTCCTGTGCCACGTCCTTGCGGTCCGAGATTCAAGTTCAAATCAGGTTCAAACTAAAAGAAAACAAAGGACAAGCATTAGCGTATGTCTTACGTTCTGTTGGTCTCTCACAAACTCACTCAACACGCATTCAGCGTTTTTATATATATATTCCACGAATCTTAGGGTGCGCTGCCGCACGTGGCTTATCAAGCCCCAAGTTTTACAGTTTGCCCAAAGACACGGTCTTCCCTCAGACCAGGTGCCAAAACGCGGTCTTTCCAGAGACCGGGTGCCCCAAACTAGTGCTCCTCCATCCCATGCGCCCTTCCGGCGTTTTCCCCACGAGACAAATGCACGTGAAACCATGCACACTTCCTTCCTTCACTTTCGCAAATGTGACTTTCCCGTGAACCCGCCCACTTAGCTTTTACGTGATGCGCAGGGGCTCTGGGGGGGATCAGGCAATGCCCCCTGCGCTTCCCCTAAGGATCCCAGACTCTGCTTGGGCTGAGCGGCACTTATCTTGTATCAGCGAGTGGCTGGATCGTTGTTCCAGTGGCTCTGGGCCCCTCGCGTATGGATTCCGGGGAGCTGCTGGGCTTACGTCCTCTCTCTTCGGTGTCTTGAGCACAAGCCCCGTGCCTCGGGGCTTGCGCATGGGCATTCGTGAGCCACACCCAGCGCGGCTTCCCATTGGCTCCCGAGCCCGCGAAGCATGCTGGGGATTGTAGTCCTGGCGAGCCAAACGCTGGGATTTGTAGTTTGTAGCCGCATTTTGTCTGCAGAAAGGGCATAACAGCCCTCTAAAGTACAATACCCTTCTTGATATGGGTTTCTTCATGGTCCCTGGCCCCACAACTCCAATAGTACTTGGTTTAAGGCCAACCCTACTCCTGACAGTTACATTTGGTGCTCCTACCAACCTGAATTATTTGTAGTGAGAGAAGACATCTGGATGAGAACAGCAAAGAGGTAGTAATTACTCTGATGTCTACCTTTCCTTCAATATGCCTCTAATCCAGTCTGTCTTTTCCTGCAATGCTTTTAGAAATCTTGTGGGAATCAAACATGGGACCATTTCCTTATGCTGAAGTAGTTTAGATGTTTAAATTACATAGTATGCATGCTTATTATCAACAACAGGACCTTCAAAATAAAATGGTTCACTGGAGTGTTTTAGCCTGTTGTAAAATGGGTGTGGCCTAACAAAGTTCTGTGAGTTATTGGCACTTCCCCCTTCCGCTCCCCCTTGGCACTTCTTCCCTTCTGTCTTCCCCACACTTGGCGATCTGAAAGACAGAAGATCGTTATTTTGTCCTCCCTTTTCCCCATTCCTTATCTTGTCACGCCTAGAAACACTTGTTTATAGGCGTGTTAATAATGCCACATCATATCACATATCATTTCATATCAAAGTGGCTGTAGATGATGGAAGGGCCAGAGCTGAAATAAAGTGTAAATATTTACGGAGCTGCGTAGCACGAGTTAAAGGTGCAGTCGATTGAAGGGAGGAGTAACTGTTCTTTTAACATACTAACGTAGGACATTTTATTAAGGTGTTGGGCCTGGGGAGAAGGCCATTTGTGTGCTTATACACCCTAACAGACGGGCATGTGGAGACGGCCAGTGTATGCAAGTAGGGTTGCAAGGAATGAAATGGCGAGGCCTATGGAGAGGGCCAGAGTGAATGAAAACAGGGCAAACAAATAAGAGGTAAGTATAACATTGAGTGAGTGGGATTGATTGAATAAGTGTTTGAGAGTTTAAAAGTTTAAATTATAAAGCATAAGAGGAAGAAGGAAGGAAAGATTATGACAATTAGGATTAAGGTGTGATAATGACATACTACCGGGTGGATGCACCACTTAATAACATGTGTCGGAAACTGCCCCAATATCATGACAAGATAACAAAGTACCTTTTTGTAAATTCTTTATTTAAGCCAGAACGAGAGTGCACATATTTCAGGCATTTCAGCTATATAAACATACATTTAGACGGCACTGGAATACGTGCTAACATTTTTTACTTTTTTGAAAAAACATGCTCCCTCGCTCCCTCTCCCCACACTCCTTTTAAGACAGATGGGAGGATTCACTGTTACAATTCTGTGTCAGTTGTTTCTGGAGGACTAGATAATAGCATGGAAGGGACGAACAAACATTCTGGAATGAGTGTTTCTCGGCTGTCAACGTCCAATGGTGTACTGACTCTACTCTTGGTGTCATTCCCTCTTCTATTCCTTCCCCCTTTAATCGCTTTTAGCCGCATGCACTAAGGAATGTTGCCCATTCCATTTCTCTTGAGGGTGACAGTTCATGTAGGGCCGCCATAATATTCTCCATGTCATAGATCCCTCTTGCCGTTTTTGGGCCCACATTCTTTTGGTGGGAGCTTTTCACATTTCCACCGAATGGTGAGTTAAATCATTGCAGCTAGTAGGAGAAAGTGCAGCATAGGCGGCAGATGCTTCCAGCGCCCTTACACATCCTCCAAACCAAACAACACTGACAATGGGTCGCAGGTTCTTTCAATACCCTCCAACCCTTTTACCTATCCCAAGACCTTCTTCCAGAAGCTCTGTACTTTTGGGTAGGACCACCAGATTTGCCAGTAATTTGCTCTCTGGCCACATCCCCTACAGCACACTGGCAAGGGGGCCAGAATTGTAAGGTTGGCCTGTAGGTTGGGGGGAATGGTTTTACCTATTCTTCATAGGAGTATGAGTAGAAATGTGAAATAGGCCATGAGGGTATCAGGTATGTGAGGGTTATCTTTAAGGGAAAGTGGGGGATACCATGTCTAATCCAATGAAGCCATGAAATCTCCCGAAAGGTTTCCCCCTCATGCATATCCCTATGTTCCCTTGAGTGATTCACTGTAGGCTCAAATACATGATCAATACAAATATTTGAATTCATGAGAATCAGTAGCAATTGCTCTCTGCTATTTGGGCTTCTCAATGACAACACAGGATCTTAGCTGGGCATCAACAGACTTTGTACCGTGCATTTCATTCTAGATGTGCATTTACTTCTAGGTGCAAACCAAAATGAAATAGACACAATAAAGACCACTACACGCTTACACAGTTAGACACATTTATATACGTATTCGGTTTTATCAGCCAAAAAAACATGCTCTGCATCAATAAGCATTTTACATTGGGCACATGTGAGAATACAAGAAAAGACACTTTACATCAATAAGTGTTTTACAATGGGCACATATATGAGTCTTTGCTCTAACCTTGGAAACCCTAACTGATATTCATTAGTGATGAAGGCAATACAATATGATGACAGTTTCAACCCTTGGATATACCCCTACCCTGTCTAATGTTAGATTGATAGTAAGATTATGAGATTATGACCCCCCTCTGCATAGGACAACAGACCCCCATCTAATACTTTGGATTCCGGCTACTCCATTTGTCCTTTGGTACCTCAAGGAGGGAGGGAGTTTTGCCTTCAGTGCCCAATTTGACACCTTGCCAATTAAAATAACCTGCAGAAGGGGGTGTGTGGGAGTGAGGGGCCACTACGCCCGCTGTCTCGCCTTTCCTTAGTACAAACTTGGACCACGTGCCTCCAGTGGTGAGATGTGCCCCGTTGCCCTTATGTGATGCCAGCATTGGCTGGCGCTTGCGTAGATGGGACCGTTACACAGGACACGGGGCATCCATTTTGTGCCCCCTTGACTCCATCTTGGTAACTAGGCCTCACTGCGATAATACAAAAAGGCTGCTCTCCCTTTTGTAGCGCTGCGCACACAGCGCACATGGCCCCCACCTTTTCTCTCACTGTGTCTGGAAAATTCCACTGTCCCATTCTCACGCTGAAGCCGGAGTTAATTGCAACAAGGAACACATGTAGCATTTCACTCCTCCTCTGAGATCACTGCTCCATGTGTGAATTGGCTTGAGCCAAGCGCTGTAGCTCATCCATCTTCACAAATCTGTTCATGTCCTCTTACCCTCACTATTGGAAAATTACTGCCAGTGTAACCCTGTGTCCATGCAAGGTATTCTCTTGATGTGCCAGGTATGCGACCCCGCCAAGACCCTTAACCTGGTGTCCTATATAAATCGCTGTTATTGATGATGTAAATACATGTATGAAATGAATAGGTTTGCAATGATTTGTTCAAAAGAGTTGTAATGATCATTATTTAGTGCATGCTTCACAAAGATGTATTATGTTAGCTTAGTTAGGGGCCACCCCGCTTCACGGCAACGTGACCTTCACCCCTCCTGCACACTGACAACCGGACCACGTGATGTTCACCCTCCCGCCAAAGGAGCAACCAATCCGGATGAAACAGCGCTGCCACAACTATATAGTGCTATAATGACTGTCCAATCCTGCGCTGACTTAGTACCCTATGTTAATTGCGTCACCTATGACGATTTTTCTCTTTATAATATGATGTAAGTGTGATATTTGTCAGAGCGCTCTCAGTCAGCAGAATTCTTTGGATGCCAACTACATAAACTATTTTTTGAACTCTCGCAACCTGTCCTCTTAGCCTTAGTCCCCGTCTGGGGTGTGTCTAATTTTTTCTTATTGCACATAGTAAGACGGGGAGGGTGCCTACATTTGGTGACCCCTGCAACGTGATTTGGGACAGGTGCCTCGAGGCCCGTGCGGTGCGGCGATATCCGGAACGCCCCCCAGCAAAACCTCGCCTCTGCGGTCGACCAGCCTGTGCGCACAACGAGAAGGGGTGAAGGGTTCCCGGTTAATGAATACCCAACTGCAAAAGCTGCTTGCCGAGGTGGGCCATGGCTTGGTTGGGGTGCGGACCAGATTGTGGATAGACCGTGAATGGTGACTCTCGGATCACCCGACTGAACACGTGAGTACCGGTTGCGAAAGTTCTCAAGAAGCAATGGAAGGGATAAGGAAGAAGGGGGAAGGAATGAGAGGATCCAAATTGGGAGCCCGACCGTCCACTGCACACTATATAATGTTGTCAATAAAGACATTCAGTGAATTGTGTTCAATTTCACAGATATGGAATATTCAATTCTGATAAATGATACTCTCAAATACGAAAAGGTAGAAACATTTAATTCAAAAGAACAGAAATAAATATAATTCAATGATTGCAGTTGACTGTAGGTCAATTGGCATAAAATGCAAAGGAAAACAAGGAAAAATATCCACAAATTAAACTGTGCTTGGCTGACGCGTTTCGAGGTAATTCCCTCTTCTTCTTGAGCCTAGTAGCACTGTGACACAGTCGAGGTAGTTAGCAGAAAAAAAAGGGGGGGGAAGAGAAAAGGTAACTATTGTGGGTATATTTTCCATAATTATGTATAGCTAACATTAGGAAATACATGTTAAGAGACATTGACCAGCAGTAGTGATTGTCTAGCAACAATACAAAGTATTGAGATGGTTATCATATGGCATACTGTTCATTCAATAAGACGTTCATGGTAAGGACAAGAAGGGGAACAAGTAACAGTGGTCAAAAAAGGTAGTTAGGGTAGGTGCGAATGATAGTGAGGCTTTTCTGATCTATCCTTTATATGGCCATAAGGTTTTGTGGAGATAAAAAAGTAAGAGAAGAGTGAGGAAGCCTAGCCCGAACGGGGTACAAGGTGGCGCCGCGTAGCATTGTCTCATCCAGTGCAAATAAATAAGTGAAGATAAAGAGAAAATAGTAGGAGTCTCGTATATGTAGTAGACTTGGAGAAGTAATTTAGAATATTCTTTTTCCGTGTAAAAAAGATTCTTTGCAAGGTAGTGAGGGAAAGTAAGAGGTGGGAAGTGCATGAGGAAACTAGAACAGGGGGTGACAAACCAAACTAATTGGAAAAAGGGGAGTAAAAGTGCACAGGTAGTACGTGTTATATGTTATATGTTTTTACGTTTATGGTTTTGTGTATGTCAAAGGGTTATATGTTGATCTATTGATAACTGTTTATGTGTGTGTTGAAAAAGATAACTAATGTTGATTAAGAAAATTGACAATGCAATGCATGCAGAAAGGTTTTAAGTAATGGTAAATGACGAATATCCATAATTGAAATAATGTACGGTTTTAGTAAATAGTGAACAAGGGAAGAGGTTGTTGAAAAAGTGTTGGTACCAAAAGGTAAGGAGGAGGTTGAATAAGAAATTGAGGTGAGAAGAGTGTCAACCAAGTGCCTGCGTGGCTGCACGCAGGGAATTGTACTACCATGGGGGGAATAACACTATTAGCGCACATTTGCCAACACCTCCCATTGTATAGTGAGAACATACAGAAGTATCATGACCAGTGGGTCACAGAGATATAGGGAGAAAGCGTAACACCCATATGGCCAGAGG
The DNA here is from genome assembly GCF_040938575.1 of Ambystoma mexicanum. NCBI lineage: Eukaryota > Metazoa > Chordata > Amphibia > Caudata > Ambystomatidae > Ambystoma > Ambystoma mexicanum. Next base: position 495,052,796 of record NC_090940.1, on the reverse strand, counting down.
GAGGTTATTTCGATAAAAGGGTGCTGGATCTGGTATCCACGCATTTGCTGGTGATATATTAAGGAAAACAGTTCCAGAACAGGAGGGAAGTATTAGATTTGTGGCGGATGTTTGAGAGGTCATGTCTCATGGAAGGGGAGTTTCCGCTCTTGGGAAGAAATTTGATTTGGAAATGCAGGGGTTCTCTGGGGCTATTTTAAAAGTTCCTTACACAAAAGATCTTGACATAACAATAGGGGGAAAACAGTGCGCGAACCCTTACTGTATCACAAAGACGAGCCAATCAATTTGCTGAGAAGAGATTTGTTGAGTAAGTTAAATATGACTATCTCTTTTACTGAGTGGGGAATAGTGTGTTCAACTCCAGGAGTATGCCCCATGTGAGCAATGCTAATGATCAGTACTGTGACAAATGAAGTTGCAGTAAGAGGGGTGCCCATTGACATGGACATGTTCATTTACAGCATTAGAGTGTTGACCCGGGTGGTGCCAGAAATAACAAGAAAATAATGGAGAGTGCCCTCAGATTTTATCTTTCGTCCAATTGTAAACACAGACGTCGTGCCAGGAACCATTTTGTCTATTGATCTAGAGGGGGTCAGTTCTCAAGCAAACGTATCGTGCTGATAGGACTGGACACACATGGATGTGAATGGAGAACAGTACTATGCATAGACCCAAACATAATGTTGCGTGATTTAACTGATGAAGAGCTTTTCACTGACAATGAGAGTGATGGAGAAATAATAATGGAAATAGGTATATCATGCGACATGATTCAATACAGGGAGATACACAACCCACTCATGGCCAGTGTTAATGTACCTCCCACAATATTTGAGAAAGACATGGAAAGAGTACTACTGCCTGAGATGTGGACAACAGGTCCCCATGATGTAGGTTTATTACATAAAGTAACACCCATTAAGATAAAAGAGCCTGATGTCCTTTCCTGGCCTGATGAGGTTGGAGCAGGAGCTCCCTCTCCCCAGAGCTGCTGGAGGAGCCCCATGCAGCCACAAGCCCTGCCTGGTCTAAGGTAAGCCTGGAGGCTACACCTTTTACTATTAGGCACTGCCCATGATCATCATCTTCCAAATCATATTTTATGTCTTAATTAAGGCACTGTCCAAGCGTTGCCTTAGAATCCATTCTAGCCCTCTGCAATGCCTGGAAAGAAAAACGAAGTCTACCTCCCCTAAATTCAAATCTGCAAAAACACAAGGTTTTTGCTACTCTAAGAAGGCCACTGCCACTTATTCCGATTGAATTTTACTTTGCTGCAAAGGCCAGAAACCTGACTTGCCCTGTGATTGGCTGGCCGCATCCCCTTAGCCTATCGGAGAGCACCAGCTGGCGAAGCCGGCCCCGACGAAGGCAACCAACAAAGGCTGCTTCCTAACTGAGCCTGACCGAGCTTGGTCGTGCTCGAGTGCTCCAGTCCCTGTTTCATTATATTACGGTGAGATCCAAGTTTGTTACTCTCTGCCGCGCCGCCCGTGCCTCTTCACACACAACTATAACTTAGTAGACCATCCTACGGATACTCAGCCCACTTCCACCCAGTGCTACTTGATTGCTATCCCTGCCCACAACAGTGCATCTGTTGGAACGCGCATACCACTACAAGTCTGCCCTTGGCACCCGAACTGCTCTAACACTAGCAGACAACCGACGGACTCTGCGCACAAACACTTGCAAAGCTGTCACAGATTTAAGCCTACCAACTACCGTCCTCGTTTGTTAATGTAATGTTTATGCAGGTGTTAGCGCTGGCTCAGCGGCAGCACGCTAGCCCTATGGTCGAATACATTGTATGTTATCCTGGTCCTAACGGCTGGCTCTTACAAATGTCTGTTATTTGCTGCTTATGCATGTTTTATTACCTATCATGCTCACGTGCCTAACCTGCTTGCCGCCATTGTATGCCCTCTCAACCCTCCTCCTACCTGTTTAAGAATGCCACTCTCTTATCCCCGCTCGCCGATTAAGCGCCTGTACTACCTGTCCTATAGTACCATAGATACCACTGCGGCATATTCATGTCCTGATTGATTGCCGTCCATGCCATCCATGCTTGCCTACTATCTGTTACCAATGAGTCTGCAAACCTCCACTGGGATTCGTTAGCCCACCCTGTTGTGAGCCATCCAGAGCTTATATTGCCTGTTCTATACGCAGTAACTGATTGCGCAATATGTAAAGCTACATGTATAGATCTGCTCACCGCTTTTCCACCCTTTGTACTTATCCTGATTCCAGTTGTTGTTACTTTATCTTAACCTATTCTAAAATCCAGACGTTGTTTATTACATCGTAGCCTATTGCTTCACTTCGATTAGATAATGCTCATGATGCTGCCTTATCTTGTCCCTGAGGCTCCCCATTGTATTTTAGCTACCTGCTTCTAACTTGTCTCCAGGCGCTGCACATGTGCATCCTTTAATCAACTCTTCTCATCTTGAAATGATGTTACTCTCTCATGCCAGTACAGCATGGCTAATATATGGTTAGTGCCCCTATGTTGGCCTGCCCTTCTGTTATTGCTTGTGCATGAGGCCCACGCCATTAGGGTATTGAGTTTGAACCCCTACCGCTCTACTTATTTGACTGAGGCTAGTGCCTCCCCCTGCCTTGCGTTACGCTACGCCTTCTGTCCCGCCACGGCCCAGCCAAAATCTGTTCGCTATATTATTGCCTGTTGCTCTACAGCCATACCACCCACCTTATGTGGCCTGAGCCCTCTGTGCCTCACCCCATCTTCAAGAATCTACCATGACCCACCTACCTAGGGAGAGCCCAATTGTGTTTCGGCCTTGGCCCGAGCACCTCTCCTAAGCGTTAGGCCAACCACCCATATATCTAACTACATTGGCGATAACTATCTAGCATGTTTCCCTGGATCACTAGCCTGTCCACCTGCTTCCTGCTCCTCATAATAAATATAGCAGTACTCAGCATGTCACCTCACTCACCTATCACTATGTACTCGACTATACCCAACATTAAGTCACCTAGTAGTCCATCTCTAGATATAAATGACTTACATTCATCGCTAACTACCAGTTTCCCCTGCCCTACCAGTGACAGGAATTTAAGACTGAGAGCTAGATTAGCTAAAATCTATGATCCCCTCGCCCGTTCTATGCCTATTATACAGAGACTAAGAACCACGACTGCCCGGCCTAGTATAACTACCCTAAAACCTAACTCATCCCAGAATTCCAACTCCAAACTTCCACACAGTCCCTCTAGTCAGAGCAATCTTGTAATAATACAAGACCACCCCCTACTACAACCACCACAACCACCGCAAGTCCCCAAATCAAAGGAGCCCTGATCAACGCCAGATCGTTAGTAGCTCATGCAGCAGAAATTGCAGACCTGATCCTCAAAGAAGACCTTGACCTCCTTGCTATCACTGAGACATGGCTACATCCGGCAGCAGGCCCTATGCTCATGCTTACAGTTCCAGATAATTATTCCATCTTGAGACAAGAGCGACCCAACCCCAGAGGAGGGGGTGTCGCTATTATCCACAAATGTAGTCTTAACATGAGATTAGCAACTACTATCAACGTCCTCTCTTGCAAACTACTCTCAGTTAAAGTCCCTCTTACTAATGCCCAAACTCTCAACATCCACCTGATCTATTGCCCTCCAGGCCCAATAGGCACATTTGATGAGGACATTAACATCATCTTATCCAGCAACCTTAAAAGTTCCTCTCAAGTACTCACCCTTGGGGACTTTAATATGGCATTCAATGACCCAGAAGACCAGCCTGGCAGCACTACGCTCAACACCCTTTCCGAATTAGGATTTACCCAAAGAAGTATGGAACCCACACATGCTAAAGGTAGAATACTCGATTGGGTGGCTGACTACAACCGTCTAGCTAACATCATCGATATTTCACCATTAGCCTGGACTGACCACCATCTGGTATCGTTCATGCTTTCTAATACCCGACCCTTACACCTGCCGATCAGCAGGGCCCCACCCACACTCACGAGAAACAAAAAGGGTATCACTGTGGAGAGACTTATCCCGAACGTACTCCCCACACTCAACACACTCCCTGACAACTTGGATCGTGAGACTTTGGTCGAAGAATACAATAAAATGTTGTCCACCTCGCTGGACCTAATCGCCCCCCTCAAACTCAGGTCAAGTAAGACCAAAACACATTTGAACAAATGGTATACACCATTCCTTAAAAACTTAAGGCAGCAAAAAAGAAACTGCGAGGCCACCTGGAAAAAACTCCCTTCAGCAGCTAATAAACTCAAACTTACTAAACTAGCTGCCCTCTACAAAAAAGAAATCTACCTAGCAAAACGAACTTCCTTCGACTCCCGTATATCCCATGCTAAATAAAACATGATGGAATTATTCTCCATCCTTAAAGAAGTAGAAAACCCTATAGCACCTCCTGATACTTGTACCAAAGATAAAAATTGGTGCTGAGAAATCCAAAATGCCTTAGCCAACAAGATTGCTACCCAACAAAACAAAATCTCCTGTAAATAAGCTTCCTTGAATGACCACCTCCCTTCCAAACCTCCTGAGAAGCCTACTTTAAGGGAAACTACCCCCTTCAATTTCTCTAAAGTCACCACACTTGAAGTAGAAAAAATCATCTTGTCACTGAAACCTTCCAGTTTGTCAGGGAGATCTGTGCCCAGCACAGCTCATCAAAGATGCTGCCCGTGACCTCTCACCCTTCATCACGAAGTTAATCAATGCTTCCTTCTCCACCAGTACTAACCCAACCAACTTAAAACAATCCTGGGTACTTCCACTACTAAAAAAAAAACACACTTGACGCAGCCACGCCTACAAACTATAGACCCATAACGACCGTACCATTCCTGCTAAAAATTTTGGACAAGGTCGCATACGTACAAATACAGAAGTATCTGGAAGAATATCACCTACTAGGAGCTAGACAATCAGGCTTCCGTCCTCAACACGGGACTGAGACTGCTCTTATTGACCTTAAAACACAGATCGATAAGCTTATAGACAATGGCCAAGCTGCCCTACTCCTCCTCCTTGACCTCTCTGCAGCATTCGACCTGGTCGACCACTCTGTCCTATGCACACCCCTCCACAAATCAGCTCACTTCTCTGTTGAGGCCATCACATGGATTAAATCATTCCTTAACGGCAGAACCATGAGCGTCTTCTCACCTACTGCTGCACAGACCCCATACCTATCACCTGCGATGTGCCACAAGGCTCTTGTGTCTCCCCCACACTGTACAATATATTTACCAAGCCCCTTTTCGATGATCTGGATCATCTCGGTATCACCTACACTAACTACGCAGATGATACCCAGATCCTCCTTCCGCTTTCTGGAGATTATGGGAAGGATTTGGCCTTGGTGAATAGAGTGTACATCATCATCCAGGCATGGATGGCCACACATGGACTATGCCTGAATGATGATAAAACTGAACTTATCATCCTAGGCACTACTGCCAGCTTAAAGAAGTTAGGTCCTGCCTATTCTTCTTTCACGATCGATGGTAATAGTATCAAAGTGGGACAAGAGGTTAAAACGCTAGACTTTTATTTGGATTCTAACTTCTCCTTCAACAGACAGGTGAACTCCCTAGTCTCTTCCACGGCTTACACGTGTAAACTGATCCATGCAGCCAAACACTTTCTATCCGACACTAGCTGCTTTACCCTCGCCAGAGTCCTCATATTGTCCCGCGAGGACTATTGCAACGCTCTCTACCTTGGGTCCTCCAAAGCCACCACTAGCAAACTTCAAACCCTTCAGAATAACGCTCTTAGAGCGGCATTGGGCATCTCCAGAAGAGATCATATTTCAGTACACAGCCAACAGAACAATTGGCTCTCTATCAAAGCCAAAATCCTCCTAAAAACTGCGTCACTTACTCACAAATCCCTTAATAACGCTGCTCCGATTTATTTGATCGACAGATTTCAGAGACAGACCTCCCAGAGACCCACAAGAACAGCCTATAAAGACTGCCTCTCTGTCCCCAATTTCAAACGTTCCACTATAGGGGGCAACAGCTTCCCCGTGAAAGCAGCTAAACTGTTGAACTCTCTACCACCAACTCTCAGAATGGACTTGCCCTATCAAAACTTCTGATCTAAGGTTGTTCTATGGCTAACAACGTAGGCCTTCTAACACATCCAGGTGTTAAGTCTGTCATTTTCTTGCCATCTGTACATATTGTACCCACATGTGTTTATCTGTATATATGTATATAATCCTGCTATTACTATTATTGTGTGTATGTATTCATTTTTGTTGCTGTAACTAAGCTTCGCAAATTCATGTAACTGCTGTGCCCTGTTACCTTAGGGTATGTTTGCGCATTACAAGTAATAAAACAAACAAACAAACAAACAAAATTGAAGCCCGGTGCCATACCCCCAAGAGTTAAACAGTACCCACTATCAAAAGAAGCGGCGGAAGGGATCAAAGAAACAATAAGTGCCCTATTCAAACAGGGAATAATAGTGCCATCCAACTCCCCATGCAATGTGGTGATTTTTCCGGTCATATAAGGAAAAGGAGCGGCGTGGAGAATGATACAAGACCTCCGCCCACTCAATGACGTCATTCAGAAAGAGTTGCCATTAGTGCCTAACCCGGCATCAATACTATGCAGCATAACCAAAGAGGCCACGTGTTTTACGGTGATAGACCTGAAAAATGCCTTCTTTTCAATACCACTTTGACCCAAGCTCCCAGTACCTGACGGCATTCACGCTAGGGGGAACAGATACGAACATTGCAGGTTACCGCAGGGATATTGTGAAAGCCTCAGCATTTTTAATAGGATCTTACAAAAAGATCTTGGAAATATTGATGTAGAGAGCACAATAATACAGTATGTAGATGATTTTCTCATCTGCAGCAGAAGCGAAGAACCGTGTAGAGAAGACTGTAAGACTGCTTAATTTGCTAGCAACAAAAGGATATAAGGTAGATAAATGAAAATTGCAATACTGCCTAGCCGAGGTGCTGTACCTAGGGCAACTAATATCCAAAGATGGCAAAAGAATACTCCCTGACAGAGCAGCTGCTATACACCACATGATAATACCGAAAACAGTAAAAGACATGCAAAAGTTTCTCGGCATCTGTAATCATTGCTGTGCATGGATACTTGATTACGCAGCATACACGCGCCCATTGCTACAAGCACTAAAAGAGTCACAAAAGAATAATGCCCCAATAAAATGGACAAATGAAATGATGACGCAATACTTCAAGTTACAAGATTTGATTTCCCAAGCGCCAGTCTTCACAAACCCAGATTACGACAGGGAATTCTACCTAATTTCACACTGCAACTATACACTGATGACTGCAGTATTGACAGAGAAAACGTCACTAGGCCACAAGCCATTGGCCTACTACAGCAGAACGCTGGACACGGTAATGCAAGGCCACTTCTCATGCGTACAAGCTCTCGCTGCAGCGGCCTTCGCCATTGAAAAAAGCACCACAATCACACAATCGTGATGGGTTGTTCGGTGACACTATATGCAGAGCATTCACTCTTTGCCATTTCAGAAAGATCCAAATCAACATTGACAACACAGAGGGCGACAGCATATGAAATAATAATTTTCAGCCCAAATGTGCACGTGGTCAAATGCAAAACAGTAAACCCAGCCACGTTCAATACAAAACGATGCACTGTAGAAGACATGCAGGAGGACGACTGTGCCATATACGAGGGAGAGGAAGATGATATCCCCAAAGCAAGTGAGAATTCATTACAGGAGGGGTAAATATACTTCTTAGATCGGTCAGCATTAATAGATACTGAAACAGGGGAAAAGCATGTGGGGATGGCAGTGGTAAGAATGGAAAAAGACAATTATGAAACGATTGTCCAAAAACGCCTCCCTTCTCATTATTCCGCACAAGCAGCAGAACTAGTGGCATCAATTGAAGTGCTGCACACAGCAAAAGGACGCCCAGGAACAATCTTTCCAGATTTAGCATATGCCACAATAACAGTACATTCAGGATTATCGCGATTGCGACAGAGAGGGTTTCGAAGGGCAGATGGGTTACCAGTTCAACACGCTACATTACTAAATGAATTAGTAGAAGCACTAGCAGAACCATCAATAGTGGCGGTGGTGAAATGCCAAGCCCATACTAACAACACAGATGCGATCTCATTGGGAAACGCGGCAGCAGACGCAGCAGCGAAAGACGCCTGGTATTTCAATGTGCCCCCAAGAATTGAATGCATCGTCACAAAGCCCACCGCACAACCATTAGAAGAAGGGTATAGCAACACACCAATAACACAACTAATAGAGTTGCAGAGGAGAGCACCAATAGAAGAGCAAGAGTTATGGGCCAAACTAGGGTGCAAGCAATCACCAACATATCTGATCTGGAGACAGGAGGTGACGGGAAAGGTAGTGATACCAGTAGAACTGTTGGAAGTAGCATTCCAGCAGCTGCATTTCCTGGCCCATGTAGCAAAACAACACATCGCAGCAGACATACACGAGCACTGGTTTGCTCCAAATCTGCAGGAACACCTGTCCAAATTCACCATAGAATGCACCACATGCCAAACATACAATTCAGGAATGACCATAAGAACATTACGAGGGACTCTAGCTGTCATGCCCGCGCCGCTGGCGCACGCACTGGCAACCATCATGGATTACTTGGTACTCATTTATCCTCCTAATACTCCTTGAACAACTCCTTTTCACACCTGGGTCTTTTATTTCCATTTGCTCAACTTTGGTTCTTTCTTATTTTTTTCAATTAACTACATTTACCATAATGCACCTGGCTGCAGTCCTCAATTCCTGGCTATTCTCATTCATTTTTATTGGGACCACAATCCCCAGAAGCCCTAGCAGCCAGTGCTGCTTCCACCTGCTCAGGACCAAAGAGGGAGGAGGCAGATTGTGTTCAGGTGTGCTGCTACAGGTGCTGTCAATTAGTCTGCCTCAGAACAGGGCAGGGCTGTATATAAGCAGCTGCCTGCAGGAGCACAGTGTCTTGCATCTTGAGTTTTCCCCGTTCCTGTTTGCCTTGACCCTTTACTTTGTATGCTGTTCCTGTTGCTGCATTATCCTGTTTTGCTCGAGTGCCCTTTCCGGGCTCCCTGCCTTGCAGCCGATCACGCTCCGCTGCCTTCTACCTGCAGCCCTTGTTCTCTGGGCTTCCTGCCTTGCAGCCTATTACAGTCCTCTGCAGCCCTCTACAGTCAGCGGTCCTGCTCCTCTGGGCTCACTCCTTGCTGCCCTGCTCCACTGGGCTCCTTGCCCTGCAGCCTGCCTCACTCCGGCTGCCTACAGTCCTTGTCCTCTGGGCTCCCGGCCCTGCAGCCTACCTCACTCCGGCTGCCTACAGTCCTAGTCCTCTGCAGCCCGCCTTGCAGCCTGCCTCACTCCGGCTGCCTACAATCCTTGTCCTCTGGGCTCCCTGCCCTGCAGCCTGCCTCACTCTGGCTGCCTACCGTCCTTGTCCTCTGGGCTCCCTGCTCTGCAGCCTGCTTCACTCCGGCTGCCTACAGTCCTAGTCCTCTGCTGCCCGCCTTGCCGCCTGCCTCACACCGGCTGCCTACAATCCTTGTCCTCTGGGCTCCCTACCCTGCAGCCTGCCTCACTCCGGCTGCCTACCGTCCTTGTCCTCTGGGCTCCTTGCCCTGCAGCCTGCCTCACTCCGGCTGCCTACAGCCCTTGTCCTCTGGGCTCCCTACCGTGCAACTTGCAACCTTCTGCTGTCTCCAAGCCCTTGTTCCCTGGGCTCTCTACCTTGCAGCCTGCACCTCTTCGCTGCCTACAGCCCTGCTCCTCTGGGCTCCCTACCTAGCGGCCCTATTCTTTTGGGCTCTCTGTCTGTCGCCTACTACTAATCTCTCTATCCTGTTCTTCTGGACTCCCTGCATTTCAGCCTACTACAGTCCTCCGCAGTCCAATACAGTTTGCCTGCACCTAGTGCCACTCTTGAATGAAGACCTGCTTCCTACTTTGCAGACTTTGTTTTTCTGACTGCTGCTCCTTGTTCTCTTCCTTGAGTCCTCTGTACTCCACCTTAGGTTATCTATTTCAGTCTAACTGCCTTTCCTTCATTTCCTTCTGCTAGATTGCTCATTGACTTCCTTTTCGCTGGATATTTCTGTTCTTGTCTTCTCATGTGTCTTATGTAATCCCTTTGTACAGAGCTTGCCTGTTGGTTTCCGGCAGGCAACCTCTGCCCCTTCCTTTGTCGCGTTTTCAGTGTTACAGACACCCACTGCTGTTGTTCCCAGCCATGAGCATACACTATGGGCCTCTGTTATAGCAATCTGTGCAGAAGGCTGGAATTTCCTAAGGTTCGTGGAACACTCTTTCCCATTTCAGCATACACCCTAAGAGGGAATTCAGTTTGTTTGTACCTTTGTATCTTTTGGCTCACAGCTACAGTTTCCTACTCTTCTTTCTTGTTGAACTTCCTGCTGTGTGTGCTTATCTGCTACCTTACTTCAGCACAGCCACCCAAACCCTACTTGGTACCCTGTGCCACTCTTGACAGAGTGCCATTCCTGACACTAGCATCCTGTGGGCCCTTCAGAGAGCTCCACATTGATTATGAGGACATGGGGGAGAGATGTATTGGGGCAAGGTATTTGATTGTAGTGGTATGCCCCTTTTCAAGGTGGGTAGAGGCAGGACCGTGTCCCCACCCGGGTGCAAAATGCCAGGTTTTGGTGCGAGAGGTGTTCTCAACGTGGGGAATTTGCGACGTAATTAGATCAGACAATGGCACACATTTCGTAAATGACCTCTTCAAGGAAGTGACATCGCTCCTAGGGGTTAAGCACAAACTGTGTTCGATTTATCATCCACGGCTAACGGGATAGTGGAAAAGATCAACGGCCTGCTCAAAAGTAAATTGTCAAAATTGTGCAACACACTCAAGAAAAACTGGGTGTATTGCCTGCCCCTAGCACAGTTCCAACTCAGAACACAGCCAAGCAAAGACCACCATTTAAGGCCCCATGAAATTGTGATTGGCAGACGCATTCATACACCACTCTCCCCAATAAGAAAAGCATCAGATGCTCACCGGGCTGCCACAGTGCTGGAGGAATAATTTAAGGAATACCTTACTGAGTTGACGCGCGCAGTACATAGCATAGCGTGACAAATTGCACCACCCTTCACTGAAAATGCTGCGACAGACACTGAAATGCCGGCCCCAGACAGACCAGGTGGCCCATTAATGCCAGGTGAAAATGTATATGTAAGGAGTTTTGTCCGGTGGTGGAACTCGCAGAGATTTCATGGACCTTTTGAGGTTGTTTATTGCACACCCAACGCAGTGATAATTAAGACTCTGAAATATTGGGTGTATCTTTCAGATGTGAGAAAGTGCACTCCCTCAGTGTGAGCAAATAAGCAACACTGAAATAGTCAATGAAGTGGAAAAGTAATTGCAAAAAGGGTAAAAACAAACAATGAATATGAAAGTGCTAGCATGAATCTCCTTCTCTCTCTCTTTTCTTCTTTCTCTCTACTTCCTGATCCTGTGTTGTGCACTCTCCATCAAAGTGAATAGAGGGTTAAATAAATTGTGTACATAATGAAATGATACAAGTAGAGCAGTATAAGTAAAATGTAAAATGAGTAGAAAAGTGTTTTATTGAAAGATTTATAGCAACACGTAAGAAGATAGTAAGGAGAATATCATAAACAGTAATGAACTATGCAATGTAAATAATTGATGTATGTTCGTCACTTAACCATTTTATATCGCCCCTCTAGGTGACAGAATGGCTGAAAGAAGCACGCTCACAGACAATGGCCTAATGTTAATTAGTGATAGGATAGCCAATAGAGCCAATAAATACAACAATGTCGAGTGTGCTTTGAAGTATTTGGCTGTTTTGTTGTCCGTAATGTTATTCTTCATGGCCTGGTACTATACCATCCTAGGTATTGCCCATGATATGAAAAAAGGGGGCAGCAGGGCACAGCTAATACAAAAAGGGTCGGTACTAATATGGACAGGGTAAAAACCATGTGGAGAGAAACCTATTCTGCTAATGACTATGATGCTAATAAAACCTACACTATGATGCACTTTAATAACACAGCAAAAGCCCCCCTCCCAATTGCTGTTAAAACCTCATATAATGACAATGAAACCAATGAATATGATGGCGACTATTTTTGGCCAAATGAACTCAACCAAATGAATGTTAATGCACAGACAACCAGAGAACCTACCTCACTTTATATTGCTGCTACTCATGAAACACTAGAATCACTGGCTGAACACACAATGAATAATGTTAATGACACTGCATGGGCTGGGGTGTTCCCAATAAACTATCGAAACGTTAGAAGTTATCGCAAGGAGAGGGAAAAGGGGGGAAGTTGGGAAAAGATATGACATCTTCCATGGCCTGGGATTAGATGAAATAGAGGACCCCTGCCACCCCGACCAGTCAAATAAATGGTACTCGGACATGAGTGCCACAGCAAAACAAGCTACAAATGGGAGCTGCTATGTTTGCTCACTCATTCCGCACGCATCAGGGACGCCAAAAATACTGGTGCCACAAGAAGTGCCCTTGTCAGACGCCCAATGTTTAATTCATCTCGTATTGTGAAGAATTTGGAGCACCTTCCAGGCACACACAGTTACAATAGAGATGCTACAGAACGAGAGAACATGCACAAGCAGATGCCAAGGAGTAATATGCATCAAAGAACCATTCTGCATCATACAAGGAACAAGATTTGCAGAAAACAAATGGCATGACGAAACAATCAAGTGCAAAGCTGAAGCACTCAGAGGATTGACTGATGAGAACTTTCATTGGGTTAAAGAAACATGTACCCCCGTCTGGTCCCAGCACATTGCCAAACTCACGTGGGTCACAGCACTAGAAAATCCAATCAAGATGCAAAAAGATGAACTGTGCTTCCACAGAGAAGGAAAAGTGCCCATGGGTGCCAGCAAGCAATGCAATAAGACAATAATAATTCCAGACATGAAGAAAGGCACAGCGGCCATCAAGGACATGTATTGGATGTGCAGCAAAAAAGCATACCTGCATCTCCCGGCGTCGTGGAAGGGCACTTGCACCCTAGCCACCCTACATTCGGCTCTGATGGTAATCCCGGAAAGCCACATCCAAGGGGGAAAAGGACAATTGTCTGGCATATCGGCAGCAGGACAATCGGCTGGCATATCGGCAGCAGGGCAATTGGCTGACGCATCGGCAGCACCCCAACCAGGGGTAACAGAGCCTCCAGCATATGAACTGCTGTCAGAAAAAGACTTAAAAGACAAACTCTCCCGCAAGAGGAGATCATCCAATTACATCTCCTCCGAATCATCCGCTCTTCTTGCTGAGATCCTGCCGAAGTACAAGCTCTTCAACTCCGCAGAGACATTCTTTGCTTCGCTCTTAACACCAGGACTCCAGGCTCGAACTAACGCCAAGTGGTTACAGATAGTGCACCGGGAGCTGATCCAACTGGCCAATGACACTGAAGAAGTGTTCAATGTGATAAAAGTAGAGCTCCGTGCTTTGTGCCTAATGACAATGCAGAACCGGTATGTCTTAGATCTCCTCACAGCAATGGACGGCGGTGTTTGCCGAAAAATCGGTAGCGCATGTTGCACATTCGTGCCATCTGAAGATGCAGATATTGGAACAATTTCCCATGTGATCTCAGAAGTACACAGCCTGGGAGAAAGGATGTCGAAATAAGGGGGAGTAGAACCAACCACTTGGTTTGACAACATGTTCCACTGGATACCGTCCTGGTTCAACACCATGATAAACATTTTCATTCCAGTCATCGTCTTCATAATGCTATTTTTCTGTGTGTGCCAATTAGGTATCGGATGTTGTGCAAAATCTATGCCTAGTTCAGCTATGATGATGGTAATGATGGGCCGACAGACAACGCTAGCAACAACACTAGATGCACAAATGCAAACTGGTAAACCTGGCCCACCAAAGTATCGTATGACAGCAGTGTACTGCCAGAATGGGGACAGGGTAGATAACCTATATCACACCACCATAAAAGAACCAAGGGAGCTACAATGGTACAATGAAGTGAGGGTGGACCTAGACAGGGATGGAGGAATATATATGACATGTACTCCTGATGAATATGCAATGAAAGGGCACAGTCTGAATAGCGTATGTAGGACATGGATGCCCATAAAAGGTACACCAGCCTGGGATGAAGCAATAGCTGAAGCTGAGTATTATCGAAGAGAGAACAAAAGAACTAATAGTTTGTTACTTTAGATGTAACAAAAGGGGGGAATGTGTGGGAGTGAGGGGCCAGTAGGCCCCCCGTCTTGCCTTTCCTTAATACAAACTTGGACCACGTGCCTCTAGTGGTGGGGAGTGCCCCCGTTGCCCTTATGTGATGCCAGCATAAGCTGACGCTTGCGTAGATGGGACCCTTGCACAGGACACAGGGCATCCATTTTGTGCCCCCTTGACTCCATCTTGGTAACTAGGCCTCAGTGCGATAATACAAAAAGGATTCTCTCCCTTTTGCAGCGCTGCGCACACAGCGCACATGGCCCCCACCTTTTCTCTCACTGTGTCTGGAAAACTCTGCAGCCCCATTCTCATGCTGAAGCCGGAGGTAATTGCAACAAAGAACAAATGTAGCATTTCACTCTTCCTCTGAGATCACTGCCCCACATGTGAACCCGCTTGAGCCAAGTGCTGTAGCTCATCCATCTCCACAAATCTGTTCATGCCCTCTCACCCTCGCTATTGGAAAATTACTGCCAGTGTAACCCTGTGTCCATGCAAGGTATTCTCTTGATGTGCCATATATGCGACCCCGCTACGGTGCCCACCTAGCAGCCCCCAACTAACATCAAACCTTTGTTGCAGTATATTCTCTCCCACTACTAACACATGCCAAAGTGCCTTACATTCTTTATGAGTCCAGACCCTCGCTTCAATCAATGTCATCATGATGGTCAAGACCCTTAACCTGGTGTCCTATATAAATTGCTGTTATTGATGATGTAAATACATGTTTGCAATGATTTGTTCAAAAGAGTTGTAATGGTCATTATTTGGTGCATTCTTCACAAAGATGTATTATGTTAGCTTAGTTAGGGGCTAGCCTGCTTCACGGCAACCTGACCTTCACCCCTCCTGGACACTGACAACCGGACCACGTGATGTTCACCCTCCCGCCAAAGTAGCATCCAATCCGGATGAAATGGCGCCGCCACAACTATATAGTGCTATAATGACTGTCCAATCCTGCGCTGACTTAGTAACCTATGTTAATTGCGTCACCTATGATGATTTTTCTCTTTATAATATGATTTAAGTGTGATATTTGTCAGAGTGCTCTCAGGCAGCAGGGTTCCCAACTACATAAACAATTTTTTGAACTCTCACAACCTGTCCTCTTAGCCTTATTCCCCGTCTGGGGTGTGTCACATTTTTTCTTATTGCACGTAGTAAAATGGGGAGGGCGCCTACAGGAATCCTGATTAATTGTTGACCTATTTATACTCACCGCCCCTTAAGCTGTCCCTAGACACTCTTCTTCTAAGAATGCCTCTTGGAAAGTTTATCTCGCCCTTGGCTCGCCAGCAACCTTTCTACAGCTAGGAACATCTCGACATAGCTCTGTCAGGACACAGCCTTTAAAAATGTGCTTCGCTGTTCTCTCTGCCAGCTTCTAGAATATATCAGATAATTGCAAACAGCAAGAGCAGAAGCCCCCAGCCTTTCGCACTCTCTCAGTTTCATAACGGGAATTACAAAGAAAACAAACGTTTTATATCCGATACTAGCAAAATTAGTGAGCCAATCCCAAGATTTCTCACACAATTCAATCAGAGACAGCAAAGCTAGTCTGCCTAAATACCCAAACGTTTTCAACTTTCTATGCTAAAGAACCCAGCCAATCTAGCCCAAAACAAAGTCCAAAAAGTGAATTCCTCCATGTGTTCTCACAGTATCTTGTAAAACATTTCCCCAACGCTGTGCCCTTCATATGGCTCTGTATGTATTTTCTTACATTTCCCTTCTATTCTGTATTGTTCTATTATGTCACCACCCCTCATACATTTCCAGCCACTTTCACAATGTCACCTCTAACCACATCACATGCCAGAACCTTCCAGTAACCATCTGACTCAACTCCTGCTTTTGGCATCCTTTGAACAACATTGTGTTCATCACCCAATCATGTGGCTGGAGAAATATGCAACATTGAAGTAAGGGAGGTCCAGGTACTTTTTCTGCTAGTCTTTATTTCCTTAAAAGGAAGATTGTCCTGTCCAAGATGAATCTGCCTATTTGTTCAGGTTGCTTACTTATATACACATTAGTGTGGAACATTTGAAGGTACAATGTCTCATAGGAGACACAATAACATGTTGATATTAACTGTTTACATACTTGGCAACAACATAAACAGGTTTTAAATGTGGCATTTGACCAAAACATGTTTATCAGAAATGTTAACTGCAAACAAATCATGTGTAGTTACTACCAGTGGTTGTCAGTTTCTCTAACAATGCAACAGATATGTATTACCATATGAGGTAATTACTTTATAACACATGGTGCAACAATAAATCATGAATAATATAATGGCAACTTTAATAAGTTGAGGATGTGGTGAATATATGTAACAAACATTTAACTTCCCTCTAGCCTTCCTGCATTTGCCTTTGTATGAACAATAAACGTGCTCTCCAAGGATTATGACACTGTTACATCATGCTCTCTGAACTTTGCCTGCTGTTCAGCTTTCAATTTAGCATTACTTTCTGAAACTGGCAATGATCAGTGATAGTGTTTGTGGCCTAACACATCTAGCCCACTCAATTCACCCCTGTACTAAGTGTTAGTAACCAATTTCACCCCCCTTACTGTCCACACTAGTAAATGTTAGTGACCCATGTGCAACACTACACACAGAATATGCTACACACATTCTTTAGCTCATAACTTCCCCTACACTGCAAGGGGGTTTGAAGCAATATCAACACCATTGTTTTAAGAAACTATGCTTTAGGTCATAAATATAATACAGACATTGGCCCTCATGATAAGTATGGTGGTCCATAAATAAGGGTGCTGGATGCAAAATACTGGCTCCCTTTCCGGAACGCCATATTTCAACAATGCTGGTAGGGGCCACGGATCCCCAGGCAGGCCTGAACTGACTTATTTTCAGGCCCCTACTGGCATGTTTGTCACTGAAGCACCGGCACCGTTACCGCTGGTGATATCCCGGTGGTACTGAGATATCAGGTGGCGGTAGCAGTGTTACAGGGGTGCCGCCTCTTTGTAACGAGGACCAATGTCTAATTACCTTGAGTTTAATGTCAATGCCATAGATATCATAGAAATATATATGAAATGATGCAGTCAACTAGAGCATATTATGTCAAGAATTGGAGGACTAGCTGGTTGTTCCACTGGTGGCAATAATTCACAGGGTTTAAAGCATATACTTACTGATACTGGGGGCTGGGAGGAGGTGAAAGTAGATAATACAAAAATAAAACATTTAAAAACGAAGGCTTGCACCTCATGATTCACGGATAGTCTGTGAATCATATAAATTATTTCCTGAGTGCCTGCGTTATTTTTACAGAAACACATAACCTATAATTAATTTGGGACAGATATTATTTATTTTATCTCTCATTTTATTTTTTATTTGGTGGTTTTGTATAGTGTCAGGCAGAATCCAGGGCAGTTCCCTTAGGGAGCACTACCCCAGATTAGGACTACAGGTGAGAGCAATAAATCCCCTTTGGTATCAGTCCGTACCACAAAGATTTACTTGGTAGCTGTGGCTGAGCAGTCAGCCTTATCTCAAGAGGGAGATGAGCAGTATTCAGGGTTGACACAATAGATAGTACAGTACTATGGAGCAAGGAAACACTGACCAAAGTTTTGTATTTAAAAAGAGAATATATATTTATTTTATACACTTCTAAGTTAACACATAGATCACAGTTAATAAAGTAAGTTAAGTTTTGGTCAAAAGAAAAGCATATACAACTCCCTATTCAATTGTAGACAAGTTTTCGGTATAATGAAAACTGAGCAAAACGGCACAGTGAAAACCTACTACAAATGGCACTCTACCAATTCAACGAAAGGCAGGGAAAGTACAAGTTAAACCGAAATATCTTCAGACACCCCCTAGCAACACTTCCATGAAGTTTTGTGAACAAGTAATGCACAGTAACACTTTAACCAAAAGACAAGTGAATGAAAACTGAGCAAAATGGCACTCCACAAGTTAAACCGTAGGAAGGAAGAGGTGTTTAGAAGATTTAGGTGCATCAACACATTTCTCAATGAAAACGAATCTAGTGAGAGAAGATCTAACAAATCAGATAGAGTCAATAGGCCTGAGCCAGAATCAGTGGTACAGGACCAAGAGTTTAGGAGCAAAAATGTTCTTGTAGCTGCAGTCAAGTCTTCAGTAGAAAACTTTTGAAGAGGTAGATGCAAGGTGAAAGACAATGTTAAGAGAGAGGGCGGCTGACCCAACAAGTAGTGAAAGGATTTAAAACACCTTAAGGGCTACCACGGAGAAAGGGCGGCCTGGCGGAACAATGTACCTTAAACGTGGAGAGATGCCTCCTGCGGTGGCGGTTGTTCCTGGTAGTTCCTGCAGATCGAGGGGTCCAACAGAGGAAGAGAGGCTCTCTTTGTGGAGGAAGGTTCAAGTCGCTGCACTACCCAGGGATGAAACCAGCCGCGGTGCTGCCAAACGAAGTTTAAAAGGTACGCTCCTTTTAATCGCGGTCAGGGTCGATAGCTGCGTGGCTATCCGGTCTTCAAGTGCAGGGCACTGTCGAGTCGACCAAGGCAGGTCCGAGGATGCGATAGGTGAACTGGTTGACCCCACCAGCTCAAGGGAAGTAGGCTCCTCCACTGAAGATCTCCTCTCGTCGTGTGGAAGAAAAAGTGGTGAGACGATCCGGCAGGGCTTCACCGGTGGTGTAGATGCTGAAGATGTCTCTGGCTTCTCTTCCCTTCGGTTCCGTAGTTCCAGTGGTGACGTCTTGCTCTTCTAGTCCTCAGGACCCTGCTTTTATGCAGAAAGAGACCCATTCATACAGCCTAGCTGTCACTCACAGAGTGGAGTGGTCATCTTGGCGGGAGGCCCTCCAACCTATCAGGTTAGAGTGCGACCTGAGTTGCGGTGGCAACTCTGTCCGGAGGTTCTACCCCCCCTCCCAAACAACAGACCCACCCCAGACTCAGTGACGCCGAAAGGACGAAAGGAAGGCTTCTTGGCGAAGCCCGCCAAAAGGACGAACAAAGAATCCCTGACCTGTTTTAGGAAAATGTAGTAAGACTCAAGAAAGAAGTTTTATCAAAGTTCTGGCAAATAAAACCTACCAGAGTAAAGTTAATAATAAAATAAACCGGCGGTATGTTAGAGGCTGTCAGTAAAAGTGGTAGCCTCGAACAATGGGAAAATCCGATAGAGAAATATTTGCGGTCGAATATAAAAGGTAGTAACCACTGCCACCAGCCAGAAACTTTGTAGAGGGGGACTTTAAGGTACCCTCTCGAAAATGAACATAGGGGAAAACGATTAACCCCGTTCCAGTACTTCCATATTAAGATGGGGTGTACTGGTTAAGTTCATAAAAAACGACTAGTAAAGTCAATGCAGACTTTACATGCCCTGGGAGACAGTAGTCAGTCTCAGGGTATTGAGTCTTTGTTTGGGGGTCGCTACGAAACCCCTGTGTCACGGCACGGAGGGTGCTGTGTGACACATGTACATAAAGATGGTTCCTATGGGTGAGAGAAAAGATCCCATAGACATTAAACACAAAAATAGCCTAGAACACACATAGCAAAAATGCCTAAGAGTGGGAAAAGAGTCTCACTCTTAGCAGGTAAAAAGAAATAAACCCTTCAAATCCAGCAAAGCTCTATAGGTAAGGGAAATTAGCTATGAAATGAGAATTCTCCCTAACATATAGCGTGACTCAAACACAGCAAGTACCTTAGCACCACTCAGGGAAAGGGAGAAACGGAAAAGTGGAGAGAAGAGAAGAACATTAAAGGTAGTCAATTGCATTTTCACATTCCAAGCCATGGGCATTCATAAAAAAGAAAATAAACCCAGAATGTTGCAAATATGAATAGTTAGGTGGAATACTAGCTACGCTCATGCTATTGTCATGGAATTTGAGTGAGCACACAAAGGGACTTAGGTGATTGCTTCAGGCCTGACATCATCAAGGTCACAATGGGTCGATAACATTCCATTGTTGTTAGGAGTATGGCAAGTTACCTTATGGCTGAAGGCCTTGGGATACATTAGTACAGTGTCAGCACAAGGATTGGGACAAGTGGAAATTCAGAACGGGCAAGACAAGGCTCATTAATCGTTAAAGACCTGGTGGAAGAGACAGGCTTTAGGATTATTTTCAAATCTTGGAATTGACGGTTCAAGTCTGAAGTTCAGTGATACAGCATTCTAATTTCTATAATTTTATGAAACTGGCACATTAGCTGGCACATTAGCAGGCTGTCCTGAGGAAAGACACAGTGAGTACGTTTGCTGCTGGCGTGGAGCTAACAGAGGCCTGAGGAGGATTTGATCCTGTGGATAATGGACTGTGATTTGAGGTGGATTCATGTTTCAGTCAAGAGCCAAAGGAAAGCTGGAGGGGAAATAGGATCCTGAGGTTTCAGGCAGAAGATAATTCTAGCAGCAATATTTTGAATTGTTTTTCATAATAGTTGGTATGCCAAAACAGATCATCTCGGTTTTGTCAGAATCCCTTGAGAGGTTCTCATTTTCTCAAACTTGAATTACATGCAGAATGAAAAAGGAGCAAAAGAGAGGACAATTCATCCAGCTTGAGAAGAGGGGCCAACTCCATCTGGCCCCACTTGCCACAGCACCCAACCAAGAAGGATAATGTTACTGTTTCTATTCCCCAAGCATCTTCCCTCCCCGCTGCCGGCTTTGCATGCTGCTCTGCTCATGCAAATGCACTTTTCATAATTGGGGACGGGCGCCATCTGCACTGCAGATTTGCTGGTGGCAGATGATGTCATGAGCTGCGAGCCCTTCATGATTAAATACAATGGCTTCACCTCATACACTGGTCAACATAAATGGATTTTAGTTACATCTGCAGCCGCAGCAAAGGAGACAAGACAGCTGGGTAGGGAGAAAAGTAAAAGACTTGGTAAGTAACCGCAGGATCTACATATCCTGTCTGTGCCAATGTCCTTATGAGTAATGAGATTAGATGTTGACATTTGATTTACATGCCACACCATTATCCAGAACACAGTTTTTAAACTGACATAAAATTGTTCACTTGTGTTTGTTTGCCTATGGGGAAATGCCTCTGAGTGCAGAGGAAGTCCTCTTTGAAGCCTAAGCATCAGTCAAAGCTATTGGCATTGCTAATGCTGTTTTTTGGTGTCGCATACTGTTGGGCTGGGGGCTTGGGCCATTATTGACAAGCATCAGCAGGGTTTTATATCAAATCTAGGCAGATCTGATTCTCATTATGGCATTTTCAGAAAGTGTCTAATTGTCTTCAACATGTTGGAAATGGATATGTTGGGGTGTCAGTGTAGTTTGTGAGATGAAGGAGACCTGGTCATGCAGGATTTTTCCCCCTTTGAGAGGAGGAATTGGAGGGCTGGGAGGCCATCAGAATGGGGCAGAGATGGTATAATTTGGGCTCTGTCAGTATTTATGCAGATGTTGTCATTTGCTATTTCTTTCATTATGTTCAAAAAGAAAAAAATGGCAAAAGAATTAGTAGCCAAACAGAGGATATTTCATCCTGGCTGAGCAGAGCTGTCAACTCCATCTGGTCTTGCTTGCCAGAGGCCCCTAGCAGTGTTTTGGAGAATCATGCTGCTTGCACATTGTATGCTGCTGAATCTGCTCATGAGCACACTGGATAATGGCAGCTTGGGCGGCCTTGACCCTCTCTCTGTTTGGCTCAGAACTTGTTTTTTCAGGTTTCATAACTGGGGGCTGAACATCATCCCTGTTGATTTGTGGTATATGTCATGAGATCTGCTGCCCCTTGTTATAAAATACATTGGCCTCATTACGAGGTTGGAGGTAGCTACGCCATTCATACCAGCATGGCTACCCCCAAACTTGGGTCCGGCCCGGGTCCCGCGAAAGGGGAATTACCGGCCCATTCTGACCTTGGCGAACCCTGTAATTCCCCTTGTGCGGGACCCGGAGCCGGTACGTCCCCATTCCCATTGAGCCCCTGCAAGGCTCAATGGGAATGGGGAGGATGGTAGCAGCAGTACCGTTCATAATGGTACCATTGCTACCATCCATTTCTGCTCGTGGGTGCCGCTCTGCACGCCTGGTCTGACCAGGCGTGCAGAGCGGCACCCGCAAGCAGAACTCCTAATGTGGCGGCATGGTAACAACGGTGCCGATAGCACTACCGGCACCGTTGTTGCCTTACCGCCAATATTGTAATTAGGCCCATTGGCTTTACCGAATGTGCTTGTCAAACACATTACATTTAGGTGGTTAAATTTAGGGCGCTCAACAACCTGATTTGTTTGTAGGGAGAAAAGACATCTGGGCAGCGAGACCAGCAAATAGGTAGTAATTACTCGGAGGCCTACCTTTCCTTCAATATGCCCCTAATCCAGTCTGTCTTTTCCAGCAATGCTTTTAGCAATGTTTTGGGAATCAGACATGGGACAATTTCGTTATGCTGAAGTAGCTTCCATCTTTAAATTACATGTAGTATGCATGCTTATTATCAAGAACAGGGCCTACAAAATAAAATGGTCCACTGGAGTGTTTTAGCAGGTGGTAAAATGATATGGCCTGACAAAGTTCTGTTTGCTTTTTCATGAACTAATGCGGTTGGCTTTGTAAATGCTTGTTTTTTGGGTCGGGGCTGATTGGTGGGTAAGGGACTTGTGCAACTGGTGACAAGAATCCACAGGGTTTTGGTTATTCAAACGTGAGTTGTTCCGATTTCCATGATATCATAGCCAGTGAATTTAATTTGAAAGCTTCAATGCCACATCCCCCACAGGTGCAGCTAAAAACTATATGTATACTTTCTGGTATTAGGGATGGAACAAGGTAATACAAATATCCAGCGTGTAAAATGTAAAGAGTGCCACTTTGTTCATGCTGAGCTCGGGAATCGATAACGTGGTTTCAACAAGTGCCAGTATTATTTGGACAAGTATGCAAAGCCTATCAATTATTTAGGAACTGATACATGTTTATTTTGTCTCCTATTTCCTTTCACTGCATACGTTTGTATAGTGTAAACTTTGCAGCAAGTCCCTTTGCAACACTCAAGGAAAGGGAAAAGGGAAGGGAAGTGAAGTGAAGGTAGACAATTGCATAGTCGCTGTTAGGGAGAATTCTCCAGAATGGCTAATTTCCCTTACCTTCTGAGTCCCTCAGCAGCTTTGCTGGATTTCTAGGATTTATTGTTTTCACCTGGTAAGAGTGTGAGCCTTTTTTCCCACTCTTAGATGTGTTTTGCTGTGTGTGTTGAACATTTTTGTGCTCATAGACTTTGGAGCCTCACCTACTCCACAGGCATCATCTTTTTTACTGTGTGTTACACAGCACCTTCAGTGCAGTGACACAGGGTTGTCTTTTAGACTTCCCAACTCAGACACCATTTTCTGGGACTGACTACTGTCTCGCAGAACATATAAAGTTGCCATTAACTTTATTAGCCTCTGTAAAACCTAGATCCAGTACACCCTATCTTACATAGAGTACTGGAAAGGGTTAATACTTATCCCTTTTTGTCTGTTTCTCTTGGAGCATTGTTTAGCTCCCTTTTCATCAACATTTGGCTGGTGGCAGTGGTAACTACCCTATTTTTCCTACCGCAGTTATCTTAAATAACCTTGGTATTGTTTTAGGCTATCTTGGTAGCCTCGAACGTAAACCTGCCTACCATATACGTTTTATTTCGGTTCCGGCTGGGTTTATTCGCCATTTCTTTTAGTAAAAGTATTTCTCTTATTTTACTCTGTGGCCAAACCAGGTTTGGTTCCTTTGTTCACCAAATTTTCACAGGCTTCTACGCAGAAGCCATCCTTAGGCGCCTGTATGTCTGGGGGGACAGGATGTGAGGGAGGGGTTTATGACTCCCTGCACAGGGTCTCCTTGGAGACCCATGTCGCACTCTGAACCGATTGGCTGTGGTGACTGTCCCAGCGGGGCAGCCACCCTGCTGTGTGATTGACAGCCAGGCTGTGTGAATGGGGGAAAACTGCATAAAAAGCAGGTCTCTGGGTCTGGAAAGGCAGAGTCGCCACTGGCACGAAAGAACCGACGAGGAGCTGACGGAAGTGAACCCTACCACGACTGAACCGCCCGGTGACGCCCTGCTGCAGGTCCAAATCTTCAATCTCCAATGACAGAGAAGATCCTCCAGGAATCTTCTTCCCCTGAGCTGGTGGGACCAAGCAGTTCACCCAAACTACAAGCCAGGACTCCCTCCTCAGGTCGAATTCGCTGTACAGAGCTACAGTGGGGAAGCCAGGAAAGTCGGACCCTGCTTAGGTTTTAAGGAGCGCACCTTTTATCCGTTGCTTTGCTCTGCTGCTGGTTTCTTCCCTGGGCAGTGCAGGACCCTCTAGTCTTTCTTCTTCATGTCTGTCCGACAGTCGCTTCAGGAACTGTGAGCCTGCAGGAACTGCCAGGAGCATCCGCCTCATCTACAGCTTCTTCTCCATTTAAAGGTACTGTGCCAATCCGGTTGTTCGTTTCGTCCAGCCGCGGTGAAAGTGTGTGAAATCTTTCTCCAATCCGAGGGCTTGTCCTTCTCTACTTTTTAAACTAACATTTCTGCCGACCAACTTCGTCCGGAACTCTTGGCAAAGACTTAACCGCGAACTACCCTGAACTGTGTGATCTTGAGCAAAAGACTTTTGTATTATTGACTTTGGCGCTAAGCCTTTTTGATTTGATTCTATCGCTGTAGTTCCTCTTTCTAGATTACTTTGCTTGCTTACCTGTTGGTGTTGTTCAGTTTCTGCCTAACGTTGTCTTTCCCTCCCTTTTAAATTTCCGGAGTGCCATTTTGCTCCCACATCATTTGTGAGCTTAACTTGTCTGGAATCTATTGGGAGTGGTGTGGTGTATTAAGAGTGTGATTTTTAAACTGCTTTACTTTAGTCAGATGTTATATAACTGATGTGTAAATAAATGTATATTCTTTTACTCAGAAACCTTGGGCAGTGTTTGTTTGAATCATTGTAATTGCTGTCCTTTGTGTAACTATTGATACTGCTCACTTGCTTGTGAGATATTTCTGGCTTCTCAGCCCTTGCTACCACTTTTTCCTGTGTAGTACAGTCTTGTACGAAAGGTGAATTTGTACTGTCACTTGTAGTCTTAATTGTGTGTGGTGTTCCCAAAGGGTACTGCATATAATTCTGCCTAACAGTCGCAAGTCATGTGCATTCAGAAGCAACTAAATCAGAATAACATAACCCAGAAATGTGCAGACTTTGTTATGTAGGTGGTTTCCAGGTTCTCCTAATGCTGTTTCAGGGAACATGGGTAACCACGCAAAAAGACAGGGGAGATTGCTGTGGGCCTAACATTGTCAAGCCCATAATGAGCAGATAGCATTCTGTTGATAATAGCTAGTGGTAAATACAGGAGTAAGGCATTTTACATTAATCGCTGATGGCCTTGGGAGACATTGTCACAATGTTAATACATAAGGATTGAGAGTAGCACACATTGATGAGGGGCAAGGTGAGGAGCATTAACTATTAAAACACCTGAGAGAAGAGAAATAATTAAAGGGTCTTCTTAAATCTGGTCATGGAAGGTTTACGCTTTAGGTGATTGAGCATTCCAATATGCCTTTTGCTAAATTCATTTATTTTGTAACACTTGCAGGTTCGGAGGTTGCACTGAGCAACACTGCTTCTGTGGAAGCATGGATGTTGATGGTAACATGGGTGTAAGACGGGTGAGAGGATGATTTGCTTTTATGGATTGTGCACAGTGTTTCGGATGCCAGTAGAGGGCTTGCAACGCAGGGGACATAGAGTCCTGAGGTATTTTGTAGAAGATCTTTCCAGCACCTTTATTTTGAAGCAGTTGCCATGGATGTGCGAGACCCTTGTGAGGCCCATGTGTTGAAGTAATCAAAACCATATCAAGGACTGCGGGCAATTCAATTTTCTGGGCTATTTTCAGAAAGTGTCAAATTTTCCTGAGGACATGAAGTTGAAATGGGTCCCTCGGGATGTGAGTTTGGTTTATTGGATGGAAAACTAGTCATCCAGTGTAATGCAGAGGTTTTAAGTTTTGAGGACAGGAGTCAAGAGGGATGGCCAGGGACGAGATGCCAAAACAGATTATCTCAGTTTTGTCAGCATTCCATCAGAAAGGATCCAAAGAATTAGCAGCCAAAGTGAGGACTTTAAACAGGTTGATCACCCGGCTTGCCAAGAGGAATATTTGGGAGAATCATGTTACTGGATCTCTTCCACATCTTACGATCCTCCCTCTTCCATTCTGTTCATATTCCCCAAGTATCTTCCCTCACTCCCCACCCATTAGCATGCTGCTCTACTAATTCATATGCAGTTCAAATAATAGGGGGACATCTGCACTGCTGATTGGTTGGTAGCAGATGATGTCAGGAGCTGTGAGCCCTTCATGATGAAATGCAATGACCTCAACTCATACACTGGTCAATGTGAATGAATGTAGTTACATCTGCAGCCACATCAGGGGAGAAATGACAGCTGGGTATTGGGAAAAGTAAAGACCTGGAAGATCTACATTTCCTTTCAATTCCCCTAATCTTGTCTTCACTTTCCTTGAATGCTTTGTCCAATGTTTTTAAAATTAGATATGTGCCAATTTGCTTATGATGAATGTGATTATATGTTTAAATTAGATTTCTTGATTCCATGTACCCATTTGACATCTTGTGGACATCTGAATTCCTAAATACTTTATAGTGTACATTAGATTTCAGAGGGGATATTTGGCTTGAATGGACGTGAATACAGGCTATTTCCAATTACATGATCACTGGTGCCCTTTGGGTTTCTGGCTAAAGCCTTCCATCTCCACTCTACTGGAGTCCAACTGTTGACCACCATGTCAAGGAGCTACCCCTTATCAGAAAATGTGATATTTATTGTTCTTTCCTAGTATGTTCATGATGCCTTTGCTGAATTCCTCCCATAAATCAAAAACTGCTGTGAAATCATAAATGTGCACATTCATTAAAAGAAAATCTCAACCAAAAAAAAAATTGATTTACTATGCAGCCCCATTATCCACAACACAGTTTGTAAAACGGACAGAAAAAAGTTCACCGGTGCTTGTTTTCCTGTACGAAAATTCCTCTGTGTGATAAGAAAGTCCTCTTTGAATCCTAAGCATCAGCCAAAGCGGTTGGCATTGTTAATGCTGTTTTCTGGGTGTGGGTTGGGGGCTTGTGCCATTGTTGACAAGCATCCAGAAGGTTTTGGATCAAATGTAGGCAGATCTGATTCCCATTATGGCATATTCAGTAATGTTCATGTAAAGGCTCCAAAGCCACATGCCACAGTGTTGGAGGCACAGCCAAAAACTCTAAAGTGTATATTTTCCAATACTGGGGAAAAGAAGAAGGTACTGCAAAGGTACTATATGTGAAACCCAGAGAATGCTGCTGGGTTCATGGACAGCCTGGAAATCTATTACATTGTTTTCTGAGTGCCAGAATAGTTTAAACCGGAGCACCCAGCCTATCAGTTCTTTGGGAAATGATGCAGTTTTAAGTTTTTCGTAGTTTTGTGCATTGTTAACATTACAATAGACCCTTCAAAGTGCTTAGGGAAAGAGAATGGAAGAAGGGAAGTACAGAACTCTTCAGGCAGTGAAATATGAGGCAGCTATTTGGGGATTCTCAGATAACTCAGAGCTGCAGACAGTGGAATGTCTGTTTTTAAAGTCTCTATTGGCCCTCCCTAGCTCAACCCCAAATTTTACAACACATAACGAGCTGCGTAGCACGTGTTAAAGGTGCAGTTGATTGAAGGGAGGAGTAACTGTTCTTTTAACATACTAACGTAGGGCATTTTATTAAGGTGGTGGCCCTGTGGAGAAGGCCATTTGTGTACTTATACAGCCTAACAAGACGGGCATGTGGAGATGGCCAGTGTATGCCAGTGTGGATTGAAAGGTATGAAAGGGCGGGGCCTGTGTAGAGAGCCAGGGCGAATGAAAACAGGGCAAACAAATAAGTGCTAAGTATAAAATTTAGTGAGTAGGATTGATTGAATAAGGGTAAATCCTGATGAGGAACCTTTCTCCAAGGGACACTTCAAAATGGACCTCTGCGCCCTAAGATCTATTCCAGAGATATTTAGTGTTGCATGAGTGGCGCAACAGCGGAGAAAATGTGGTTCCTCCACTCGGCTTTATAAATCAAAAAAAGAAAAAGGTTGTTGCACTCTCTCTTTCATGCGCCAACTTAAACAAAGAAAACTCCACTCATTTGGAATATAGAAATAAATGTCTGTATTGGTGCGAGTAAGTGCCTTTCTGATGGCACGTGTTTCAACGGACCATGGCGTCTTTTTCAAATCAGGGCTAATTGGTAAAAAATGATACAATACAAATAGAAATAAAAAAATTGAAGTCCAAAAAAACCATTCAATGCGTCAAGTGTAGCACAGATAGAGAGGGTGGGAAATGGGAAGGATTGATTGGGATGAAGAGTGTGACATTAAGCATCAAAACAGAAATTGATTCATTGTGTAATGCCATTCAATAAACAAATTGGAGACAAAAGCGCGATAGGAATGGAAAAGGGTTTGGTTGAAGAGAAAAAAAAACAAATAAGATGCCATGAGTTCATTTGTCTCTGAAAACATGAATATGCAAATTGAATATAAAATCATTTTTGGAATAAATGAATCTTACCCAATATTATAAGTTGCTTAATTTGGAACGTTGCTTTTCAGCTTAACAAAAAGATTCACAGGGTCAATCCCAGTCTGCCAAACAATATTCGGGTTATTAGATTCTGTATTGGCACATCTGTTAGCTTATGGCTGTCTAGTTAGTGTTCTAAGAGGTATGGTTACGTTCATAGAGAGTGTAATTAACCGGGTAAATAAATCATGTTTATCTTTTAATATGATCAAGTATCTCCGTTTGATTATGTCTTCTTGTGAATACTGAAACAAAGCACATCTTTCGTGCTCCTAACAAACGAGAGAGTAAACAATTCCGGGTGTCTGATTCAGTAGTTGTACCATTCAATCTAACAAAGAGCTGCTTAGAGAGTGCGCTTCTATATCTCCTTGTGCTACATGTGCTCATCAGATCGGTCTTCTCCCATCTCTCCAACCAAACCCTTTTCCATTCCTATCCCGCTTTTGTCTCCAATTTGTTTATTGAATGGCATTACACAATGAATCAATTTCTGTTTTGATGCTTAATGTCACACTGTTCATCCCAATCAATCCTTGCCATTTCACACCCTTACTGTCTGTGCTACACTTGACACATTGAATGGTTTTTTTGCACTTCAATTTTTTTATTTCTATTTGTATTGTATAATTTTTTACCAATTAGCCCTGATTTGAAAAAGGTGGCATGGTCCGTTGAAACACGTGTCATCACAAAGGGCACTTACTCGTACCAATACAGAAATTATTTTCTATATTCCAATTGAGTGGAGTTTTCTTTGTTTAAGATGGCGCATGAAAGAGAGTGCAACAACCGTTTTCTTTTTTTGATTGAATAAGGGTTTGAGTGTTTAAAGGTTTAAATTATGAAGCAGAAGAGGAAGAAGGAAGGAAATATTATTATGACAATTAGGATTAAGGTGTGATAATGACATACTATTGGGTGGATGCACCACTATATCACATGTGTTGGAAACTGACCCAATATCATGACAAGATAACAAAGTACATTTTTTGTAAATTCTTTATTTAAGCTAGAACCAGAGTGAACATATTTCAGGCATTTCAGCCATATAAACATACATTTAGATGGCACCGGAATACGTGCTAACATTTTCTACTGTTTAAAAAAACATAATGCTCCCTCCCCCACACTCATTTTAAGACAGGCGGGATGATTCACTGTTACAATTCAGTGTCAGTTGTTTCTGGTTGACTAGATAATACCATAGAAGGGACGAACAAAGTTTCTGGAATGAGTGTTTCTCGGGCATCAACTTCCAATGGTGTACTAACTAATCTTGGGTCATTTCCTCTTATGTTCCCTCCCCCTTTAATCTCTTGTAGCTGTATTCACTAAGGAAGGTTGCCCATTATTTCTCTTGAGGGTTACAGTTCATGTAGGGCTACCGTTATATTCTCCATGTCAAAGATCCCTCTTGCCTTTTGGGCCCACATTCTTTTGGTGGGAAGCTTTTCACATTTCCACCCAATGGTGAGTTAAACCCGCGCAGCTAGTAGGAGAACGTGTGGCATGTGCGGCAGACACTTCTGGCGCCCTTCCACCTCCTCCAAACCAAACAATACTAGCAGTGGGTCACAGGTTCTTTCAATACCCTCCAATCTTTTTACCCATCCCAAGACCTTCTTCCAGAAGCTCTGGACCTTTGGGTAGGACCACCAGATATGGCAGTAATTTGCTCTCTGCCCATACCCCCACCAGCACACTGGCAAAGGGGTTTTCACAAGTTTTCTGAGGCAGACCAGAATTGTAAGGATGGCCTGTAGGTTGTGGGGAAAGGTTTTCCCCATTCTTCCCCATTCTTCATAGGAGTATGAGTAGAGGTTTGACAAGAGGGTATTAGGTATGTGAGGGTTATCTTCAAGGGAAAGTGGAGGATACCATGTCTACCCCGATGAAGTCTTGAAATCTCCACAGAGGTTTTCCCCCAATGCACATCCCTCTCTTTCCTTGGGAGATTCACTGTAGGCACAAATACATGATCAATACAAATATTTGAATTCATGAGAATCAGTGACAATTGCTCTCTGCTATTTGGGCTTCTCATTGGTCAATGGTGTGTGTCCCTGGGCATTGTATGGCAGCAGAATGAGTACATGGAGGTTTGAAGGAAATATCAACAACCATGTTGTAAGAAAATATGCTTTAGATCCTAAATCCAGACATTATCTAATTACTTGAGTTAAATGGCAATGCCGTATGTAGGAGAAATCCTGACACTTCCCTTTCTGCCAGAGTTTCATACCACAGGATCTTAGCTGGGCATCTACAGACGTTGTACCGTGTATTTCAATCTAGATGTGCATTTACTTCTAGGTGCAAACCAAAAGGAACTAGACAAAATAATGACCATTACATGCTTACACAGTTAGACACATTTATATAGGTATTTGATTTTATCAGACAGAAAAACATACTCTGCATCAATAAGCATTTTACATTGGGCACATGTGAGAATACAAGAAAACACATTGCATCAATGAGGATTTTCCAATGGGCACATATATGAGTCTTTGCTCTAACCTTGGTAACCCTAATTGGTATTCATTAGTGATGAAGGCAATACAATATGATGACAGTTTCAACCCTTGCATATACCCCTACCCTGTCTGTTAGATTGATAGTAAGATTATGAGATTATGACCCCCCTCTGCATAGGACAACAGACCTCCATCTAATACTTTGGATTCCAGATACTCCATTTGTCCTTTGGTACCTCAAGGAGGGAGGGAGTTTTGCCTTCAGTGTCCACTTTGACACCTTGCCAATTAAAATAATCTGCAGAAGGGGGTCCTACTCAACCCCCTTAAGACACTTTGCCTCTAAGAATGCCTCTCGGAAAGGTTATCTCGCCCTTGGCTTGGCAGCCGCCTTTCTACATCTAGGAACATATCGGCCCAGCTCTGTCAGGACACAGCCTTCAAAAATGTGCTTTGCTGTTCTCTCTGCCAACTTCCAAAATATAGAAGATAATCACAACCACCAAGAGCAGAAGGCCCCAGCCTTTCGCACGCTCTCAGTTTCAGACAAAAATTACAAAAAAAACAAATGTTTTATATCCGGTACTGGCAAAATTAGTGAGCCAATCCCAACATTTCTCACACAATTCAATCAGAGGCAGCCGAGATAGTCTGCCCAAATGCCCAAAAGTTTTCAGCTTTCTATGCTAAAGAACACAGCCATTGTAGCCCAAAAAAAAGTCCAAAAAGTGAATTCCCTCCATGTGTTCTCCCAGTAACTTTTAAAACCTTTCCCCAACACTGCTCCCTTCATATGGCTCTGTATGTATTTTCTAACATTTTACCTCCTATTTTGTGATGTTACATGTCACCACCCCTCATACATTTCCAGCCACTTTCACAATGCCACCTCTAACCATATCATATGCCAGAACCTACCAGTAACCATCTGACTCAACTCCTGCTTTTGGTATCCTTTGAACAACATTTTGTTCATCACCCAATCATGTGGCTGGAGAAATATGCCACATTCAAGTAAGGGATGTCCAGGAAAGCAGGTATGTTTTCTGCTAGTCTTTACTTCCATGCAATGAAGGTCCTCCTGTCTAAGATGGTTGCTTACCTATATACACATTAGTGTGGAACCTTTGAAAGTGCTATGTCACCTAGGAGACATAATAACATGTTGATATTAACTTTGTACACACTTCGCAACAACATAAACAGGTTTTAAATGTGGCATTTGACCAAAACATGTTTATCAGAACTGTTAACTGCTAACAAAACATGTGTAGTAACTACAAGTGGTTGTCAGTTTCTCTAACGATGCAACAGATGTTTATTGCCATATAAGGTAATTACTTTATAACACATGGTGCAACACTAAATCATGAATAATATAATGACAACTTTAATAAGTTGAGGATGTGGTGAATATATATAAAAAACCTCTAACTTCCCTCTATACTTGCTGCATTTGCCTTTGTATGAACAATAAACGTGCTTCCTTCCAGGATAATGACACTGTTACCTCATGCTCTCTGAACTTTGCCTGCTGTTCAGCTTTCAATTTAGCATTACTTTCTGAAACTGGCAATGATCAGTGATAGTGTTTGTGGCCTAACACATCTAGCCCACTCAATTCACCCCTGTACTAAGTGTTAGTAACCAATTTCACCCCCCTTACTGTCCACACTAGTAAATGTTAGTGACCCATGTGCAACACTACACACAGAATATGCTACACACATTCTTTAGCTCATAACTTCCCCTACACTGCAAGGTGGTTTGAAGCAATATCAACACCATTGTTGTAAGAAACTATGTTTTAGGTCATAAATAAAATACAGACATTGGCCCTCATGATAAGTATGGTGGTCCATAAATAAGGGTGCTGGATGCAAAATACTGGCTCCCTTTCCGGAACGCTATATTTCAACAATGCTGGTTGGGGCCACGGATCCCCAGGCAGGCCTGATCTGACTTATTATCAGGCCCCTACTGGCATGTTTGTCACTGAAGCACCGTTACCGCTGGTGATATCCCGGTGGTACTAGGATATCAGTTGGCGGTACCAGTGTTACAGGGGTACCGCCTCTTCGTAATGAGGGGCAAATGTCTAATTACCTTGAGTTTAATGTCAATACCATAGATATCATAGAAATATATATGAATTGATGCAATCAACTAGAGCATATTATGTCAAGAATTGGAGGACTAGCTGGTTGTTCCACTGGTGACAAGAATTCACAGGGTTTAACGCATATACTTACTGATAGTGGGGGCTGGGAGGAGGTGAAAGTAGATAATACAAAAATCTGACATTTAAAACCTAGAGCTTGCACCTCATGATTCAGGGATAGTCTGGGAATCATATAAATTATTTCCTGAGTTCCCGCATCATTTGTACAGAAACACATAACCTATCATATTTTTGGGAACAGATATTATTTATTTTATCTTTCATTTTATTTATTTGGTGGTTTTTGTATAGCGTGACCTAAATACAGCAAGTACCTTTGCACCACTCAGGGAAAGGGAGAAACAGAAAAGAGGAGAGAAGAGAAGAGCATTAAAGGTAGTCAATGGCATATTCACATTCCAAGGCATGGGCATTCATAAAAAAGAAAATAAAACCCAGAATGTTGCTGACATGAATAGTCAGGTGGAATACTAGCTCTGCCAATGCTACTGTCATGGAATGTGAGTAAGCACACAAAGGGACTTATGTGATTGCTTGGTTTAGGTCGAAATTACCCAAAAAAATGGTTGCATTGACCAAAAGTTCTAAAAATGCTACCACCAAAGGTTCGAACACCAAATGTTCGAACCTTTGGTAGT
This sequence comes from Ambystoma mexicanum, assembly GCF_040938575.1. NCBI lineage: Eukaryota > Metazoa > Chordata > Amphibia > Caudata > Ambystomatidae > Ambystoma > Ambystoma mexicanum. Next base: position 495,018,513 of record NC_090940.1, on the reverse strand, counting down.
AGCATTGAAAAAAAATGGGGGCTGCTGGGGTGTCCCCTGCATCGCCCCGCTCATTATATGTCATGGTATTGTGAGCAGGGGTTGCGGGGGTAACCCCCGCAGCCTTCTGTTTAAAAAAAAAAATGGGGGCTGAGGGGTGTCCCCCGCAAACCCCGCTCACTAAACTTTATGGTATAGTGAGCGGGGGCTGCGGGGCCACCACCACAGCCTTCTGTTACAAAAAAAAGAAACAGGGACTGCGGGGGTGTCCCCAACATCGCCCCACTCACTATACTTTATGTAAGAAAAGAAAAGGACCCTGACAGGATCAAGGTCACAATGGGTCGATAAGATTCCATTGTTTTTAGTTGTATGGCAAGTTACCTTACGGCTGAAGGCCTTGGGATACATTAGCACAGTGTCAGCACAAGGATTGGGACACGTGGAAATTCAGAACGGGCAAGCAAGGCCCATTAATCGTTAAAGACCTGGGGAAGAGACAGGCTTTAAGATTATTTTCAAATCTTGGAATGGACGGTTCCAGTCTGAAGTTCAGTGATACAGCATTCTAATGTCTTTAATTTGGTGAAACAGGCACGTTAGCAGGCTTTTCTGAGGAAAGGACACAGTGAGTACATTTGCTGGCCTGGAGCTAATAGTGGCGTGAGGAGGAGCATTATCCACAAGATCATATCCTCCTCATCTAATTACTTGAGTTAAATGGCAATGCCATATGTAGGAGAAATCCTGACACTTCCCTTTCTACCAGAGTTTCATACCACAGGATCTTATCTGGGCATCTACAGACTTTGTACCGTGCATTTCATTGTAGATGTGCATTTACTTCTAGGTGCAAACCAAAAGGAACTAGTCACAATAATGACCACTACACGCTTACACAGTTAGAAACATTTATATAGGTATTCGGTTTTATCAGCCAGAAAAACATGCTCTGCATCAATAAGCATTTTACATTGGACACATGTGAGAATACAAGAAAACCCACTCTGCATCAATAAGGATTTTCCAATGAGCACATATATGAGTCGTTTCTTTAACCTTGGAAACCCTAACTGGTATTCATTAGTGATGAAGGCAATACGATATGATGACAGTTTTAATCCTTGCATATACTCCTACCCTGTCTAATACTAGATTGATAGTAAGATTATTAGATGTTGACCCCCCCACCCCCTGCATAGGACAACAGACCTCCATCTAATACTTTGGATTCCGGCTACTCCATTTGTCCTTTGGTACCTCGAGAAGGGAGGGAATTTTGCCTTCAGTGTTCACTTGGACACCTTGCCAATTAAAATAACCTGCAGAAGGGGGTCCTGATTAATTGTTGACCTATTTATGCTCACCCCCCTTAAGCTGTCCCTAGACACTCTGCCTCTAAGAATGCCTCTCTGAAAGGTCATCTCGCCCTTGGCTCGCCAGCAACCTTTCTACAGCAAGGAACATCTCGGCCCAGCTATGTCAGGACACAGCCTTCAAAAATGTGTTTCGCTGTTCTTTGTGCAGTTTCCAAAATATAGCAGATAATCGCAACGACCAAAAGCAGAAGGCCCCAACCTTTCGCATGCTCCCAGTTTCAAATGGGAATTACAAAAAAGCGTAACATATTCTAGCCACCACACTCACTGTCAACGGATAGGGTAACCCGGTTACCAGTTACTAATGTACCCACCTCAGAAGTCGCAGCATCCCGTTGTGCCGACAGTAATGAAAAGCTGTTGATGGACCAATCTGTGCGAAGCCACATGAGACACCGAGAATCGGACAATTATCCTTGCATTTCCTGTATACCTTTCAGTCCTAGATGTGGCCAAGTGATCCCAGTTACACAAATGCCTGATCGTTACAAAAACTGTCCTAGGCCTTGACCTCATTTCTAGTTTTGCCTGACCTATGCTGCAGTAATTTCGTTGTTAGGCCCCTCCTCATCCGGATTGCATAAATTTGACAAAAGTTTTTAGCTACTGTTTTGAACTGCATGGTACACTTGTACACTCTATGATGCTTCAACATGCACAATCCAAATAATTATTACTAGTCTTTTCACATTATATCGCATAGTATGTCGCTTGAGAGCTCTCCTAAGCAAGTTGAACTAAACTAAGACAATCAAGTACAAGTACTGTTACTGTCAACCTGTATTGCTCACTCTGGGCGATCCCTCGCTCCTCAATTCAGCAAAACATGTTAGGCCTCCTTCCAGCTATCATATTCCCATTCTGTGTATGTTACGCTCACCTGGTTCCCACAGGGGCGTCGATCGGACCCGGACAGCTGCTGTCTCCACCAACGTGATGCATAGTGCCGAGATGACTGTCTGGACTGGCCCGCCTAATCTCGTCTGCTTGACCCATAGAAGTATTCTCCTGCAAGTGGAGAAAGGGATTTAGCCACCCATGGATTTTAGTGATGGCCCCCTCCCACTGTTCTCGTTCTCACCACTTGTCACCTCCGATATCCCCTTTTAGTAACCTCACCTTATGTTTTTAAATGATGAGCTCTCCATCCTGCGTCGCATGCAGGGGCACGTGGATACCAGTTACTTCACTGGTTTGAAGGTACTGGAGGAGTTCCAGAGGAATATTGACTCCGGGGTTGATAAAGTTCAAAGAGTTCATTATGTCCGATGTTCACTCTTGTTCCATTCCCTTGTTGAATTGCAGCTGGTCCAAAAGAATATTGCCTGGAGGCAGCCGATGGCATTCAGGTAAGAGGCTGTATTACCCAACACTGTCCAGTAAAAGTTGCATGAGTTTAACTTGTTGTTTTCTCTCCCTTTATAGGTGCGGCATATGAAGATGAGGCGTATTAAAGGGTAATGCCTCCGGTGGTAAATCAGGTAAGCCTATGGTGATAAGAGATTGTATTTGTCGGCTCTCTTGGCTCACCTTGTTATTTCTTTTGTTTTTTCCCCCAGGTGCTGGAGTTCGACGAAGAAAATGATGGAGGCAGCGCTGAGTCGAAAGATGCTGTGGACTGGTGAATATGGCGCGTCGCTGCTGCTGGCGATGCAACGCGTGCTGGAATAATGTCCTTTCCAGGCTCGGAGACGTGCTGGATCCGGAATCAGTTAAGAAATTAAAATAATGTCTGTGATCTAACCTTTTCTCCTTCTTTCCCCTTTTTCTAGGAGCTCCGGATTCAAGGCGGGCGTGGCAGAAGACTGGATGCTGACTTGCAGTCACAGTGAGCGTTCCGCTGCAGGATGCAGAATAACGCGAAGCGTGTGCTGCTGTTCGGGCATGGTTTAAATAGCCTCCAAAGTAGTTCCAGGTAAGAAGTTCCCCAGGACCACACCCGAGTAAAAAATAATCCCTGTAATAAAATAGTCCCATCCAGGCCTCACGTTGGCTTGGTTTCATTTGCAGCATGGTCTGCATCAGGTAAGTAATGTCTATGAGGCTGGCGCCTATGGCGCCAGGACTGGTTTCTAAGATAAGCCTGGCACATAAGGAGCCAGGACTGAACCCAAACAGCCCCCAGCCGGGGCTGCTGGGGTTTTAACAAGTATCTGGATGCCTGCTCCCGGGGCTGATGGACTTGATCCGGATGCCCGGGGGTAGGCATCATGACAGTGTAATACACAATGCCACACCCTGCTCAAGAGGCATATTCATCATGCATGAAAATGGCTTATCCAGACTTGGTTGCCCGCGCCACCACCCTAACCCCTGCCCTATTCCATTCCTACCTATCACATCACCATTTCCACCCCTATTGGAACAAGAGACCAATAGCCGGTCCAAAGTCGCTACCAGTCTTGAGCTGGCCCCAACCATATTCCAAACAACCATTAGGCACACCCCTACCGAAGTGACTACCAAAAATACAACTCCTATCCAGGGCATTGCCAGATACAATAGACTCAGGTCATTTGAATTCCAACCTAACACCAGATATTACCAACAAAACATGTGTAGTTACTACAATTGGTTGTCAGTTTCTCTAATGACGCACCAGATGTTTATTGCCATTTACGATAATTACTTTATTAGGCATGGTGCAACACTAAATCATGAATAATGTAATGTCAACTTTAATAAGTTGAGGATTTGGTGTATATATATATATAACAAACATCTAACTTCCCTCTATCCTTCCTACATTCGCCTTTGTATGAACAATAAACGTGCTCTCTTCAAGGATTATGACACTGTTACGTCATGCTCTCTGAACCTTGCCTGCTGTTCATCTTTCAATTTAGCATTACTTTCTGAAACTGGCAATGATCAGTGATAGTGTTTGTAGCCTAACACATCTAGCCCACTCAATTCACCCCTGTACTAAGTTTTAGTAACCAATTTCACCCCCCTTACTGTCCACACTAGTAAATGTTAGTGACCCATGTGCAACACTACACACAGAATATGCTGCACAAATTCTTTAGCTCAAAACCTCCCCTAAACTGCATCAAGGTTTGAAGCATTATCAAGACCATTGTTGTATGAAACTATGCTTTAGGTCATAAATAAAATACAGACATTGGCCCTCATGATAGGTATGGTGATCCAGAAAGAAGGGTGCTGGAAGCAAAATACTGGCTCCCTTTCTGGAACGCCATATTTCAACAATGCTGGTAGGGGCCACGGATCCCCAGGCAGGCCTGACCTGACTTATTTTCAGACCCCTACCGCAATGGTTGTAACTGAAGCAATGGCACCATTACCGCTGGTGATATCCCAGTGGAACTGGGATATCAGGTGGTGGTAGCAGTGTTACGGGGATGCCGCCACTTCGTAATGAGGGCCATTGTCAAATTAACTTGAGTTTAATGTCAATGCCATAGATATCGTAGAAATACATATGAATTGATGCAATCAACTAGAGCATATTATGTCAAGAATTGGAGGACTAGCTGGTTGGTCCACTGGTGACAAGAATTCACAGGGTTTAAAGCATATACTTACTGATACTGGGGGCTGGGAGGGGGTGAAAGTAGATAATACAAAAATCTGACATTTAAAACCTAGAGCTTGCACCTCATGATTCAGGGATAGTCTGGGAATCATATAAGTTATTTCCTGAGTGCCCACGTCATTTGTACAGAAACACATAACCTATCATTTTTTTGGGTACAGATATTATTTATTTTCTCTCACACTTTATGTTTTATTTGTTGGTTTTGTAAAGCATGACCTAAACACAACAAGTACCTTTGCAACACTCAGGGAAAGGGAGAAACGGAAAAGAGGAGAGGAGAGAAGAGCATTACAGATAGTCAATTGCATTTTCACATTCCAAGGCATGGGCATTCATAAAAAAGAAAATAAAACCCAGGATGTTGCAGACATGAATAGTTATGTCGAATACCAGCCATGCTAGTGCTATTGGCATGGAATGTGAGTGACCACACAAAGGGACTTAGGTGATTGCTTCAGGCCTGACAGCATCAAGGTCACAATGGGTCGATAACATTCCATTGCTGTTAGGAGTATGGCAAGTTACCTTATGGCTGAAGGCCTTGTGATACATTAGTACAGTGTCAGCACAAGGATTGGGACAAGTGGAAATTCAGAATGGGCAAGACAAGGCCCATTAATCGTTAAAGACCTGGCGGAAGAGACAGGCTTTAAGATTATTTTCAAATCTTGGAATGGACGGTTCGAGTCTGAAGTTCAGTGATACAGCATTCTAATTTCTTTAATTTTGTGACATTGGCACGTTAGCAGGCAGTCATGAGGAAGGGACAAAGTGAGTACGTTTGATGCTGGCGTGGAGCTAATAGGGGCCTGACGAGGATATGATCTTGTGGATAATGCACTGTGATTTGAGGTGGATTCATTTTTCAATTAAGAGCCAGGGGAAAGCTTTCAGAAAAGAGGAAATCGGGTCCTGAGGTTTCAGACAGTAGATAATTCTAGCAGCAATATTTTGAATTGTTTTTCATAATAGTTGGCATGCCAAAACAGACCATCTCGGTTTTGTCAAAATCCCTTTAGAGGTTGTCATTTTCTCAATCTTGACTTACATGCGGAAAGAAAAAGGAGCAAAAGAGAGGACAATTCTTCTAGCTGAGAAGAGGGGCCAACTCCATCTGCCCTCACTTGCCAGAGCGCCCAACCAAGAAGGATAATGTTACTGTTACTATTCCCCAAGCATCTTCCCTCACCATCGCCCCCTTTGCATGCGGCTGTGCTCATGCAAATGCAGTTTTCATAATTGGGGCGGCGCGCCATCTGCACTGCAAATTGGTTAGTGGCAGATGATGTCATGAGCTGTGAGCCCTTCATGATTAAATACAATCGCTTCACCTCATACACTGGTCAATGTAAATGGATTTAGTTACATCTGCAGCCCAGCAGGGAAGACGAGACAGCTGGCTATGGAGAAAAGTAAAAGACTTGGTAAGGAACCGCAAGATAAACATTTCCTATCTGCCCTTTCCTTAAATGCCTTTACCAATGTTTTTGAAATGAGATATGTGCCAATGTCCTTATGAGTAATGAGATCAGATGTTGACATTTGATTTACTATGCCACACTATTATCCAGAACAGAGTTTTTAAACTGACAGAAAAAGGTTCACTGGTGTTTGTTTGCCTATGGGGAAATGCCTCTGAGTCCAGGGGACGTCCTCTTTGAAGCCTAAGCATCAGTCAAAGCTATTGGCATTGTTAATGCGGTTTTTCGGTGTCGCAGAGTGCTGGGCTGGGGGATTGGGCCATTATTGACAAGCATCAACATGGTTTTAGATCAAATGTAGGCAGATCTGATTCCCATTATGGCATTTTCAGAAAGTGTCTAATTTTCTTCAACATGTTGGAAATGGATCTGTTAGGGTGTCAGTTTAGTTAGTGAGATGAAGGAGACCTGGTCATCCAGGATTCTTCCCCCTTTGATAGGAAGAATTGGAGGTTCTGGAGGCCATCAGAATGAGGAAGAGATGGTATGCCATAAACAGATATTTTGGGTTCGGTCATTATTTATGTAGATGTTGTCATTTGCCGTTTCTTTCATTATCTTCAAAAAGAAAAAGGTGCCAAAAGAATTAGTAGCCGAAGGGAGGATGTTTCATCCTGGCTGATCAGAGGTGGCAAATCTATCTGGTCTCACTTGCAAGAGACCCCCAGGTAGTGTTTTGGAGAATCATGCTACCTGCACATTGTATGCTGCGAATCTGTCTGCTCATGTGCACCAAGGATAATGTCAGCTTCTGCAGCCTTAACCCTCTCTGTGTTTAGCTCAGAACGTGTCTTTTCAGGTTTCATTACTGGGGGCTGAACATCATCCCTGTTGATTTGTGGTACATGTCATGAGCTCTGCGGCCTCTTGTTATAAAATACATTGGGCCTCATTACAATCTTGGGAGACTGGGTTAATGGGTGCCGCTAATGGATGCAGACCCGTTAAACCCATTCCGCAAGATTACAAGGTCCCCTCGCGGGACCCGGTAAGAACGCCTGGTAAAACCAGGTGTCGTTACCGGGTCCCGCGAGGGGACCAGGGAGGTAACAACGGGCCAGTGGTAATTGGCCCATTGTTAGCTCCTGCACCCATTCCCAATGAGCACTATGGGGGCTCAAATGGAAATGGGGAAGGTCCGGGCCGGGTTCCTTGAGGGAGGAATACCGGGCCCTCCAAACTCGGAATGGCCCGGTAATTCCCCATTCAGGGAACCCGGACCCGGTTTTGGAGGCAGCCATGCCGCCAATAGCGGCATGGCTACCGCCAAAGCCGTAATGAGGCCCCTTGGCTTTACCAGATGTGCTTGTCAAACACATTACATTTAGGTGGTTAAATTTGGGGCTCTCACCAACCTGAATTGTTTGTAGGGAGAGAAGACATCTGGGCGAGACCAGAAAATAGGTAGTAATTACTCTGAGGTATACCCTTCCTTCAATATGCCCCTAACACAGTCTGTCTTTTCCTGCAATGCTTTTAGCAATGTTTAGGGAATCAGACGTGGGACCATTTCCTTGCGCTGAAGTAGCTTCCATGTTTAAATTACATGTAGTATGCATGCTTATTATCAACAACAGGGTCTTCAAAATAAAATGGTCCACTGGAGTGTTTTAGCTGGTGGTAAAATGATGTGGCCCGACAAAGTTCTGTTTGATGCTTTTTCATACACTAATGCTGTTGGCTTTGTAAATGCTTGTTTTTGGGTTGGGGCTGAGTGGTGGGTAACGGGGTTGTGCAACTGGTGACAAGAATCCACAGGGTTTTGGTTATTTAAGCGTGAGTAGTTCTGATTTCCATGATATCATAGCCAGTGTTTTTAATTGAAAAGCTTCAATGTCACATCCCCCAGAGGTGCAGCTAAAAACTATATGTATACTTTTTGGTATTAGGGATAGAACAAGGTAATACAAATATCCTGCGTGTAAAATGTAAAGAGAGCCACTTTGTTCATGCTGAGCCCGGGAATCAATCACATGGTTTTAACAAGTGCCTTGGACAAGTATGCAAAGCCTATCAATTATTTAGGAATTGATACATGTTTATTTTGTCTATTTCATTTCACTGGATAGGTTTGGATAGCGTAAACTTTGCAGCAAGTCCCTTTGCAGCACTCAAGGAAAGGGAAAAGGGTAGGGAAGGGAAGGTAGACAAGTGCATAGTTGCAAGTCATGTGCATTCAGAAGCAACTAAATCAGAATAACATTATCCAGAAATGTGCAGACTTGGTTATGTAGGTGGTGTCCAGGTTCTCCTAATGCTGTTGCAGGGAACATGGGTAGCCACAAAAAAGACAGGGGAGATTGCTGTGTGCCTGACACTGTCAAGGTCATAATGGGTAGACAGCATTCTGTTGATAATAGTTAGTGGTAAATGCAGGAGTAAGGCACTTTACATTAATCGCTGATGGCCTTGGGAGACATTGTCACAATTTTAACACATAACGATCGAGAGGAGCACAAATTGAGAAGGGGCAAGGTGAAGAGCATTAACTGTTAAACCACCTGAGAGAAGAGAAATACTTTAAGGTTCTTTTTAAATAATCTGGGCGAGGAAGGTTTAAGTGATCGAGAATTGTAGCACTGGCAGGTTAGCAGGTTGGGCTGAGCTACGCTGCCTCTGTACAAGCATGTATGTTGATGCTAACATGGGTGTAAGACGGTGGAGAGGATGATTAGCAGCCTAATTTTGAAGCAGTTGCCATTGATGTGCAAGACCCTTGTTGAGGACCATGTGTTGAAGTAAGCCGAGACATATCAAAGACTGGGATTAACTCAATGTTCTGGTGTATTTTCAGAAAGTGTCAAGTTTTCCTGAGGACCTAAAGTTCAAATGTGTCTCTTGAGATGTGAGTTTGGTCTGAGGGATGGAATACTGGTCATCCAGCAGAATGCAGAGTTTTAAGCTTTGAAGACAGGAGTCAAGAGGGATTGCCAGAGTCGGGATGCCAAGATAGATTATCTAAGTTTTGGCAGCATTCCTTCAGAATGGATCCAAAGAATTAGGAGCCCAAGTGAGGACTTCATCCAGGTTGATCACCCGGCTTCCCAAGAAGAGTGTTTGGGAGATCATGTTACTTGACCTTTTCCACGTCTTATGCTCCTACCTCTTCCTTTCGTTCATATTCCCCAAGTATCAGCCCTCACTCCCCCTTTTGCATGCTTTTCTGCTCATGCATATGCAGTTTATATAATTGGGGGGCATCTGGTCTGCTGATTGGTTGGTAGCAGATGATGTCCTGAGCTGTGAGCCCTTTATGATGAAATACAATGGCTTCATCTCATGCACTGGTCAAGGTAAATTTATTTAGTTACATCTGCATCCCCAGCAGGGGAGACAAGACAGCTGAGTAGGGAGAAAGGTAAAGAGCTGGTAAGTAATCGCAAGATCTACATTTCCTTCAAATTCCACTAATCTTGTCTGCACTTTCCTTGAATGCTTTAACCAATGTTTTCAAAATTAGATATGTGCCGCTTTGCTTATGAAGAATGCAATTAGATGTTTACATTAGATTTAGTATGCAGTCCCATTATCAACAACACAGTTTATAAACTGACAGAAAATGTTTCACTGGTATTTGTTTGCCTGTGTGAAAATTACTCTGAGTCCTGAGAAAATACTCTTTGAATCCTAAGCATCAGCCGAAGCTGTTGGCATTGTTAATGCTGTTTTCTGGGTGTGGGCAGAGTGTTGGGCTGGGTGCTTGTGCCATTGTTGACAAGCATCCACAAGGTTTTGGATCAAATGTTGGCAGATCTGATTCCCATAATGGTATATTTAGTAATGTTCAGGTAAAGACTTCAAAGCCACATCACACAGTTTTTGGAAGTGCTGCTAAAAACTCTAAAGTGTATGTTTTGCGATACTGTGGAGAAGACATTACTGCAAACGCACTATATGTGAAACCCAGAGAGTGCTGCTTGGTTCATGGACAGCCTGGAAATCAATTACATTGTTTTCTGAGCGTAGAATAATTTGGACTGAAGACCTGATCCCGATCAATTCTTTGGGAAATTATGCAGTTTTAAGTTATTTACTAGTTTTGTGAAGTGTGAGCATTAGTATAGACTGTAGGGTATTATGTGTATATTTGGGACTAGCTGTATTTTCTTACCGCCAAAAATAAAGTAATTCAGCAATAATCACTCCTTGCATTCAGATTGGGTTTGGTATTATAGTAATACAGTGGCTATGCATTATTTCAGTACACAGATACATTTAGTTGGTATGCATTTCGTTGTGGTATAGTGATGAGCATAATTTATTTGTTTTATTTGTGGCCCCAACATACAAAACCCCTTTATTTTGTTTAGACTGTTCTTGTGATCTCTAGAGGCCTCAGGCTTCTACATTATTCAAGAACACCACATTTTCATATGAAATGCCACTTATGGCTGTTATCACTGATTTATCTACACCAGTGAGCTATGCTTCAATAAAGTATTCACAAAAACGTGGTATAATCACTAATTTATTTACATTAGTGAAACTATTTCCAGAGGCCTCTCTTTCTGCTGACTCATATACATCCAGCAAACTATTTAATTATGTTCCACTCAGAAAACACACACACATATATACACAGAGTGCAACCACGCACACAGCTATTTATAATTGCTCATAACATTACTTTATCTGCATAGAAACCTGGCACTTTAAGCATCATTGCCTCTATGGCATAATATTTTTTTTAGACACCAAATGAAACAGAAACAAGAATACTCTTAGGCAGACTGTGTTATCACAATTTCATTTTAAAATGATAAATTACCATTCGTGAGACAATCCTCTCTGAAATAAAAACATGAGAAAGACAAAATGCAAGAACACTTCGAATTTCATTTCATATTTGCACAAGAGAGAGAAAAATTACATTGTTTGTTTTGCCTTCAGCTGGCAACATTAAAATGTGTCATTTGAACACAGTGAAAAGCTATCGCTACACTGCCTGTCTAAAATAGGTCTCATGCACATACCGCACCCTCACTTTCATAAAAGATAATTACCAGCGAATTGTAGCTGTTTAGCACGTGAACTCCCCGGACTGGTTTTCTTTAAATGACTCAAGGCTTTCCTTCAAAGCAACCCAGCGAGGACATGCAGTTCTGATCTGCGGTCTCTCAAGCCAGTGCTTATTGACTGGAATCTCCAGCCTGGGAAAGTCAGCAATGGACTGGAATGATAACTCTCAATCAGGAAACCCCATAGAAACTCCAGCCAAGTCTTCCCCGGAGCTGTGCAAAATGTCCTCTGCCTTTCTTTTTCCCCGAAATGTACCAAGAGACCTCTGTTACAGCCCTTAAGGTGACGTGTCACCAATGAAAATGCACAATAATCTATCCTCCTCTTTTAACAATGGCTTGGCTTATACGGTCTAGAAACTGTATCTACTCATTTCCTGGCATGCAGATTTTGCATCCAGCTAACACAGTGAACAGAGAAGAAAAAAATGAATCCAAGTGCACGTTTAAAATGACCTTCAGAGCCTGTTTTTTTCCACCTCATTTTGCACTGGAGAACACATTATGATGTTAATAAGTTAAGATCATGTTAGTACTGTTAATTATATTAGTTCATTAATCCTCTAATGTGTCTCCTGCAACAGAGGCATTTCAGGAGAAAAAAAAATGGTGCAATTGCTTGTACCGCATTATAGCAATACATTGATCTCATGCAGTGGCGCTGCATTCCAAAAACACGCTAAATAATCCTACATATCCCCTCCTTTTTTCTGAGAATTTTGGCAGTGGTCCAAGCCATAATTGGAAGAAATCCAACTTGCTCCCTTTCTTCTTTTTTTAAAATGTTTGCTTGTTGGGATATCTTTCTCTCCCCGTTGTACCCACTAAAATGAGCAACATCTTCATTTTTACTGATAAAACAATCAACCATCCTCCCATTATTAGCACCAGGACAGCTAAACCCACTATAGAGCATTCCCCCCAGGTTCACCAATTAAATATTTCCACTTCTATTATAACCAGGTTACTAACCGTAATGTTGTTCTTTCTTAGATTCATTTTCACTACGTGTTTCTCTTTATGATTCAATAAGAATTTTAGGTCCGGGTCTATTGGAAACGCATCCCTTTGAAAAAATTCAATATTTTCTACTTGGCTTTCCCAATTGTCATTAGTAACATGAAACAAAGTTAACCCTCCAATCGACACAATTGTATCCTTTGGAACCTGTAAGTAAAAGACATTATATTTCACCTGTTTAACCACATATGTTCCATGATTTAAGTGTACTACTGTCAGGTTTTTTAAACAGGTGCTGATCAACCATTAACCTTTGACCATTTTAGCCTGTGCTAATTCTTCACTCCCCATATTGCTAATGAAAACTTCACATCCTTCTGATATACTTGGGTCAGATTTCAAACCACAAATAGCGTCTGTAGCATCAGGGACAAACGGTTTACCTGGGGACATATAATTTTGTTCTTTAAATTTGACACACGTTTCCAAGTTTGGTATCAAGTAAACTTCAGGCTCACATGACTGAAATGCCACCACTTCTGGCATCTTAATCTTAATAAACTTGTCCTCTTGCCAAAATCCCACATTGTGTACCCACTTGGTTTGATAAATAAGTTCAGGAGCTACATATGGGATGCATAGTAAGAACCCAATTTCCAGCCTATCCAAGTCCACATATAATGGCATTGCATTACCCATTTCAAATACAATTTTTACCTGTATCACATCAATCTCCCTCGTAGTCACCCTTTCTATCATTTGATGAATAATATCCTGTGAAACAAAGTACAATGGTATATGTCCTTGAATCAATTGTGAAGTTTGAACTTCTCTCATATAATTCGTTAATAGTCTATCAACAGGATTCATTATATTCAAAATCTCACTAAGTGTTCTGTCATGCTTAATAATCAGCTTAGTTGCCCGTTGCGTCACATCCGCTTGTTCATTCAATATGATCACAGTTTAATTTATGAACCTTACTTGTTCATCCAATCCCCCTCTAATACCATCTAATGTTTTTTGTATTATTTCTAGGTCAACACTCAGTTGTTGTGCTTTAGAACTCAGCGTCCCTACTGAAATAGCATTGGCTGTTGATATTGTGGTACCTATTATGGCTTCAACTATAGACATTACCAATGAGATCGCAAGCATCACTGCACCTCTTTTTCCTCTCCTCTTCTTAATGTCTGCTGAATTCACAAATGTTTTCTCCAATTGCATCAATAGATCTCTTATTGACTGCTTAGCGTCCTTTTTTCTTATTTCCAGCCACTCTTTTGTCTGCTCAGCTTTAATTCCAGTGTTGTTAAAATGTTTTTCTATCAAAATATCAGGATTCAATGGTATATAAATGTTCTGGAAAATCATCCTTCTATCACTCATGATGAATCCTGGTGCTTCTTCTACCGCAATACCAGATGCTGGTCCAGGTTCAATGACAACCTGTGCTTCTAAATTTTTGAAGTTCCCTCATAACATCAACATAATTATCCATATTGTCGGCGTCATCTTCAATGCTGATCGCTTTGCAGCCTTGATTAACGCCCCTGTCCGGGGCTTCTCTGGAATCCGTCCACGTGGGCTCCAGGACTCCATCGTCTCCCGTGGCCTCTGGTCCCGTGTCCAGCGAATACAAATATGTTAATATTCTAAATGAAATAGAAAAGAAATAAATTAAGTACATAGCACAATACTAACTTCACCTTTTTACCAAAAATAAAACATGCTTTGTAAAAATGTTCGCCCTTTTTCCTCTTGCTTTCTAAAATTAAACATAGGTTAAAGAGAAAACAAACATACATAAAACAGCATTCAATATTTAATACATTTTCACACCAATTCCATAAATTTTAGCTTCCATTTTTTTAAATATATATTTACATATATTACAGTGTTTATGTGCCATTATCATAATCAACCATCTTTATTTAACTTCTCTGCCACTACTATTGACTAGACCCATTCACTTTACCTTTTTATGTTCAAGGGACTTTATCTGCTTCTACATGCTCAAGTTGTTTAATCTCATGTTTAGGGTGACATGGTTTCATTTGATTTACGTGAACAAACTGCTCTGTTGCTGTTTCACCTTCAGTCTTCAAAATGTTATAAACCACAGGAGAGACCTTATCTATAATTCGATATGGCCCCTGCCAGGCTGCTAGAAATTTGGAATTTTTCTGTTTACCTTTTGCAAAATGAAATTTATACACCTGATCGCCCACACAATATTCCTTTACTGACGTCTTTTTATCATAATATGACTTTGCACTGTCAGCAGCTCTTTCTAAATGTTTCTGTACAAAAGCAAATGCATGTTGTAAATGCCTCCTCAGTTCATCAATGTATTCATGAACTGTGGATGCGCTCACAAGTGTTTGCTCATGTGTTCTATATAGCAGGTGTTGTGGTAAAACCATTTTCCTACCTGTTAAAACTTCATGAGGGCTAATACCTGTTTCTTTGGCAGGAGTTGATCTGATTGCCATCAGAACCAAAGGTAAGCGTAAATCCCAGCTGGAACCTGCTTCTGCCATGAATTTCTTTAAAATGTCCACAACAGACCTATTGCTTCGTTCAATTCCACCTGAAGAAGCTGCCCGATATGCGATATGTAGCTTTCTCTTCACACCCAATATTTGCCATACCTTACTCATTAGAGCACTTGTAAAATGACTTCCTCTGTCTGCTTCTATTCTTTGTGGCAAACCAAATCTTGAAAACACATGGTTCACCAGCAATGTGGCTGCTGTTTGCGCACTATAGTCTGGTGCAGGAATACACTCAATCCACTTCGACATCAAACACACCACACTTAAAATATAATTGTTCCCCCTGCTCGGCCCTACATAGTCTATTTGCAAATCTGACCATGGAAGAGTTAGGCCTCTTTTCATTAATGGAGCTCTATGCATTGGTGAAGCAGGTTTAAATTGGGCACATACTAGACATCCTCTAGTATGCAATTCCACATCTTGGGACATATGTGGCCAATAAGCATAATCTTTTAGTATTTCCATTGTTTTCTGTGAGCCTCTGTGGCCTGCAGTTATAGCATCATGCGCATGGTGTAGCATTAAACCTCTGAATGAAAGAGGTACCACCCACTGTAATTGTCCTGTTATGGACTCTCTAATCATGAGTCCATCTTGTAGTCTTATTCGTTTTTTATTCTTTAATAGCACCCTCAACTCTTCTTTTCCCATACAATCATTTTCTGTTAAAGGGTTTTGTTCAGGATCTATCAAATGATTATAATAGATTCCCAAAATTCGATCATTCTTTTGTGCCTCAATCAGATCTTGATCTGGTCTATCATAACTCCACTGTACCACTGGTTGATCTGTCTCCTTTGTCGCTTTAGAACGTGTTACTGCATCAATTTGTATTTCACCCAGTATATGTTCAATAGGTAGCAATTCTCCCATCACAGCCCCAATTTTAGCCAGGTGATCTACCTTATCATTTCCCTCCTTATCCTCTCCTGGAGTTTTCAAATGCCCACAAATTTTCCTCCAGTATATTGTTAAATCATTTTCTGACACCAATTTGCATTTGGCTTGTATCATTTTTCCATGTTTAAGTGGCTTTTTATCATATGTAATCATGCCTCTCGCTTTCCAGCCAGTAAAATATTCCACAAAGCTATTTCGTGCATAATCAAAATCAGTCACCAGGACAATTTCACTGAATTTATTATCAACTGCAGTAGCAATTGCTTTATAAATGGCTGCCAATTCCGCTACCTGACTGCTCCTAGCACCAATTCTCATCCCTATACTCGGGATACCTTCACACTTCAACCAGACATTCCCTATTCCTGACACTAATTGTTTATCACTGTCATTTTCAATGTGAAAGGCACAACCATCAACATACACAGTTGGCAAGTCTTTGCATGTTTTTTCATCAAAAGCTTTGTGTGGTGATAGTTCAAATTCCTGCCAATTAGGTTCCATTTCTATTTCATTTGATACTGGTTCAGCTGCAAAGTCATGTAAATCTGCTAAACCTTGAGCAATTGGGCTTTTTTTATTTTGGCCATATCTCACTTCTACAGGAAAACCCTGTAATGCTAGCGTCCATGAAGTGATTCTGGACTGCGCTAAATTACCTGACCTAATTCTTTTACACTCTAAAAATTGCAAAGGTTGATGATTTGTCTCAATAATCACCTTTTCTCCCGGAACAATGGGGCGGAAATGTTGAAGCGCCCACACAGTGGTTAATAGGGCCTTTCACATTCATTGAATTTAATTTCAACTTGGGAAAATGCCTTACTTGCATATGCAATGGTTTTGTGATTCAAATCATGTTTTTGTGATAACACTGCTGACATACAATGTTCAGAGAAACCTATTTCTATAAAGAAATCCCTGTCCTTTATGGGATATGCTAAACATGGTGCCTTTACAAGACATTCCTTTAATTTAGCTACTGCCTCAGACTGCTCTTTTTCCCATTTCCAGGGTGTATTTAGTTTAAGCAGTTTAGTCAATGAATGAGTGATTGCAGCATAATTTTCAATGACCTTCCTGTTATAGCCTGTCATTCCTAATAAACTTTTTACCCCTTTCACATTTTTAGGATCTTTTAGTTTCTGTATGGCCTCTATTTTCTTCTTTTGTGGATTTAGTCCATGTTCAGTCTCTTCATGGCCCAGAAAATTCACCTTTTTCTTGCACCATTGTGCTTTTTGTAAAGATACTTTGGCGCCTGCTTTCTGCAATTGGCCAAGAACATGTCTTGTTTCATCAAAATGGCTTTTCAAGCTTTCATTTTTTATCAGGACATCATCCACATAAATTATGGTTCCTCTTTCTGCTGCATCAGGCATAGCCTTTCTCAAAAATATGCCAAATTCCCTCCCACTATTGACACACCCGAATGGAGTTCTAACCCATGCGTATTGAGTCTTATCAAATGAAAAGGAAAATAAATTCTGTATCTCCTGTGCCAATGGCACACACCAATATCCAGAGGTGAGATCTAATGTGGTGAAAACTTTTGAACCATGTACCTGAGGTAATCCCTGATCAATGAATGACAGTGGCCATCTGGATACTGGCACTCTTTTATTTAACTCTCTCAAATCTGAACACAGTCGCCATTGACCGTTTGGTTTTAACACACCTAATATAGGTGTATTGGATGTGCTATGAATGGGCCTGATGATTCCCCGCGACTCCACATTTTTAATAATCTCTGCCAATGATTCTAAACATGCCAGCGGTAGTCTATACTGGCATACAAATACTGGGCTTCTGCTACACCCTTCTGGAAGTGTGGCCACATGTAAATTAGCTAGCCCACAATCATAAGCATCTTTTGCAAATACATCTTTAAACTCCATAAATATCTTCCTCAATTCATTCCTATCCTCCTCGTTGTCACTTGCATCCGCTAACAAAATCTGCTCCTCTACCATTTTGGGGAATTCTGGAAAATGTTCTGGCATGGGAATCTCGGCGCTTTCCTCTAATTGTGTGGCTGTGTCTCTTTGTAAAGCTGCCGCATTTAAGCATTTTGGCATATCAGCTTCCACTTCAATGGGCTGATTTTCTATTTCATTTTCATTTAAGTTAAATGTTATGCAATCCTCTTGATGACAGCACACTGTCTCGCTTGAATCATAAGGGTACACAGAATGAATTTTAAATATCCCTTTGGGCTGAGAGTCCAGGTATTCTGGCAATTCACCCTAAGCATCTACATATTTTTCAGGGATATTTCCAATCACCATGTTATTTAGATCAGCTGTGTAATGTGAATTTTGTATGTCCATTCCTACTGGGGAGTTTTCCTCTAAATGAATATTCTGATAACCTGATTACCATCATTTTTACAGACCCTTCACCGACATCTACCAATGGAATGTATTCATAATCCAGGCCCTGCTGTTTTATGGATTCATTCAGACACACAAATGCATCAGAATCTTTCATCTGCTGTCCATTTTTGCATTTCAGTGTTATTGCAAACTGATTTGTGAATGCAGGGACAACAGTATCTTTCCTCATTTGTAATTCAATTGCATATGGGACGAGCTGTGCGCAATGATAAGCCCTTCTTTTGTCTTCAAATTCAGGTGCCGGCCCACCTATGCGTGACCATAGCTTTTGATTAAGGAAATCTAGCACCATACACATTCTGTGCATGATGTCATTGCGATTGTAAAAGCCATGTTGTGTTCCACACACTATCCAAACATTATGGTAAATTGTTTTTTGTCCAATGCTAATTTTCAGCATGCATCTACCTGCAATTCGGTTTTCAAAGTCTGGACCGTCCAAACCAGAGACATACTGGTTTTTAATCCTAAATTTCGGGATCTCCTCCCTTTCCATTATTTTTTGCAACCATTTCTCATTAATGAAGTTCCTTTCCTGTTCAAGCGCTAAAGTGGCTTTTATTGTTTTAGAATAGTCATTTATCCCAACATGAACCCATGGTTGTTCATCTTCCATGTGTATTTCAGCAAGAGTTGTAATGTGTTTTTCTGAACCTGCTCTAGGAGCAGTATTCTGTTAGCATGTCTTCTCTTTTAAATTAAAACGTAAGGTGGGCTCATCTATGGCAGTTTGCCATTCTTTCCTTGGGTCTACGTATATTTGTACAGGTAATTTTTTATTTTCACTCTGCATCTTGTCTTGACACATTAATATAACAGTGACGCTAGGTATGCAACTATTCTGGAGATACACCTCCACTGCATTATTTGTTTTTGCAACGGTGTGACATTCATTTGTATTGCTGTTTTGTGATTTTAGTTTCTTAGGTCTCAATGGTTTTTTGGTTAAGGGCCACAGTACTCCATTCACCCCATCTATGAGCGGAGATAATCTTTTCAGGCAATCTGTTCCCATTAGAAATGGAATATCACAAATGGATGTGACCAATACCTGCTGTTTCATTCTGTGTTTACCTATCTTTATGTCAACCTCGGTGGCGCCTATAATAGGCACCTCCTCCCCGTTAAAATTATGCACTGGATCTTGATTCTCCTTTACTGTGATCTTATTCTGCGGGGATCTCCTTTCATTGATACTCTTTACTAATTCTTTAGATATAATTGTGGCCTGTGCGCCAGTGTCAATCATTGCAAATGTATGGCATTTATCTTCCACAATGATGGGAGCATAATACCTGTCTTCAACTTCCTCTAACACACATATGAACTGCGAATTCTTACTGATTTCAGGGCTCACCTTTCTCAGGCCTTTTTCACTTTTGGCTAAGCACATTGGTAAATGGAAAAATATTTTACCTCCTTTTTGCTCATTCCTGTGTGAGAGACTTTATTCATTTACCCATGTTCAGAGGTTTTTTGGAGTGTGGCCACCGTTCGCCCATCCATCCAGGTATCATCAGAGGTCACACTACAACCCTCCAACTGAACATGTGTAACAACATCACTTGGCAATTTGTCATTGTCTAATTCTGTGCATTTGTGATTATTCAGTATGATACCAGCCCTTTTAACCTCTTCAAAAATATGTAGTTCAAAGAATTCTTCAGGTGATTGACCTGTACCCTCATTTTGAGTATTTCTTTTTCCTGCCTGTGTCTGGTCATTGTTTAGATTGCCCAGGGAAGGAGCTATAGCATCGCCACTTACTGCCAGTTCACTGGTATTCCCCATGCATGAGTCATTTTTCTTAAACCTGTCTCTTTCTTCTTTGGGATTTTCAGGTTTTCCTATTTCATTTGTAAATATCGCCAATGTTTGATTTAGTTCTAGGTTAAACCGTACCTCTCTTTTAGAAGTATTTGCATTTTTTGTTACATGTTCATGTACTGGTATTTTCACTTTTAAATGATTAGGCATCTCAGAGTCATTATGCAACATTACATCAGAGCAAACTGTCTTTTCAGCGCTGCAGATATCATAAGTACTTAGTCACTTTTCAGAAGCCCCCCCCCGATCATTGCTATGGCCATCTGCCCCCTCCTTTGATGACTGTTTTTGTGTTGTGCAGAGATTTCCTATTTGCTCAGCCAACATTTTCACTTGGGCCTCGAGGCACTGGAATCTTTCCATCTCTCTAGAATCCTCTCTCTGTGAGGTTGTGGGTACTGGCCCCTATGTTGATTCCCATTATCAGCAAATTGATCCACATATAGGGGTCTATCCAGATTACCATATATCATGGTATTGGGATCAAATCTGCTTTGTGTCCCCAATGTCTGATAAGGACCATCATTTCTTTGATCCTGATTTTGTCTCTGGTTATTGTTCATACCTGACATATCAGGTCGATAGCCTGCCCAGGGCCTATCTCCTAAGTACCTGGGGCTGATGTAACTCTCCCTATTACTACGACCATGTGATTGGAACATTGGTGCAGTGTGTGATGACGTTTGTTGATTACCCCTCTGTTCAGGTGCCAAATTATTTTTACTTGGATTTTGAGCAGACTCAAGGGACATTTTGGCTGACCTGATTTCCATCACTGTTGCTGAGGGTTCTTTAGATTTAGGTCTAGTATCTCTCATTTTATCACTTTCTCTACCCTGACAATAGAGTACCTCATATAGTTTTGTGCTTTGGTGTACAATCCATTCCAGGGACTTGTCAACGTCAAATTCACGGACCAATTGGGATATGATGTCTTTCTGCAGCCCATAGAAGTAGGCAGTTTTAAACTCATTGGAATTGGGGTCAAAAGATACATCAAAGCGAGAAAATGCTCTTTTTAAGTCTTGTAAAAACTGGCGAGGGGATGTATTAGGCCCAGCAGTGATTGTGTAAGCGACTTTCTTTGCCTCCTGCAATGACTGGAAAGGAGAAAAATGACGCCTAATCTCTTTTTCGAACTCCGCCCATGTCATATTCTGCTGTTCATTCAATTCTCTTATAATACTGGCCCTCGGGGCATCTAAAGTTAAATGAAAATATTGCCTGTACTGTTCCTTAGGTATCTGGCGTGCTTTAAAAATGTCATGAACCGCTTCTAAGTGATTCTCAATGCAGCATTCCCCTCCTTTTTTAAATGGTTTGATCAGGGATTTAATGGATTTCATTATCTTTCTGGGGCTACTTGTTGCAATGCATGGAATTGCACTACTTGGTGACTCAACCCTGGTTCCAGGTGTATGGGATTGGTGGTGGCCCCCAATGGGAGCATCAAATCCCCCAAGGGCGCTGCGACCAAGTTCAGTCACCGGCCCAGTCACTGGGGCACTAGCCCTTTGGGTAGAAATAGAATTCACCTCAACTCCATTAAATGTGGTACCCTGCCGCCTCTCCTGGGACATGGGAGTGCACATTTGCTGTTCTAAGTCCTTACACTTTTTAAGGAGCCTGTTTCCTTCGTTTTGCAAATAATTGTTTTCATCACTCATTTTATTAATTACCTCCTGCATGTCGCACATTTGCATTTGGCACTCATTAAATTCTTTATTCCTCTAGTCTCTTTCTTGGAGCATTTTAACCATTTCTTGTTCCGCATTTTGGAGGTCACTTTCTTTCTCATAATGTTCTTTTTGTAAAATCTGCATCTCTGACACAACCTCATCTTTATCTTGTCTAATGTGGTCCACCAATGCTTTTAAGCGTACTATTTCTTGTTCACTGTCCTCAAATTGTTTCTTGCTTTTGTACAATTGAACATCAAAATCTCTGCATTTTAACTGCATGTCTTTTTGGCATACTTCCAATTCTGCTCTTAACATTTCCTGATTTTTACTTGCCCCATCTAAGTCAGTCTTTAACCTGTTAATTAGCTGGGTGTCATTTTCTTGCAGTCGCAGGGACCTATTAAAAATAAACCAGATTTTCGCGCATAGCCATATCAAAAAGTCTTTCTCTGCATTTTTATCGGCTGCATTTAATAACCTTAGAAGGCAGACCTGAATTATGCTGCCTTCTGCAAAAATATTGTCTAGTTTTTCTTTCTGCACCTCACCCTGAATGTGGTCATGCCATTCTGAGGTACTGTTTGATGACCACGTCCCATGTGCGAATAACTTTGCCTCTAAATATTGCACTAGGTCTGAGAATTTGGTTTCCCTTTGAGACATTCTGAAATTCGTTTTTAGTGACACATGGCTATTATGAAATGGGTTCCCTTTAATGTACAGATGGCGGTGTGAGACACACTTGCCACGCCCAGTAGGTGCTCTATGATCACTTTCCCGGCCTGCAACGCACCATAAATATGTAGGGTATTTTGTGTATATTTGGGGCCTAGCGGTATTTTCTTACCGCCAAAAATAAAGTAATTCAGCAATAATCACTCCTTGCATTCAGATTGGGTTTGGTATTATAGTAATATAGTGGCTATGCATTATTTCAGTACACAGATACATTTAGTTGGTATGCATTTCGTTGTGGTATAGTGATGAGCATAATTTCTTTGTTTTATTTGTGGCCCCAACATACAAAACATCTTTCTTTTGTTTAGACTGTTCTTGTGATCTCTAGAGGCCTCAGGCTTCTACATTATTCAAGAACACCACATTTTCACATGGAATGCCACTTATGGCTGTTATCACTGATTTATCTACACCAGTGAGCTATGCTTCCATAAGGTATTCCCAATAACGTGGTATAATCACTAATTTATTTACATTAGTGAAACTATTTCCAGAGGCCTCTCTTTCTGCTGACTCATATACATCCAGCAAACTATTTCATTATGTTCCACTCAGAAAACACACACACATATATACACAGAGTGGAACCACGCACACAGCTATTTATAATTGCTCATAACATTACTTTATCTGCATAGAAACTTGGCGCTTTAAGCATCATTCCCTCTATGGCATAATATTTTTTTTAAGACACCAAATGAAACAGAAACAAGAATACTCTTAGGCAGACTGTGTTATCACAATTTCATTTTAAAATGATACATTACCATTCGTGAGACAATCCTCTCTGAAATAAAAACATGAGAAAGACAAAATGCAAGAACACTACGAATTTCATTTCATATTTGCACAAGAGAGAGAAAAATTACATTGTTTGTTTTGCCTTCAGCTGGCACCATTAAAATGTGTCATTTGAACACAGTGAAAAGCTATCGCTACACTGCCTGTCTAAAATATGTCTCATGCACATACCGCACCCTCACTTTCATACAAGATAATTACCAGCGAATTGTAGCTGTTTAGCACGCGAACTCCCCGGACTGGTCACTTTCTTTAAATGGCTCAAGGCTTTCCTTCAAAGCACCCCAGTGAGGACATGCAGTTCTGATCTACGGTCTCTCAAGCCGGTGCTTATTGACTGGAATCTATGGACTGGGACGATACCTCTTAATCAGGAAACCCCATAGAAACTCCAGCCAAGTCTTCCCCGGAGCTGTGCAAAATGTCCTCTGCCTTTCTTTTTCCCCGAAATGTACCAAGAGACCTCTGTTACAGCCCTTAAGGTGACGTGTCACCAATGAAAATGCACAATAATCTATCCTCCTCTTTTAACAATGGCTTGGCTTATACGGTTTAGAAACTGTAGCTACTCATTTCCTGGCATGCAGATTTTGCATCCAGCTAACACAGTGAACAGAGAAGAAAAAAAATGAATCCAAGTGCACGTTTAAAATGACTTTCAGAGCCTGTTTTTTCCACCTCATTTTGCACTTGAGAACACATTGGGCCTCATTACGACCCTGGCGGAAATCGAAAAACGATGGCGGAAATGCAATACCGCCATCGAATAGCGCTCGGTGCGACTATAACCCGTCACCGCAAAGTACGAAGCCATTAGCGACACCGTAGTGAACGCCAACGCTAACTGCACCAAGTACGCGCGCGCGCGCCATGCCAAACCGTAAATACCACCATGGCGCAAGGGTACGCGAATTCCGACCCTAGCGGACATGTACCTAACGCCATCAAGCACGGCGGAAAGTACCATTCCGCCATGGTGAGAAGTACGGCATCGCGAATCAACCGTAAACGGCCCCACTGAGTGCCTGTACACCGCTCCCTGCCCACAAAGTACAACTCCCCGTAGGTGCAATGAAGTCACAATGCAACCAGTGAAATGTACAAGTCACCCATGCATGCCAACGAACAAAAGAATCACAAGAGGGGCCAATGGGAGCTGCAGGGCACAGATGGCACGAATACAGAAGCCATTCCAATGGACATGACCACAGTCCCCCCCCAAGAAACGCACGCAAACACAGGCACCTGTGACCAGCAATATTCCGAAAATCACATCATTCCACCAGTCCACCTGGCTGACCGGCATCTGTTACACAAAACCCAATCCCCCGCCCCTGAGCTTGACAACATTCAAACAGTCATATTGGCAGCCCCCATCCCTGACCTCACTGGGCTTCGTAGGCAAACGCGCCCAGCACAGTACCACGCAACTAAACTCCGAAGCTGGAACCCAATGCAGATCTCCTCACAATACATCGCTCCCCAAATAGGAATATGCCACATCACTCGCAAAGAAGAACGCTACACGGCCCATATCAGAATAGAAATTTAATGCACAACAAAATCACCAAGCCCATACAGCCATTAGGCCATGAACTCCAAAACACATTTCACCCTTGTGGGCTGCATCCGCAAGAAATGACCAGCTACTACTTGTGTGACGCCCTGTTCCATCATGGTACACAGAGCCACATTCACGTACGAAAAGGCAACATGGAAGCGCACAGAACCGCAGGGCCGTCCCAATGGGGAGGCACTAGTCCAGCTGAAAGGCCGAAATGTTGCTCCGAGCCACTAGTACTGCGTAAGGGCATGTGGCCCATTGGCGATCGTCCCATAAGATCGTAATGCTGCTCCACTGATTAACACGAAGCAGCAGGTGTCGGGAGTAAAAGCCATCTGCAGGAGTGGCATACAGATGGCAGTGGCAAAAGGGGAGGAGATACCTGTCAACCAAAAGAAAAGAAAAAGAACAGAATGGCCATCAGAACTACATTCGAACAACTCACTTCAATGATCACACTAAATCCACAGCCATATGCATGCTAGCCCACTCCAAAGGATCATCACCACCCCAAAACCACTTGCGACTCATAACCATCTATATCGAGGTGTAAACACCATCACAAACGAGTGTACCTGTGCATGCGTCTGTGAAAACAGAATCCATCAGATGGGAATGTTAACGTGCATGGACACAAGTGTCTGAAGGCGCGTCGAGACAGGGAGGGCTCAACAAGGCCAGATAGACGATGGTCCCACTATGGCAGCCCTGCATCACATAGCGCAGGGGAGGCGGACAGATTCCAAGAAGCCCTGTACATGGCAAACTCTGTATCAAATCATCTGCCCATGCATCCATTCATCATTCCCTCATCCCGGTATAAAAACGCCTGAATATTTACTCACATAACATTAGAAATATCCATTGAGTCTGTGCGTTATGCAGCCTGCAAAATCCACAGTGCCCCAGCCCGTAATTCCAGTGTTGTGAAGTAACATGTATTTGGGAACGTCCGGCCTCATCGCCCACGTCGCTATTGCGCATCCCAAACTATTCATATCAATCATTGCATCCTCGCCATGGCCCCTGTCTCAAGGACATTGAACAATAGAACGTTATATTTGCAGTCAGACCTGTGGGCATTTCCTCGCCGCTAGCTGAAAACCGAAAGCGCCGCCCTTCGAATTCCTCATTTGCAACATCACGTCGAAAAGGCATCTGTGGCCGTTTGAAATCACAAATTAATCCATCTAGTGCGGCTGTGTGTGAAAATGGCAACTGCCTTCACCCACAAATGGGACGCCCCGCCCGTCGGTGCAACTCGGTACAGTGATGCATGAGGGCCCACCGTTACTCGAGTACTACGTTCCACTGACCCTTCACAAGTCTGTTCGCGACTGCAAAGATTGTATGTGAAACAATGGGACCATAGCCGAATGTACATATCAACAAATGTTACACGGCCATCGGGTACAAATACATGATTGCAATAGCAAGATGCCATTACTCGAATTGCAGCGTTGTGTGCCGGACGTGCTCGGCCAAAGGGGAGAGCAGCTTGCACAGGTGGAATGAATCACCACAGGTGGAGGCCATACAGCCTGAAAACACATAAATTGCACACCCAGTCTCCTCCCACAACCACACCCACTCCGAAATGCTACCGGCAGGACTCGCGATGTTGGCCCTGGGGGACCTGATAGCACTGCAAGTACTCCAACTCCAAGAAGAAGACGAACACCAACTACAACCGGCCGCACGGAGGGGACGCAGGAGGAGGAGGAGGCCAAGGCAGGGCCAGCAAGGGCCGCCAGCACAGCCACTACCACCACGCAGGCAGCCCGCAATCCCACGCCTCCGAGCACATCCGTTCAACCTCACTGATGAGCAGATCCACACCCTCTACCGTTTGGACCGGGACACCATAGCCGCCATTGTGGACATGACACAGGCTGACCTTGTCAGCATGATAGATAGCCCAACCGCCATCCCACCCCTACTGAAGGTGGTGTCTGTACTCCACTTCCTGGCCACAGGCACCTACCAGCACACAGTCGGACAGTTGCATGGCATTTCTCAGCCACTGTTCTCACGGACACTATTGCAAGTGCTCGATGCCCTCCTGCAGCACGCAGACGACTACATCTCTCTACCACGCTCGGAGCAGGAAATTACCAACACAAAAGTGGGATTCCATGCACTTGCCGGCATACCGGGTTGCATTGGTGCCATCGACTGCACCCATGTGGAATTGGTCGTCCCACATGCCATGGAGGCCCAGTACCGCAACCGAAAACAATTTCATTCCCTGAATGTACAAATGGTGTGTGACTCCAACAGGATCATTACACATTGTTGTGCCCGATTCCCTGGATCAACCCATGATTCTATGGTCTTGAGGAACTCTACAATACCAGGCTACATGGAGCGACACGCAGGGAACAGATCCTGGCTACTCGGTGAGTCTCATTTCATGCATGATAATGTGGGGTATGTGATTCGGCAATGACCTGGCAGGAAGGGGGGGGGGGATGTGCGTACGTAGCAATGGCATTCCACATCATACGTTTATCGTCCACATACAGGTGATGCTGGATATCCACTGAAGAGATGGCTCCTCACACCAGTCCGGAACCCACGGGACCAGCATGAGGAGGACTACAACCATGCCCACTCACGTACCCGTGTAGTCATTGAACAGGCATTCGGCCTACTGAAGACTCGTTTCCGCTGCCTCAGCAGGTCTGGCGGGGCACTCCTGTACCGCCATGAGAAGGTTGCAAAGATGGTCATGGCATGTGTCATGCTCCACAACATGTGCGTACGTAGAAATGTGCCCATGCCCCCTGACGCAGAACTGCAAGCACCTGAAGATGGTCATGATGAGGGTGGGGATGTGGCAGCACCTCAAGGAGTCTGCGAGGCACCGGAGGGCCGTGACATTCGTCAGCATCTCATTGATGCATGCTTCTAGCACTCACGCCTGGTGGCTGATACATGGACACGGTACTCGTGGCACTGTGTGTGTCTGGTACATGCACAATATGGACTGTACGCCTATGATGGCCTAGTACACAAAGATCATTGTCCACACATCTCATTGGTTGATCGTGCACTGTTTATGGCATATGTGATATCATGTTGAACACCCTATCGACCCGCCACCCAAGTGAGCCCAAAACACCCCCTCCACCCTCCTACCTCCCCCCCGAACACCAGTGTCCAAAGATGCTCATTGTCAGTGGGCAGTCGCTATTGCAAGCCCCCTCTGCGGGTATCAGGGGCACCCCTGCCTGTGGAGCGCAGGTTCCTCCCAGATCTACGTTGGGGGCTGCCCTGGACGGAACTTGCAACGGATGATGTCTCTGCCTGCTCACGTCCATGCATGTCCCTAAGGGTTTGTGAGAGCTCAGTGAGCACACGGCGCACTGCGGCAAGTTCGGCACATACCTCTTTGGACGTCGCATGCAGTTCCCCCCTCAGGCTCTCGGTGCTTCTCTCCATTTGGACTCTCAGGCTCTCGGTGCTACTCTCCATTTGGACTCTCAGGCTCTCGGTGCTACTCTCCATTTGGACTCTCAGGCTCTCGGTGCTACTCTCCATTTGGACTCTCAGGCTCTCGGTGCTACTCTCCATTTGTGCCCTTAGTGTCTCTGTACTTCTCTCCATTTCTGCCCTAAGTGTCTCAGTTGATGTTTCTATGTCTGCCTTAGTGCCCCCACATTCATCGGCATGGTCCTTGAGGAGCGTGGCCAGTTGCTGCTGTTGCACGATTAACTGGTCGAGGGACTGTTGCCTCTGCTGGGCCATGGCCATTTGCGGTGGTGTCACAGAGGGGCTGTTGACCTCATGTTGCCTTGCCACAGGGCTTGTGGGGGATGGCCAGTCGTCGTCTTGTGGGTGCCCATGCGTGGTATCCTCATGTTGTACGGGATGGGACAGACAGGGGGATTGGGACAGGTCATGGATGGATCTGACTTCGACATCCCCGTCTTCTGTGTCGGAGCATGCTGCCATCAATGGGGTGTCACCTATGGTGCTGCTGCCACCAGAGGCAGTGCCTTCTGTGGCATCCGTTGGGGGGACCTGTGGTGGTGGTGTTGTGGGCATGCTGGCTGCTGGGGTGCCTGTTGATGTTCCCTCCTCTGTGCTGCCACCTGATTTGTGCTGCTGCCGTGTCTTGATGCGTGCAGCTGAGGTGGAGGGTCTTTGGCCGTTGGTCTTGGCCCTCTTTGCAGGTGTGCTGGTAGGGGTGTCCTGATGCTCGTCGTTTGGATCGGACCCTGTGGTGGAGTAAAGGAGGGCGAGGGTTATTAATGGGTCTGTGGGAATTGGAATGGCATTGTATCACATGCATTGGGGTGGTACCTGAGGGTGATTTGGGTCGGTGCCTTGGAGGTGCTTTCATTTGTGTGTGGAGTGAGGGTGCAGTTGTTTGGCAGCCTGCAGTTAGGGTGTGCCTGCTGCACGTGTAGTGGGTGTTTTAGGGGTTTTTAATTATTTATGTATTTATTGTGAGTTTTAAAGTGCGCTATCAGGCCAATGTGTGTGGACGTTCTCCTGGACAAGTGTTTCTGTTGCACTATGTGGACACATGGTACTTCACATGATTGGACATTGTGGATGTAGCTTTGTTTCATTTGGGACACCTACCTGATTCTTCGGATGTCTGCACTCCTTTCTCCATCCCTCCGACTCCCTCTATGCTCTCCATTCTAATGGTGGAGGCACAGATTTCTTCCCAGGGGGTCAACTTGATGGGTGATTCCGATCCTCCCCCGGTGGCTGTGGCAATGTTGCGGTTGGCAGAAAGTATGCTACGGACGCGTATCCGCAGGTCGTCCCATCGCTTTCTGCATTGCTGTGGGTTGCGGGGTGCGGTCCCCACCGCACTTACCCGCTGTGCCACCAGAGCCCATATGGCCTTCTTGTTCGCAAGTGCCGTCCTGGTCATTTGCGTGGAGAAGACGACGGCAGCATTCTCCTGGAGGGTCTCTGTTAGCACGGTGAGTTCCTCACGGGAGAAGTGGACCTGCCGCTTGCGGTCGCACGCTTTCTTCGCTACTTTTCCCATTTTTCTTGGTTTCGCTAGGGTGGATGACGGGTTGGGGTGTGTTTCAGGGTAGTGTTTTTAGTGGTTGTGTGGATTTTGTGGTTTTATAGGTGTACGGCGGGATGTTTCCCGTTCCAGGCCCATGTTTTTACTTCCGTTTCCGTATATTTACGGTCACCGTACTTTCCGGTTGGCGCTCACTGCGGTGTCCGCTGTGATGGGTGGCGGTATTGCACCTAGGGCGCCGTACGGCGGCGGTGTGGGCCGTTTTGGGGTCATTTCCGCCATCGCGGACTTTGCACTTCCGCCATGCCGTGGTGCTCGTGCCCGATGGGTCGGAATGGGCCGCACTTTGCTCCATCGTGCAATGGCGGAAACGCTATTTACGCTGTGGCGGTCCGGTCAGTCACTTTCCGCCAGGGTCGTAATGAGGGCCATTATGATGTAAGACATATGAGTTAAGATCATGTTAGTACTGTTAATTATATTAGTTCATTAATCCTCTAATGTGTCTCCTGCAACAGAGGCATTTCAGGAGAAAAAAAATTGTGCAATTGCTTGTACCGCATTATAGCTATACATTGATCTCATGCAGTGGTGCTGCACTCCAAAAACACACTAAATAATCCTACAAGACGGGGGCGTGGCTTGGACGGCCATGTAAGGGGACGCGCTCCTGTGGAGCTCCGTCGATCCTGCACTGATCCTGGAGGAGAGGTGCGTCTGCGGGGGCCAGCCGACGCTGGAAATGGATGTCCCTGCGTGCGAGTGCCACTACCACACTCGCTGAAAGTTGGCTGTGTTTGGGAGGCTCGGATGCCGAAATATATGCCTTCGACCGCTGCGAGCCCTGAACTGGCGAACAAAGACAAAATGGCGGCGACACAAATCGAACATCGGGGGTCGTGAGAACACCACCGTGATCGCAAACGCAGGACCTGCTGGGCCCCCTGCACTGGGCGCCTGGGCCTGTGAACGAAGGCAGACCGCGGAGCCGAGTGAGGGAGGAGCACTTGTCCGCCCGAGATGCGCTGCTGCCTTGCGGGCTGGAGGATCGAACGGATGCAGCGCACATCTGAGAGTTTGTGCGCCCGCTCGCAGCTGTTATAGTCATCTGATTGCTGCTGGAACACGTTGAGCGAGCTCGCAGCTGGCGCTGAGCCCGGGCTGTCGCCCGAATGTATGCGGATGATGGGAACATTGTGGATACATTGTGGCAGTGTACTTCAAGGAGGAGGGTGCGCAAGCTGAACTTGGAGCGTGCCTCCTTCTGACAGACCAGCAACAAAGTAATTATGGGCCTGGATGTTTGCGTGTGCTGGAGAGTGGGGCACCCCGCGGTATGGGGAACTGGATTCTGCGCTCGCAGGGAGTGGGGAGGACTCCCATAATGACTGTTGGCAGCCTGTAAGGAACGCTCTTATACTAAATCTCTCCTGAGAGGGCGGCCGTGGGCATTGTAAGGAGCACAGGACCCTCCCCTGGTGAGACGGGGTGCAGGGCATCGTGAGGCCCAACAGAGACCCAGTACATTGTGTTGGAACACCTGGGCCTGACCATGGAGGGCCCTTGTTACAACAGGCACAGGCCTACGTGTGACATTTGCGGATCCCTTGTCATTTAAAACGACCCCCCCCTTGACCCGGGCACGTGTGTGCACATCTGAATCTGCTCTGGTGGTGGGGTGGCCTCGTGTCCGCGGAGGCTGGGAAATGGAGGGAGTGTGGCGGAACGGTGTATGCTGGCCATAAGGTGAACACGACTGACCATAATATCGTGAGGCCACAAATACGGGGGAGGACACAACCCACTCGGAGTGCAAGGGGAGAGGAGAATACACAATTGGACTGCCGAGTGTGGTTTGCGGCCACGTGATCTCCCAAGTGGCAGGAGGCGAGACAAGCTTCCGCCTAGCCAACATAACAGAATGTCCTCGAAAATGGTGAGAACCAGGGCCAAACAGCCCACGATAGAGGCCTATGCAAAGTCCCCCCCAGGGGCAAAAGGGGTCAAGAACAAGGAGACTCCCGTGACAGTGGCAGAGTCGCCGGGTACGATCCAGGAGGTATTGGCGGCAATAGCAGACTTAAAAGTGGCTTGGGTCTGGCTATGAAAGAGTTGCAGGAAGGCCTGGACCTCAAGATCGGAGCGGTCCAGGAGGAAGTGAACCTGCTGAGACAGGACGTGAGGTTGATTTCGGAGCGCCCTGGGACCTTGGAGAAGGAGACGGCCACAAACACGGCGGCGTGCGCCGCACATGAGAAGGAGCTCCACGCCCTCGTGCAACGGGTGGGTAATCTGGAGGACAGAGCCGAGCATTCAGAGGGACGCGCCAGATGCAATAACATCCGTATAGTGGGCCTGCCAGAAGGAACGGAAGGGTCAAACCCCACAGAATTTGTGGAAACCATGTTCTTGCAGGAGATAACTGGCGGGGTGCTGACCCAGGGGTTCGCGGTTGAGAGGGCGCATAGGGCCTTGACCAGGAGACCGCCTCCGGGACCCGCGGCCGGTGATCACAAAAATCCTGAACTACCGAGACCGAGAAAAGATACTTGAATTTTTTCAGAAGGGAGGAACAATTGATAAAGGATCGGCAAGGATTACGGGGTACCCAGACTACACGCTACATGTACAGCGAAGCAGGATGAATTTTGGGTCGGTGAAAAGGAGACTCAGAGAGGCAGGCCATCGCTATATGCTGCTCTACCCGGCCAAGCTGAAAGTGTTTTACAAGAACAGATCCTTGTTTTTTGGAATGCCGACAGAAGCGATGGATTGGCTGGGCATGCAGGGCAGACCTCAAGAACCGGATATCCAGGCGGAAGCTGCAGGAGATAAGTAGCTTGTGGCTATGGCACCCAGGGTGACAGGGCCACGACATTGGGACTTGAATATAGAGGGGCACTTGGCCTATGGGGCGTGTGTTGTAGTACTGACAGGCTGGACCCATCTGGCGCACTAATCCCTGATTACACGACTGGGAGCTCCTGAGAAGCTTCCCTTGAACCCAATAGTAATATACTTAGTTAGGTCACTGTTAGATCGGTGACGCCCCGCAGGGTCCTAGTCCTCGTATACGGGATAAGACCAGATGCGGGTGGGCCTGAGATCCAGGGATGGAGCTGGGCTTTTGTTGGGGTTGGGCAGGGAGGGGGGAGGATTTGGGTTGTGTGCAGTGGATTGAAGTCGGGGAACAGGGAGGGGGGGAACTGTTGAGGGAGGGAAGGGGGAGATCCGGAAAACAAGTTAGCAATGGGAGCAAAAAGGGTAGAGCTAAGAGGGTTAGGATGGGGATGGTCAGAATAGATGGCGTCGGGTAACCTTAAAGTCGTGACCTGGAATGTACGGGGCCTCAATAGTTACCTGAAAAGGAACAAAGTGATGCTGTACTTAAGGAGGATGCGCGTAGACATAGCCCTACTGAAGGAGACCCACCTTACTAGGGAAAGGCTGGAGGTGGTCGGGAGGAAATGGAAGGGCACTGTTGTAGGTGCGGCGTATTCAGCGTATGCTAGGGGGGTCATCACCTTGGTAGCGCTGCATGTGCCGTTTCGGGTGCTTGGCTCTACAGTAGACCCAGAGGGTAGGATGGTGGTGGTAACGGACCTCCTGGAAAACAGGGAGGTGCATATCATAAACTTGTATGCCCCCAATACTGACACAGCAGCCTTTTTTAGGACCCTTTACGGTAAACTTGGGCCCCTGGCAGGGGGTACGGTGGTGTGAGGAGGAGACTTTAATTGTACCCTGGATCCCGGGATGGATAGGTCAATGGACAGAGCAGGGAAAACGGCACCGGCGGCTAAAGCGCTGGTAACATTACTGAAGGACCTAGGCCTAGAGGACGCGTGGAGAAGATTGCATCCTGGGGATAGGCAATATTCACACTATGCGGCGCCACAGGATCTGCACACGAGGCTAGATTATATATTTGTAACGGCCGAGATGGTCGGAGACATAGTGGGAGCGGAGTATAAGGCTCGAGTATTATCTGACCACTCGCCCCTGGTGGTAGAGTGGAGACATCAGCCCCCCGAGATCGCGGATCCCAACGTGGAGGCTCAGGACCGAGGCGCTGCAGGATGAGGGGTTCCGGGAGGGTCTGCGGGATGCCATTGAAGAATATTTTGACATAAATATGGGAAGCGTATGTTCTCTGGCCACTCTGTGGGAAGCGTTTAACGTGGTGGTGTTTGGGGTAGCCATCTCCAAGGCTAAAGGGCTCCAGGGGGGCATAGAAAGGGAACTCCAAGAAGCGTAAAGGGAGCTAGAGGATCTCACGCGTAGTGCAAACACCGCCCGGGACAACAGAACCAAGATAGAAGAGCTACGGGTGTCCTGCAGTGCACTCTGGGACAGGTTGTGTAGACTTAATTATAGGAAATACACGGAGAGGATACACGCAGGGGGCGATAAGCCGGGTAGATTGCTGGCCTGGCTGTATAAGAGTGAGACCCCCCGCAAGGTGATCAGTGAAATTAAAGATGAGAGTGGATGCATATGCAACACACAAGATGGGGTGAACAATGAGTTCCTTAAGTTTTATAGACACCTGTATGAGGACACGGGGGAGGACATGTGTCAGGACATGCTGGACATTTTGGAGGACATAGAGTTGCCCACCCTGGACGACCTGGAACGCACAGAATTAGACGCACCTGTCACCTCAGATGAGCTGGAGGTGGAGATTCAGAATTTGCCCACATGCAAGGCACCGGGTTCAGATGGGTTGCCTGGCGAGTTTTACAAAACATATAAGCAGGAGCTGCTTCAGCCACTGCTTGCCACCTTCAACGAGGCCTATGAGCAGGGGGAACTTCCTCTGACCCTCCGCAAGGCCGTGATCATCCCACTCTTGAAACCAGGTAAGCCGGCCGATGAGTGCGGGTCTTACAGACCGCTGTCCATGCTCAACCAGGACAGTAAGATACTTACTGCAGTGCTGGCCAATAGACTGAAGAGGGTGATTGGGAAACTGATACATCCAGACCAGATGGGATACGTTCCAGGCAGGAATATCACCGATAACCACAGGAGGCTACACCATGTCATTGACCAAACTGAGGAGGATGCGGGCGAGCTGG
This sequence comes from Ambystoma mexicanum, assembly GCF_040938575.1. Lineage (NCBI taxonomy): Eukaryota > Metazoa > Chordata > Amphibia > Caudata > Ambystomatidae > Ambystoma > Ambystoma mexicanum. Next base: position 494,983,585 of record NC_090940.1, on the reverse strand, counting down.
CCATGGTGTCGCTAGACGCTGTCAAAGCCTTTGATTCTGTGAGATGGCCATGGTTAAAAGCGGTCCTGAAGGGATACGGAATGGGACCCGGATACCTCAGGTGGGTTCAGCTGCTCTATAGCGCCCCTATGGCTAGAGTCAAAACGGGCTCCACAGTCTCAGACACTTGGCAACTTAATAGAGGGACCAGACAGGGATGCCCATGGTCACCCATGCTATACATACTGGCATTAGAGCCGTTGGCAATATGCCTGCGTCACCAATATGGGGAGGTGGGCATACGCACTGCCAGCGGTAGGCACCTGATATCACTATATGCGGATGACATGCTTCTTTACTTGCGTTACCCAGAAGAAAATCTGCAGTATGTGTTGGAAGTAATGGAACGGTACGCCACCCTCTCGGGCATATCGGTGAACCCCGGAAAGTCCAGTCTGTTTCCTTTGGGCAGATACAAGAGTGTCCCAACGCAAAGGCTACCTATCGTACCAATACCATGGCAGACGGAGACATTCAGGTATCTGGGGGTAAACATATACCACAAGATCGAAGTGGAACACAAACATAACACGGAAAGAGCGTTGGAAGGCATCAAGAACAGCATGGTGTTTTGGGCCAGATTGCCCCTGACTATGATAGGTAGAGCGGCCCTGCTTAAGATGGTGGTTTTGCCCAGACTTTTGCACTTTTTTGTGAATGTCCCGTTTTTGATACCCAGGAGCCTATTCGTGAAACTTCATAGCATGTGCAGGGGCTTTATATGGGATACCTCCAGGAACAGGGTGGCCTTGTGGAAGCTTCAGAACCCATATGACAAGGGGGGTATAGGCCTGCCGAATTTTGAACTCTATTACCTGGCAGGGCAGCTGCTGTACGTGGCCAGGTGGCTGTCGACGGAAGACTTGGCAGAGGCTAGGCTTCTGCGGGGAGACTCAACCCCATTCTTTTTGAAGGAAGTGGTGTGGTTGCGCAGGGACAAATTGGTGGGCTGGGGGAGGCTGTTGAGGCTATGCTGGGAGGTCTGGCATAGGACTTGGAAGATGAGAGGGGAGACGGAGCCGTGCTCCCAGCAGGCCCCACTGGTGGCGCTGTGTGGGAATGACTCTCAACTACTGGAATCGGTCCGGAGATACTGGGAACAGGTAGGCCTGGTCACCCTCGGAGACATTTGGCAGGAAGGAGAGGCATTGGGCTTCCAGAGGTTGCAAGAAGAGACGGGGGTGCACGGCGGCCAATATATAACTTACGCTAGGCTTGTGCAAAAGGTTAGAGAACGATGGCCCGAGACAGTGCTAGTAGAAGATCCTGATGCCTCCCTGGACACCATGTATGATGTGTCGGAGGGTGGTCACGAAATATCAAGGATATACGAGCTCCTGCAAATGAGGGCGGGGAAGGAGTTGCTCCAATTGAGACGAGACTGGGAAGAGGAAGTGGGTGGACCCATGACAGATGGGCATTGGGAGTGGGCTCAGAGATACCATAAAAAGGTGTCCCGGAATGCGAGATTCCAGCAACTTCAACTCTACGTTACACACAGAGCTTATCTGACCCCCGGGAAGATTGCAAATTTTGGGGGACCGGCTACGCAACAATGCCCTAGGTGTGGGGAGGTGAATGCAGGGCTGCTACATATATTTTGGGCTTGCCCGGAAGTGCTTAGGTTCTGGGATGAAGTTGAAACGAAACTGGCTGGTGAGGGAGTGGTGTTGGATGTGGAATCAGCTTGGTCATGCATGCTCGGGCTTTTCCCTAGACCCAGGCACGCGAAACACATAAGCAAGATGAAGGACTTGGCTTATGTTCTGGCCAAGCGCAGGATTGCAATGGGCTGGAAGGCGGCCCACAGACCTAGGGTGGAGCTATGGTGGGCGGACCTTCTGAAATGGGTGGAAGCTGAATCGGTAGTCTGGTTTGAAGTGGTCACCAAGGGGGGAGAGGAGGAAGTAGGGCCCCTGCTAGCCTGGCGGCTATTGGTGGCCTCTATGACAAATCCCCACCATAGCAACAGCGGAGCAGAGGACTCTGGTGAAGATTGTTAAAGTAATGTGCTACCCGAAAATGCTCCAGCAGAAGATATGTGCGCAGTGGCTCTAGTTTAATGGGGGTGGGGGTTGGGGAGTTTCAACGGAAACACAATGGTCTAATGATGTCTTTTTTTTGCGTATTGTAACAGTTGTATGCATTCTTGTTCGGTTTTGAAATATAATAAAAACATTTTAAAAAAATAATAATAATCCTACAAGACCCTACAAAGTGCTTAGGGAAAGAGAGAATTGAAGAATGAAAGTAAAGAACTCTTGGGGCAGTGAAATATGAGGTGGCTTTTTTGAGGATTCTCAGATAACTCAGAGCTACAGACAGCGGAATGTCTGTTTTTTGAGACTCTATTGCCCCTCCCTAGCTCAGCCCCGAATTTTACAACACTTAACGAGATTGGCCATGGCTTTATTCAGGACGAGTTGGACTATGATACAATCCTTTTGGGATTAGGATTTGGTGCATTCACAAGGTTTCACTCACCCAGCACATTTTTAAGTCTTTACTCCATAATGAAGTGGAACAGAATATTAAATGGTTGAACCATATAAGGAAAAAACTAGATGGTATAAATGCAATTCTGCATTTTGTTGCCACGATCGATAATCCTGAAATCCCTTGAGTGCCGTGTTTATATAAAGGAGAGAGAGTCAAAGGAGTCCATGGAAATCATGAAACAAGCAAATAGGTATTTTATGATTCTTTCTACAGATTCTATAAAGGATTACCTCGTTTGGAGTCATTTTAATGCTCAAAGGTGCCAAATAACAAGAGCTCATTTTAATTGTCTTCTGGAAGACTAGGGAATCGCACAGAAGCATGGCTTCCTCTGTGCCATGGCGAGGTGGAGGATATTCCTCACTTCTACTTTTTTGGCCGGGCATATGCTTCACTGCGGACAAGTTTGTTGGTACCTGAGCTAAAGGGAAGAAACAGTTTCACAAAACGTCGCCCAGCACTTTACTTTTTATTGAAGGGAGGGGAGAGACTCCCCTACGCCCAGGTGTTGTCCCTTTATGTACTGAAAGCTTGGCATCTAAGGGGAAAATATCTCAGGGGTAATGGCTAATTGAGCAGACTGTGACATTTATATATGTGCGACTTTATCTTTTTTGCTGTGATCTCTTTTAAATCACAAATGTAACTTTATTAAAGCCAGACAAAGCACGTCATTTTAGGACTATGTCATTGTGTGCATGTGTGTATAAATTATTGTGTGTAATGTGTTCTTAACCACTGGTAGTGCAGTTTGATTTGTTGCCTGGCCATATTTCTTACATGTCGATTTTTCCCTTGCTTCACCCAACAATAGATGATAATGACTGATTATCGTCTATCCTAAGTTCTATATCCTAAGAACGTATATCCTAAGAACAATATTTTTAGACATTTTATTACAAACTTAGTTCTTGATGGATTTTAACGTATTTCTAGATCTGTATATGGCATATGTGTAGTTTTTGCTTTTATGGATAAAATGTTACCGAAATAAAGTATTTTCTGACTCTGGCTAGATGCTTGCATAGTGACAGTCCTAGGTGTGTACAGTCATATGTAACATGAGAATAACAAAACCCAGAAAAGTGCAGGCCTGTTTAGTTAGGTGGCATACCAGTTATGATTCTGCTCTTGTCAGAGAATGTGGGTAAACACATAACAAAGTTTAGGAGATTTCTTAGGGCCAGACAGCTGCAAGATACCAATGGACTAATAACATTCAAAGAGATTCTCAGAGAGTGTGTGATTTAAGGACCCGAAGAGGATGGTAAAACTCTTCTTAGTGGAGATTGGCTTGGGTAGCGCCCCAGTGGAGATTGGCTTGGGTAGCGTCCCGGAGTCCTGGATGGATTTTAACCTGGGAAGAATTCAAGGGAAATGCATCTGCCATGATGCAGGCATCGCCATAGACCACCTGGCCGGCCTACGAATGTTCGAGTCTTACTCCCATCAGTTATTTACACTGGATCAGCTTAAGTCTTACTTGACAAAGTTGTTCCTTCGTAGGCTGGTGACATTCATCTTGGCGCTCTGTATACAAGCGTGCATGGGTGGGTGTACCCACATCAGAAATACTATGCAGATTGTGCTCTATGGAGGTGGAAACTTCCGGTCACATTTTGACTCAGTGTAAGCTGCTGGGTCCGGTATATTACAGGGCTTACACTGCAACTCGGCCCTACACCTCTAGTCAATTCTGGGGCGCATTATTCCATGCCGAATCTCTCGTGTTAGTGGCAGCTGCCTACCATGTATGGCAAAGGGTGGTGGGGTGACTGTCGTTGGACCTGTAAGTTGTTATTGTGGGACGTGTGTGTAGGTCTTCCTTGGTTAGCTTTTGTCATCCATAGTTTTGTGGGTGGGACATTGGAAATGAATCGTAATTGAAATGTATTATATTCTTTGCACTGTTGTGTTTTATGTTTATGATTTGTATTCCATTTTAAGAGTTTATGTACCTGTTTTTATTTGAACATGGAGTTTTAGTGTAAAACGTAACTAAATGTAACCAACTGCACAGCATTATTTAAAAAAGTAACATTCCACTGTTGATTGGTAGTGGTAAATGAAGGAGTAATGCAAGTCAAATTAATGACTGAATGTCTTGGGAGACAGTGTCCCCTCAGAGATTGGGAAGACTGAATTCGGAAGGGACAAAGAAAAGTACCTTAAGTATTAAAGGACTGTGAGAAGACCGTCTTGAATGTTCGTTTAAAATCTGGGAAAGGACGGTTCTAGTCAAATATCCAGATACAGCATCCTCAGATGTCAGGTCCATTATCAAAAACAGTTTTAAAACTGACAGAAAATGGTCCATTGGTGTTTGTTTGCCAGTGGGAAAATGCCTTTGAGTTCTGACAAAGTCCTTTTTGGTAAGAGTAGCCTGATGATAATAAAATCTTCTGGAGGATACACAATGGTTTGGGGTGAATTTGAGGAGACTTTACAGCAGGTGTAAGGCTTTCCTGATGTTTTGGGCGAAGATCATTCTAGCAATTGTATGCAAAAGAAGTTGTCATTGATGTGTGAGGCCCTTGTTGAGGTCTGCGTGCTAAAGAAATCTAGCAAGACATGATAAGTGTTTGGGTCAACTGGCTTTCTGCAGCATTTTCAGAAAGTGTCTAATTTTCCTGAACATGTTCAAATGGATCTGTTGGGGTGTGAGTTTAGTTCGTGGGATGAAGGAGACCTGTTCATCCAGGATAATGCAGAGGTTTTTTTTACACCTTTGAGAGTAGGAATTGGAGGGATGGGAGGCCATCAGAATGGGGCAGAGATGGGATGCCATAAACAGATAATTTGGGTTTTGTCAGTATTTACGCAGATGTTATCTGCCCAATTGTTCATTATGCTCAAGAAGAAAAAGATGCCAAAAGAATTAGTAGCCAAACAGGGGATGTTTCAACCTGGCTAAGCCAAGCTGGGAACTCTTTCTGGTCCCGCTTGCCAGAGGCCTCCAAGTAGTGTTTGGGAGAATAATGCTACTTAACACACTGTATGCTGCTTAATCTGTCTGCTCATGTGCACACTGGATAATGGCAGCACTGGCGGCCTTGACCCTCTCTGCGTTTAGCTCAGAACCTGTTTTTTCAGGTTTTAAAATTGGGGGCCGAACATTATCCCTGTGGATTGGTGGTAAATGTCATGAGCTCTGTGCTCCTTTTTATAAAATACATTGGCTTTACTAGATGTGCTGGTCAAACACATTATATTTAGTTGGTTCAATTTGGAGCTCCCGCCAACTTGAATTATTTGTAGGGAGAGAATACATCTGGGTAGCGAGAACAGCAGAGAGGTAGTAATTACTGTGAGGCCTACCTTTCCTTCAATATGCCCCTAATACATGTCTGTCTTTTCATGCAATGCTTTCAGCAATGTTTTGAGAATCAGACTTGGGTCCAGTTCCTTATGCTGAAGTAGCTTCGCTATTTAAATCACAGGTAGTATGCACGCTTATTATCAACATCAGGGCCTTCAAAATAAAATGGTCAACTAGAGTGTTTTAGCCTGTGGTAAAATTCCTGTGGCCTGACAAAGTTGTGTTTGATGTTTTTGCATAAACCAATGCTGATGGCTTTGTAAATGTTTGTTGTTTGGGTGGGGGGCTGAGTGGTGGGCAAGGGGGTTGTGCAACTGGTGACAGGAATTCACAGGATTCTGGTTATTCAAGCATAAGTAGTTCTTGTTTCCATGATAGTGTGCATGGGTTTAACGCAAAGTTTGATATTAAATATTACAAAAGTAGTCAAAAAAGGAGTGTTCTCATAGCAAGAAGTAACCCAGTTTTATTCAGGGCCAGACGCAGCTGGGACCGCAATTTCAAACAGAGCACAGAAAAGAGCTGCATTAAAAGACGCTAAATAACCCCCCTAAATCAAAGGATTTTATAATAATCTAAACTAATTAGCATTAGTACTTTTGTAACTCAATAAATCTTCACACAGATTATTGGTAAACACATATCAACCCTTGTAATACAAATGCAAGTTGGCATTAGTACATTTGCAACACAATAAGTCTTTCTGCACACAGCTGATAAGTAAACACATAACAACCCTTGTAATATAAATCCAAGTTTGGCGTGGCGAAAAAGTTGCGCACGTATCAATTGCAAGAGTAGCTCTGTCAAAGGGGAGTGGTCTCCTTCTGGGAAGAAGGTTGAAAGGTTATTATTATGCAACATTTGTATAGCAGTGCGTCCGTGGTTCAAGGCTCTGACAGTGCCATGGTAGGGAGCTCTTGCCATGAGAACCTAGATGAGATGAACAGGGCAGAAGAATAAAGCTCTGCTGGTCATCTAAAATGTTTCAATGCATTGTTATTATGATGTGGTAAGTGTGGGTTGGATTGTGACGTCACATATTAACACTGAGGGCGGTGTGGGAAGTTTTGTGAACCCAATTACAGAACTTAATGTATGTTTTTCAATGAGGGTCTAATGCACAAGCACTAATTAGCTAGGAGTGGGGAGATTTTTTCATATCGCAAAGTTACTAATGTTAATTAGCTCGATTATTATAAAATTCTTAGATATAGCGCGTTTCTTTGACAGCACCTATTCATGCAGTTCTGTGCCACGATCTATTTGAATACAGCTGTCCCAGCGGCGCCTGGGCCCCGAATAAATCGGTGTTACTTCTTGCCTGAATAAACTCCCTTTTTGACTACATTTGTAATTTCTATTGGTGAGTTAAGAGGTGAACCCGACACATTTTTGGAGGTTCCAGTGATATATCTCAGCCTTTCGACCAAAGGCAGGACTCCCAGAGGAGTGCGGGACAGCGTCCATTGGCCAGTACTTAAGAGCTCGAGCAAGAGGAGGTATGCGGACATCAATTTCCCAACGGTCCGCTTGGTCCGGCTCTAACTTCACTGCAACTGAAGTGCAGGCCTTTAAAAGGAGACTCTGAGGTTGAGAGAGGTAAAGAATCTCCTAAAAGGATACTTGAGTGTACTCATGCATGAAAAGCGCAAGGGGTGGGAGGGACAATTTTTTGGTGTATAGCCACGCACCCTCAGAGTGGTGGAGGTGAATTGACCGTTGTAGTCTTAGATTTTAAGTTTGCCGATCCAATATCGAGCAGGTAGATGGGGGCACATCTGCATTAGAGCAGAAGTTTACGTAGTAAGTGGCAGACTTTATTAGACAAGAGTTGTGCATAGTGCAGGCATTTGGTATAGTTTCATCATTTTATTTTCTCTGGGGAAGAATTCTTTGAGGGACATGCACGCACATGTTTTGTGAGTATCAGCAGTTTATTTTTTAATGTTGTGGAAAGTGGTCGTAGTATTTGTTTAATGTGGCTATGGAGATGACGGAATGGACAGAGCCGAAAAAACGTATAAATATTGACAGAGCTGCGTAGCGCAAGTTAAAGGTGCAGTCGATTGAAGGGTGGTGTAACAGTTCTTTTAACATACTAATGTTGTCGTAATATTCTCCATGTCATAGATCTCACTTGCCTTTTCGGCCCACATTCTTTTGGTGTGGAGTGCTTCACATTTCCCCCCAATCGTGAGTCAAACCCTTGCAGCTAGTAGGAGAAAGTGCAGCATGTGCGGGAGACGCTCCCAGCACCGTTCCACCTCCTCCAAACCAAACACCATTAGCAACGGGCGCAGGTTCTTTCAATACTCTCCAAACGTTTTACCCATACCAAGACCTCCGTCCAGAAGCTCTGGACTTTTGGGCAGGACCACCACATGTTCCAGTAATCTGCTTTCCGGTCACACCCCTTCCAGCACACTGGGCCCAAACCCTGAAACATTTTGGAGAGGCGGACCGTGTCATATTGCCACCTGTAGAGGAGCTTTAGTCTGTGCAATTTGTACTGGCAGGAGATGGATGTTCAATGGGCATTAGTGAAGAGATGCCTCCATGGGCCGTCATGAATATCTCTGACCAAGTCCCTTTCCCACCTTTTCCTGATGGCTTCCCTTGCACCAGTTCCCTCCCCCAGCAGGTCTCTATATATTCACAACATCAGGTATACAATCTTTATAACGGAAATGTTTTGTAGAATGCACATATAACGAAAATGTTATAACAAAAAACATAACAGAAATGTATGTAGGGGTGGGGTAAAGGGTTCAATCTTGTGGGGAAACAGTTTGGGTGGGTTTTTAGGAGTGGGACTCCCCAAAAATGTGTTATGTGTTGTCGTTTTAAAATGTTTGTTATATGCACATTCGTTATAAAGACATGTAACCACAAGATCAGTCCCTTGGAGGAAGTGGAGTTGCTCAGTATTCCTTCCATAAGTGTAAAATCCCTTTGTAGGTCCCCCCCGCCCATTTTGCTGACAACAGAACATCTTTAGCTGCAGGTAGTAAAAGACTGACAGGGTTCCTATGTTAAGCCCTTCTTCCAGTTCCCTCAGTGAAATGCAGGTGTCTCCTTTCACCATCTGTCCCACCCTTTCCAGGCCCATCTCGAACCACTTTTGGAAGCGCTGTGGCTCTTGGATGTTATCCCTGATAGAGGGGCCCATAAGCGACTCATCTGGGAGGACTGTTAGGCAGAATCCTGAGTAGTGCCCTTAGGGACCACTACACACAATTAAGACCACAAGTGGTAGTACAATTTCACATTTGGTACAAGTCTGTACTACACAGAAAAAGTGGTAGCAATGGCTGAGCAGCCAGACTTTTCTCAAGAGCAAATGAGCAGTAGTAGAGATTACACAAAGGACTACAATTACTGTGACTCAAGCAAACACTGACTCAGGTTTCAGGTTAAAAAGTAAAAGCACATTTATTTTGATACCATCTGTTCACAAAACACTTCACTTCTATTAAATTAAAACCACACTTCAAATACACTACACACAACCAATTCCCCTTGTGCAGAACAATTCAAGGTAAGTACCTTTGGATTTGATGGACTGGTGTTGTGAAATAAAGACGTTACCGTGGGTTATTACGCAATCACTTTTTGCCAGTCATGACAGTTCGGTCTTACGAAAGAAAAGCGTACCTGCGTGAAGAAAGGTTACCGTAGTCAAACACACTTAGCACATGAATTAACACAAGAGAATAGGGGATAAAAATCATAGCAATACTTTTGTCAAGGCAGATAGAATCAGAAGACGCTTTCTAAAACGTAGATAAAAGTCAATAGGCCTGCGCCAGTGTCGAACGAGACAGGGTTCTGTTGTCGAGGATCACAAGGTTAGAATACTTCACGATTCGAGATTGCCAGGAGTACTTGGATATTGTCACAAGGGAACCAAAAGTTATAAGAGGGAAGGAAGACAAGGGCAAGCCTTGGGTGAGGAGAAAGGGTTCACCCCAATTCCTCGAAGTCGGACACAGTACCTTATTCGTTTGAAGAAAAGTTGGTGCCACTGCAGTTGTTCCTGGTATTTCCTGCAGACTCACGGTTCCTGGAGCTTCAGTCATGGGGACAAGAAGGAGGACGTCTGGAGCGATCTGCACTACCCAGGGATGAGGCCAGCAGCAGCAAAGCAACGGTGAATAAAAGGTGCGCTCCTTTAAAACAGGAGAGGCTCTTCAGATGGTTATCCGGACCACTACAGCTGTGCGCAGCGATTTTGACCAAGAATAGAGTACTCTGGCTGTGGAAGGTGAGCTGGTTGATCCCACCAGGCTCAAGGGATGAAGACTCCGGACTGGATCTTCTCTTTTCGTTGAAGGGTAGGTAGCTCAGGACTGCAGCAGGGCTTCACCGGGACTTGGGAGTTAGAGCAGCTGTCTTCTTCTCAGCTTCTCTTTGGTTCTTTGGAGTTCCAGTGGCGACTCTGACTTCCAGCCCAAGAGTCCTGCCCTGCCTTTTATGCGAAAATCCCCCATTCACACAGCCTGGCTGTCAATCACTCAGCAGGGGTGTTGTCCGGCCCGGACAACCACCTCAGCCAATAGACACAAAGTGCGACTTGGGTCTCCAGGCGGTGACCAAACCCATCCCTCACATTCAGCCCATCTACACACCCAGACGCCAAAGGAGGGCTTCTGTGCAGAAGCCTGCCAAAGGTCGACGAACAAAGGAGGCAAACCTGGTTTGCCACGCAAAATAAAACACAAGAAGGACTTTAGCAAAAAGAAATGGTGATAAAACCCAACTGGAGTCAAAATAAAAAGTATTTGGTCAAGCGAGTTTAAGTTCGAGGCTAATTAATAGCCTAAAACAGTACCACATTTATATAGTATCGTCGCGGTAGAAAAGATAGGGTAGATACCACTGCCACCAGCCAAGTCTTAGTGTGAAGAGAGCAAAATAAAGCTCAGAGAGGCACAGACAAAAAAGGGATAGGAACTAACCCTTTCCAATACTCCATGTAAAATGGGGTGTACTGGGTCTGTAGTTTAAAGTGACTATATAAAGTTAATGGCAACTTTACATGTTTCTGGGAGACAGTATCGCCACACAGGGGATACGCAATCAAAGGCATACAGGGGACAAATGAGTGACAACATAAGCACACAACGGGGAGTCCCCCAGATGAACCATTTTGGACCAAATTTAAAGACCTAGCTCCAATTTAAACTGGGTCGTATTCCATGAGTTGTATACATCACCCCACAGAATGAACATTACACGGAGTACCAAAACATTTTTTCCCATTTAATAGAAAATGTTTTCATAGTTTTATTACGCAGGCCATAGGTCCTATGTGCACCAATCATAAAAAACACCACACAAAGACATATATCAATGTAGAAAATATATACAATGCATCTATTAGCAATTTCATGTATAGTCATAAAAACACAGATGACACCACCAGGATTTTATGTCACAGAGCTAGATAGGCACATATTCTAACTTTCTGTCCCTCTCTGGCTAACAAGTCACAGATATGCTCTGTATGGCAGTGTCACCCAATAGCAATGCTAAAAATGATTAGACATAGCACGTAAAAATTGCGTCTGACCAATACACACACATCCCAGGTCTACGTCCGTTGTGGCGTTGATGAGCCATATCACAAAGCTCGAGTACACAGAGCGATGTGCCAGACGTTTCGGCAGGGCATTAGTACTGCTGCCTTCATCAGGACCCCAAGGGGAATGGAGTTCTGTGGATGTGATAAATAATGATATTACTGGCCTGTACAACCCAATAAAAACATCAACAGCAGCCGAAAGAAAACGGCTACCAGCTGCTGATAACGATGACTAATAACAACATATTTGGAGAGAAAAGGAATTCTTCACCTATAAAAACACCGAACCCCTGTGTATAGGAGGGAATCCACCCTGCAACAGAGTGGTAACATATATATAAAGGCAACCTCCACCAGACCGAATCATTCACCATGCCCTTCTCTGTAGACAAGCAGGGAAAGGGCAGAGAAGAAAAGAACACTCACCAAAGAGCGTGGAAAAGAGGGAAAAATTATACCACCCAATAGTATAAACCCCCTAAGAAGCGAAAAGGGGTGCGACTGTAACAGGGTGCGTACATGCCGTCAGTGCCCAAACCACCTGACCCAAAATAGGAGGTATACCGTACTCTCCGTCTAGCATACAAATAGGGCTAACAATGGCCCTGTACTTACTAGGAATGATAGTATGGTGGCCCCATAGGACATTTCAGAAGCCTCAAAATAGCGCAGGAGCACAGGGAAGTGTCTCCTAGTCGGATCATCTGAAACCGCAGATGTAAATTAGAATACAGGTAAATATACATGTCGAAGCCCTATTACCAAAACCGAAGAAAAGACTCGGGAGTCAGCAACTCACCTGTCGCTGTAGGTTGGAGCAGGTGAAAGGCGAAGGTACTTCTCACGGCCCACACAAGGATTCGAGGGCCGATAGTGCCGCTCAAAGGGGGGGTCAATGCCACGTCCCTATTGCACCAACTATGGACTGGAGATGGAAAACGGGTCAGCCCTATACCGTGGGTGCCTACGGGGAAACAAATGGAAATAGGCCGTTTCAGAGGGGGTGAATTCCGAATGTGTCGGAATGTCACGTTACCCTAAATGTACAAAAGCCAAAGACTTGCATGCAAGTATGTATCCCAATCTACACCGTGCAACCACAACCCCCTCGACCTTACCCACGCATACATCTGTCCCACATTTGTTTACAATGTTGGATATGCCGAATGGGCGCCTACCTTGGGAGGGCCCCCAATTCAAACGGGACCCAGCAGTTAGAAATGTCGGGCTAAGCCAATAGTAACCCGCACCGTGATCACACGGACTCAAGCTCGGTACATACTCCAAAGTGTGCTCTCCACTTGCCGTGGCCGCAACTCGGCCTAGAGGAAAGGACCCACCGTTCCCTAGGCACCACGTCTAAAAATAGATGTAGGACGCAAAGAGACGAGGAAAGCGAAATGGGACTCGGCGATGAGGCTAGCTCTAAACTAGACTATGCCAGAATATCAAAACCTCTCCTCAAAAGCCACGTTCAGTCCATGTTGTAGAATCCATAAGAACGGGGCGTCTCCATGCAAGGCCCCCACAGACTATGGCCGGTCCGCGTGAGATTCCGCGGAAAATCACAGCCGGTACGGACCAAAGGCTACGTGGGCACGGCAGTCTATCTCCACACCGACCAATGAACATCACCACAAGAGAAATCACCACCGAAGGGGGTTATTTTCATTCATACCCCGTTCTATGGTGTCCAATCTGTGTATCCACCTGGCTTCCGCTTGGTTAAGGCTATATGCCGAGATATTGTGTCTTGGTAGGGCCTCCAAAATCCACCAAAAGAGATCCTCAGTGGAATGGCCAAGTTGCATGTAGTGAGAGACTAAGGGAGCAGTAATATTTTTACATCTAATGCGGGACCTGTGTTCCACTATACGTGTGTGGACAGGTCTCATGGTCTGGCCCACATACTTGAGGCCACAAGGGCACTGGATGCAATAAATTGCATTAGATGTTTTGCAGTTTGTCATGGATCAAATGTCCCGCTTCCTGTCTCTCACCTGGAAGTCCTTGATTTTTTTGGTGTATTTACAGACAGAACAACCTCCACACGGGAAATGTCCTACCAGAGGCCTGAAATTCCAACCCGTAGTTGTGTTTCTCGAAACCCGAGGTTTCGAGTGCACAAAAAGATCTCTCAGGTTCTTCTGTCTAGTCATGGCAAAAAGTGGTGTTGGCTCATCACACAGTTCCAATTTGACCAAGGGCCAAAATTTTTTAATCAATTTCTTAACCGCATAAATATGCGTAGTGTAAGGCAAAACACAAACAAGTTTTTCTTCTGTTGTGCGGACTTTGGGGGTGAGCAGACATTCCCTCGGGGTAAATCTCGCCCTTTTAGCCGCCTTTGAGACCAGTTTCCTCGGGTAGCCCCTAGCAACCAAGCGTGTGGTGAGGCTTTCCGCATGGATAGTGTACTCATTGACAGATGTACAATTTCTGCGTAATCGCAGAAATTGACCATATGGGAGATTCTCCTTTACTCCCCTCGGGTGGAAACTCGAGAAATGGAGTAATGTATTTCTATCCGTGGGCTTTCTGAATAGCGAGCATTCCAAGTTACCATTTCTTGCGTAAATTCTGAGATCCAAAAATTGGATCTCTTTGGTACTGGAGCTAATCGTGAATTTAATCTCTGTGTGTTGTCTATTAATCCACGAGAAGAATTCCTGGAGAGCCGATGCTGGGCCCTGCCAGATGAGAAAAATGTCGTCAATATACCGCCGCCAAAGTTTAATATGGTTTACAAACGGGTTAGTTTCAGTTAGTACAAAATGATGTTCCCACATAGCCATAAATAATATGGCTAAACTGGGCGCGAACGCCGCGCCCATCGCTGTTCCATGCGTTTGCTCAAAGAACTGTTCCTTGTATTGGAAATAATTCTTTTCAAGGGCCATGGTGAGTAGCTCTAAAATGAATTCTGTAGGGGTGTTACGTGGTGATTCTTCAATCGAGAGGATTTCCCGTATGCATTGAATCGCCTCTTGCTGGGGGATGCTCGTATATAAAGCACAAATGTCCAGTGTGACAAGAATTTCTTCCTCTGTATTGAATGGTCTGCCTTCGACCAGTGTTATAACTGAGGAGCTGTCACGTAGATAGGTGTTAGTAGCCTGACTAAGAGGCTGCAAGAATTTATCAATATATTTACATACCGGTTCGAGAACCGAACCGCAGCCCGCAACTATTGGGCGCCCCGGGGGATTTTTTAAATTTTCTTGGGGGACAGTAGTCATCCCAAGAAAAATGGAGTCAGTGGGAAGTCTCAAAGACAACCCTGTGTCACTGCACTGAAGTTTCTGTTAAGACACACAAAAAGTGGGGCTCATGAAGTGGTGTAGCTCCAGAGCCCAATATCACACAAACAGTAGAAATACACATGGAAAAACACATGTAAGAGTGGGAAAAAGGCTCACACTCTGACCAGGTGGAAAAAATAAACGCCAGATATCCAGCAAAGCTGCTGAGGGACTCACTAGGTGAGGGAAATTAGCCATAAATGAGGATTCTCCCAAACACTCGCCCCCCCAGACTAAGGGACAGGAGGATTTAATCCTCTCCTGGATGTATCTCATACCTCGAGTTGGTTATAAACATCCTAGCGTGACCATCATCATTTTGGTGGTGACTTCCTGCTCTGTGCTCAATGGTAAAATCAAACCCATGCAGGCAGATTGATCATCTAAGTAGTTTAGGGTTTTCCACTTTCATTTGCATCAGCCATCTCAAGGGTTGGTGGTCAGTCTGAATAATGAAAGTAGATCCATAAAAGTATGGTCTAAACTTCTACAGTGCCCACACAATAGCAAAACATTTGCATTCTATTGTTGCCCACTTTGTCTCAGGATCTTTAAACTTCCTGATGAAGAAACAAATGGGATGTTCCCTACCATTCTCATCCAGTTGACTAAGGACTGCACCTATACCTGCATTTGAAGCATCAGTTTGTACAATGAAGGGTTGGTGGTAGTCAGGAGCTCTTAGGACTGGAGCTTGACAAAGGGCTTTCTTCAGGCCTTCAAAGGCTTGAGTGCACTCCTCATTCCATCTGAACTTTTTAAGACATTTTGGAGAGGAGATAACATTCAAGGGAGAAGCTATGGTCCCATAGTTCACTATGAAGTTCCTGTAGCCCAGTGAGACCTAGGAAGGCTCTCACTTGGGTTTGAGTAGTAGGGGTGCCCCAGTTTTGTACAGCTTGTACTTTGCTAGGCAGTGGCCTTATTTCACCTCCTCCGACCTCATGTCCAAGGTAGAACACTTTGCTCTGACCAATTTGACATTTACTTGCCTTTATGGTCAGATGGGCCTGTTCAAGAGCCTGCAAAACATACCCTAGGTGATCACAATGTTCTTTCCATGTAGGGCTGAACACTGCAATGTCATCCAAGTATGCTGTGCAGAAGTCCTCCATCCCATTCAGAACTTGATTGTCCATCCTTTGAAATGTAGCAGGTGCATTCTTTAGTCCAAAAGGCCGTGCCTTAAACTGGTAGAGGCCTGCTGGAGTGGAGAATGCAGTTTTCTCCTTGGAATGGTCTGTCAGGGCTATTTGCCAATAGCCTGATGTTAGATAAAATATGCTAAGGTACTTGGCTGCACCAAGCCTATCCACTAGCTCATCTGGTAAAGGATGGGCATCAGTCTTTGTGACTGCATTTAGAGCTCTATAGTCCACGCAGAATCTCAACTCCTTGAATCGTGCCTTTTTTACAAGCACAACTGGGCTAGACCATGGACTAGTAGAGGGTTCTATAACCTTGAGATCAAGCATCTTGTTGACCTCATTCCTTATGTGGGTTCTGACATTGTCTGACATTATGCATCTGATGATTTTCACAGGAAAACAGTCACCAGTGAGGATATCATGCTGTCCCCAAGGGGTCAAGCCTGGTGAAAGTGAGAACAGGGAAGCAAACTGATTTAACTGTAATTTGCACTCATCCTGCTGGTCAGATGTGAGACTGGAAGAGAGATTAACTCCTTCCACTTTCTCATCTAAAGGTAAGCCACTGAGGAGGTCAGGCAGAGATTCACTCTCCTCCTCGTCTTGAGCTGAAGCTAGAAGCAAAGCTCCTATTTCAGGTTTAGAGACATAAGCCTTTAAACGGTTGGTGTGAAAGACTCTGGGAACCTCCTTAGGATTGTTGAAGACCGTCAGATAGTTCACCTCTCCAAGTTTACCCACAACTTTGAAGGATCCTATCCATTTGTCCTCCAAGACCCGGCCTTAGCCACAGCCGGAGCCGTAACCGATCTCATAGGTATTGCTTCAGGATACCTAGTAGCATGCTCTACTACAACCAGGATAAACCTGTTACCTGAAGATGTGTAGTATAATTTATTATATTTTGGAGTACAGCGCTCCACTGAATGTGATAACATTATTGCCAGCAATAATGTGGCACATATAGCCAGCCCTATGTTGTTAGCATAACATATGGCTATGCAAATGGAGACAGGCTGCAGGTTTAAAAGTACGGTGTGCAGTCATAATGTCAGAAAAAAAATGTCGACAGACAAAAATGTCGACAAAAAAATGTCGAAAAAAAAAATGTCGACTTTCTCTTTTTTTAATTATATATTTATTTTAGGGGTTTGGGAGCTTAAAAAAAGGGAAACATTAAAAAAAAAATTAAAAAAGGGGGGTTGGGGGGGGAACCCCCCCATATATAAAAAAAATGCATTGAAAAAAAAAGTCGACATTTTATTTTTCGACTTTTTTTTTTCGACATTTTGACTGTCGACATTTTGACTGTCGACATTATGACTATAAACCTAAAAGTACACCAGAATATATTATATTTTTCTCTTTTTCTCTTACTTGAAATGCCTCATTCACAGGAGACTACATTATCTGTCTAATTGACTGACTTTATTAACAAATACTAATACTAGTACTAACTCAATAACATTATAATGTAATATCCATGTGGAAAAGAGGCAGGAATACAGAAAGCAGAATCTACAAGCCAGGAAATGATTTTAGCTACAGTTTCTTACTGTAGAAATTGAGCTATTTTGGAAGGAAGGGTAAGGTGATATAGTCTTTTGAACTTGATTGGTGCAGAGTACCTGCAGTGGTACCACATAGGCAGAGGGGGACGAGACAGAGGTTTGCTGGAAGAGACTGACAGAAAAAAGTTCAGATTGCTTTTTGCTGAGCTGCTGACACGGACCATCTGAAACTGGGCTGTGAGGAGTCATTCCCAGTATCAATTAGCACTGGCTTGAGAACTGCAGATAACTGAACTGCATGTACTTGCTGTGCACTTCAAACTTCAAGATTACAAGGACAACCCTGGGCCCATTCCTCAGAGGCGAGCGAAGGGAGGTCGTGTGGGAGAGAACTACAGATAGCTGGGAAATATCCTAAGTTAATTGAGGTTATCGTATCAGGCAGGGAGAGTAGCAAAAGGGAATCCCCTGTGTTTAATTGCCATGCTATAATGTTGCAAATTGAATTTTGCTCTATCGCTGTGTTTTTTCCTCTTCTGTTTGTTACAGATGATGCAAAGTGAATTTTGTCCTATTGCTGTATTTTCTTTCTCTTCTGTTTGTTTCAGAGAATACTGTAATAAAAAAAAGGTAAGATGTTATTTTGAAATGCAACTGTTTTCTAATACAAATGTAATGTACACGAACCGTGTAGAGTGTTTTTTCTTTTTTCTTTTTTTGGTTCATTTAGAATAATATTTCGGGAGGGGGGAAGATTTTTAGGTAATACAAGTGTCATGTTTCCCATGCAGATGGAATATTAGCACTAAGAGTGATAAATAGCAGTGTGCGTGTTTCCACTCAGTGGTGTCTGAGTGGAATCTAATACAATAGACATTGCTGGGTGTACATGAACCAGCAAAGAGGCCTATGGAAACATAGTTCACTATGTGATAGCACCACAGGTTATTGAGAATGCTATATGTGAAACTGTGGTGTTTCTGAATGTAGGTCCGAGGCCTCTATAGATCACACAAACAGTCTAAGAATAGGAAGGGTTTTGTGTATACTGGGGCCACAAATAAAACAGAAAAATTATGCTCATTACTAAACCACCAACAATAATGTATACCACTAAACAATCCTATATAATGTAATACGGAATGTCACTGAAAGGAAGTAAGGCCAAACCCAATCTAAATGCAAGCAGTAGTCATCACCAAAATTACCATTTTTTTGGCGGTAAGAAAATACCGCCAGACCCCAAATCTAAACAAAATATCCAACATATTTATAGTGTGTTGCAGGCCGGGAAAGTGACCATAGAGCACCTGCTGGGCGTGGAAAGTGTGTCTCACACTACCATTTGTACATTAGAGGGAACCCATTTCATAAAAGCAGTGTGTCACTAAAAAACGAATTTCAGAATGTCTCAAATAGAAGCCACATTCTCAGAACTAGTGCAATATTTGGACACAAAGTTATATGCACATGGGACGTGGTCATCGAATAATGCCACAGAATGGCATGATCGCATTTATGGTGAAGTGCAGAAAGAACCACTAGACAATATTTTTGCAGAAGGCAGCATAATTCAGGTCTGCCTTCTGAGATTATTAAATGCAACTGATAAACAGGCAGAGAAAGATTGTCTGATACGGCTATGCGCCAAGACCTGGTTTATTTTGACTAGGTCCCTGCAAATGCAAGAAAATGATACTAAGCTGATTAACAGGTTAAAAGCCGACCTAGATGGGGCAAGTGAAAAGGAGGAAATGTTAAGAGCAAAATTAGGAGGATGTCAAAAAGACATGCAGTTAAAATGTAGAGATCTTGATATTCAGTTGTCCAAAAGCAAGAAACAGTTTGAGGACAGTGAACAAGAATTGGTACACTTAAAAGCATTGGTGGACCACATTAGACAAGATAAAGATGAGATTGTTTCAGAAATGCAGATTTTACAAAAAGAACACTGTGAAAAGGAAAGTGATCTCCAAAATGCAGAACAGGAACTCGTTAAAATGTTTCAAGAAAGAGACAAGAGAAACAAAGAATTCAATGAATGACAAATGCAAATGTGCAACATGCAGGAGGTAATTAATAAAATGAGTGATGAAAACAACTATTTGTAAAATGAGGCAGACAGGCTCCTTAAGAAGTGTAAGGATTTGGAACAGCAAATATGCATTTGCAGGTCCCAGGATAGACGGCAGGGCACCACATTCGATGGAGTTGAGGTGAATTCTATTTCTACCCAACGAGCTAGTGCCCCAGTGATTGGGCCGGTGACTGAACTTGGATGCAGAGCCCTTGGGGGATTTGATACACCCATTGGGGGCTGCCACCAATCCCATACACCTGGAACCAGGGTTGAATCACCAAGTAGTACAATTCCATGCATTGCAACAAGTAGCCCCATAAAGATAATGAAATCCATCAAAGCCCTGATCAAACCATTTAAAAAGGGAGGGGAATGCTGCATAGAGGACCACTTAGAAGCAGTGCATGACATATTTAAAGCCCTCCAGATACCTAAGGAACAATACAGGCAGTATTTTCATTTAACTCTAGATGCTCCCACAGCCAGTATCATAAGGGGATTGAATGAACAGCAGAATATGACATGGGCAGAGTTTGAAAAAGAGATTAGGTGTCATTTTTCTCCTTTCCAGTCATTGCAGGAGGCAAAGAAAGTCTCTTACACAATCACTGCTGGGCCTAATACATCCCCTCACCAGTTTTTACAAGACTTAAAAAGAGCATTTTCCTGCTTTGATGTATCTTTTGACCCCAATTCTATGGGCTACAGAAAGACATCATATCACAGTTGGTCCGTGAATTTGATTGTGACAAGTCCCTTGAGTGGATTGTACACCAAAGCACAAAACTATATGAAGTACTCTATTGTCAGCATAGAGAAAGTGATAAAATGAAAGACACTAGACCAAAAGCTAAATAACCCCCCTCAGCAACATTGATGGAAATCAGGTCAGCCAAAATGTCCCTTGAGTCTGCTCAAAGTCCAGGTAAAAATAATTTGACACCTGAACAAAGGGGTAATCAACAAAGGTCGTCACTTCCTGTACCAATGTTTCAATCATATGATCTGAGTAATAGGGAGAGCTACATCAGCCCTAGATACTTAGGAGATAGGCCCCGGCCTGATATGTCAGGTATGAACAATAACTTGAGACAAAATCAGGATCAAAGAAATAATGGTCCCTATCAGACATTGGGGACACAGAGCAGATTTGATCCCAACACCATGATATATGGTAATCAGGATAGACCCCGATATGTGGATCGATTTACTGATAATGGGAATCAACATAGGGGTCAGTACCCACAACATGAGAGACAGGACATGAGACAGAGTATGAATTACGCTCCACGTCAGTACAATGATTCCCCACCAGGGGACTACAACCAAAGGATTGGTGCATCCCGCTCCCTTCCACATATGAATCAAGACATCAGGAACAATCCCAATAGAAAGCATTTCCCTGAGAGATATCAGAATAGATCCAATCAGGGGAAAACAACCAATATCGATCTAGGCCACAGAGATAGGATTCTAGAGAGATGGAAAGATTCCAGTGTCTCGAGGCCAAAGTGAAAATGTTAGCTGAGCAAATAGGAAAGCTCTGTACAGCACAAAAACAGTCATCAAAGGAGGGAGCAGAAGGCCATAGCAATGACCGGGTGGTTTCTGAAAAGTGACTAAGTACTTATAATACCTGCAGTGCCAAGAAAACAGATTGCGCTGATGTGATTTTTCATAATGACTCTGAGATGTATAAGGATTCAAAAATAAAGATACTGGTAAATGAACATGTGACAGAAAGTGCAAATACTCTTATGAAAGAAGTTTGGTTTAACCTAGAGCTAAATCAAACATTGGAGATGTGTACAAATAAAAAAGGAAAACCCGAAATTCCAAAGGAACAAAGAGACAGATTTAAGAAAAATGACTCATGCAGGGGGAATACCAGTGAACAGGGAGAAAGTGGGGATGCTATAACTCCTTCCCTGGGCAAACAGAACAATAACCAAACACAGGCAGAAAAAAGAAATACTCAAAAGGAGGATACAGGTCAATCACCTGAAGAATTCTTTGAGCCACATATTTTTGAAGAAATTAAAAGGACTGGTACCATACTAAATAATCACAAATGCACAGTTAGACAATGACAAATTGCCAAGTGATGTTGTTACACATGTTCAGTTGGAGGATTTTAATGTGACCTCTGATGATACCTGGATGGATGGGCGAACAGTGGCCACACTCCAAAAAACCTCTGAACATGGAGAAATGAATAAAGTCTCTCACACAGAAATGGGCAAAAAGGAGGGAAAAATGTCTTTCCATTTACCAATATGCTTAGCCAAAAGTGAAAAAGGTGAACTTGAAATCAGTAAGAATTTGCACTTCTTATGTGTGTTAGAGGAAGTACAAGACATGTATTATGCTCCCATCACTGTAGAAGAGAAATGCAATACATTTGCAATGATTGACACTGGCGCACAGGGCACAATTATGTCTAAAGAATGTGTAAAGAGTATCAATGAAGGGAGATCCCCACAGAATCAGATCACAGTGAAGGAAAATGAAGGTCCAGTACATAATTTTAACGGGGAGGAGGGTGCCCATTATAGGTGTTACCAAGGTTGACATAATGATAGGAAAACACAGAATGAAACAGGAGGTATTGATCACATCTATTTGTGAAATTCCATTTCTGATGGGAACAGATTGCCTGAAAAGATTGTCTCCTCTCATAGATGGGGTGAATGGAGTACTGTGGTCCTTAACCAAAAACCATTGAGACCTAAGAAACTAAAATCACAAAACAGCAATATAAATGAATGTCACACCGTGTCCAAAACAAATGATGCAGTAGAGGTATATCTCCAGAATAGCTGTATACCTAGCGTCACTGTTATCTTGATGTGTCAAGATAAAATGCAGAGTGAAAATGAGAAAGAATCTGTACAAATATATTTAGATCCAAGGAAAAAATGGCAAACTGCCATAGATGAGCACACATTACGTTTTTATTTAAAAGAAAAAACATGCAAACAGAATACTGCTTCTAAAACAGATACAGAAAAACACATCACCACTCTTGCTGAAACACACATGGAAGATGAGCAACCATGGGTTCACATTGGTATAAATGACTTTTCTAAAATAATAAAAGCCACTTTAGCGCTTGAAAAGGAATGAAGCTTTATTAATGATAAATTGCTGCAAAAACTAATGGAGAGGGAGGAGATCCTGAAATTTAGAATTAAAAACCAATATGTCTCTGGTTTCGACAGTCCAGATTTTGAAAACCGAATTGCGGGCAGATGCATGCTGAAGATTAGTATTGGACAAAAAACAATTCACCATAATGTTTGGATAGTGAGTGGGACACAAAATGACTTTTACATGGACAATGATATCATGCACAGAATCTGTATGGTGTTAGATTTCCTTAATCAAAAAATATGGTCACGCCTAGGTGCGCCGGCACCTGAATTTGAAGACAAAAGAAGGGCTTATCATTGCGCACAGCTGGTCCCATATGCAATTGAATTACAGCTGAGGAAGGATACTATTATCCCTGCATTCACTAAGCAGTTTGCAATAAAGTTAAAGTGCAAAAATGGACAACAGATGAAAGATCCTGATGCATTTGTGTGTTTGAATGAATCCATAAAACAGCAAGGCCTGGATTATGAATACATGCCATTGATAGATGTTGTTGAAGGGTCTATAAAGATTATGGTGAATAATAAATGATGTCAAGATGTTTATTTAGAGGAAAATTCTTCATTAGGAATGGCCATACAAAAATCACATTATACTGCAGATCTAAATAACATGGTGATTGGAAATATCCCTAAAAAGTATGTGGATGCCAGGGGTGAGTTGCCAGAATACCAGGATTCTCAGCCCAAAGGAATCTTTCAAATTCATTCTGTGTACCCTTATGATTCAAATGATACAGTGTGCTGTCATCAAGAGGATTATATAACATTTAACTTAAATGAAAATGAAACAAAAAATCAGCCCATTGAAGTGGAAGCTGATGTACCCAAATATTTAAAAGTGGCAGCATTACAGAGCGACAACGCCACACAGTTAGAAGAAAGCACAGAGATCCCTCCACTAGAAGATTTCCCAGAATTTTTAAAAATGGCATAGGAGCAGATTTTATCAGGAGATGCATGTGACAGCGATGAGGATAGAAATGAATTGAGGAGAATATTTATGGAGTTTAAAGATGTCTTTGCTAAAGATGCTTATAACCTGCAGCCTAACCTATTTGCATGTGGCCACGCTACCGGAAGGATGTAGTAAAAGCCCAGTATTTGTGCGCCAGTATAGGTTACCACTGGCATGTTTAGAGTCATTGGCAGAGATAATTAAAAATTTGGAGTCTCGGGGAATCATCAGGCCTATTCATAGTACATCCAACACACCTATTTTAGGTGTGTTAAAGCCAAATGGTCAATGACGGATATGTGCAGATTTGAGGGAATTAAACAAAAGAGTGCCAGTATCCAGACGGCCACTGCCATTCATTGATCAAGGCCTGGTTCAGGTAAATGGCACAAAAGTGTTTGCCATGTTAGATCTCACCTCTGGATATTGGTGCGTGCCATTGGCAGAGAACATCCTGAATTTATTTTCATTTTCATTTGATAAGACTCGATACACATGGGTTAGAGTTCCATTTGGGTATGTCAATAGTGGAAGTGAATTTGGAATATTTTTGAGAAAAGCCATGCCTGATGCAGCGGAAAGGGGAACCATAGTTTATGTGGATGATGTCCTGATAAAAAATGAAAGCTTGAAAAGCCATTTTGATGAAATAAGACATGTTCTTGGCCAATTGCAAAAAGCAGGCACCAAAGTATCTTTACAAAAAGCACAGTGGTGCAAGAATACAGTTCATTTTCTAGGCCATGAAGTTACTGAACATGGACTAAAGCCACAAAAGAAGAAAGTAGAGGCCATACACAAACTAAAAGAGCCTAAAAGTGTGAAAGGGGTAAAAAGTTTTTTTAGGAATGATGGGCTATAACAGGAAGTTCATTGAAAATTATGCTGAAATTACTCAACCATTGACTAAACTGATAAAGCTGAATACACCCCGGAAATGGGGAAAAGAGCAGTCTGAGGCAGTGGCTAAATTAAAGGAATGTCTTGTAAAGGCACCATGTTTAGCATACCCCATTAAGGATAGGGAATTCTTTATAGAAATAGGTTTCTCTGAACATTATATGTCAGCAGTGTTATCACAAAAACATGATTTGAATCACAAAACCATTGCCTATGCAAGTAAAGCGTTTTCCCAAGTTGAAAATAAATTCAATGAATGCGAAAGGGCCCTTTTGACCACTGTGTGGGCGCTATAGCATTTCCGCCCCATTGTTCAGGGATAAAAGGTGATTGTTGAGACAAATCATCAAACTTTGCAGTTTTTAGAGAGTAAAAGAATTAGGTCAGGTAACCTAGCACAGTCCAGAATCACTTCATGGACGCTGGCGTTACAGGGTTTTCCTGTAGAAGTGAGATATGGCCAAAATAAAAAGAGCCCAGTTGCTCAAGGTTTAGCAGATCTACATGACTGTGCAGCTGAACATGTATCAAAGGAAGTAGAAGTGGCATCTAGTTTACAAGAATTTGGGCAATCACCACACAAAGTTTTGATTAAAAGACATGCAAGGATTTGCCGACTGTATATGTTGACGGTTGTGTTTTTCACATTGAAAATGACAGTAATAAACAATTGGTGTCAGGAATAGGAAATGTCTGGTTGAAATGTGAAGACATCCCCAGTTTAGGGATGAGAATTGGAGCTAGAAGCAGTCAAGTAGCGGAATTGGCAGCCATTTATAAAGCAATTACTACTGCAGTTGATAATACATTTTGTGAAATTCTCCTGCTGACTGATTCAGATTACGCACGGAATAGCTTTGTGGAATATTTGCCTGGCTGGAAAGCGAGAGGCATGATCACATACAATAAGAAACCACTTAAACATGGAAAATGATACAAGCCATAGACAAATTGGTGTCAGAGAATGATTTGACAATATACTGGAGAAATATTTGTCGACATTTAAAAACCCCAGGAGAGGACATGGAGAGGAATGATAAGGCAGATCACTTAGCTAAAATTGGGGCTGTGATGGGAGAGTTGCTACCTATTTAACATTTACTTGATGAAATACAAATTGATGCAGTAACACATTCTAAAGCGCCAAAAGAGGTGGATCAACCAGTAGTACAATGGAGTTACGATACACCAGATCAAGATCTGATTAAGGCACAATCGGATGATCCAGTTTTGGGAATATATTATAATCATTTGATAGACCCTGAACAAAACCCTTTAACAGAAAATGATTGTCAGGGAAAAGAAAAGTTGAGGGGGCTATTAAAGAATAAGAAACAAATTAGACTACAGAATGGGCTCATGATTAGAGAGTCCATAACAGGACAAATACAGTGGGTGGGGCCCCTTTCGTTCAGAGGGCTAATGCTACACCAAGCACATGATGCAATAACTGCAGGCTGAGGTTCACAAAAAACATTGGAGATACTGAAAGATTATGCTTACTGGCCACATATGTCCCAAGATGCGGAATTATATACAAGAGTATGTCTAGTATGTGCCCAATTTAAACCTGCTTCACCAATTCATAGAGCCCCATTAATGAAAAGAGGTTTAACTCTTCCATGGTCAGATTTGCAAATAGACTATGTAGGGCCTGTAAAGAGGTCGAGCAGGGGGAACCGGTATATTTTGAGTGTGGTCTGTTTGATGTCAAAATTGATAGAGTGTATTCCTGCACCAGATTGTAGTGCGCAAACAGCAGCTACATTACTGGTGAATCATATATTTTCAAGGTTTGTGTTACAACAAAGAATAGAATCAGACAGAGGAAGTCATTTCACAAGCGCTCTAATGAGTTAAGGTATGGCAAATACTGGAAGTGAAAAGAAAATTACACATTGCATATAGACCCGCTTCTTCTGGGGAAGTTGAACACTGTAATAGGTCTGTTGTGGATGTATGAAAGAAGTTTGTAGCAGAGGCACGTTCCAGCTTGGATTTACGATTACCTTTGGTTTTGATGGCAATCAGATCAACTCCTGCCAAGGCAACAGGTATTAGCCCCCATGAGGTCTTGACAGGTAGGAAAATGGTTTTACCACAACACCTGCTATACAGAACACATGAGCAGACACTTGTAAGCGCATCTACAGTTCATGAATACATGGATGAGCTGAGTAAGCATTTACAACATGCATTTGCTTTTGTGCAGCGGAATCAAGAAAGGGCTGCTGATAGTGCAAAGTCATATTATGATAAAAACACATTGTTGAAAGAGTATTGTGTGGGGGATCAGGTTCATTTTGGAAAGGAAAAGGTAAACAGAAAAACTCTAAATTTCTGGCAGCCTGGCAGGGGCCATTTCGAATTATAGATAAGATTTCTCCCGTGGTGTACAAAATTTTGAAAACTGAAGGTGAAACAGTAACAGAACAGTTTGTTCACATAAATCAAATTAAACCCTGGCACCCCAAACATGAGGTAAAGAGGCTTGAGCGTGTAGAAATAGACAAAGCCCCTTAAATACATGAAAGAGGATACATGAGTCTATTCAT
The DNA here is from genome assembly GCF_040938575.1 of Ambystoma mexicanum. Taxonomy (NCBI): domain Eukaryota; kingdom Metazoa; phylum Chordata; class Amphibia; order Caudata; family Ambystomatidae; genus Ambystoma; species Ambystoma mexicanum. Next base: position 494,956,532 of record NC_090940.1, on the reverse strand, counting down.
AGAACAATGACAGAGAAATAAAAATAGAAGTGATTGTTGTAATAGAATAGATGTGAACAAAATGACTATATGTGATGATCATTAAGAGAGGGTTGAAACTGGTTTTGTTTTTACAAAGTTGAAATATGTTGAATGATCGATGATGCTTTAACTTTGTTTGTTTTCTCTCTAACATGTGCTTAATTTCAGAAGGCGAAAGGAAAAGGGCGAAATGTTTTGCAAAGCACATGGATATATATATATATATATTTACTATTTTTTTTGGCAAAAGGATGAAATAAGTATTGTTCTATATGCTTAATTTGTTTATTTTCTATTTGATTTAGAACACTAACAAATCAAATTGGTAGGAGGTCACGGGACCGGAGGACATGGGAGACGATGGAGTCCTGGAGTCCACGAGGATGGATTCCAGAAAAACCCCGGGGGGGGCGAAGACCAAATTTACAAAACAAGTATAATTGATGATGATGCCAATGATATGGCTGATTGTTATGGTAATCGGAGGAAATTTCAAAACTTTGGAAGCACAGGTTGTCATTGAGCCCGGACCAGCATCTGGTATTGCGGTAGAAGAAGCACCAGGATTCATGATGAGTGATAGAAGGATGATTTTCCAGAACATTTATATACCCTTGAATCCTGATACTCTGATGGAAAAACATTTTAATAATACTGGAATTAAGGCTGAACAGACTAAAGAGTGGCTAGAACTAAGGAAAGAGGACGCCAAGCAGACGATAAGAGATATGTTGATGCAATTAGAGAAACCATTTGTGATTTCAGCAGACATAAAGAAAAGGAGAGGAAAAAGAGGACCAGCAATGCTTGCGGTCTCATTGGTGATGTCTATAGTTGGAGACATAATAGGTACCACGATGTCAACAGCCAATGCCATTTCAGTAGGGACGCTGAGTACTAAAGCACAACAACTGAGTATCGACTTAGAAATGATACAAAAAACTTTAGATGGAATTAGGGGGGATTTGATGAACAAGTAAGGTTTATAAATGAAACTGCGATCGTATTGAATGAACAAGCGGATATAATTCATCGGACAACCATAAGCATGACCGAACATTAAATGAGATCCTGAATATAATGAATCCTGTTGATAGACTATTGAAGAATTACATGAGGGAAGTTCAAACTGCAATTTCACAATTTATTCGAGGACATATACCATTGTATTTCGTTTCACAAGATATTATTCATCAAATGATAGAAAGGTTGACCAGGCAGGAGATTGATGTGGTACAAGTGAAAATTGCATTTGAAATGGGAAATGCAATGCCCTTATATGTGGATTTGGAAATGTTGGAAATAGGGTTTTTATTATGCATCCCACACATAGCTCCTGAACTCATTTATCAAACTAAGTGGGTACACAATGTGGGATTTTGGCAATAAGACAAGTTTATCAAGATCAAGACTCCTGAAGTGGTGGCATTTCAGTCATGGGAGCCTGAGCTTTACTTGATCCCAAATTTGGAAACCTGTGTAAAATTTAAAGAATAAAATTACATGTGTCCGGGTAAACCATTTATTCCTGATGCTACAAGTGCTATTTGTGGTTTGAAATCTGACCCAAGTATATCAGGAAGATGTGAAGTAGTTATTAGCAAAATGGGGGGTGAAGAGTTGGCACAAGTTAAAATGGTTTAAGGTAAATGCTTGGTCAGCACCTGTATGAAGAATCTGACAATAATACATTTAAATCATGGAACATTTGTTGTCGAACAGGTGAAATATAATGTGTTTTACTTACAGGTTCAAAAGGACACAATTGTTTCAATTATAGGCTTAACATTGTTCATATTACAAATGATATTTGGGAAAGCCAAGTAGAAAATATTGAATTTATTCAAAGGGATGCATTTCCATTAGACCCGGATGTGGAGTTCTTATTGAGTCATAAAGAAAATCATGTTGTGAAAATGAATCTGAGAAAAAACAATATCACAGTTAGTAACCTGGGTATAATAGAAGTGAAAAAGTTTAATTGGGGAACCTGGGGGGAACAATCTATGGTGGGTTTAGCTGTTCTGGTGCTATTAATGAGAGGATAGTTAATTGTTTTGTCTGTAAAGGTGAAGATGTTGCTCATGATATTAGCTACAACAGGGAATGAAAGATATCCCAATACGCATACAATTTAAAGGAAGAAAAGGAGCGTGTTTTGAGTTTCTTCCAATTGTGGCTTGGACCACTGCCAAATTCTCCAAAAAGGAGGGATAATGTAGTATAATTTATTATTTTTTGGAGTAAAGCACTCCACTGAATGTGATAACATTATTGCCAGCAATAATGTGGCACATATAGCCAGCCCTATGTTGTTAGCATAAGATATGGGTATGCAAATGGAGACAGGCTGCAGGTTTAAAAGTACACCAGAACATATATTTGTTTTCTCTTTTTCTCTTACTAGAAATGCCTCATTCACAGGAGACTACATTAGCTATCTAATTGACTGACTTAATTAACAGATACTAATACTAGTACTAACTCAATAACATTATAATGTAATATCCATGTGGAAAAGAGGCAAGAATACATGTTATGAAATTCATTTTCAAACGTGCATTTGGATTTTCTTTTTCTCTCTTTGTTCACTGTGTTTGCAGAAAGCAGAATCTACATGCCAGGAAATGATTTTAGCTACAGTTTCTTACTGTAAAAATTTAGCTATTGTGGAAGGAAGGGTAGGGTAATACGGTCTTTTGAATTTGATTGGTGCAGAGTATCTGCAGTGGTTCCACGTAGGCAGAGGGGGACGAGACAGAGATTTGCTGGAAGAGTCTGACAGAAAAAAGTTCAGATTGCTTTTTGCCGAGCTGCTGACATGAACCATCTGAAACTGGGCTGTGAGGAGGCATTCCCAGTCTCAATTAGCACTGGCTTGAGAACTGCAGATAACTGAACTGCATGTACTCACTGTGCACTTCAAACTTCAAGATTACGTGGACACGTCTGGGCCCATTCCTCGGAGGCGAGTGAAGGGAGGTAGCGTGGGGGAGAACTACAGATAGCTGGTAAATATCGTAAGTGAATTGAGGTTATCGCGTGCTGTATGAATGTCCTTCCATAAATATCAGGCCGGGAGAGTAGCAAAAGGGAATCCCCTGTGTTTAATTGTCATGCTATAATGTTGCAAAGTGAATGTTGTTCTATCGCTGTGTTTTTTCCTCTTCTGTTTGTTACAGATGATGCAAAGTGAATTTCGTCCTATTGCTGTATTTTTTTTCTCTTCTGTTTGTTTCAGAGAATACTGTAATAAAAAAAAGGTAAGATGTTATTTTGAAATGCAATTGTTTTATAATACAAATGTAATGTACACAAACCGTGTAGAGTGTTTTTGCTTTTGTCTTTTTTTGGTGCATTTAGAATAATATTTCGGGAAAGGGGGAAGGTTTTTAGGTAATACATGTGTCATGTTTCCAATGCAGATGGAATAATAGCACTAAGAGTGATAAATAGCTGTGTGCGTGTTTCCACTCAGTGTGTGGTGTCTGAGTGGAATCTAATACAATAGACATTGCTGGGCGTACATGAACCAGCAAAAAGGCCTATGGAAACATAGTTCACTAATGTATATAAATTAATGATAGCACCACAGGTTATTGAGAATGCTATATGTGAAACTGTGGTGTTTCTGAATGTAGGTCCGAGGCCTCTATAGATCACATGAACAGTCTAAGAATATTAATGGTTTTGTGTATATTGGGGCCACAAATAAAACAGAAAAATGATGCTCATTACTAAACCACCAAAAATAATGTATACCACTAAATGATCCTATATAATGTACTAAGGAATTGTCACTGAAAGGAAGTAAGGCCAAACCCAATCTAAATGCAAGGAGCAGTCATCACCAAATTATCATTATTTTTGGCGGTAAGAAAATACCGCCAGACCCCAAATCTACACAAAATATCGAACAGATGTGGGAGGGTCAAGAGGACCAACAATGTCAATCCCGACCCTCTCAAAAGGGTGCCACAGTCTTGGCTCCACTCTTGCCAGTGGTTTGGCAAGTGTGACAGCTCCTACAGAACTTGTCTACTTCTGAACCCATCTTAGGCCAGTAGAAGTAAAGTGAGAGCCTTTTCTAGGTCTTCTTAAAACTTAAATGACCAGCCAAAGGTATCTCGTGGGCTAACTGTAGGAACTGGAGTCGGTTCACTAGAGGCACTACCGGTTTTTTGCAGTCTCCAGGGGTTGACTAACTTGGTTCACTGTAGAAGAGGTCATCTTCCCAGTGCAAACCTATACTTCCCAGGCTATTCCCCATCGAGCTGAGAAGCTGCCTGTAGGCAAAGACCTTCAAAAGAAGGACACTCTCTTTGTCCTCTGCTGAAGTCTGCCCTGTTGGGTCCACCTTCTGCCAGTAAAGACTGCAGCTCAGGATGTTCAACAGGGTCAAGATCTCCAACCAGATTAAGATCTTCTTCCAGATCTGAGTCCTCAGTATCTGGTGTAACCATACGGGGTTGAACATCACACTCAGCCTCAGCTGGTGGAGGAGTCACAGGTGTGACTTTGGACAGCTTTGGTGATGTCCTTGTAGGCACAGGGGTGATTGCTGTTTTCTTGCTTGTAGAGTTGGGTTTCCCCTTTGTCTCTTTTGTCTTGCAATAGAAGTAAGTCCTGTGGCCTTGGGGTGATAGCTTCTTCTATCAAGTCCCCAGCAGAGTCTCTCAAGGTTCTCTCCTGCTTCCTTTTACTAGGAGGCCTGGGGGTACTAGACACAACTCTAAGAGTTTTCATATCATTACCCAACAGGACTCTCCCAGGTACGTCACTCTGCACACTAACAGGTATTCTGACAGTCATGTCATTGCACTGGATGAGAGTTGGTAACTGGGGAACCATTTGCACAGGGCCTCCAGCTAACTTGGTTAGGTGTTGGGTGCCTTAGCAACATCCTCTACCTTGAAAAAACATTCCTCAACCACAGTTATGCTGGCTCCAGTTTCTCGGATGGCAGGGGTCTCCTGACCACTCACAAGAACACTATCTTTATAATACTCTTTCGTATTATCTGGGATTGAGTTATAGACATCTAAGTTCTGTTGGTCCCAAAGACCCAAGGTCATGAAAGAAACACTAGCTCAGACTCTCATGGGTTCATCAGCCAGTAATTGAAATTTCCCACTTGTCATAAGTACTTCTTCCACCTGGGAGAAGGCTAAGGAGATAGTGTGGACCCCTGAAGGTTTACCCTTACATCTGGGATCCCCTTTCACATGGTCAGAAACTTCACAAACAAAACATGTACCAAATGTCCTATTGAATGGAGGCTTACTCTGACCTCCACCTGGTTTAGCACCAGATGGTACACTAGCTTGATTCGGTTTCCATTGTGGCTTACCCTGGTCCTGTTTGGGGCCCTCTTTTGGATTGGAATTATTGGAATGTTTCTTGTTATCTTTCTTTGGCTGCTTTCTCTCATCCTTTTTCTGAGCTGCCCCAGAATCTTTGTGAGTAGCCCTGTTGGCAACCCACAAGTCAGCTGCCTTAGCTAACTTCTTAGGATCTATCTCCTTTGAATTATTCAAGTGCTGTCTAAGCTCAGGAGAGCAGGCATCATACATTGACTCCAACATAACAAGATTCCTCAAACCTTCATAAGTGTTCACTTTGTAACCCATAACCCAACCATCTAAGTTTTTCAAACAGTCACACACCCAGGTAGCCCAAGGGGTACCATCATGCTTTTTGTGGGTCCTAAACGTCTTAAGGTACTGAGAAGGGGTCTTCCCAAATCTAGCTATCAAAGCTAGCTTCACACACTCATAATCCTGCTTATCCACCTCCCCCAATTCCATTACAGCATCACTTGCGAAAGGGGGGAGCCTAGAGAAAAGCCAAGGAATCAACTGATTCCCTGAGATACCCTGAATCCCATGATTGTATTCAAACATTGCTAACCAATCCAAAACATCAAGTTTAGTCTCATACATACAAATAATTTCCTTTGGCATACAGGGTCTCATAGGACTGGAAGACCTAGAAGATCCTGGGAAAGAAGCATTTTCTACAGACAATTTCTTCATCTCTAAAGCATGAGCCATCTCCATTTCTCAGAGCCTTAATTCTTGATGTTTCATGGCAGTTTGTGCCTCAATATGTTCCACTTCTAATTCAAGTCTCATTTTCTCAAGTGCAATACATTCAGGAGTGAGTGTAGGACCTGATGGGGTCCTTGCGGACAGAGTTTGTGTTTTCTGAGAAGGTAAGGGAGTTGTAGGGGTTCCTAACAAGGACCCATCTACTTCTTCTAACCCAACACTCTCAGAATCAGAAACATCAGTATCCACATTTTCTGGAGGGGTAGGCCCTTCTGACCAACTAGCCAGACTTTGTTTTCCCAATAACTTAGCAACCAGTTCAGATTTGTTTCCTTTACCAGAGAGGCTCCTCTCTCTACACATGGTTCTCAAAACCTAAGAGACTCTCTTCACTGTAGTTTTCCATATTTGACATGATTTTTCAGTTAACAGTATTAGTGGTGTTTAGCCTTGTGGTTAGTTGACCCACTGTAATACCAGCACTCTAAGTGTAATCACTATACTTAAAAATCCCACCACTGTACACCAGTGTTAGTCAGAATCCTGTGCAGTGCCCTTAGGGACCACTACATACAATTAAGACCACAAGTGGTAGCAATATTTTACCTTTGGTACATGCATGTACTACACAGAAAAAGTGGAAGCAATGGCTGAGCAGCCAGACTTATCTCAAGAGCAAATGAGCAGTAGTAGAGATTACACAAAGGACTACAATTACTGTGACGCAAGCAAACACTGACTCAAGGTTTATGTTTAAAAAGTAAAAGTACATTTATTTTTATACCCTCTGTTCACAAAACTCTTCACTTCTTTTAAATTAAAACCACACTTCAAATACACTACACACAACCAATTCCCCCAAAGCAGAACAATGCAAGGTAAGTACCTTTGGATTTGACAGACCGGTGTTGTAAAACAAATATGTTACCGTGGGTTATTACGCAATCACTTTTTGACAGTAATGACAGTTCGGTCTTACGAAACAAAGGCGTACCCGAGAGAAGAAATGTTACCGTAGTCAAACACACTTGGCACATGAGTTAACACAAGAGAATAGGTGATAGAAATCATAGTCAATACTTTTTTCAAAGCAGACAGAATCAGAAGACACTTTCTAAAACATAGATAAAAGTCAATACGTGCATCCAAAGTACCATTGCAAGTGGCTGTTAGGCTGTTTGGCGGTGTGGCGGGTGTGTGGTTCCGGCTCGCTGGGTAAGCTGTGCTTCCTTAATTGTATATCTGACTAATATTATGTTTTGAGATTGCTAACTTAGATAGACTGTTTCAACTGTGCTATATACGGAGATGGGTCTGCAACAAATAATGTGACAGCTTCAAGCTTGATTATAATTTGGATAGTCTACCCCGAGTTTATATGAGTGTTCCTATTGTGTTAGATTATTCTCCCACTATTTGGTAAAGCTTGTGTGCCTGCTCTGGAGTGCAGCTGTGTGCCCGGTAATATGGTGAATGGCTTAAGAAGTGGTGGGAAACTAACAAATGCACACAGTCCTACTATGCCTAATGAGGATATACTGAAAGTAATGTCCCCTAATGAGGATCCGGGGATTCAGACTAACCCACATGGGGAGAATGTCAACTTCGAATGTAACAATTCTAGCCCAATCTCTGTACCTCAAGCCACTGATGTAAATGGTGAGGGAGAAGACACTGTCGCTGGTTGCAAAGATGTGAACTTAAAGGAAAGTATATCTAGAAACCTAGAATCCTCCCCTATTAAGTTCAATGTAAAAGAAGTTAATGACATCACCATTACTGATGTTACTAACACGATTGTGGTAGAGGATGAGGGGTGGCTGTGTAACAAAGTAGATCCAAGTGGAATTACTCAAACCAAATCTGTTGGGTTAAATGATTGCTCCATACTAGGTCCTGCAATAGAGGCAGAAGTAGGAAAGAGGATGAGATTCTCCTTAGGACCCTCTACCCCGGTGTCTAAATTACCATTTGGAAGGGAGGATGTACATATGTTTAGTCTTCACCAGCTGAAAAATCGGGGTGCGTACTCATTCTCTTGTTATATTAATGATGCTGAGTTGCGCAAATGTGAATGGCATAGTGAATTAGAAAAAGAGAAAAACCATTATACATATATCAATATCCCTCCGGTCCAGAGTAATTCATTTACTAATTCTAAAGAACAAATTGATATGTTTGAACTGACGACAGGGATTCTTCCCAGATAAAGACATCGGTAGCATGTTGCCAATGATGAAGTGATTGATCTCCGTGCTCAAGATGTTGCTGTGTTTGGTGTGGATTTCCCGTTTTTATCTAGAATTTTAGATCTTCTAGATAAGGGCCATGAGCTGACACATTATGAATTGGGGAACCTAAATCTACTATGACTGAACTCCTATGTAAAATCAATGAAGTGGAGGGAATGCTATTCACATGTCAAGCTGTGTCTGACAAAATGACACAAACCCCAGGTGATGCTAGAATGGTAGATGCGGAAATGAAATTGTTTGCTGAAATGGCAGCCATACCAGTGGCCAACAAGAAATGTGTGGCTACAAAGCCACTCATTTCTATATTGGACTTGGATGGTGCGGTTGGTACTGCGATACAGCAAATAAAGTCTGATATAGAGGCTATTAAGCAAGCTATTATTTCTGGGAAAGCTGATCCATTGGGGATTTCAACCTCACCTGGACACAACCCCAATTCTTTTGGAGAGGGGGACAGTCCTACAGTGTTATTAGACCTGATTGATCTCTCTGAATGTGATATGAAATAATTGGGTGAAACTTTGAATGATTCAGCTTCTGAAGAGGAGACTGGCAATCAGAGTGTGGTACTAACACAAAGAGAAAAAAGAATAATTGCTAGAGCACACAAAAGAAATGCTCGCAACAAAAAAGCCATGAGTATAAATAATAAAAAGAACCAAAATGCAAAGGCCAATCTAGTAGATCTGAAGAATGAAGCCGTTGTGAAACAGGATGATGATAACGGCTTTGATTTATACCAAATAGATGAGGAGTCCAAGGTGCATTTAAATCTGCTCTCAGAGGGCACTGGAAATAGATCACAAGTGGCAAAAAAGCATCAATCAGTTACCCCCAATCAGGCTGGTGCTTATATACCTGATGAGAAAAGCTGTCAATCACAGAAGAAGGGGTGGATAGAACCTTCAGGAGCAGGTCCTCTAGGGGTCCAAACAGCTTCATCACAATTATACACAGTAAAAAATAAGAAAACAAATACTAAAAATTGAAAGAATATCCCTAAATGTATCGATATCAGGTGCTCTACTGGTTCATTGGATGTGCAGGAGGGTGGATCTCAGATGGGTGCAATTGTTGGAAGTTCTAAATCAGGAATAGAAGAAGTGATGGAAGGTAGTGATGGAGAAGAAGAGGGATTTCAGGATGCTGGTTCCCAATCCTCCAAACAAATGCAGAATACCCCATCCTGCAGTAATCCTGATCCAAAGCCTATCTTAATGAGGAACAATGAAAAGACACTAAAGGGAGAGAATAAAGAAAAGAGTAAAGTGGAGTTGGAAACTGAGAATTCAATCTTTGTGGAAAATCTAGCCTCAGGGATGCCTATCATTATTGGATGGGAAAGTGATTTAGCACATAATGGCAGAACTAGTATAAATAGGACTTTTATGTTAAAATCCTTCCAAGCGATTCCCCCTCTAAAAACCCTATGTTCTGATTATATAGAGTGGATTAGTTTAGCTACTAACTACAATCATCACATGATATGTGGTTTCCACTCTACGATCATCACAAGGATGGTTTGGGATCAGAGGGAGAATTTTGCTGAGATTGGCCTTGTACCCTTTTTATTCCAGAATGAAAAGGATGCTGAGACGTTTCTGGTAACACCCCTTACAAATGAGAGCGCTAATAGTGAGATAACATTGAATGGTCCCCAGATGAACCTTAATGAAGACACAATAAAGCAAATACTTGCATTGGCAGCTTCGCTAAGCTGTATTATGTCAGTAGCAAATACCACCGAAATGTCATCTGTAAAAGTGAAATCGGGACACTAGCGCAATGAGAAGTCCTTTCGTATAATGTCATGGAATAGTTGTGAGTTGGCCAATTTTTTACGGTGGTTTGGAAAGAACGATGAAACCAAACGTCCCAAAGTAATCCTCCTTCAAGAGACCATGCACCCTTTGACCCTTTCAATATGACAGGTTATGGTTGTTACACCTATCGAGCCTCTAAAGGCTTAAAGGGGCAACCCTCCGGAGGCCTAGCTGTGTTGGTTAAAAAATGCATGTAAATTTGATGTTGAATTACTCCATGAGGATGCGGCTGTGTTGGCATTTCAATTTAATCCTTATCAACCAACAGACACAATCATTGTTATTCTATGTATATACTGGATAGGTCAACTACCTCATGGGAACAAATTAAAAACACTTTGGATGTAATTCTTGAAGGTATATTTATTAAAAACAATAAAGTGGGGATTGTAATAGGAGGTAATTTTAACTCTACCTGTTTTACTACTAACACACAAAATCAGAGTACAAACAAAAATAAGCTTTCATCCTCAATTAAGTATGGACAGAAATGTTATTTCTTGGGATCGGATGGGACATTCAATTTGTCCCCCCTCTCTTGGATTTCAATCCCTCTACTTGGAAGCCAGGGGGTCTCAGCTCTTATATAGATCACTTTTTTATCTCAACTTCCTTACTGCCGGGTTGTCAGACAGTGCACATGCTAGGCTTTGGCAACCACCCTGCGATCTCCATAAGACTAAGTATTTCCAACTGGCTCTATCCATCGGATGCAACGTTGCAACTTATAGAGATCGATAGACATGGTACATCCATTAGATGGAATCCTCTCACTTGTAAGAAACTACTCAAATATATTAGAGAGGATCCACTTTTTATTACCTATTGGCAATATTGTACTGGTGTGGATATAGAGATGGAAAGGAAATTGAATAGCTGTATTCATAAGCATCTAAATACCATTGCTCTGAGTGCAAACTTGACTCGCACCTCCACGGAGCATAGACATGCTTTTAACTTACATATCCATCAATTAAAAATAAAAAAAAATGCTAATCTATGACATTTGTCCAAACTAGAGTTGTGTCCTGAGCGACACAAAATTGAAAAATATCGCATCATTTTGCTACATAAAAACCAAATCAGTAATCTAAAATATGATATTGCCTTAAAAGTCAATCAATGCATGATGCACAATATCCTTACACATGACACACGTAAGATCTGGACTCTTCCTAGAACACTTAATGCTCCCCCCAGTACACTCATGAACGAGCTATTTTAGCTTCTACTTGGGTAACTTACCTCACAGAGAAATTTTCAACTACCATCTACTTTTCAAACAAAATGCCATCAATATTTTTTCTGATTTTATCCTTGAATGTTGCCCTTGGTCTATGGAGGACATTGTCAAAGCCATAGTGAAATTAAAGGATTCAAAAGCTTCAGGCCCTGACGGGATCCCTCCTTGTTTAATAAAAATGGACCCGCATTTATGGGCACTTATCCTAAAGAATAAATTTGGCGGGCTTCTGCACACAAGCTCTCCTCTCGGTGCCAATGAGTCTGGGGTAGACAGAAGTGTGGGAGGGGGAAAAGGCACCCTGGACAGGGTTGCCTACGCAATCCAAGTTGCACTCTGCCCTGATAGTCTGTGGGGTTCTCCCGCCAGGAGAGCCACCCCAACTGTGTGAGTGACAGCTAGGATGTATGAATGGGGGACTTGCTGCGTAAAAGCAGGGTCCTGAGGACTGGAGGACAAGACGTCTCCACTGGAACTAAGAAACCGAAGAGGAGAGAAGCTGAAGACATCTGCACCGACTGAACCACTGGTGAAGCCCTGCTGCAGATCCTCACCACTTTTCTCCAACGACTTGAGAAGATCTTCCTCTGCAAGAGTCTTCTTCCCTTGAGCTGGTGGGGCCAACCAGTTCACCAATCACCTTCCAGGACCTACATATGTAGAATCGCCAGTGCCCTGCACTCAGAGACCGGACCCAGGCACCGACTTAAAGGAGCGTATCTTTTATTTGTGTCGGCAGCACAGCGGCCGGTTTCATCCCTGGGCAGTGCAGTAACTCAAACCTTCCTCCACAACGAGAGTCTCTCTTCCTTGGATGGATCTCCCAAACTGCAGGAACTGCCAGGAACTACCGCCACCACAGGAGCCTCTTCCACTTTTAAGGTACATTGTTCCGCCAGGCCTCCCGTTTCGTTGGGTATACCTAAAGGTGTTTTAAATCCTTTACTTACCTACTGTGTTGGCCGCACCTATCATCAAACATTGTCTTTCACCTTCTGCAACCGCTTTTTCAAATCGTTAAACAAAGACTTGACTGCAGCTACTAGAACAGTTTGATACTGGGCACATTGCCTTGTACCACTGACTCTGGCACAGGCCTATTGACTCTTGCTAAATCTGTTACAACTGCTTTCTCTAGATTGCTTCTCACCTAGAAATGTGTCGGTGCACCTAACTCTCATAACCACCTTTTCCTTCCCTCGTTTTAAACTTGTGAAGTGCCATTTTGCTCGGTTTTCAGTATTGCTTTTACTAAAGTACTGCCTTGCCTAACTTGCACACAATCTACTTGGGAAGTATTGCTGGTGTGTTCTAGGGTCTCACCATGTATAACTTGTCCTTTCCCTCCCTTTTGAGAAATTAATAGAGTGCCATTTCTGCTTGGTTTTCACTGTGCCGTTTTGCTCAATTTTCACTCTTGCTCAACCTTGTCTACAATTTAAATAGGGAGTTGTGTATACTTTTCTTGACTGATTTAACTTGCTTTAATAATAGTGATTTGTGTGTGAACATCAGAGTGTGTAAAATAAATATATATATTCTTTTTGATACAAAGCTTTGATCAGTGTTTCCTTGTTTCATAGTACTGTAGTGATAATGTGTAAACCCTGAATCTGCTCATCTCCCTCTTGAGATAAGTCTGACTGCTTAGCCACAGCTACCAACTAAATCTTTGTGGTACAGACTGATACAAAGGGGATTTTCTTGCATATACCTGCAGTCTTAATCTTCTGTAGTGCTCCCTATGGGAACCACACAGGATTCTGCCTAACACTGGTGTACAGCGGTGAGGATAAAAGTATTGGATTTACATTTTAGAGTGCTGCTAGTACCTTGGTTCAATTAACCACAAGGCTTAACAATCACTAAAAGTTAGAGAGGTGACAGCCTGTTCGGACAGGTTTTCCTTATGTAAAGTTCTCCTGATGGAACACGTCCAAGTCAAGCCATTTGGTGAAGTGGTCAATTAGGTTCGTTGGATTTTAAACTAGGGGCTTTGTTACATGTATTTTTTCTCAAGTCCTCCTGATGGAACACATCCAAGTCAAGCCATTTGGTGAAGTGGTACATTAGGTTAGTCATTTTTAAACTAGGAGCATTGTTATATGTTTTTTTTTTCTCATAGGAGCCAATGCTTACATAAAAACACATGTAATGTATTTCAGTTAGAACACTGACGGTACATTAACAGAAAAGCCACCCTAATATAGTTCCAAATCAAGGATCATTGCCCTTTACATTTTCAGTTCACATATCAATTGATTTTTTACTTCCACAAAAACATTTACATTTACAGAAAATCCACCTAATATAGCTCCAAATTAAGGTCCGTTGCCTATTACATTTTCATTTCACATGAAAAGATACTTTGCTCCCACACAAAACACAGGTAATGTATTACAGTTAGAACACTGTGAGGGTACACCTACAGAAGACCCACCCTAAGACAGTTCCAAATTAAGCACCCTTGCCCTTTAAATGTTCAGCTCACATATCAATTGACTTTTTATTTCCACAAAAAACACAGGTCATGTATTACAGATAGAACACTGTGAGGGTACATTTACAGAAAACCCACTCAACAACACTTCCACATTAGGCACCATTGTCCTTTACATTTTCACTTCACATTTTAAGATTTTTCTTCCCATGCTCCCTACGCTTTGAGGACCATACACTTGGAAACAGATAGCCCAGGGAAGGCTTTCCCTGGTACTTTGCATTTTGTTCTACTGAGCGGCTGATGCAAAGGGCTTGCAGCAAAGCAGGACACCAATCAGAACTAAGTGGACACCGGGGCGCAAACAGTATTTCTTTTACTTTACCCACAAATGAGCAAGGGTGGGAAGGCTGCATGGACTGGAATCAACAACAAGCAAGAGGGTTAAGAACAAGATCTCTGTGCTTCAGTTTAAGATTATTTTATTCCAACCTGATGCAGGTTCGAGGCAGTTGGGTGCTATGTTTACATGCTTTTCTGCCAGGAACCAATTCTTACATTAAAACACAGGTTATGTATTATAGTTAAACTCTGTGAGGTTACACTTACAGAAATCCTACCCTAACACAGCTACAAATTAAGCACCATTGTCCTTTACATTTTCATAACACATATACAGGTGTTTACTCCCGCACAAAACACAAGTAATGTATTACAGTTAGAACACTATGAGGGTACATTTACAGAAAACCCACCCAACAACAGTTCTGCATAAAGCGTCTTTGCCCTTTACATTTCATTTCGCATGTTAAGATTTTCTATTTCCTCATATCCTCTGCACTTTCGAGACCATACATGTGGGCACAGATTGCTGTGGAAGGCTTTCTCTGGTATTTTGCATTTTTTTGTTTGACTATTAGGTGGCACTTTTACCGCTTATAGGCCAAACCTATTGCATTAGAGTACAGATAAGGAAACATGGCATATCAGGAGGGACACACTGTTAGAGGCAGAATCACATGCAGTAACCGTTGGGAACACTACATGCAATTAAGACTACAAGTGTCAGTACAATTTCACCTTTGATACAAGCCGGTACTACACAGTTATGTGATAGCAGTGGCTGAGCAGCCAGACTTATCTCAAGAGTTGAGTGAGCAGTAGAAAAAGTTACACAAAAGACCAACAAATACAGTGATTCAAATACACATTTACTCAAGGTTTCTTGGTAAAAGAATATACATGTATTTACACAGTCAGTTTGAAAACATTACACTAGCAAGAGCAGCTCAATATCATACACTAATACACTACTAAATAAACAACCAATAAGTTACTGAACAAGTTCAGCTCCCCTGAAGTGGGAGCAAAATGGCACTTCAGATACTTTAAGAAGGGGTAAAAAGACAAGGTTATAAGAATCAATAGCACACATACGTGCATAGGCAGGGCAAAGGGTTTCAGTAAACTACAACCAGCAATTCAGTTCATAGGCCTGAGCCAAAGTCAATGGTTCAGAGTCTTTGTATAGGATAGCACACTTCTGGTAGAAAACGGTTAAGTCTTTGCCACAGATTTATGAAGAATTTGACTAGCCGGAAAGTTAGTTGAATGTTTAGGGAAGGACAAGCCTTCGAAGTTGGGAAACTTTCACAAACTTTCTCAGTTGCCGAAAAGATTTCCGGACTGCGTTTCCACAGTAGTTTAAAGTGAAGAAGAGCTGTAGCCGAGGCAGTTGTTCCTGGCGGTTTGAGCCAATCTCGCTGTTCCTGAGCTTCAGTCGAGGGGACAAGAAGGAGGACGTCGGGAGGTTCCTGCACTGCCCAGGAAAGAGGCCACAAGCTTGGCAAAACATTGGTTTAAGGTGTGAGTGCCTTAAAATCCACAAACTGGTTTCCTTCCCACTGACTATCCGGTTTTCAACAGCACTCTAAAGAAAATTTGACCAGGATGGAGACGATGTGCAGGTGGCTTGTGAGTTGGTTGTTCTCACCAAACTCAAGGGAAGAAGTTATCCTTGAAGGGCTTCTCTGTCGATGGAGTTTCAGGCAATTCGGACCTGCAGAAGGGCTTCACCAGTCGTTCAGGAGTTGCAGCAGTCCTCTTCCTTCAGCTCGTCTTCAGTTCTTTCGTTCCAGTGGTCGACTCTGCTTTCCAAGTACCGGAGACCTGCTTTTAAACAGTTTTCCCCCATTCATTCCAGCCTGGCTGTCACTCACACAGGAGGGTGGCTATCCTGCCGGGCAGCCAGCCGGCCAATCACGCCAGAGTGCATTCAGGCCTCCTAGGAGACTAAGCACAGGGAGTTTCAGGCTCCTCCCTCACATCCTATCCACCACAGACACCCTGGCACAAGAGAAGGGCTTCAGCAGTGAAGCCCGCCAAAGGCCAACGAACAAAGGAACTGAACCTGGTTTGGTGTGCAGAGACAAACACAAGAACGACCTTTCCTAAAAGAAAATGCGAAAAAAGTTAACCAGAGTCTGTTTTTACAGATATGTCTTGAGCGCCGTATTGAAAAACACGGCTGACCCGATTTTTAGCTTCCGTTGTTCGCGGTCGGGAAAAATCATGGTAGTTTGATCTAAACAACTGCCACCAGCCATTTATAGTAGGAAAGGGTAACATTTGACTGTTACAGGAGTGTTTTGACTCAGGGGAAGCTAGGCAACCCACAAGCACATTATAGGAAGATAGTGTGTGCTGGGTCTGTAAATTTAAAGAGACTAGTAAAGTCAATTACCTCAATTAAACACGAGGCAGCCATTGAAACTATAGACTATGTATTCCGTGGGGAAACTGCTTCACATTACCACTACGTGACCATGCTGAAAGAAATGCTGACAGTAACTTTGCAAAACAATGTCTTCATATTTGACAAAAGAAACTTTAAGCAGAAACAGGGAGTGGCCATGGGCATTAAATATGCACCGGCTCTTGCAAACCTCTTCATGAAGACAAATATGTCTATAAGGACGCAATTGCTCAAGATAAAATGGTGATGTGGACAAGATTTATCGACGATATTTTACTCATCTGGAATGGGAGTGACCAAGAATTATGTGAATTCAGAAATTGTCTTAATAACAACACAGAAGGGATTTTCCTCTCAGGACCATCTAGTAATACCAGCCTCGATTTCCTAGATCTTACAATATATGTGATGGATGGTAAATTAATAACCAAAACCTTCTGAAAATCTACTGAGGCAAATTCAACCCTATTTGCTACAAGTTGCCACCAAAAAACAGTAATCAATAACATACCAAAAGGTGAATTTGTGAGAGCCAGGAGAAATTGCGGTAGCACCAGTGATTTTAAAGAGGAATGTGACCTTTTGAAACACAGATTCCATAAAAGAGGCTACAAAAAGAAATTCATAGACCCGGCACATGCAAAAGTTAATGCTATGAACAGGGATACAACCCTATTACAGGACTGCAAACGACCGGAGGCACCTAATAAAGTCAGCTTTATTACAACTTTCTCACATGACAATTTTGAAATTAGAAAAATCTTGAACAAGAACTGACATTTGCTTCAACTTGATGATCACCTCAAAGATCATATTGATGATAAACCCAAATTAATTTTCAAAAAAGCTAGATCTTTGAGAAATATTCTTAGCCCATCGCTACTCCCAAATTTTCCCACAACTAATGTAGACTCCTGGTTACCAAGGACACCCACAGGATTCAGGAAATGAGGATCTTGTGGTATGTGTAAATTAGCACATCAGAAGACAGAGACTTTTTCAGACTCAAGAGGGACAACCTTCATGATCAAAGATACCATCAACTGTCGCAGTAAATACATTGTGTATGCCATTATATGCACATGTGCGCGCATATATATTGGGAGTACCATAAGAGAACTTAGGTACAGAATACGTGAACATATATATGCCATGAGTAAATCTGACTCAACATTACCACTTGCACTACACTGGCAAACCAACCATCAATTGGATGACAAAATGAATGTGAGGTTTATCGGACTAAGGCAGGCTTCTTTGGGCGAAAGAGGAGGGAATAGAGAAGTCCTCCTTCGTCAGATGGAAGCTCGTATAATTTGTAAATTCAGAGCGACTGAATTTGGCCTGAACCAGGATCATGAGATGGCATATTTTCTCTAAGAACTTTTTATTGAAACTGTCTCAATTGACTCATAACTTGAATTAGAACTTGCATTTTTGTTGACCAATACTCACTATACCTAAAACGGTTTTGATTTCCCCTATTGTGTAGCTCAATTTGACGTAACAATTATTATCAATGACAATTTACTGGAGAATGATGTGTGATTAGATACTTCTGAATTATCCAATACTTGAATCATATATAAATAGGGCATGTGTCCAGTCTACCCCACTGATCGACTATACTTTCTTGATGTATGCCCTTTTATCACTGGCCACATGGCTGATTACAGCCATCTGGTCCTGTGATACACAGTGACTGGAAAGTAACTGTGCACAATTCTAACATAACAGCTCCACACAACTCGTAAAAATATTTAATGAGTTATGAATCAAAAACATTTTTCAATTTCTGCAACATTAAGGTAATAAAAAGAAAAAAGAAAAAAGAAATAACCTTAGCCCCATGAGAACCTTGCGAAACATTCCATATCTCTGAAGTAACTTCTTTTATACAAGAACTACAAACATGGCGCTAGTTACGTTTGCCTGACTTCATGGACAGGACTCAATAGAAACAGAGGTAGGACTAGGGTTGCCAAGACAACCTTTTGTAAATTCAGGAGAGGTAGCATTGCAGACTAGCAGAGACGTCAGGACACTGTGTGCATAGCCGAAGGTAAGCTGCAGCATTTATCCTTCCTTTATCCCGCTGGCTGTTAAACTAGATACCTTAATTTCATGCTTACGAACGCTGCCCGTCGAACGGCTGTATTTCCAACCACGACGGTGCCGTGATTAGATTATATTAAATTCTAACCGTACGAGTGTATGTACATCTTTGATGGCTGTTGCACGGCAACAGAATAGAAAATGATTTTCCGCTTTCAAAATAAATTGAATGTTCCGTGCTTAGATGGTGCACAGCAACAAAAATTGGAACTGATGTTCCGTTTCCAAAATAAATAGAATGGCTCTATAGCACATGCAAATATTGGTAATCAGCTTTTTTACTGTGCCCGGTTTCCTATCCGGTGTCTGCACGGATTTATTACTTTTGAATCCCCTATTTAGAACCGGTAACATGTTGGGCTAACTTCTAAATTTCAGCACCAAACTGACCGGGTGACAAAATCTAATCCAGCATCCTTCCGCTAGCATTTTTACCTAACTCATATATATATTCTTAAGCGAATGCTATTTAAGAAATGCAATGTTATCATTTATCATTTATTTACATAACAACACGATGCGGCGGACTTTAATGATATGTGGGCGCTTTGAAACTTTCTCATATACACATGTTTCTGCAACCGCCATATACCTTCATGACATCTTGGTATGCTCTCAAAACAGGGGGATTTATCCCATGACTTACTGTGCTACCGACTGAAACTAATGATTTGGAATGGAGGTAAGGCCTCTATGGGCATAATTCCATACCATTTATTTAAAGGATACATGACATTGTGTTTATAAGACTTAAAGACCCAATTTAAGAGTGTCTACTAATGGTTTGTTTTTATCTTTTTGGTACCTTCATTTTTCCATTTTTTTATTTTTCGACAATCTGTTCTTTTTCCACTTACCTTCAACTTCCTCCCCTTCCCCCTCCCTATTTTTCTGTGATTACACTTTAATTTGCTCATTTGATCTCATGAACTGCTTTGATATTTGTTCTACCGTTCACTATGATGTTTGGAAATGTGTACTTCATGAACTATTTGCAGTTCTGTTATCAGCCCTGATTTGAGAAAGACACTAATGTGTCGAAACACATGTTATCCAAAAGGGCACCAAAACTATTAAAAGATTTTGTGAATTATCAATACCACTGTGACACAGTTCCTTAGTGTGGAGCATTTTTCTTTAACAGTTTTCTTAAGGGGTGGGGGTCAGAAGCCCCTTTCTGCCCCACACCAACTGCGACACCATCTTGAACTATAAACACTAACCTGGCGCACAGAAAAGTTCTTGGTTGGTACAAAACAAAACCCCACCTTTGTAGCCTAAAGTCAATTTAACTTTACATGCTCTGGGAGACAGCAGTCAGTCCCAGAGAAGGTATTTAAACCTTGGGAAGTGTGAAAGACATCCCTGTGTCACTGCACTGAAGGTGCTGTGTGACACACAGACACGGATTATGCCTATGGAGTTGTTTTTAAGCTTCATAACCAAAGAACACAAAAGTAAAACACACAAAAAAATACATGGAAGAGTGGGGAAAAAAGTGGGAAAAAAGGCTCGCACTCTTCCGAGGTAAAAACATAAAATCCTAGAAATCCAGCAAAGTTGCGGGGGGTCTCAAAAGGTAAGGGAAATTAGCACATGTTGAGAATTCTCCCTAACACACACAGCATGAAGGTGTTTCGTTATTAGTCCACCAATTGACTTCCCATGGCCATGCTAATCTCTATGGCCATCCCCACCCAGTTCTTGCCTTTCCTGCCCAAAATACCTCCTCATGAGAACTCTTTGAGCTCGCTTTAATCAAGTCTTAGCATCAAAGTTTGTCTGCTGTTGTAATGTTCACTTCTTTTGTCTTTCTGTACGTTTTCAGTTTAATTAAACATCCTTCTGTTATGTATTCCGCATTGCAAACTCCTTCCCAGTTTAGAATGGTATGACCTCACTGCCTTCCATTGTATAGAATTGTTAAGGTTCAACTGGTAGGAATGTTAATAGGCAGTTGAGTGAGAAGAACTGAAGAGTGTTGCCGCAGTCTTCCATTGGTGATGATTTCTTAATAAGCGTACCTGTCACCTTCTGAGCTTTCCTGCCTTGCATCAGCATTATTATATTGGCGACGAGCCATCCTGACTGTGGCAGAGGAAAACGGTTGGACAGGACACAAAGAGTAACTGGGAGAGAGGAGCTGTTACACAGGCCTTTGCAGAGCCAGAGTTGCTGGTCCACTTGCAGTCTATGATGCGGGGACTTGCATGGACTGGCAGGGTGTCATGGTTTCTTGTGGCAGTGCTTCCTGCTGTTTGGTGCGCTCGTACTTCGTGTAGGAGAAGGAGGTGCATGAGGGCGTGCCGGGACAAGGTGTTTGGCCATATCGTCATGAACAGCAAGAAATGAGTACATGGGGCAAAAGGGGGGCTGATTTGGGAGGCGGAACAAGGCCAGTCCTGCAAGCTATGCACGAGAGTTAATGCTTCCAGCGTGTGTGGCCGACAGTGGTTTCAGAGGAAAGGACCCACAATGTTGCTGTGTGTACGGCCATCTCGGCTGTAGTCAGGTTGCCACACAACCCATAAGCAAAGCTCTGTATGCAGCTGTTTGCAGGAGTGGCAAATTCATTTAAAGTGTGTGGGTTAGTGGCGCACACATAATGTGATGAATTCTGCAGAGTCATCACCAGATCCCAGCCTAAAGTCTTCTCCCATGTGGTCAGGTGAAGGCAGGCCCTACCTAATCTTAACTCTAGGGGTGATATCACAGAGAAGGATCACATGGGAGAAGATGGCTGTCAGGGGTTGCTGTTGACTCTGTTAGGGGAGACACAGAATTCATCTTCTTCTGACGATGAAAGTGAGATCATTCCCAGATACAAAATGTAATGGCATGTTATCAATGTAACGGGCCCTCCCATAAAAATACCCTAAGATCCTGTCATGAAAATTAATTGAAACAGAATAACGTTGAGAAACAGAAATTGACGGTAAGAACCTTGAATTATCATAATTCTGCCTTAATTAAAAATCCTCAATCGAATGTGGAATTACAAACTCTTTATATAAAAACCCTCAGTCTAAAAACTCAGTACATGAAGCAATCTGAATTATCTGAAAGTAACATAGAACAAACTAACGCCACACAATCTTCTATGGACTACATTTCCCATGATGCTAGAAATACTGGGATGAGGAAGTAGGGTTCAGAGGCAATGAGGACTCAGAGCAATGTATATTCAAAGGTGCGGTCTAGTTGCTGCAGGCCAAGGCACCTAAGCCAGATATTTAAATCCCAAGAAGAAGCACAGCAGGGGAACGAAGATGAAGCAGAGGAAAAAGGCCATGGAACTATTAAAGGGCGTGCTAGAGGAATAGCTGAGGAAGCTGAAGCTATCCGAGGAGCAGGAGCAACCACAGAAAGAAGCCCTCCAGCAGAAGCCATCACGAAGGGTGAAGCTGAGCAGAATTTCAGGGTATGTACAGCGGGAAGCAGCGTACGAAGGAGAAGCCCAGCTGAAGAGAAGTACTCCCCGAGCAGCGTATGGTGGACCAGTGAAGCCACGGAAGATCAAGATCAGCAGAGCTCCCAGTGCTCCAGAAGACCTTCACGCTGCTTACCAGAGGTCCACAGAAGCGAGAGAGCAGGCTGAACGCAGGAGGTCTGCCGCAATGCCGGAGAGCGAAAAGGAGCCACTGCAGAGAAACGGCGAGGGTGAATGCGAATGCTAAACACGTAGCGCTCCATACAAAAACCCTGTTACAATGTAACAATTTTGAATACAGAGAGGAGAATGTTTATGACCAGCAGTATACACAGCCAAGAGGCTGTCAAAAGACTTGAAGAAATCTACCAGTGGAGAAAGCCTCTTACCAGTATTACGAACAACCAAGAGGCTATTAGAGAATCATATCAAGGCTACCACTGGGAAACACTCATAACCAGTATTGCCATCAGCTAAGAAGTTGTGGGAAAACCTCAATAAAACAACCAATGCATAAATGCCCATATAAGAGATATACATTTGGGAAAGCTTATAACTCACATTGCCAACAGCCAAGACACTGTGAAAATATACAGAAGCAACAAGGATGCAACTCTTCCTTTTTGGGATCTCAACTGTAGGGAACTTGTAACCCAAACTGCAATCAGTCAAGAGGCTGTCTAGAAGAAATTGAGAGACACTATGAGAATACATCCTCTATGTTTGGTTCTCAGTTTGGTGAATACTGTCACACAAGTGGTCTAGAGACTATACAAGAGGGCAGTCATTGTTCAACCCTCCTACCAAGAGAGATTGGTGTGGAGAATCCTGGAATCAATATTGCCAACACGTTTGAAAGTTGTAGGAGTTTTCTTCCTGGCATGTGAGTACACCAGGAAAGGGCTTATAGTTTTTAGTACTGGCAGGACCAGGAAAGAAGTTGGTTGGAAGAAATATCTTTTGTGGTACAAAGGGTGTATTGAAGAAACCTTTGTTGATTTAAGAGAATTCATTTACTATATTGTTTGTTTGAGAAACAGTGGCATCACTAAGACAAGTTGATTTGCTGTTCTAACAAGAACAATTTATTTCAAGGAGATGTATAAAGATAAGTTGATTTGCTATCCTGACAAAATTAGTTTAATTGAGGAAGGTGTTATATGATATCACAACAATAATTGGTTTGAACATGTGTTTATGAAAGAATGACAATCATCTTTTCAAGAGAGGCATTGTGAAAATCATCATGTTGTTTTGAATTCTCAATTAACCATTGTGGGAAGGACATTCATTGTATTCCAGATAGAAAAACAGTTGTTGGAAAAATCAAAGTTTCTAATATCTTGAACAGAACGCTGTTGATGCAGAACTGTAACCATAGTATTCCTGAATTGTTTCAGGGGAAGGGAGTCCAGCCCCGGTGGCAAGGAGTGCTTTCAAGAATGTTTGCGTTTAATTAAGAGATTGTTTGTTGAATTAAATGTAGCCATATTTCCCTTGTAACATTTTGTTATATGTATTAGGCATGCTAGGTCATTTTTCTTTAGTTTTAGTTTGCTAGGCAGGAACCTCTCTATTAGGATAGGGGAAGCAATTAATTGTTCAAACCTTTTTTTATTTGAATAAATGGTGCACCTTGAGAAAACTTTAACTTTGTGTTTCTTTCGCATTTCTGACCCCTCACTATACTCAAAGGCAAAAGAGAGGCCAATGTATCCAAGCATGATTACTATTGCAATTATGTGCAAGTAAGCGGTTTGCTCAGTTAAAGACGTTTCCAAGCATAATTACTTGCACTATAACATGCAGGCCACCAGGGTGCTTAGTTAAGGATTTCCGAACTATGAAATCACACTTTCAAGGTAACTGATAACATTTCACTTTTGAAGCCCAGCATGGCAAACATTCCTGGGCCAGCCTTATTTTAATCCAGCCTGGTGAACCATTTATAAAGTGGAAGGATTACAAGGAAGACTTCCTCAAATTTGTGCTGGCCGTGTATGGGACAAAATATGCAGTGGAGTGGAAGGATGCCTTGTTTTATCGCTCTCTTGATCATCCAGGTCAGGAAGTGGCTTAAAAGGCTCCCGGGGCCTGCTCAACCTCCTGATTTGGCAACATGGAACAGTTTCAAGATTAGTATTGCCAAGCTGCATAAGCACTACAAAGTCAGGGAGAACAAGATTTTGGCAACGTATCATTTCAGGACTCGTGAGCAGAAGTGTGGTGAAAACATAGAATATTTTGTCACCACCATTAGAGGCTTGGTAAGGAAATGTTGGTTTGGTCATTGTCATGACGAACACATTCGAAATCAACTACTGATCAAGTCCTCTGACAAAATAAGAGAGGAACTGTGGAAGGAGAGGGATCCCAAATGTGGAGAGGACAATTGAGATCGCTAAACAGGCCAGACACACCGCCCAATGCATTAAGCAGCTCAGCACTCAGTCAGTCAAATCCACTGCAGAGAAGGATTCTGGAGGGGTTTGTGCTATTTCAAGGACAAGGAGTCAATGTCTAGGGGGTAAAAAGACCAGCAAAATGAAGAGTGGAGGGCCAAGAACTTTGGTCATAGAAAAGAGAGCTGGGATTCACAAAGGCAAGGGTGGAGGCAGACTGATTGCTCTGGTGACCTGCATCAGAAGAAATGTCTCAGATGCAGGAGGTCCCAGCATTTCACAAATTCAAGATGGTGTACTGTAGTATATATTCAATGCTGTATGTGGGTGATGAGGGGCCAGCTAGCCAAATACTGCAGTATGTCTATCAAGACTGGGAGTGTGCAAGAAATTGATTGTGGAGATTCTGATTCAGATTCTGAAATTCTTGGAGATGTGACAGTGATTCAAGTGGTGAATGCAGTGATGGGGACAAAGTTAAAGAAATCCAGGTTGTTGATCAGGCTCAATGGCGTTGAGGTGTTATTGTTGATTGACAGCAGTGCTGATTACAATCTAATTGGTAAGGACTCTTGGGAATTGAAGTTTAGTCACTGTATTCTTAAAGATGATAATGTCAAAGCCAAACTCGACCCCAGCGCTAGACTACCTGTCTATGCATCTGTGGTGTAAGCTACAGAGTCATAGTGCCACATGTGTGATGCGAAGGAGGGGACTTGTAGTACCAGCAATGCTGACATTTCATTGTGGGATCTGTGGATTTTTAAAAATAAGGTGGGGAAGTTTATGCCCACGATTAAACTTAAGCAAGGTGCAGTTCCTTTGGTAACAAAACTAAGGACTGTAACATAGGCTTTGAGGAAAGAAGTGGATGTTGAGCTGGAACGCATGGTAACTGAAAGAGTGATTGAGCCGACGGAAGTCTCTGAAAGGGTGAGCCCAATTGTTGTGGAGAGGAAAGCCAATGGGGCAGTGAGGCTATGCATCGATTTGAGGGAATTGAACAAGAATGTCATCGCTGAAAAGTTTCCATTGCCCAAAATTGATTAATTGATATCAGATCTTTCTCGAGTCAGGGTATTTTCTTTACTTGATTTAAAGGCAGCGTATCATCAGGTTCCTCTACATCCTGACTTGTATGATTTGACCACATTACTCATTACTCATCTGGGCATGTTTAGATGTATGCCCTTTGGGTTTGTGTCAGCGGACAGCATTTTTCAGAGAGTAATACACACCTTACTTGGTGATTTTTCTGGAGTCACGTTCTACCAGAATGATATTTTGATCCGTGGGTGCAATTTGGAGGATCATGAACGCAAGCTACACCTCATCCTAAAGAAGTTTGATGAGGCTAGCCTCACTTTTACGTTGGAGAAGTGTCACTTTCAGAAGAGTTAGGTTGAATATCTTGGTTGCAATTTGTCAGGCGCAGGCATCAGACCCAAGACAAGCACAGGTAAAGTGATTGTGGAGATGCCTACTCCTAAGACAAAAATGGAAATGTCCTCATTTTTGGGGCTGGTTCAATACTATGCAAAGTTTATAAAAGGGCTGGCAAGTAAAACAGGGGAGCTTAGGAAGCTCACAAGGAAAGGTGTGTGATTTGATTGGTCTCAGGAGTGTGACAGAGAATTCAGGTTTGTCAAGGTTGTGCATTGTAGTGGCACCTGTACCCAGCAGTTTCAAAGGCAATCTAAAGTCCATAGTTCATACTGAGTGATTGGGGTCTAGGTGCTGTTCCTATGGAGGAAGATGTCAATGGGGATGAGTACACTAGGGTGCTTTTGTCTAGGACGCTAATAGATGTGGAGAGGAGATATTCTCTGATTCGGCAAAAAGCATTGGCTGTGATATGGGCCATTATGTAATTCAGAGTGTATCTGTGGGAGGACGTTCACGGTGAGGACTGCTCATAAGCTGTGTGAAGGCATCATGAAGTAAGATAAAGACAACAAATTCAATGTTAAAAACAAACTGATTTATTAAAGTAAATGTTAGGATGATAGAAGGCCTACCTTGTCCTACGCTAAGGTGGGATTGCCCTAACTGAACAAAACTAAGGTACATCTGAGCCCAAGTGTTCAACCTAAGAATGTGTCTGTGTCCAAAACCTATTATTTCCCTCACAACTAAAGCTAAACAACATGTAGGGATGTCAATAATCAAAGAAATAGTGTTCAACATAAAGTTCTGAGCTTCTTCCAGCTCTTAACCTCATCATCAGCTCCCCTTCCCCAATTTCAAAACAATTCCCAAAATTCTTAAGATTGCGATTCTCCAGGTCCAGGCAATATAGTTCCATACAAAGGAAGTGGGGTATACCAGGTAAGTATGGGCACTGTGGCTCATGAGTTAAATAGAGACTGTACTTAGGAAGTGCTTGACAGCTTCAGATGATGGCACAGTTAGGCTAACCACTGCCTAGCGTGTTGCTACAAAGAACCATGTGTGTGCCAAAATCAATGCGCGTGTACAGATGTAGATTACTTGAAATGTGATGGTTATCAAATAAAGAAAGGAGCAATTGTTCAATTTATTTAGTAATTTATTTTGTGTCTTCTTGCCCTTCTTGCCAAAAATGTGTTTCGACCTTTGAGGTCTTTTTCACGGCAATTTGATAAAGTATTTTTCAAGGCAATTTGAAAAAGTAAGCATCTAATTTAAAAGAGACATTGGATCATAAGAGATTGATTAACAGAGTCATTAAATCATAAAATGTTCATTCAATCACAATAAAGGAAAAGAAACAGATAATAAAGTAGTCTTGCCCATCCATCAGGGACCCCCACAATCAGTGAATCAATGCCACAAATAAGATATTACATTTAATACACCATAAATGAAAGATAATTGATACAATAAGCCAATCAATGAAAGCGAGAGAAGATTGGGAAGGGAAGGGACAGAAAATGAGAAAATAATTGTTAGAGTTTCATCGGTTACGGTGATGTAGCAGCAATAGTTAATACAAGAATTTGATTTGTACTTTTACTAGATCATTCTTAGGGCAAAGAAACCCTGTAAATACTTATTCTTATCCCTATTATTCTTGAAAAGTTAATTTTGCCATGGCTTTATCTGCCAGTGCTATGATTGGAACAAAATAGTGCATGTTCAAATGCAAGACGAAATTGTAAGAGTGCCCAATGGAATGCAATATTATGACCACATTGCTCACCAGTATCTGCGATAGTGTTCCTTTAGTACAATTGATGCCGCCATCACTTAATGTACCAGAATTTTTGACAGATTTCATTATTCAATGATTTGCTCTACATAGCACTGAGAACAAACCAGTCCATGCTCTCCGGAGCCCGAAGCCAGATCCTCATGATATTACTTAGATCATTAGTCCTAAAGTACTCACCCTGCGGGGAACTGTGTGCTGGTTGGAAATGCGTTTTTATTGTTCTCCACTCGGATGTGACTAATTCTTGTATTTTCATAAAAGTTGCGCTGAAATACCCGAATACGTTGAGCATGAGAAAAAATACTTCTATTTGGGAATGCTAGAGGCATACATGTTTGGTCATTTCCAATAAGAATGCAAGTTTTTTTTAATAGATTTTGCATGTGACGTTCATGTTTCATTGTGTATAATATGGCTCCCCCAATATGATGCGATCCAAGATTATTACTTGAGTCCTCTTAAGTAAACATGGACAGCATGTAACACAATTAACGTTACGCAGAGTTCTGATATCTTTATGCTTATTCTGTTGAACGAGCCAAATACTTGAGGAATGGAAGTATATTCCTATTAGGAAACATGGTGGGCTAACACGTTAACTCATTCCAATATGAGTGCAAGCATTGTGCTCCTTATAGTGGACGCATAAATCGTTCATAATCACTTGTGTAATAATATATGGCTCACCAAATAAAGTGTAATCCGAGATTGGTGTTCTGATCCTGTGTTATTAAGCGTCCGATTTTCAGAAATAATATATGGATCCTCTTGAATAATTGTGGACGACATTTGCCCCAGTTACAAATGCAAGGCCAGCCCTCAATTCATAGACTTACAGATTAAAGGTAGATGTGCAGTTGTTTCGGGTCCCTACTACGACAGACCCTGCCATCGTCTGGCATCCACGTGTTTTCTAACGCGGGTGCCATCTTAGATTCTGTTTTATTCATAGCGTGCCGGGTGGTGTGATGTAGGTTCCCCATATCTCCAGACCACATCAGTGTAAACAGTGTTGGAAGACTATGTTGCAGAGATTTACAGTATAGAAGCCTGCCTTTTGCACACCCTACTATGGCATAATATATTGCATTGCAAGAGACATGTTACACAGCAATTCCCTGTTTATATAAGTCAA
The DNA here is from genome assembly GCF_040938575.1 of Ambystoma mexicanum. NCBI lineage: Eukaryota > Metazoa > Chordata > Amphibia > Caudata > Ambystomatidae > Ambystoma > Ambystoma mexicanum. The sequence continues at coordinate 494,927,670 of NC_090940.1, read as the reverse complement.
ATTAGTTCATTAGGGCCTTAGCAACAGCCTGAGCTGTAACAGTCTGCATAGGTATAGCTTCAGGAAACCTAGTAGCATGGTCTACTACAACCAGGATAAACCTGTTTCCTGAAGATGTGGGAGGACTAATGGCCCACCAATGTCGATTCCTACCCTCTCAAAAGGAACTCCCACCACTGGGAGAGGCACCAAGGGTGCCACATTCTTGGCTCCATTCTTGCCAGAGGTTTGGCAAGTGTGACAGCTCCTACAGAACTTATCTACATCAGACCCCAACTTAGGCCAGTAGAAATACAAAGAAAACCTTTCCTTGGTCTTCTTAAAACTTAAGTGACCAGCCAAAGGTATCTCATGGGCTAACTGTAGGAACTTGAGTCTGCTTTCAAGAGTCACTACAAGTCTTCTGTAGTCGCCTGGGATAGACTCAGTCGGTTCACTGTAGAAGAGGCCATCTTTCCAGTTCAACCTATGCTTCCCTGGCTCTTGCCCATCCAGCTGGGAAGCTGCCTGTTGGTGAAAACCTTCAAGAGTAGGACACTCTCCTTGACCTCTGCTGAAGTCTGCCCTACAGGGTCCACCTTCTGCCAGTAAATACTGCAGCTCAGGATGGACTGCAGGATCCAGATCTCCAAGAGAAGCAAGGTCCTCTTCCAGCTCTGATTCCTCAGCAGCTGATTCAACCACACAAGGTTGCTCCACACACTCAGCCTCAGCTGGTGGAGGGATCACAGGTGTGATCTTGGACAGTCCTCTCAGGGATGTCCTTGTTGGTAGCACAGGTGTGCTGGCTGGTTTCTTCCAGGAGGTTTTAGGTTGCCTCTTTTCCTCCTTCTTGATAGAAATTGGAGTCAGTAAGTCCTGTGGAGTGGGAGTTTTAGTTTCCTCTATAATCTCCTCTGGAGTGCCCCTTAAGGTACTCTCTATGGCCTTCCTAGTCTGCTCCTGTTTCCTTTTGCTGGGAGGCCTGGGGGTGCTTGATACAACTCCAAGAGGTGTTAAGTCATTCCCCAACAGGACTCTCCCAGGTACTTCACTCTGCACACTTACAGGTATCTTGACAGTCATATCATTACACTGGATAAGACCTGGTAACTGTGGTAGCATTTGGACAGGGCCTCCAGCAATCTTAGTTAAGATTGTGGGTGCCTTAGCAACATCCTCAACCTTGAAAAATGATTCATCAACTACAGTTGTGCTGGCCTCAGTGTCTCGAATGGCAGGGGTCTCCTGACCATTGACAAGAACACTGTCTTTGTAATACTCTTTAGTATTATCTGGGATAGAGTTGTACACATCTAAATTCTGTTGTTCCCACAGATCCAGGGATACTAAAGAGACACCGGCTGAGACTTTCATGGGTTCCTCAGCCAGTAGGTGAACGTTTCCACTTGTCATTGGTACTTCATCCACTGGGGAGAAGGCTAGGGAGACAGTGTGGACCCCTGAAGGTTTACCCTTAGATCTGGGATCCCCTTTCACATGGTCAGTTGACTCACAAGCATAACATTTACCATTTGTTCTGACCTCCTTCTGGTTTGTCCCTAGGTACACTAGCCTGATTCGGTTTTCCCTGTGGTTTACCCTTGTTATGTTTGTGGCCCTCTTTTGAACTGGAGGTATTAGAATTCTCTTTGTTGTCTTTCTTGTACTGCTTCCCCTCATCCTTCTTCTGAGTTGCCCCAGAATCCTTGTGAGTAGCCATGTTGGCAACCCACAAGTCAGCAGCCTTTGCTAACTTCTTTTGATCAATTTCCTTAGTCAGCCAAGTGTTTTCTCAGCTCAGGAGAGCAGGCATCATAAATAGACTCCAACATGAACAGATTTCTCATACCTTCATAAGTGTTCACTCTGTAACCCTTAACCCAACCATCTAAGTTTTTCAAACATTCAATCACCCAGGTAGTCCAAGGGGTACCGTAATGCTTTTCGAGGGCTCTAAACCTCTTAAGATACTGAGACAGGGTCTTCCCAAATCTAGCTATCAAAGCTAGGTTCACCGTTTCATACTCCTTTCTGTCTATATCCCCCAACTCCATTACCACATCAGTTGCAACAGGGGGTAGTCTAGAAATAAGCCAAGGAATCAACTGATTCCCTGTAATGTTTTGAATCCCATGGTTATATTCAAAAGCAGCCAACCAATCCAAAATATCAAGATTAACTTCATACATACTTACTGCATCTTTGGGCATGCAGGCCTCTTAGGACTGGAAGACCTAGAAGACTCTGGGAGAGAACCAGTTTCAACAGACTCTTCATGTTTGCATTCAGTTTGAGCTTGGATTCTTTTAAACTGTAACTCAAGTCTCATTCTTTCTAAAGAGACAAATTCAGGACTTGGGCCTCATCACAAGTCTGGCGGTAACCCTTAAATTTGGCGGTAGCGCTATTACCACCGCATTTAAGGGTCCACCAGATCAGGGCCTTGGCGGATTTCTCCCCAGCTCTGAGCTGGGGGGAAATCTGCCGAAATGTCGCGCTCTTACCGACAGCGGGAAATCTGCCGGCGGTATGAGCGCAAATTTTCCCCATTGAGCCCAAAGAGGAATGGGGAATTCCCGAATGGGCTCAATGGGGAATGGGCAATACCCGTTCCGCCGAACCCGTGATGCGGCGCTATTAGCCCCGGGCGGTTCGGCGGTAGGGCTATTAGCGCCGGCGCTAATAGCGCCGGCGTTACCGCCCAACTCGTGATGAGGCCCTTAATGTTGTACCTGGTGGGGTCCCTGTGGTCAGAGGTTGAGGCCCATGAGCAGGTTGAGGTAAAACAGGGCCTACATTTGAAGACTCTTCTTCCTCATTTAACTCATCCATAACATTTTTGTTATTCTCAGAAACATTATCATCCTCATCAACATTTTTTACATTTACTGCAGGTATGTGGATTCAGACGCACTCCTCAGACTTTGGTATTCTAACACCTTTTCTATCAATTCAACCTTTTTGCCTTTTACAGTGAGATTCCTAGCTTTACACATATTTCTCAATTAATCAACATTTAAGGTCACCAGGGTCTCCTGTCTCTAGCTTTCCATATCAGTCATGATAAAACAATTGCTTTACTAGTGTTGCTTTGCCTTGGGAGGATTACTTGTGTTGCTTTGCCTTGGGAGGATTACTTGAACAAAAGTAAAAGTAGCACTCTAAATGTAACAAGAATACTTAATCCCACCACTGCCTCCAGTCTTAGGCAGAATCACCTGCAGTACCCTTTGGGAACACTACAGGTAATTAGGACTACAAGTGTAAGCACAATTTCACCTTTGGTACAAGCCTGCACTACACAGTAAAGTGGTAGTGATGGCTGAGCAGCCAGACTTATCTCAAAAGTTTAAGTGAGCAGTAGAACAAGTTACACAAGGGACCAACCAATACAGTGATTCAAGTAAACACTTACTCAAGGTTTCTTGGTAAAAGAATATACATTTATTTACTCAGTCAGTTATAAAACATTACACTAGCACAGGCAGCTCAATATCACACACTAATACACCACAAAAATCCAACCATTAAGTAACTACACAAGTTTAGTTCAAAAATGAAGTGTGAGCAAATTGGCACTTTAGATACTTAGAAATGGAGGGAAAAGATAAGGTTATTAGAATAGACAGCCCAAATACAATCATAGGCAGGGCAAAGGGTTCAAGTTAAATACAACCAGCAATTCTTCTCAATGGGCCTGGGCCAAAGTCAATGGTTGAGAGTCTTTTGTATAGGATAGCACAGTTCTGGTGTATAACGGTTAAGTCTTTGTCACAGATTTTTAAAGGATTTGGCGAGGCGAAAAGTTTGACGAATGTTCCGGACCACGATTGCACAGTACCTTTTAAATGAAGAAAGCTCTAGCTGAGGCAGTTGTTCCTGGCAGTTCGAGCAGATCTCGCTGTTCCTGTGCTTCAGTTATGGGGACAAGAAGGAGGATGTCGGGAGGTTCCTCACTGCCCAGGGAAGAGGCCAGAAGCTGAAGCAAGACATTGGTTTAAGGTGCCTTACAGTCCCCCTGCTTTCCTTCCCTCTGGCTATCCAGTTTGTAACAGCGCCCTGCTACAAATTCGATCAGAATAGGACGGTGTCCAGGTGGCTTGCAAGTTGGTTGTTCTCACCAAACTCAAGAGAAAAAGTTAACCTTGAAGGGCTTCTCTGTCGTCAGAGTTTCAGGCAATTCGGACCTGCAGCAGGGATTAACTGGTCGTCCAGGAGTTGCAGCAGTCCTTTTCCTTTCTCTCCTCTTCGGTTCTTTCATTCCAGAGGTCGACTCTGCTTTCCAAGTCCCAGAAGCCTGCTATTAAACAGTTTCCCCCATTCATCCTGGCTGTCACTCACACAGCAGGGTGGCTGTCCTTGCCAGACAGCCAGCTGGCCAATCACACCAGAGTGCATGCAAGTCTTCTAGGAGACTAAGCACAGGGAGTGTCGGGCACCTCCCTCACATCCTGTCCACCCCAGACACTCTGGTACCAGAGGAGGGCTTCAGTACAGAAGCCCACCAAAGGACACAAACAAAGGGACCAAACCTGGTTTTGCGGGCAGAGACAAACAAGAAGAACTTTACCTAAAATAAATGGCGAAAAAATATGACCGGAGTCTGGTTAAACAGAAAGGTCTGGGGGCGCCATATTGAAAAACATGGCTACCTCTGATTTTGAGCTACCGTTGTTAGCGGTCACGAAAAATCACGGTAGTTGATCTAAACCACTGCCACCAGCCATTTAAAATAGGAAAAGGTAACATTTTACTGTTACATGAGTGTTTTGACTCAGGGGAAGCTAAGCAACCCATCCAGCACTCTATAGTAAGATAGGGTTTGCAGTGGTCAGTGAATTTAAAGAGACTAGTAAAGTCAATTTAACTTTACATGTCCTGAGAGACAGTAGTCATTCTCAGGGAAGGTTTTTAAACATTTGGGGAGTATGAAAGACACCCTTGTGGCACTGCACTGAAGGTGCTGTGTGACACACAGAAAAAGATTATGCCACTGGAGTTGTTTTAAAACTCCATAACCAAAGAACACACAAGTAAAACACACACAAAATACATGGAAGAGTGGGCAAAAAAAGCTCACACTCTTCCCAGGTAAAAAATGAAATCCCAGAAATCCAGTAAAGTTGCTGGGGTCTCAAAAGGTAAAGGAAATGAGCACATTTGGAAAATTCCTCCTAACAGTAAGCAAGGCTGGTGGGGCTCCGCGGAGGTCACATGTAGGCAAGGCTGGTGGGTCTCCCGGAAGTCACATGTAAGCAATGCTGGTGGGGATCCCTGGAAGTGACATGTATGCAAGGCAGGTGGGGATCTCTGGAAGTAACATGAAGGCAAGGCTGGTGGAGCTCCCTGGAAGTGACATGTAGGCAAGGCTGGTGGGGCTCCCCGGAAGTCACATGTAAGCAAGGCTGGTGGGGCTCCCTGGAAGTCACATGTAAGCAAGGCTTATGGGTCTCCCGAAGTGACATGTAAGCAAGGCTGGTGGCTCTCCCCAGTAGTGACATGTAAGCAAGGCTGTTGAGGTTCCCCGGAATTCACATGTAAGTAAGTCTGGTGGGGCTTGCCAGAAGTCACATATAAACACGGGAGGTGGGGCTCCCTGGAAGTTACAGGTAGCAAAGCTGGTGGGGCTCCCCGGAAGTGACATGGAGGCAACGCCGGTGGGGTTCCCCAGAAGTGACATGTAAGCAAGACTAGTGGGGCTCCTGGATATGACATGTAAGCATTGCTGGTGGGGCTCCCCGGAGGACACATGTAGGCAAGGCTGGTGGGGCTCCCTCGAAGTCACATGTAAGCAAGGCTGGTGGGTCTCCTCAGAAGTCACATGTAAGCAAGACTGGTGGGGCTCCCGGAAGTCACATGTATGCAAGGCTAGTGGGGCTCCCCAGAAGTCACATGTAGGCACGGCTGGGGGGGCTCCCCAAAGTAACATTTAAGCAAGGCTGGTGGGGATACCCGGAAGTGACATGTAGACAAGACTGGTGGGGCTCCCCGGAAGTCCCATGTAAGCAAGGCTCGTGGGACTACCGGGACGTGACATGCAAACAAGGTTGGTGAGGCTCCCCGAAGTGACATGTAAGCAAGGCTGGTGGGGCTCCCCAGTAGTGACATGTGGCAAGGCTGGTGGGGCTCCCCGGAAGTCTCATGTAAGCAAGGCTGGTGCTAGGGAGAATTATCATTCTATGACTAATTTCCCTCACCTAGTGAGTCCCCCAGCAGCTTTGTTGGATTTCTGGAGTTTATTTTTTTCACTTGGTAAGAGTGTGCCTCTTTTTCCCACTCTTCAGGTGTTTTGTCATGTGCATTTCTACTTGTTTTGTGATTTTGGACTCTGGAGCACACCACTCCATGAGCCCAACTTGTTGTGTGTGTTACACAGCACCTTTCAATGCAGTAACACAGGGTTGTCTCTAAGACTTCCCAATGACTCCTTTTCCTGGGGCTGACTACCGTCCCCCAGAAACAGGTAAAGTTGGCATTAACTTTACATAGTCAAATAACTACAGATCCAGTACACCTCATCTTACATGGAGTATTGGAAAGGGTTAATCCTTAGCCCTGTTTATCCGTCCCTCCTGGAGCATTGTTTTGCTCCTTTAACATTTAGACTTGGCTGGTGGCAGTGGTATCTACCCTAACTTTTCTACTGCGATTATACTAGATAAACATGATATTGTTTTAGGCTATTATATTAGCCTCGAACATAAACCCACTTGACCAAATATTCTTTCTTGTGGCTCCGGTCGGGTTTATTCGCCATTCCTTTTTGTTAAAGTCCTTCTTGTGTTTTACTTTGCACGGCAAACCAGGTTTGCCTTCTTTGTTCACCGTCTTTTGGCAGGCTTCTGCATGAAGCCCTTCTCTGGGTGCCTGGGAGTCTAGGTGGGCTGAATGTGAGGGAGGGGTGTAGTCACCCCCTGCACAGGGTATCCTAGGAAACCCAAGTCGCACTTTGCCATGATAGGCTGAGGTGGTTCTCCGGGCTGGACAACCCCTGCTGCGTGATTGACAGACAGGCTGTGTGAATAGGGCATTTTTGCATAAAAGGCAGGACTCTTGGGCTGGAAGTCAGAGTCGCCACTGGAACTACAAGGAACCGAAGAGAAGCGGAGAAGACGACTGCTGCAACTACCCCGTCCCGGTGAAGCCCTGTGCAGTCCTGAGCTATCTACCCTTTGACGACCAGAGAAGATCCAGTCCGGAGTATTCTTCCCTTGAGCCTGGTGGGGTCAACCAGCTCATCTTCCACAGCCAGAGGATCCTCTTCGTGGTCGAAATCGCTGCACACTGCTGTAGTGGTCCGGATAGCCATCTGAAGAGACTCTCCTATTTTAAAGGATCGCACCTTCTATTCACCGTCGCTGCTGCTGGCTTCATCCCTGGGTGGTGCAGACCCCTCCAGATGTCCTCCTTCTCGTCTCGATGACCGAAGCACCAGGAACCGTGGGTCTGCAGGAAACTACCAGGAACAACTGCTGTAGCACCAGCTTCTTCCTTGAATAAGGTACTGTGTTTTGCTTCGAGGAACTAGGGTGAATCCCTTTTCTCCTCATCCAAGGCTTGCCCTTGTCTTCCCTCCTTCTTCTAACTTTTGCTTCCTCTGTTGAGAATATCCAAGTAAGTTGAATCTTGAACTGTCTAACTGTGTGATCCTTGACAACAGGAATCCAATTACACTTGACACTTGCTCCGTCCTATTGACTTTTGTATTTCTGTCAGCAAGTGTTCTCTGGTTCTGTCTGCCTTGACAAAAGTATTGCCTATGATTTTTGCCTCCAACTCTCTCTGGTTAGCCCAGGTGCTAAGTGTGTTTTTGCCCCGGTAACATTTCTTACAGCGGATACGCGTTTCTTTAATACGAACGAGCTGTCGAAAAGTGATTGCGTATTTATTCCCGGTAACGTCTTTTGTTTCACAACACCGGTCGCCAAAACATAAGGTACTTACCTTGAGTTATTCTGTGCCCAGAGAATTGGTTGTTTGTAGTGTATTTTACGTGTGGTTTTTGAATTTATAGAAGTGTTGTGTTTTACTGATGGTTTAAAAATTAATGTACTTATATTTTTTACCTGAAACCTTGAGACAGTGTTTGCTTGAGTCACAGTAATTGTGGTCCCTTTGTGTAATCTCTTCTACTGCTCAAATACTCTTGACATAAGCCTGGCTGTTCCGCTACTGCTACCACTTTAACATAGTAGTACAGGCTTGTACAAAAGGTGAACTTGTATTACCACTTGTAGTCTTAATTGTGTGTATTGGTCCCTAAAGGCACTGCACAGGATTCTGCCTAACACTGGTGTACAGCGGTGAGGATTTGGAAGTAGAGTGATTACACTTGGAGTGCTGCTATTGCTTGGGTTCAACTAACCACAAGTCTAAATACCACAAATTCTGTTAACTAAAGAAATCATGTCAAATAGGAAAATTACAGTGAAGTGGGTCTCTTAAACTATACTGCTGAGGTAATGAGAACCATGTGTAGAGAAAAGATTCTCTGTGGTAAAGGAAATAAATCTGAATTGGTTTCAGAGTTAATGGGAAAACAAAGTTGGGGGAGTGGGTCAGAAGGGCCTACCACTCCAGCAAATGTGGATACTGATGTTTCTGATTCTGAGAGTGTCGAGTTAGAAGAAGTAGATGAGTCCTTGTTAGGAAACCCTACAACTCCCTTACCTGCTCAGCAGAAAGCACAACCTCTGTCCACAGGGACCCCCATAGGTCCTACACTTACTCCTGAGTGTATTGCACTTTGGAAAATGAGACTTGAATTGGAAGTGCAACGTATTGATGCACAAACTGTCATGAAACATCAAGAGTTAAAGCTCAGAGAAATGGAGCTGAACCATGAACTAGAAATGAAGAAATTGTCTTAAGAAAATGCTTCTCTCCCAGAGTCTTTTAGGTCTTCCAGCCCTAAGAGACCCCACATGCCAAAGGAAATGATTGGTATGTATGAGACTAAACTTGATATTTTGGATTGGTTAGCAATGTTTGAGTACAATCATGGGATTCAAGGTATCTCAGGGAATCAGCTGATTCCTTGGCTTTTCTCTAGGCTTCCCCCAGTTGCAACTGATGCTGTAATGGAGTTGGGGGAGGAGGATAAACAGGATTATGAGTGTGTGAAGCTAGCATTAATAGCTAGATTTGGGAAAACCCCTTCCCAGTATCTTAAGAGGTTTAGAACCCTCAAAAAGCATGATGGTACCCCTTGGGCTACCTGGGTGTGTGAATGTTTGAAAAACCTAGATTGTTGGGTTAAGGGTTACAAAGTGAATACTTATGAAGGTTTGAGGAATCTTGTAATGTTGGAGTCTATTTTTGATGTCTGCTCTCTTGAGCTTAGACAGCACTTGGCTGATTCAAAGAAGATAAATCCTAAGAAGTTAGCCAAGGCTGCTGACTTGTGGGTTGCCAACAGGGCTACTCACAAGGATTCTAGGGCAACTCAGAAAAAGGAAGAGGGAAAGCAGTGAAAGAAAGACAACAAAGAGAATTCCAATAATTCCAATCCAAAAGAGGGCCACAAACATAACCAGGGTAAACCACATGTGAAACCGAATCAGGCTAGTGTACCATCTGGTCCCAAACCATATGGGGGCCAGAACAAACCTCCATTCCAGAAAGCATTTGGAATATGTTTTGCTTGTGGGTCAACTGACCATGTGAAAGGGGATCCCAGATGTAATGGTAAACCTTCAGGGGTCCGCACTGTCTCCTTAGCCTTCTCCCAGGTGGATGGAGTACTTATAGCAAGTTGAAACTTTCAGTTACTAGCTGATGAGCCCATGCGAGTCTCTGCTATTGTTTCTTTTGTGTCTTAGGGTCTTTGGGAACAACAGAACTTACATGTCTATAACTCAATCCCAGATAATACTAAAGAGTATTACAAAGATAGTGTTCTTTTGAATGGTCAGGAAACCCCTGCCATCAGAGACACTGGAACCAGCATAAATGTGGTTGATGAAGGTTTTTCCAAGGTGGAGGATGTTGCTAAGGCACCCAAACACCTAAGCAAGTTAGCTGGAGGCCCTGAGCAAATGGTTCCCCAGCTACCAGCTCTCGTCCAGTGCAATGACATGACTCAGAATACCTGTAAGTGTGCAAAGTGACGTACCTGGAAGGGTCCTGTTGGGTAATGACCTAAAAACTCTTGAAATTGTGTCTAGTACCCCGAGGCCTCCCAGCAAAAGGAATCAGGAGTTCACAAGGTCTGCTAGGAAGAGAACCTTGAGAGGCTCTCCTGGGGACATGATAGAGGAAACTATCACTACCAGTCCACAGGACTTACTTACTGCTATTGCGGGACAATAAAAGACAAAGGGGAAACCTAGGTCTGCCAGCAAGAAACCAGCAAGCACCCCTGTGCCCAGAAGGACATCTCCAAGACTGTCCAAAGTCACATCTGTGACTCCTCCACCAGCTGAGGCTGAGTGTGAGGTTCAACCCTGTAGGGTTCAACAAGATATTGACGAATCAGATCTAGAAGAAGATCCTACCCTGGTTGGAGATCTTGACCCTGTTGAACATCCTGAATTGCAGTCTTTACTGGCAGAAGGTGGACCCATTAGGGCAGACTTCAGCAGAGGACAAAGAGAGTGTCCTACTCTTGAGGGTCTTCGCCTACAGGCAGCTTCTCAGCTCGATGGGAAAAAGCCTGGAAAGTATAGGTTGCAATGGGAAGGTGGCCTCTTCTACAGTGAACCAACTGAGTCAACCCCTGGAGACTGCAAAAGACTTGTAGTACCTCTAGTCAACCGACTCCAGTTCCTGCAGTTAGACCACGAGAAACCTTTGGCAGGTCACTTAAGTTTTAAGAAGACCAAGGAAAGGCTCTACCTTCACTTCTACTGGCCTAAGATGGGTTCAGGAGTAGACAAATTATGCAGGTGCTGCCACACTTGCCAAACCTTTGGCAAAAGTGGAGCCAAGAATGTTGCACCATTGGTGCCTCTCACAGTAGTGGGTGTTCCTTTTGAGAGGGTAGGGATTGAAATTGTTGGTCCCCTTGATCCTCCCACATCTTCAGGCAACAGCTTGTAGTGGATCATGCCACTAGGTATCCTGAAGCAATACCTATGAGAACTGTTACGGCACAGGCTGTGGCTAAGGCCCTACTTGGTGTTTTTACCAGAGTAGGTTTTCCTAAGGAGGTGATATCTGACAGGGGATCACATTTTTTGTCCCACTACATGCAAGCCATGTGGAATACCTGTGGAGTCACCTACAAGTTCTCAACTGCCTACCATCTCCAAACCAATGGATTGGTGGAGAGGTTTAACAGAACTATGAAGAGCATGATAGGTGCTTTGGAATAACCCCTTAAAAGAAAGTGGGACCTTCTACTGCCATGCCTTCTCTTTGCATACAGAGAAGTCCCTCAGGAGGGAGTAGGTTACAGTCCCTTTGAACTTCTCTATGGCCATCCAGTCAGAGGTCCATTGGCCTCCGGAGGAGAACGTCACACATGATGGCAGAGGCAAGTGATAACTTAAAGGCTGGTCAAGCTCTGGTCAAACATTGGCATGACCAGAAGGCTAACATGGTTGAGGTTAATCAAGACCAGCTTGTTCTTATTATGGTCCCCACAAGGCAGAGGGCCATAAATGACGAATGGATAGGACCCTTCAAAGTTCTGGGAAAACTTGGAGAGGTGAACTACCTAGTGGACGTAGGCAATCCTAAGGAGGCTCCCAGAGTCTTTCACACCAACCGTTTGAAGGCTTATGTCTCTAGACCTGAGATAGGAGCTTTACTTCTAGCTTCAGCTCAAGACTAAGAGGAGAGTGAACCTCTGCCTGACCTCCCCAGAGGCTTACCTTTAGATGAGCAAGTGGAAGGAGTTAATCTCTCTTCCAGTCTCACATCTAACCAGCAGGATGAGTGCAAATTACTGTTAAATCAGTTTGCCTCCCTGTTCTTACTTTCACCAGGCTTGACCCCTTGGGGCCAGCATGATATCCTCACTGGTGACTGTTTGCCTGTCAAAAGCAGGGGGTACAGAATGTCAGACAATGTAAGAACCCATATAAGGAATGAGGTCAACAAGATGCTTCATCTTGGGGTTATAGAGCCCACTACTAGCCCATGGTCTTTCCCAGTTGTGCTTGTACAAAAGGCAGGATCCAAGGAGTTGAGATTCTGTGTGCACTATAGAGCTCTAAATGCAGTCACAAAGACTGATGCCCATCCTTTGCCTAGGACAGATGAGTTGGTGGACAGACTTGGTGCAGCCAAGTACCTCAGCACTTTTGACCTAACGTCAGGCTATTGGCAAATAGCCCTGACAGACCATGCTGTAGACAACTGGGCCACCCCTACTACTCAAACCCAAGTGAGAGCCTTCTTAGGTCTCACTGGGAATTACAGGAACTTCATAGAGAACTATGGGACCATAGCTTCTCCCTTGAATGTCATCTCCTCTCCCAAATTTCCTAAAAAGGTCAAGTGGAATGAGGAGTGCAATCATGCCTTTGAAGGTCTGAAGAAAGCCCTTTGTCAAGCTCCAGTCCTAAGGGCTCCTGACTACCACTGACCCTTCATTGTACATACTGATGATTCTAATGAAGGTATAGGTACCGTCCTTAGTTAACTGGATAAGAAAGGTAGGGAACACCCCACTTGTTTCATCAGCAGGAAGTTAAAGGATCCTGCGACCAGGTGGGCAACAATAGAACGTGAATGTTTTGCTATTGTGTGGTCACTGAGGAGGTTTAGACCATACCTGTATGGATCAACCTTCATTATTCAGAAGGACCACCAACCCTTGTGATGGCTGATGCAAATGAAAGGGGAAAACCCCAAGTTACTCAGATGGTCAATCTGCCTGCAAGTATTGGATTTTTCCATGGTGCACAGAGCAGGAAGTCACCACCAAAATGCTGATGGTCTCTCTAGGATGTTTATAACCGACTAGAGGTATGAGATCCATCCAGGAGTGAATTAAATTCTCCTGTCCCTTAGTCTGGGGGCGGGGCGAGTGTTCGGGAGAATTCTCACTCTATGGCTAATTTCCCTCACCTAGTGAGTCCCCCAGCAGCTTTGCTGGATTTCTGGAGTTTATTTTTTTCACTCGGTAAGAGTGTGCCTCTTTTTCCCACTCTTACCTATGTTTTGTCATTTGCATTTCTACTTGTTGTGTGATCTTGGACTCTGGAGCACACCACTCCATGAGCCTAACTTGTTGTGTGTGTTACACTGCACCTTTCAGTGCTGTAACACCGGGTTGTCTCTCAGACTTCCCAATGACTCCTTTTCCTGGTGCTGACTACCGTCCCCCAGAAACAGGTAAAGTTGCCATTAACTTTACATAGTCAAATAACTACAGATCCAGTACACCTCATCTCCATGGAGCATTGGAAAGGGTTAATCCTTAGCCCTTTTTATCTGTCCCTCCTGGAGCATTGTTTTGCTCTTTTAACATTTTGACTTGGCTGGTGGCAGTGGTATCTACCCTAACTTTTCTACCGCGATTATACTAGATGAACGGTTCTACGTTATTTCGCCGCAGTATTTTTCATCGCAGGTTTTTTCATCGGCGTTTTTTTTTTCTCGAAAAACTCATTGTTTTTTTTATTTTTTTTTTATTCCCTTACACCCACAACCATATATTTAATTTTTTAACCCCCCCAAAAAAAAACTATGAGTTTTTTTTTCAAAATAAAAACGGCGATGAAAAAACACTCGATGAAAAATACCGCAGTGAAATGCGTGTATACCAGATAAACGTGGTATTGTTTTAAGCTATTATATTAGCCTCGAACATAAACCCGCTTGACCAAATATTATTTATTTTGGCTCCGGTCGGATTTATTCACCATTTCTTTTTGTTAAAGTCCTTCTTGTGTTTTACTCTGCGCGGCAAACCAGGTTTGCCTTCTTTGTTCACTGTCTTTTGGCAGGCTTCTGCCATGAAACCCTCCTCTGGGTGCCTGGGTGTCTAGGTGGGCTGAATGTGAGGGAGGGGTGTAGTCACCCCCCGCACAGGGTATCCTAGGAAACCCAAGTCGCACTTTGCCATGATTGGCTGAGGTGGTTGTCCGGGCTGGACAACCCCCCTGCTGCGTGATTGCCAGCCAGGCTGTGTGAATGGGGGATTTTCGCATAAAAGGCAGGACTCTTGGGCTCCCAGGAAGTCACATTTATGCAAGGCTGGTGGGGCCCTGGAAGTCACATGTAGGAAAGGCTGATGGTGCTCCCCGGAAGTCACATATAGGTATGCTGGTGGGGCTTCCTGGGAATTTACATGAAAGCAAGGCTAGTGGGGCTCTCCGGAAGTCACATGTACGAAAGGTGTGTGGGACTCCATGGAAGTCACATATAGGCAAGGCTGTTGGGGCTTCCCAGAAGTCACATGTAACCAAGGCTAGGGGGCTTCAATGAAGTCACATGTAAGCAAGGCTTGTGGGGCTCCCCGGAATTCACATGTAGGCAAGGCTGGTGGGGCTTCCCAGAAGTCACATTTAGGCAAGGCTAGGGGGCTTCCCGGTAGTCACATGTAGGCAAGGGTGGTGGGGATCCCCAGAAATCACATGTAGCAAGGCTGGTGGGGCTCTCTGGAAGTCACATGTAAGCAAGGCTGGTGGAGCTCCCTGGAAGGCACATCTAAGCAAGCCTGGTGCGGCTCCCGGAAGTCACATGGATGCAAGGCAGGTGGCGATCCCTTGAAGTGACATGTAGGCAAGGCTGGTGGGGCTCCCTGGAAGTGACAGGTAGGTGAGGCTGGTGGGGCTCCCAGGAAGTCATATTTAAGCAAGCCTGGTGGGGCTCCCCGGAGGTGACATGTAAGCAAGGCTGGTGGGGCTCCCTGAAGTGACATGTAAGCAAGGCTGGTGGGGCTACCCAGTAGTGACATGTAAGCAAGGCTGGCGGGGCTCTCTGGAATTCACATGTAAGCAAGGCTGGTGGGGCTCCCCAGAAGTCACATGTAGGTACGGCGAGAGAGGATCCCTGGAATTTACATGTATCAAGGTTGGTGGGGCTCCCTGGAAGTGACATGTAGGCAAGGCTGGTGTGGCTTCGAGGAAGTGACATGTAAGCAAGGGTGGTGGTGTGCCTGGAAGTGACATGTAAGCATTGCTGGTGGGGCTCCCCAGAAGTCACATGCTAGCAAGGCTGGTTGGGCTACCAGACGTCACTTGTAAGCAAGGCTGGTGGTGCTCCCCAGAAGTCATATGTAAGCAAGGCTAGTGGGGCTCCCCGGAAGTCACACGCAAGGCACGTGGGGCTCCATGGAAGTCACATATAGGCAATTCTGGTGGGGCTTCCCAGAAGTCACATGTAAGCAAGGCTAGGGGGCTTCCACAACGTCACATGTAAGCAAGGCTTGTGGGGCTCCCCGCAAGTCACATGTAGACAAGGCTAGTGGGGCTTCCCAGAAGTCAAATTTAGGCAAGGTTGGTGGGGCTTCCCGGTAGTCACATGTAGGCAAGGCTGGTGGGGCTTTGCAGAAGTCACATGTAGGCAATATTGGTGGGGATCCCCAGAAATCACATGTAGCAAGGCTGGCGGGGCTCTCTGGAAGTCACATGTAAGCAAGGCTGGTGGGGATCCACAGAGGTCACATGTAAGCAAGGCTGGTGGGGCTCCCCGGAAGTCACATGTAAGCAAGCCTGGTGCGGCTCCCGGAAGCACATGTATGCAAGGCAGGTGAGGAGCCCTTGAAGTGACATGTAGGCAAGGATGGTGGGGCTCCCTGGAAGTGACAGGTAGGTGAGGCTGGTGGGGCTCCCAGGAAGTCACATGTAAGCAAGGCTGGTGGGGCTCCCCGGAATTGACATGTAAGCAAGGCTGGTGGGGCTCCCCGAAGTGACATGTAAGCAAGGCTGGTGGGGCTACCCAGTACTGACATGTAAGCAAGGCTGGTGGGGCTCTACGGAATTCACATGTAAGCAAGGCTGGTGGGGCTCCCCAGAAGTCACAAGTAAGTATGGCTGGTGAGGCTCCCTTGAATTTACGTGTATCAAGGTTGATGGGGCTCCCTGGAAGTGACATGTAGGCAAGGCTTGTATGGCTTCCAAGAAGTGACATGTAAGCAAGGCCGGTGGCGCGCCTGGAAGTGACATGTAAGCATTGCTGGTGGGGCTCCACGGAATTCACATGAAATCAAGGCTGGTGGGGCTCCCCGGAGGACACTTGTAGCAATAGCTGGTGGGTCTCCCCGGAAGTCATATGTAAGCAAGGCTGGTAGGGCTCCCTGAAATTCACATGTAAGCAAGGCTGGTGGGGCTTCGCAGAAGTCACATATAAGCAAGACTGGTTTGGCTCCATGAAGTCACATGTATCCAAGGCTGGTGGGGCCCCCCAGAAGTCACATGAAAGCAAGGCTGGTGGGGCTCCTTAAGTCACATGTAGGCAAGGCTGGTGGGGCTCCACTGAAGTCACATGTAGGTAAGGCTGGTAGGGCTTCCGATAAGTCACATGTAAGCAAGACTGGTGGGGATCCCCGGAAGTGACATGTAGGCAAGACTGGTGGGGCTTCCCGGAAGTCACATGTAAGAAAGGCCGGTGGGGCTCCCCGAAAGTCACATGTAAGCAAGGCTGGTGGGGTCCTCAAAGTCACATGTAGGCAAGGCTGATGTGGCTCCACTGAAGTCACATGTAGGTAAGGCTGGTGGGGCTGCCCATAAGTCACATGTACGCAAGGCTGGTGGGGCTCCCTGGAATTACATGTAAGCAAAGCAGGTGGGGCTCCCCGGAAGTGGTATGTAAGCACAGCTTGTGGGGCTTCCCGGAAGTGACATGTAAGCAAGGCGGGTGGGGCTCCCCGGACGTGTCATGTAAGCATTGCTGGTGGGGCTCCCCGGATGTCACATGTAGGCAAGGCTGGTGTGGATCCTGGAAGTCACATGTAGGCAAGGCTGGTGGGGCTCCCCGGAAGTGACATGCAAGCAAGGCTGGTGGGGTTCCCCGGAAGTTACATGTAGCAAGGCTGGTGGGGCTCCACGGATGTCACATGTAAGCATGGCTGGTGCGGATCCCCGGAAGTCACATGTAGGCAAAGCTTGTTGGGCTCCCCAGAAGTCATATGTAGGCAAGGCTGGTGGGGCTCCCTGGAAGTCACATGTAGGCAAGGCTGGTGGGACTCCCCAGAAGTGATGTGTACCAAAGCTGGTGGGACTCCATGGAAGTGACATGTAGGCAAGTCTGGTGGGGCTTCCCAGAAGTCACATGTAGTTAAGGCTGTTGGAGCTCTCAGGAATTAACATGTAAGCAATGCTGGTGTGGCTCAATGAAAGTCACATGTGAGCAAGGCTGGTGGGGCCCCGGAAGTCACATGTAGGCAAGGCTGATGGGGCTCCCCGGAAGTGACATTTAGTTAAGGCTGGTAGAGCTCCCCTGGAAGTCACATGAAAGCAAGGTGGTGGGGCTCCCAAAAGTCACATGTAGGCAAGGCTTTTGGGGCTCCACGGAATTCACATATAGGTAAGGCTGTTGGGGCTCCCCGTAAGTTATATGTAAGCAAGGCTGGTGTGGCTCCCTGAAAGTCACATGTAAGTCAGGCTGGTGAGGATCCCCGAAGTGACATGTAAGCAAGGCTAGTGGGGCTCCCTGGAAGTCACTTGTAAGCAAGGCTGGTGGGGTTCCAGGAAGTTACATGTAGCAAGGCTGGTGGGGCACCCCGGAAGTGACATGTAGGCAAGGCTGGTGGGGCTCCCCAGAAGTTACATGTTAGCAAGGCTGGTGGGGATCCTAGAAGTGACTTGTAAGCATTTCTGGCGGGGCTTCCCGGAAATCACATGTAGGCAAGGCTGGTGTGCCTCCCGGAAGTCACATGTATGCAAGGCAAGTGGGGCTCCCCGGAAGTGACATGTAAGCAAGACTGGTGGGGATCCCCGGAAGTGACATGTAAGCAAGACTGGTGGGGCTTCCCGGAAGTCACATGTAAGCAAGGCTGGTGTGGCTCCCTGGAAGTCACATGTAAGCAAGGCCGGTGGGGCTCCCCGAAAATCACATGTAAGCAAGGCTGGTGGGGTCTTCAAAGTCACATGTAGGGAAGGCTGATGTGGCTCCCCATAAGTCACATATAGGTAAGGCTGGTGGGGCTCCCCAGGAAGGCACATGAAAGCAAAGCTGGTGGGGCTCCCGGAAGTCACATGTAGGCAAGGTTGGTGGGGCTCCACTGAAGTCACATGTAAGCAAGGCTGGTGGGGCTCCCTGGAATTACATGTAAGCAAAGCTGGTGGGGCTCCCCGGAAGTGATATGTAAGCACAGCTTGTGGGGCTTCCCTGAAGTCACATGTAGGCAAGGCTGGTGTGGATCCTGGAAGTCACATGTAGGCAAGGCTGGTGGGGCTCCCCAGAAGTGACATGCAAGCAAGGCTGGCGTGGTTCCCCGGAAGTTACATGTAGCAAGGCTGGTGGGGCTCCATGGAAGTCACATGTAAGCAAGGCTGGTGGGGATCCACGTAAGTCACATTTACGCAGGGCTGGTGTGGATCCCCGGAAGTCACATATAGGCAAGGCTTGTTGGGCTCCCCAGAAGTCATATGTAGGCAAGGCTGGTGGGGCTCCCCGGGAGTCACATGTAGGCAAGGCTGGTGGGACTCCCCAGAAGTGATGTGTAGGCAAAGCTGGTGGGACTCCCTGGAAGTGACATGTAGGCAAGTCTGGTGGGGCTTCCCAGAAGTCACATGTAGGTAAGGCTGTTGGAGCTCCCAGAAATTGACATGTAAGCAAGGCTGGTGGGGCTCCATGAAAGTCACATGTAAGCAAGGCTGGTGGAGCCCTGGAAGTCACATGTAGGCAAGGCTGATGGGGCTCCCCGGAAGTTACATGTAGCAAGGCTGGTGGGGCTCCCCGGAAGTGACATTTAGTTAAGGCTGGTGGATTTCCCCTGGAAGTCACATTAAAGCAAGGTGGTGGGGCTCCCAAAAGTCACATGTAGGCAAGGCTTCTGGGGCTCCAAGGAATTCACATATAGGTAAGGCTGGTGGGGCTCCCCGTAAGTTATATGTAAGCAAGGCTGGTGTGGCTCCCTGAAAGTCACATGTAAGTCAGGCTGGTGAGGCTCCCCCGAAGTGATATGTAGGCAAGTCTGGTGGGGCTTCCCAGAAGTCACATGTAGGTAAGGCTGTTGGAGCTCCCAGGAATTCACATGTAAGCAAGGATGGTGGGGCTCCATGAAAGTCACATGTAAGTAAGGCTGGTGGGGCCTTGGAAGTCACATATAGGCAAGGCTGATGGGGCTCCCCGGAAGTGACATTTAGTTAAGGCTGGTGGAGCTCCCCTGGAAGTCACATTAAAGCAAGGTGGTGGGGCTCCCAAAAGTCACATGTAGGCAAGGCTTCTGGGGCTCCAGGGAATTCACATATAGGTAAGGCTGGTGGGGCTCCCCGTAAGTTATATGTAAGCAAGGCTGGTGTGGCTCCCTGAAAGTCACATGTAAGTCAGGCTGGTGAGGCTCCCCCGAAGTGACATGTAAGCAAGGCTAGTGTGGCTCCCTGGAAGTCACTTGTAGGCAAGGCTGGTGGGGTTCCAGGAAGTTACATGTAGCAAGGCTGGTGGGGCTCCCCGGAAGTGACATGTAGGCAAGGCTGGTGGGGCTCCCCAGAAGTTACATGTTAGCAAGGCTAGTGGGGATCCTAGAAGTGACTTGTAAACATTGCTAGCGGGGCTTCCCGGAAGTCACATGTAGGCAAGGCTGGTGTGCCTCTTGGAAGTCATATGTGGGCAAGGCAAGTGGGGCTCCCCGGAAGTGACATGTAAGCAAGGCTGGTGGGGATCCATGTAAGCACATTTAAGCAAGGCTTGTGGGGATCCCCAGAAGTCACATGTAGGCAAGGCTTCTGGGGCTCCCCGGAAGTCACAGGTAGGCAAGGCTGGTGGGGCTTCCCAGAAGTCACATGTAGACAAGACTGGTGGGGATCCCAAGAAATCACATGAAGCAAGGCTGGTGGGGCTCCCCGGAAGTCACATGTAAGCAAAACTGGTGGGGCTCCAGGAAGTCACATGTATACAAGTCAGGTGGGGATCCCTGGAAGTGACATGTAGGCAAGGCTGGTGGGGCTCCCTGGAAGTGACATGTAGATGAGGCTGGTGGGGCTCCCTGGAAGTGACATGTAGATGAGGCTGGTGGGGCTCCCCGGAAGTGACATGTAAGCAAGGCTGGTGGGGCTCCAAGAAGTGACATGTAAGCAAGGCTGGTGGGGCTCCCCAGTAGTGACATGAAAGGAAGGCTGGTGGGTCTTCGCGGAATTCACATGTAAGCAAGGCTGCTGGGTCTACCCAGAATTCACATATAAGCAAAGCTGGTGAGGCTCCCTGGAAGTTACATGTTGCAAGGCTGGTGGGGCTCCCCGGAAGTAAAATGTAGGCAAGGATGGTGGGGCTCCCCAAAAGTGATATGTAAGCAAGGCTGGTGGAGCACCAGGAAGTGACATGTAAGCAATGCAGCTGGGGCACCACGGAGGTCAAATGTAAGCAATGCTGGTGGGGCTCCTGGAAGTCACATGTAGGCAAGGCTGGTGGGGCTCCCTGGAAGTGACATGTAAGCAAGGCTGGTGGGGCTCCCTGGAAGTCACATTTAGGTAAGGCTGGTGGTGCTCCCCGGAAGTCACATGTAGCAAGGCTGGTGGGGCTCCCCAGAAGGCACATGTAAGCAAGGCTTGTGGGGCTCCCCTGAAGTCAAATGTAGTCAAGGCTGGTGGGATTTCCTGGAAGTCACATGTAGGCAAGGCTGGCGGGGCTATTCAGAAGTCACATGTAGGCAAGGCTGGTGGGGCTTCCTGGAAGACACATGTAAGCAAGGCTGGTGGGGCTACCCAAAAATCACATGTAGGCAAGGCTGGTGGGGCTTCCCAGAAGTCACATGTAGGCAAGGCTGGAGGGGTTTCCCAGAAGTGACAAGTAGGCAAGGCTGGTGGGGCATCCTGGAAGTCACATGTACACAAGGCTGGTGAGGCTCGCCAGAAGTAACATATAGGCAAGACCGGTGTGGAACCCCAGAAATCACATGTGGTGGGGCTTTCCGGAAGTCACATGTAAGCAAGACTGGTGGGGCTCCATGGAAGTCACATGTAAGCAAGGCCGGTGGGGCTCCACGGAAGTCACATGCAAGCAAGGCTGGTGGGGCTCCCGGAAGTCAGATGTTATTAAGGCTGGTGGGGATCCCTGGAAGTGACATGTATGCAAGGCAGGTAGGGCTCCCCGGAAGTCACATGTAAGCAAGGCTGGTGGGGCTTCCGGGAAGTCACATGTAAGTAAGGCTTTTGGGGCTCCCCGAAGTGACAAGTAAGCAAAGCTGGTTGGTCTGCCCAGTAGTGACGTGTAAGCAAGGCTGGTGGGGCTCCCCTGAATTCACATGTAAGTAAGGTTGGTGGGGCTCAGCAGAAGTCACATGTAAGCATGGCTGGTGGTGCACCCTGGAAGTTACATGTAGGAAAGTTGTTGGGGCTCCCCGGAAGTGACATGTAGGCAAGGCTGGTGGGGCTCCTCAGAAGTTACATGTAAGTAAGATTTATTGGGGCTCCTGGAAGTGACATGTAAGCCTTGCTAGTGGGGCTCCCCGGTAGTCACATGTAGGCAAGGCTGGTGTGGCTCCCGGAAGTCACATGTAGGTAAGGCTGGTGTGGCTCCCCAGAAGTAACATGTAGGCAAGGCTGGTGGGGCTTTTCAGAAGTCACATGTAGGCAAGGCTAGTGGGGCTTCCTGGAAGACACATGTAAGGAAGTCTTTTGGGGCTACCCGGAAATCACATATAGGTAAGGCTGGTGGGGCTTCCTAGAAGTCACATGTAGAAAAGACTGGTGGGTAACACCAGAAGTCACATGTAGCAAGGCTGGTGCTCTTTCTGGAAGTCACATGTAAGCAAGGCCGGTGGGGCTCCACGGAAGTCACATGCACGCAAGGCTGGTGGGGCTCCCGGAAGTCAGATGTTATTAAGGCTGGTGGGGATCCCTGGAAGTGACATGTATGCAAGGCAGGTGGGGCTCCCTGGAAGTCACATGTAAGCAAGGCTTGTGGGGCTTCCCGGAAGTCACATGTAAGTAAGGCTTGTGGGGCTCCCCGAAGTGACAAGTAAGCAAAGCTGGTGGGTCTGCCCAGTAGTGACGTGTAAGCAAGGCTGGTGGGGCTCCCCTGAATTCACATGTAAGTAAGGCTGGTGGGGCTCCCCAAAAGTCACATGTAAGCACAGCTGGTGGGGCTCCCTGGAAGTTACATGTAGCAAAGTTCATGGGGCTCCCCGGAAGTGACATGTGGGCAAGGCTGGTGTGGCTCCCGGAAGTCACATGTAGGCAAGGCTGGTGTGGCTCCCCCGAAGTGACATGTAGGCAAGGATGGTGCGGCTTTTCAGAAGTCACATGTAGGCAAGGCTGGTGGGGCTTCCCAGAAGTCACATTTAGGCAAGGCTGGTGGGGCTTCCCTGTAGTCACACGTAGGCAAGGGTGGTGGGGATCCCCAGAAATCACATGTAGCAAGGCTGCTGGGGCTCCCCGGAAGTCACATGTAAGCAAGGCCGGTGGGGCTCCCCGGAAGTCACATATAGGCAAGGCTGGTGGGACTCCCCAGAAGTAATGTGTAGGCAAAGCTGGTGGGACTCCCTGGAAGTGACATGTAGGCAAGTCTGGTGGGGCTTCCCAGAAGTCACATGTAGGTAAGGCTGTTGGAGCTCCCAGAATTCACATGTAAGCAAGGCTGGTGGGGCTCCATGAAAGTCGCATGTAAGCAAGGTTGGTGGGGCCCTGGAAGTCACATGTAGGCAAGGCTGATGGGGCTCCCCGGAAGTGACATTTAGTTAAGGCTGTTGGAGCTCCCCTGAAAGTCACATTAAAGCAAGGTGGTGGGTCTCCCAAAAGTCACATGTAGGCAAGGCTTCTGGGGCTCCATGGAATTCACACATAGGTAAGACTGGTGGGGCTCCCCGTAAGTTATACGTAAGCAAGGCTGGTGTGGCACCCTGAAAGTCACATGTAAGTCAGGCTGGTGAGGCTCCCCCGAAGTGACATGTAAGCAAGGCTAGTGAGGCTCCCTGGAAGTGACTTGTAAAAAAGGCTGGTGGGGTTCCAGGAAGTTACATGTAGCAAGGCTGGTGGGGCTGCCGGAAGTGACATGTAGGCAAGGCTGGTGGGGATCCCCAGAAGTTACATGTTAGCAAGGCTGGTGGGGATCCTAGAAGTGACTTGTAAGCATTGCTGGCAGGGCTTCCCGGAAGTCACATGTAGGCAAGGCTGGTGTGCCTTCCGAGAGTCACATGTAGGCAAGGCAAATGGGGCTCCCCGGAAGTGACATGTACGCAAGGCTGGTGGGGATCCATGTAAGCATATATAAGCAAGGCTTTTGGGGGTCCCCAGAAGTCACATGTAGGCAAGGCTTCTGGGGCTCCCCAGAAGTCACATGTAGGCAAGGTTGGTGGGGCTCCCCGGAAGTCACAGGTAGACAAGGCTGTTGGGGCTTCCCAGAAGTCACATGTAGGCAAGACTGCTGGGGATCCCCAGAAATCACATGTAGCAAGGCTGGTGGAGCTTTCCAGAAGTCACATGTAAGCAAGGCTGGTGGGGCTCCACGGCAGTCACATGTAAACAAGGCTGGTGGGGCTCCCCGGAAGTCACATGTAAGCAAAACTGGTGAGGCTTCCGGAAGTCACATGTATACAAGTCAGGTGGGGATCCCTGGAAGTGACATGTAGGCAAGGCTGGTGGGGCTCCCTGGAAGTGACATGTAGATGAGGCTGGTGGGGCTCCCTGGAAGTGACATGTAGTTGAGGCTGGTGGGGCTCCCTAGAAGTGACATGTAAGCAAGACTGGTGGGGCTCCAAGAAGTGACATGTAAGCAAGCATAGCTCTCAACCATTTGTGTCGCAAAGGCGGGTGAAAACACCCGATTTTATTTTTGGCGGGTGAGAGGCCCATTGAAACAAATGGGCGTGAAGGAGACTTGGCGGGTGAGTCAGCTGTTTACAAGGCGGGTGACACCCGCCAAAAGCGTGTGAGTTGAGAGCTATGAAGCAAGGCTGGTGGGGCTCCCCAGTAGTGAAATGTAAGGAAGGCTGGTGTGGCTCCGCGGAATTCACGTAAGCAAGGCTGCTGGGGCTACGCAGAATTCACATGTAAGCAAGGCTGGTGAGGCTCCTTGGAAGATCCATGTTGCAAGGCTGGGGGGGCTCCCCGGAAGTAACATGTAGGCAAGGATGGTGGGGCTCCCCAGAAGTGACATGTAAGCAAGGCTGGTGGGGCACCTGGAAGTGACATGTAAGCAATGCAGCTGGCGCACCACGGAGGTCACATGTAAGCAATGCTGGTGGGGCTCCTGGAAGTCACATGTAGGCAAGGCTGGTGGGGCTCCCTGGAAGTCACATGTAAGCAAGGCTGGTGGGGCTCCCTGGAAGTCACATTTAGGTAAGGCTGTTGGTGCTCCCCATAAGTCACATGTAAGCAAGGACTGATGGGGCTCCCCGGAAGTCACATGTAGCAAGGCTGGTGGGGCTCCCCAGAAGGCACATGTAAGCAATGCTTGTGGGGCTCCCCTGAAGTCAAATGTAGGCAAGGCTGGTGGGATTCCCCGGAAGTCACACGTAGGCAAGGCTGGTGGCGCTATTCAGAAGTCACATGTAGGCAAGGCTGGTGGGGCTTCCTGGAAGACACATGTAAGCAAGGCTGGTGGGGCTACCCAAAAATAACATGTAGGCAAGGCTGGTGAGGCTCCCCAGAAGTCACATATAGGCAAGACCGGTGTGGAACCCCAGAAGTCACATGTAGCAAGGCTGGTGGGGCTTTCCCGAAGTCACATGTAAGCAAGGCTGGTGGGGCTCCATGGAAGTCACATGTAAGCAAGGCTGGTGGGGATCCCTGGAAGTGACATGTATGCAAGGCTGGTGGGACTCCCCGGAAGTCACATATAAGCAAGGCTTGTGGGGCTCCCCGAAAGTCACATGTAAGCAAGGCTGGTGGGTCTCCCCAGTAGTGACATGTAAGCAAGGCTGGTGCGGCTTCCCGAAATCCACATGTAAGTAAGGTTGGAGGGGCTCAGCAGAAGTCACATGTAAGCATGGCTGGTGGGGCATCCTGGAAGTTACATGTAGCAAAGTTGCTGGGGCTCCCCGGAAGTGACATGTAGGCAAGGCTGGTGGGGCTCCTCAGAAGTTACATGTAAGCAAGATTTATTGGGGCTCCTGGAAGTGACATGTAAGCCTTGCTAGTGGGGCTCCCCGGTAGTCACATGTAGGCAAGGCTGGTGTGGCTCCCGGAAGTCACATGTAGGTAAGGCTGGTGTGGCTCCCCAGAAGTGACATGTAGGCAAGGCTGGTGGGGCTTTTCAGAAGTCACATGTAGGCAAGGCTGGTGGGGCTTCCTGGAAGACACATGTAAGCATGTCTTTTGGGGCTACCCAGAAATCACATATAGGTAAGACTGGTGGGGCTTCCCAGAAGTCACATGTAGAAAAGACTGGTGGGTAACCCCAGAAGTCACATGTAGCAAGGCTGGTGCTCTTTCTGGAAGTCACATGTAAGCAAGGCTGGTGGGGCTCCACGGAAGTCACATGTAAGCAAGGCTGGTGGGGCTTCCTGGAAGTCATATGTAAGTGAGGCTTGTGGGGCTCCCTGGAAGTGACATGTATGCAAGGCAGGTAGGGCTCCCCGGAAGTCACATGTAAGCAAGGCTGGTGGGGCTTCCTGGAAGTCATATGTAAGTAAAGCTTGTGGGGCTCCCTGAAGTGACAAGTAAGCAAAACTGGTGGGTCTGCCCCGTAGTGACGTGTAAGCAAGGCTGGTGGGGCTCCCCTGAATTCACATGTAAGTAAGGCTGGTGGGGCCCTAAGAGACCCCACATGCCAAAGGAAATGATTGGTATGTATGAGACTAAACTTGATATTTTGGATTGGTTAGCAATGTTTGAGTACAATCATGGGATTCAAGGTATCTCAGGGAATCAGCTGATTCCTTGGCTTTTCTCTAGGCTTCCCCCAGTTGCAACTGATGCTGTAATGGAGTTGGGGGAGGAGGATAAACAGGATTATGAGTGTGTGAAGCTAGCATTAATAGCTAGATTTGGGAAGACCCCTTCCCAGTATCTTAAGAGGTTTAGAACCCTCAAAAAGCATGATGGTACCCCTTGGGCTACCTGGGTGTGTGAATGTTTGAAAAACCTAGATTGTTGGGTTAAGGGTTACAAAGTGAATACTTATGAAGGTTTGAGGAATCTTGTAATGTTGGAGTCTATTTTTGATGTCTGCTCTCTTGAGCTTAGACAGCACTTGGCTGATTCAAAGAAGATAAATCCTAAGAAGTTAGCCAAGGCTGCTGACTTGTGGGTTGCCAACAGGGCTACTCACAAGGATTCTAGGGCAACTCAGAAAAAGGAAGAGGGAAAGCAGTGAAAGAAAGACAACAAAGAGAATTCCAATAATTCCAATCCAAAAGAGGGCCACAAACATAACCAGGGTAAACCACATGTGAAACCGAATCAGGCTAGTGTACCATCTGGTCCCAAACCATATGGGGGCCAGAACAAACCTCCATTCCAGAAAGCATTTGGAATATGTTTTGCTTGTGGGTCAACTGACCATGTGAAAGGGGATCCCAGATGTAATGGTAAACCTTCAGGGGTCCGCACTGTCTCCTTAGCCTTCTCCCAGGTGGATGGAGTACTTATAGCAAGTTGAAACTTTCAGTTACTAGCTGATGAGCCCATGCGAGTCTCTGCTATTGTTTCTTTTGTGTCTTAGGGTCTTTGGGAACAACAGAACTTACATGTCTATAACTCAATCCCAGATAATACTAAAGAGTATTACAAAGATAGTGTTCTTTTGAATGGTCAGGAAACCCCTGCCATCAGAGACACTGGAACCAGCATAAATGTGGTTGATGAAGGTTTTTCCAAGGTGGAGGATGTTGCTAAGGCACCCAAACACCTAAGCAAGTTAGCTGGAGGCCCTGTGCAAATGGTTCCCCAGCTACCAGCTCTCGTCCAGTGCAATGACATGACTCAGAATACCTGTAAGTGTGCAAAGTGACGTACCTGGAAGGGTCCTGTTGGGTAATGACCTAAAAACTCTTGAAATTGTGTCTAGTACCCCGAGGCCTCCCAGCAAAAGGAATCAGGAGCTCACACGGTCTGCTAGGAAGAGAACCTTGAGAGGCTCTCCTGGGGACATGATAGAGGAAACTATCACTACCAGTCCACAGGACTTACTTACTGCTATTGCGGGACAATAAAAGACAAAGGGGAAACCTAGGTCTGCCAGCAAGAAACCAGCAAGCACCCCTGTGCCCAGAAGGACATCTCCAAGACTGTCCAAAGTCACATCTGTGACTCCTCCACCAGCTGAGGCTGAGTGTGAGGTTCAACCCTGTAGGGTTCAACTAGATATTGACGAATCAGATCTAGAAGAAGATCCTACCCTGGTTGGAGATCTTGACCCTGTTGAACATCCTGAATTGCAGTCTTTACTGGCAGAAGGTGGACCCATTAGGGCAGACTTCAGCAGAGGACAAAGAGAGTGTCCTACTCTTGAGGGTCTTCGCCTACAGGCAGCTTCTCAGCTCGATGGGAAAAAGCCTGGAAAGTATAGGTTGCAATGGGAAGGTGGCCTCTTCTACAGTGAACCAACTGAGTCAACCCCTGGAGACTGCAAAAGACTTGTAGTACCTCTAGTCAACCGACTCCAGTTCCTGCAGTTAGACCACGAGAAACCTTTGGCAGGTCACTTAAGTTTTAAGAAGACCAAGGAAAGGCTCTACCTTCACTTCTACTGGCCTAAGATGGGTTCAGGAGTAGACAAATTATGCAGGTGCTGCCACACTTGCCAAACCTTTGGCAAAAGTGGAGCCAAGAATGTTGCACCATTGGTGCCTCTCACAGTAGTGGGTGTTCCTTTTGAGAGGGTAGGGATTGAAATTGTTGGTCCCCTTGATCCTCCCACATCTTCAGGCACCAGCTTGTAGTGGATCATGCCACTAGGTATCCTGAAGCAATACCTATGAGAACTGTTACGGCACAGGCTGTGGCTAAGGCCCTACTTGGTGTTTTTACCAGAGTAGGTTTTCCTAAGGAGGTGATATCTGACAGGGGATCACATTTTTTGTCCCACTACATGCAAGCCATGTGGAATACCTGTGGAGTCACCTACAAGTTCTCAACTGCCTACCATCTCCAAACCAATGGATTGGTGGAGAGGTTTAACAGAACTATGAAGAGCATGATAGGTGCTTTGGAATAACCCCTTAAAAGAAAGTGGGACCTTCTACTGCCATGCCTTCTCTTTGCATACAGAGAAGTCCCTCAGGAGGGAGTAGGTTACAGTCCCTTTGAACTTCTCTATGGCCATCCAGTCAGAGGTCCATTGGCCTCCGGAGGAGAACGTCACACATGATGGCAGAGGCAAGTGATAACTTAAAGGCTGGTCAAGCTCTGGTCAAACATTGGCATGACCAGAAGGCTAACATGGTTGAGGTTAATCAAGACCAGCTTGTTCTTATTATGGTCCCCACAAGGCAGAGGGCCATAAATGACGAATGGATAGGACCCTTCAAAGTTCTGGGAAAACTTGGAGAGGTGAACTACCTAGTGGACGTAGGCAATCCTAAGGAGGCTCCCAGAGTCTTTCACACCAACCGTTTGAAGGCTTATGTCTCTAGACCTGAGATAGGAGCTTTACTTCTAGCTTCAGCTCAAGACTAAGAGGAGAGTGAACCTCTGCCTGACCTCCTCAGAGGCTTACCTTTAGATGAGCAAGTGGAAGGAGTTAATCTCTCTTCCAGTCTCACATCTAACCAGCAGGATGAGTGCAAATTACTGTTAAATCAGTTTGCCTCCCTGTTCTTACTTTCACCTGGCTTGACCCCTTGGGGCCAGCATGATATCCTCACTGGTGACTGTTTGCCTGTCAAAAGCAGGGGTACAGAATGTCAGACAATGTAAGAACCCATATAAGGAATGAGGTCAACAAGATGCTTCATCTTGGGGTTATAGAGCCCACTACTAGCCCATGGTCTTTCCCAGTTGTGCTTGTACAAAAGGCAGGATCCAAGGAGTTGAGATTCTGTGTGCACTATAGAGCTCTAAATGCAGTCACAAAGACTGATGCCCATCCTTTGCCTAGGACAGATGAGTTGGTGGACAGACTTGGTGCAGCCAAGTACCTCAGCACTTTTGACCTAACGTCAGGCTATTGGCAAATAGCCCTGACAGACCATGCTGTAGACAACTGGGCCACCCCTACTACTCAAACCCAAGTGAGAGCCTTCTTAGGTCTCACTGGGAATTACAGGAACTTCATAGAGAACTATGGGACCATAGCTTCTCCCTTGAATGTCATCTCCTCTCCCAAATTTCCTAAAAAGGTCAAGTGGAATGAGGAGTGCAATCATGCCTTTGAAGGTCTGAAGAAAGCCCTTTGTCAAGCTCCAGTCCTAAGGGCTCCTGACTACCACTGACCCTTCATTGTACATACTGATGATTCTAATGAAGGTATAGGTACCGTCCTTAGTTAACTGGATAAGAAAGGTAGGGAACACCCCACTTGTTTCATCAGCAGGAAGTTAAAGGATCCTGCGACCAGGTGGGCAACAATAGAACGTGAATGTTTTGCTATTGTGTGGTCACTGAGGAGGTTTAGACCATACCTGTATGGATCAACCTTCATTATTCAGAAGGACCACCAACCCTTGTGATGGCTGATGCAAATGAAAGGGGAAAACCCCAAGTTACTCAGATGGTCAATCTGCCTGCAAGTATTGGATTTTTCCATGGTGCACAGAGCAGGAAGTCACCACCAAAATGCTGATGGTCTCTCTAGGATGTTTATAACCGACTAGAGGTATGAGATCCATCCAGGAGTGAATTAAATTCTCCTGTCCCTTAGTCTGGGGGCGGGGCGAGTGTTCGGGAGAATTCTCACTCTATGGCTAATTTCCCTCACCTAGTGAGTCCCCCAGCAGCTTTGCTGGATTTCTGGAGTTTATTTTTTTCACTCGGTAAGAGTGTGCCTCTTTTTCCCACTCTTACCTATGTTTTGTCATTTGCATTTCTACTTGTTGTGTGATCTTGGACTCTGGAGCACACCACTCCATGAGCCTAACTTGTTGTGTGTGTTACACTGCACCTTTCAGTGCTGTAACACCGGGTTGTCTCTCAGACTTCCCAATGACTCCTTTTCCTGGTGCTGACTACCGTCCCCCAGAAACAGGTAAAGTTGCCATTAACTTTACATAGTCAAATAACCACAGATCCAGTACACCTCATCTCCATGGAGCATTGGAAAGGGTTAATCCTTAGCCCTTTTTATCTGTCCCTCCTGGAGCATTGTTTTGCTCTTTTAACATTTTGACTTGGCTGGTGGCAGTGGTATCTACCCTAACTTTTCTACCGCGATTATACTAGATGAACGGTTCTACGTTATTTCGCCGCAGTATTTTTCATCGCAGGTTTTTTCATCGGCGTTTTTTTTTTCTCGAAAAACTCATTGTTTTTTTTATTTTTTTTTTATTCCCTTACACCCACAACCATATATTTAATTTTTTAACCCCCCCAAAAAAAAACTATGAGTTTTTTTTTTCAAAATAAAAACGGCGATGAAAAAACACTCGATGAAAAATACCGCAGTGAAATGCGTGTATACCAGATAAACGTGGTATTGTTTTAAGCTATTATATTAGCCTCGAACATAAACCCGCTTGACCAAATATTATTTATTTTGGCTCCGGTCGGATTTATTCGCCATTTCTTTTTGTTAAAGTCCTTCTTGTGTTTTACTCTGCGCGGCAAACCAGGTTTGCCTTCTTTGTTCACTGTCTTTTGGCAGGCTTCTGCCATGAAACCCTCCTCTGGGTGCCTGGGTGTCTAGGTGGGCTGAATGTGAGGGAGGGGTGTAGTCACCCCCCGCACAGGGTATCCTAGGAAACCCAAGTCGCACTTTGCCATGATTGGCTGAGGTGGTTGTCCGGGCTGGACAACCCCCCTGCTGCGTGATTGCCAGCCAGGCTGTGTGAATGGGGGATTTTCGCATAAAAGGCAGGACTCTTGGGCTCCCAGGAAGTCACATTTATGCAAGGCTGGTGGGGCCCTGGAAGTCACATGTAGGAAAGGCTGATGGTGCTCCCCGGAAGTCACATATAGGTATGCTGGTGGGGCTTCCTGGGAATTTACATGAAAGCAAGGCTAGTGGGGCTCTCCGGAAGTCACATGTACGAAAGGTGTGTGGGACTCCATGGAAGTCACATATAGGCAAGGCTGTTGGGGCTTCCCAGAAGTCACATGTAACCAAGGCTAGGGGGCTTCAATGAAGTCACATGTAAGCAAGGCTTGTGGGGCTCCCCGGAATTCACATGTAGGCAAGGCTGGTGGGGCTTCCCAGAAGTCACATTTAGGCAAGGCTAGGGGGCTTCCCGGTAGTCACATGTAGGCAAGGGTGGTGGGGATCCCCAGAAATCACATGTAGCAAGGCTGGTGGGGCTCTCTGGAAGTCACATGTAAGCAAGGCTGGTGGAGCTCCCTGGAAGGCACATCTAAGCAAGCCTGGTGCGGCTCCCGGAAGTCACATGGATGCAAGGCAGGTGGCGATCCCTTGAAGTGACATGTAGGCAAGGCTGGTGGGGCTCCCTGGAAGTGACAGGTAGGTGAGGCTGGTGGGGCTCCCAGGAAGTCATATTTAAGCAAGCCTGGTGGGGCTCCCCGGAGGTGACATGTAAGCAAGGCTGGTGGGGCTCCCTGAAGTGACATGTAAGCAAGGCTGGTGGGGCTACCCAGTAGTGACATGTAAGCAAGGCTGGCGGGGCTCTCTGGAATTCACATGTAAGCAAGGCTGGTGGGGCTCCCCAGAAGTCACATGTAGGTACGGCAAGAGAGGATCCCTGGAATTTACATGTATCAAGGTTGGTGGGGCTCCCTGGAAGTGACATGTAGGCAAGGCTGGTGTGGCTTCGAGGAAGTGACATGTAAGCAAGGGTGGTGGTGTGCCTGGAAGTGACATGTAAGCATTGCTGGTGGGGCTCCCCAGAAGTCACATGCTAGCAAGGCTGGTTGGGCTACCAGACGTCACTTGTAAGCAAGGCTGGTGGTGCTCCCCAGAAGTCATATGTAAGCAAGGCTAGTGGGGCTCCCCGGAAGTCACACGCAAGGCGCGTGGGGCTCCATGGAAGTCACATATAGGCAATTCTGGTGGGGCTTCCCAGAAGTCACATGTAAGCAAGGCTAGGGGGCTTCCACAACGTCACATGTAAGCAAGGCTTGTGGGGCTCCCCGCAAGTCACATGTAGACAAGGCTTGTGGGGCTTCCCAGAAGTCAAATTTAGGCAAGGTTGGTGGGGCTTCCCGGTAGTCACATGTAGGCAAGGCTGGTGGGGCTTCGCAGAAGTCACATGTAGGCAATATTGGTGGGGATCCCCAGAAATCACATGTAGCAAGGCTGGCGGGGCTCTCTGGAAGTCACATGTAAGCAAGGCTGGTGGGGATCCACAGAGGTCACATGTAAGCAAGACTGGTGGGGCTCCCCGGAAGTCACATGTAAGCAAGCCTGGTGCGGCTCCCGGAAGCACATGTATGCAAGGCAGGTGAGGAGCCCTTGAAGTGACATGTAGGCAAGGATGGTGGGGCTCCCTGGAAGTGACAGGTAGGTGAGGCTGGTGGGGCTCCCAGGAAGTCACATGTAAGCAAGGCTGGTGGGGCTCCCCGGAATTGACATGTAAGCAAGGCTGGTGGGGCTCCCCGAAGTGACATGTAAGCAAGGCTGGTGGGGCTACCCAGTACTGACATGTAAGCAAGGCTGGTGGGGCTCTACGGAATTCACATGTAAGCAAGGCTGGTGGGGCTCCCCAGAAGTCACAAGTAAGTATGGCTGGTGAGGCTCCCTTGAATTTACGTGTATCAAGGTTGATGGGGCTCCCTGGAAGTGACATGTAGGCAAGGCTTGTATGGCTTCCAAGAAGTGACATGTAAGTAAGGCCGGTGGCGCGCCTGGAAGTGACATGTAAGCATTGCTGGTGGGGCTCCACGGAATTCACATGAAATCAAGGCTGGTGGGGCTCCCCGGAGGACACTTGTAGCAAAAGCTGGTGGGTCTCCCCGGAAGTCATATGTAAGCAAGGCTGGTAGGGCTCCCTGAAATTCACATGTAAGCAAGGCTGGTGGGGCTTCGCAGAAGTCACATATAAGCAAGACTGGTTTGGCTCCATGAAGTCACATGTATCCAAGGCTGGTGGGGCCCCCCAGAAGTCACATGAAAGCAAGGCTGGTGGGGCTCCTTAAGTCACATGTAGGCAAGGCTGGTGGGGCTCCACTGAAGTCACATGTAGGTAAGGCTGGTAGGGCTTCCGATAAGTCACATGTAAGCAAGACTGGTGGGGATCCCCGGAAGTGACATGTAGGCAAGACTGGTGGGGCTTCCCGGAAGTCACATGTAAGAAAGGCCGGTGGGGCTCCCCGAAAGTCACATGTAAGCAAGGCTGGTGGGGTCCTCAAAGTCACATGTAGGCAAGGCTGATGTGGCTCCACTGAAGTCACATGTAGGTAAGGCTGGTGGGGCTGCCCATAAGTCACATGTGCGCAAGGCTGGTGGGGCTCCCTGGAATTACATGTAAGCAAAGCTGGTGGGGCTCCCCGGAAGTGACATGTAAGCAAGGCTAGTGGGGCTCCCTGGAAGTCACTTGTAAGCAAGGCTGGTGGGGTTCCAGGAAGTTACATGTAGCAAGGCTGGTGGGGCACCCCGGAAGTGACATGTAGGCAAGGCTGGTGGGGCTCCCCAGAAGTTACATGTTAGCAAGGCTGGTGGGGATCCTAGAAGTGACTTGTAAGCATTTCTGGCGGGGCTTCCCGGAAATCACATGTAGGCAAGGCTGGTGTGCCTCCCGGAAGTCACATGTATGCAAGGCAAGTGGGGCTCCCCGGAAGTGACATGTAAGCAAGACTGGTGGGGATCCCCGGAAGTGACATGTAAGCAAGACTGGTGGGGCTTCCCGGAAGTCACATGTAAGCAAGGCTGGTGTGGCTCCCTGGAAGTCACATGTAAGCAAGGCCGGTGGGGCTCCCCGAAAATCACATGTAAGCAAGGCTGGTGGGGTCTTCAAAGTCACATGTAGGGAAGGCTGATGTGGCTCCCCATAAGTCACATATAGGTAAGGCTGGTGGGGCTCCCCAGGAAGGCACATGAAAGCAAAGCTGGTGGGGCTCCCGGAAGTCACATGTGGGCAAGGTTGGTGGGGCTCCACTGAAGTCACATGTAAGCAAGGCTGGTGGGGCTCCCTGGAATTACATGTAAGCAAAGCTGGTGGGGCTCCCCGGAAGTGATATGTAAGCACAGCTTGTGGGGCTTCCCTGAAGTCACATGTAGGCAAGGCTGGTGTGGATCCTGGAAGTCACATGTAGGCAAGGCTGGTGGGGCTCCCCAGAAGTGACATGCAAGCAAGGCTGGCGTGGTTCCCCGGAAGTTACATGTAGCAAGGCTGGTGGGGCTCCATGGAAGTCACATGTAAGCAAGGCTGGTGGGGATCCACGTAAGTCACATTTACGCAGGGCTGGTGTGGATCCCCGGAAGTCACATATAGGCAAGGCTTGTTGGGCTCCCCAGAAGTCATATGTAGGCAAGGCTGGTGGGGCTCCCCGGGAGTCACATGTAGGCAAGGCTGGTGGGACTCCCCAGAAGTGATGAGTAGGCAAAGCTGGTGGGACTCCCTGGAAGTGACATGTAGGCAAGTCTGGTGGGGCTTCCCAGAAGTCACATGTAGGTAAGGCTGTTGGAGCTCCCAGAAATTGACATGTAAGCAAGGCTGGTGGGGCTCCATGAAAGTCACATGTAAGCAAGGCTGGTGGGGCCCTGGAAGTCACATGTAGGCAAGGCTGATGGGGCTCCCCGGAAGTTACATGTAGCAAGGCTGGTGGGGCTCCCCGGAAGTGACATTTAGTTAAGGCTGGTGGATTTCCCCTGGAAGTCACATTAAAGCAAGGTGGTGGGGCTCCCAAAAGTCACATGTAGGCAAGGCTTCTGGGGCTCCAAGGAATTCACATATAGGTAAGGCTGGTGGGGCTCCCCGTAAGTTATATGTAAGCAAGGCTGGTGTGGCTCCCTGAAAGTCACATGTAAGTCAGGCTGGTGAGGCTCCCCCGAAGTGATATGTAGGCAAGTCTGGTGGGGCTTCCCAGAAGTCACATGTAGGTAAGGCTGTTGGAGCTCCCAGGAATTCACATGTAAGCAAGGATGGTGGGGCTCCATGAAAGTCACATGTAAGTAAGGCTGGTGGGGCCTTGGAAGTCACATATAGGCAAGGCTGATGGGGCTCCCCGGAAGTGACATTTAGTTAAGGCTGGTGGAGCTCCCCTGGAAGTCACATTAAAGCAAGGTGGTGGGGCTCCCAAAAGTCACATGTAGGCAAGGCTTCTGGGGCTCCACGGAATTCACATATAGGTAAGGCTGGTGGGGCTCCCCGTAAGTTATATGTAAGCAAGGCTGGTGTGGCTCCCTGAAAGTCACATGTAAGTCAGGCTGGTGAGGCTCCCCCGAAGTGACATGTAAGCAAGGCTAGTGTGGCTCCCTGGAAGTCACTTGTAGGCAAGGCTGGTGGGGTTCCAGGAAGTTACATGTAGCAAGGCTGGTGGGGCTCCCCGGAAGTGACATGTAGGCAAGGCTGGTGGGGCTCCCCAGAAGTTACATGTTAGCAAGGCTAGTGGGGATCCTAGAAGTGACTTGTAAACATTGCTAGCGGGGCTTCCCGGAAGTCACATGTAGGCAAGGCTGGTGTGCCTCTTGGAAGTCATATGTGGGCAAGGCAAGTGGGGCTCCCCGGAAGTGACATGTAAGCAAGGCTGGTGGGGATCCATGTAAGCACATTTAAGCAAGGCTTGTGGGGATCCCCAGAAGTCACATGTAGGCAAGGCTTCTGGGGCTCCCCGGAAGTCACAGGTAGGCAAGGCTGGTGGGGCTTCCCAGAAGTCACATGTAGACAAGACTGGTGGGGATCCCAAGAAATCACATGAAGCAAGGCTGGTGGGGCTCCCCGGAAGTCACATGTAAGCAAAACTGGTGGGGCTCCAGGAAGTCACATGTATACAAGTCAGTGGGGATCCCTGGAAGTGACATGTAGGCAAGGCTGGTGGGGCTCCCTGGAAGTGACATGTAGATGAGGCTGGTGGGGCTCCCTGGAAGTGACATGTAGATGAGGCTGGTGGGGCTCCCCGGAAGTGACATGTAAGCAAGGCTGGTGGGGCTCCAAGAAGTGACATGTAAGCAAGGCTGGTGGGGCTCCCCAGTAGTGACATGAAAGGAAGGCTGGTGGGTCTTCGCGGAATTCACATGTAAGCAAGGCTGCTGGGTCTACCCAGAATTCACATATAAGCAAGGCTGGTGAGGCTCCCTGGAAGTTACATGTTGCAAGGCTGGTGGGGCTCCCCGGAAGTAAAATGTAGGCAAGGATGGTGGGGCTCCCCAAAAGTGATATGTAAGCAAGGCTGGTGGAGCACCAGGAAGTGACATGTAAGCAATGCAGCTGGGGCACCACGGAGGTCAAATGTAAGCAATGCTGGTGGGGCTCCTGGAAGTCACATGTAGGCAAGGCTGGTGGGGCTCCCTGGAAGTGACATGTAAGCAAGGCTGGTGGGGCTCCCTGGAAGTCACATTTAGGTAAGGCTGGTGGTGCTCCCCGGAAGTCACATGTAGCAAGGCTGGTGGGGCTCCCCAGAAGGCACATGTAAGCAAGGCTTGTGGGGCTCCCCTGAAGTCAAATGTAGTCAAGGCTGGTGGGATTTCCTGGAAGTCACATGTAGGCAAGGCTGGCGGGGCTATTCAGAAGTCACATGTAGGCAAGGCTGGTGGGGCTTCCTGGAAGACACATGTAAGCAAGGCTGGTGGGGCTACCCAAAAATCACATGTAGGCAAGGCTGGTGGGGCTTCCCAGAAGTCACATGTAGGCAAGGCTGGAGGGGTTTCCCAGAAGTGACAAGTAGGCAAGGCTGGTGGGGCATCCTGGAAGTCACATGTACACAAGGCTGGTGAGGCTCGCCAGAAGTAACATATAGGCAAGACCTGTGTGGAACCCCAGAAATCACATGTGGTGGGGCTTTCCGGAAGTCACATGTAAGCAAGACTGGTGGGGCTCCATGGAAGTCACATGTAAGCAAGGCCGGTGGGGCTCCACGGAAGTCACATGCAAGCAAGGCTGGTGGGGCTCCCAGAAGTCAGATGTTATTAAGGCTGGTGGGAATCCCTGGAAGTGACATGTATGCAAGGCAGGTAGGGCTCCCCGGAAGTCACATGTAAGCAAGGCTGGTGGGGCTTCCGGGAAGTCACATGTAAGTAAGGCTTTTGGGGCTCCCCGAAGTGACAAGTAAGCAAAGCTGGTTGGTCTGCCCAGTAGTGACGTGTAAGCAAGGCTGGTGGGGCTCCCCTGAATTCACATGTAAGTAAGGTTGGTGGGGCTCAGCAGAAGTCACATGTAAGCATGGCTGGTGGTGCACCCTGGAAGTTACATGTAGGAAAGTTGTTGGGGCTCCCCGGAAGTGACATGTAGGCAAGGCTGGTGGGGCTCCTCAGAAGTTACATGTAAGTAAGATTTATTGGGGCTCCTGGAAGTGACATGTAAGCCTTGCTAGTGGGGCTCCCCGGTAGTCACATGTAGGCAAGGCTGGTGTGGCTCCCGGAAGTCACATGTAGGTAAGGCTGGTGTGGCTCCCCAGAAGTGACATGTAGGCAAGGCTGGTGGGGCTTTTCAGAAGTCACATGTAGGCAAGGCTGGTGGGGCTTCCTGGAAGACACATGTAAGGAAGTCTTTTGGGGCTACCCGGAAATCACATATAGGTAAGGCTGGTGGGGCTTCCTAGAAGTCACATGTAGAAAAGACTGGTGGGTAACACCAGAAGTCACATGTAGCAAGGCTGGTGCTCTTTCTGGAAGTCACATGTAAGCAAGGCCGGTGGGGCTCCACGGAAGTCACATGCAAGCAAGGCTGGTGGGGCTCCCGGAAGTCAGATGTTATTAAGGCTGGTGGGGATCCCTGGAAGTGACATGTATGCAAGGCAGGTGGGGCTCCCTGGAAGTCACATGTAAGCAAGGCTGGTGGGGCTTCCCGGAAGTCACATGTAAGTAAGGCTTGTGGGGCTCCCCGAAGTGACAAGTAAGCAAAGCTGGTGGGTCTGCCCAGTAGTGACGTGTAAGCAAGGCTGGTGGGGCTCCCCTGAATTCACATGTAAGTAAGGCTGGTGGGGCTCCCCAAAAGTCACATGTAAGCACAGCTGGTGGGGC
This sequence comes from Ambystoma mexicanum, assembly GCF_040938575.1. NCBI lineage: Eukaryota > Metazoa > Chordata > Amphibia > Caudata > Ambystomatidae > Ambystoma > Ambystoma mexicanum. Next base: position 494,889,531 of record NC_090940.1, on the reverse strand, counting down.
TCCCTGGAAGTTACATGTAGCAAAGTTCATGGGGCTCCCCGGAAGTGACATGTGGGCAAGGCTGGTGTGGCTCCCGGAAGTTACATGTAGGCAAGGCTGGTGTGGCTCCCCCGAAGTGACATGTAGGCAAGGATGGTGCGGCTTTTCAGAAGTCACATGTAGGCAAGGCTGGTGGGGCTTCCCAGAAGTCACATTTAGGCAAGGCTGGTGGGGCTTCCCTGTAGTCACACGTAGGCAAGGGTGGTGGGGATCCCCAGAAATCACATGTAGCAAGGCTGCTGGGGCTCCCCGGAAGTCACATGTAAGCAAGGCCGGTGGGGCTCCCCGGAAGTCACATATAGGCAAGGCTGGTGGGACTCCCCAGAAGTAATGTGTAGGCAAAGCTGGTGGGACTCCCTGGAAGTGACATGTAGGCAAGTCTGGTGGGGCTTCCCAGAAGTCACATGTAGGTAAGGCTGTTGGAGCTCCCAGAATTCACACGTAAGCAAGGCTGGTGGGGCTCCATGAAAGTCGCATGTAAGCAAGGTTGGTGGGGCCCTGGAAGTCACATGTAGGCAAGGCTGATGGGGCTCCCCGGAAGTGACATTTAGGTAAGGCTGTTGGAGCTCCCCTGAAAGTCACATTAAAGCAAGGTGGTGGGTCTCCCAAAAGTCACATGTAGGCAAGGCTTCTGGGGCTCAATGGAATTCACACATAGGTAAGGCTGGTGGGGCTCCCCGTAATTTATACGTAAGCAAGGCTGGTGTGGCACCCTGAAAGTCACATGTAAGTCAGGCTGGTGAGGCTCCCCCGAAGTGACATGTAAGCAAGGCTAGTGAGGCTCCCTGGAAGTGACTTGTAAAAAAGGCTGGTGGGGTTCCAGGAAGTTACATGTAGCAAGGCTGGTGGGGCTGCCGGAAGTGACATGTAGGCAAGGCTGGTGGGGATCCCCAGAAGTTACATGTTAGCAAGGCTGGTGGGGATCCTAGAAGTGACTTGTAAGCATTGCTGGCGGGGCTTCCCGGAAGTCACATGTAGGCAAGGCTGGTGTGCCTTCCGAGAGTCACATGTAGGCAAGGCAAATGGGGCTCCCCGGAAGTGACATGTACGCAAGGCTGGTGGGGATCCATGTAAGCATATATAAGCAAGGCTTTTGGGGGTCCCCAGAAGTCACATGTAGGCAAGGCTTCTGGGGCTCCCCAGAAGTCACATGTAGGCAAGGTTGGTGGGGCTCCCCGGAAGTCACAGGTAGACAAGGCTGTTGGGGCTTCCCAGAAGTCACATGTAGGCAAGACTGCTGGGGATCCCCAGAAATCACATGTAGCAAGGCTGGTGGAGCTTTCCGGAAGTCACATGTAAGCAAGGCTGGTGGGGCTCCACGGCAGTCACATGTAAACAAGGCTGGTGGGGCTCCCCGGAAGTCACATGTAAGCAAAACTGGTGAGGCTTCCGGAAGTCACATGTATACAAGTCAGGTGGGGATCCCTGGAAGTGACATGTAGGCAAGGCTGGTGGGGCTCCCTGGAAGTGACATGTAGATGAGGCTGGTGGGGCTCCCTGGAAGTGACATGTAGTTGAGGCTGGTGGGGCTCCCTAGAAGTGACATGTAAGCAAGACTGGTGGGGCTCCAAGAAGTGACATGTAAGCAAGGCTGGTGGGGCTCCCCAGTAGTGAAATGTAAGGAAGGCTGGTGTGGCTCCGCGGAATTCACGTAAGCAAGGCTGCTGGGGCTACGCAGAATTCACATGTAAGCAAGGCTGGTGAGGCTCCTTGGAAGATCCATGTTGCAAGGCTGGGGGGGCTCCCCGGAAGTAACATGTAGGCAAGGATGGTGGGGCTCCCCAGAAGTGACATGTAAGCAAGGCTGGTGGGGCACCTGGAAGTGACATGTAAGCAATGCAGCTGGCGCACCACGGAGGTCACATGTAAGCAATGCTGGTGGGGCTCCTGGAAGTCACATGTAGGCAAGGCTGGTGGGGCTCCCTGGAAGTCACATGTAAGCAAGGCTGGTGGGGCTCCCTGGAAGTCACATTTAGGTAAGGCTGTTGGTGCTCCCCATAAGTCACATGTAAGCAAGGACTGATGGGGCTCCCCGGAAGTCACATGTAGCAAGGCTGGTGGGGCTCCCCAGAAGGCACATGTAAGCAATGCTTGTGGGGCTCCCCTGAAGTCAAATGTAGGCAAGGCTGGTGGGATTCCCCGGAAGTCACACGTAGGCAAGGCTGGTGGCGCTATTCAGAAGTCACATGTAGGCAAGGCTGGTGGGGCTTCCTGGAAGACACATGTAAGCAAGGCTGGTGGGGCTACCCAAAAATAACATGTAGGCAAGGCTGGTGAGGCTCCCCAGAAGTCACATATAGGCAAGACCGGTGTGGAACCCCAGAAGTCACATGTAGCAAGGCTGGTGGGGCTTTCCCGAAGTCACATGTAAGCAAGGCTGGTGGGGCTCCATGGAAGTCACATGTAAGCAAGGCTGGTGGGGATCCCTGGAAGTGACATGTATGCAAGGCTGGTGGGACTCCCCGGAAGTCACATATAAGCAAGGCTTGTGGGGCTCCCCGAAAGTCACATGTAAGCAAGGCTGGTGGGTCTCCCCAGTAGTGACATGTAAGCAAGGCTGGTGCGGCTTCCCGAAATCCACATGTAAGTAAGGTTGGAGGGGCTCAGCAGAAGTCACATGTAAGCATGGCTGGTGGGGCATCCTGGAAGTTACATGTAGCAAAGTTGCTGGGGCTCCCCGGAAGTGACATATAGGCAAGGCTGGTGGGGCTCCTCAGAAGTTACATGTAAGCAAGATTTATTGGGGCTCCTGGAAGTGACATGTAAGCCTTGCTAGTGGGGCTCCCCGGTAGTCACATGTAGGCAAGGCTGGTGTGGCTCCCGGAAGTCACATGTAGGTAAGGCTGGTGTGGCTCCCCAGAAGTGACATGTAGGCAAGGCTGGTGGGGCTTTTCAGAAGTCACATGTAGGCAAGGCTGGTGGGGCTTCCTGGAAGACACATGTAAGCATGTCTTTTGGGGCTACCCAGAAATCACATATAGGTAAGACTGGTGGGGCTTCCCAGAAGTCACATGTAGAAAAGACTGGTGGGTAACCCCAGAAGTCACATGTAGCAAGGCTGGTGCTCTTTCTGGAAGTCACATGTAAGCAAGGCTGGTGGGGCTCCACGGAAGTCACATGTAAGCAAGGCTTGTGGGGCTTCCTGGAAGTCATATGTAAGTGAGGCTTGTGGGGCTCCCTGGAAGTGACATGTAAGCAATGCAGCTGGCGCACCACGGAGGTCACATGTAAGCAATGCTGGTGGGGCTCCTGGAAGTCACATGTAGGCAAGGCTGGTGGGGCTCCCTGGAAGTCACATGTAAGCAAGGCTGGTGGGGCTCCCTGGAAGTCACATTTAGGTAAGGCTGTTGGTGCTCCCCATAAGTCACATGTAAGCAAGGACTGATGGGGCTCCCCGGAAGTCACATGTAGCAAGGCTGGTGGGGCTCCCCAGAAGGCACATGTAAGCAATGCTTGTGGGGCTCCCCTGAAGTCAAATGTAGGCAAGGCTGGTGGGATTCCCCGGAAGTCACACGTAGGCAAGGCTGGTGGCGCTATTCAGAAGTCACATGTAGGCAAGGCTGGTGGGGCTTCCTGGAAGACACATGTAAGCAAGGCTGGTGGGGCTACCCAAAAATAACATGTAGGCAAGGCTGGTGAGGCTCCCCAGAAGTCACATATAGGCAAGACCGGTGTGGAACCCCAGAAGTCACATGTAGCAAGGCTGGTGGGGCTTTCCCGAAGTCACATGTAAGCAAGGCTGGTGGGGCTCCATGGAAGTCACATGTAAGCAAGGCTGGTGGGGATCCCTGGAAGTGACATGTATGCAAGGCTGGTGGGACTCCCCAGAAGTCACATATAAGCAAGGCTTGTGGGGCTCCCCGAAAGTCACATGTAAGCAAGGCTGGTGGGTCTCCCCAGTAGTGACATGTAAGCAAGGCTGGTGCGGCTTCCCGAAATCCACATGTAAGTAAGGTTGGAGGGGCTCAGCAGAAGTCACATGTAAGCATGGCTGGTGGGGCATCCTGGAAGTTACATGTAGCAAAGTTGCTGGGGCTCCCCGGAAGTGACATGTAGGCAAGGCTGGTGGGGCTCCTCAGAAGTTACATGTAAGCAAGATTTATTGGGGCTCCTGGAAGTGACATGTAAGCCTTGCTAGTGGGGCTCCCCGGTAGTCACATGTAGGCAAGGCTGGTGTGGCTCCCGGAAGTCACATGTAGGTAAGGCTGGTGTGGCTCCCCAGAAGTGACATGTAGGCAAGGCTGGTGGGGCTTTTCAGAAGTCACATGTAGGCAAGGCTGGTGGGGCTTCCTGGAAGACACATGTAAGCATGTCTTTTGGGGCTACCCAGAAATCACATATAGGTAAGACTGGTGGGGCTTCCCAGAAGTCACATGTAGAAAAGACTGGTGGGTAACCCCAGAAGTCACATGTAGCAAGGCTGGTGCTCTTTCTGGAAGTCACATGTAAGCAAGGCTGGTGGGGCTCCACGGAAGTCACATGTAAGCAAGGCTGGTGGGGCTTCCTGGAAGTCATATGTAAGTGAGGCTTGTGGGGCTCCCTGGAAGTGACATGTATGCAAGGCAGGTAGGGCTCCCCGGAAGTCACATGTAAGCAAGGCTGGTGGGGCTTCCTGGAAGTCATATGTAAGTAAAGCTTGTGGGGCTCCCTGAAGTGACAAGTAAGCAAAACTGGTGGGTCTGCCCCGTAGTGACGTGTAAGCAAGGCTGGTGGGGCTCCCCTGAATTCACATGTAAGTAAGGCTGGTGGGGCTCCCCAAAAGTCACATATAAGCATGGCTGGTGGGGCTCCCTGGAAGTTACATGTAGCAAAGTTGGTGGGTCTTCCCGGAAGTGACATGTAGGCAAGGCTGGTGGGGCTCCTGAGAAGTGACATGTAAGCAAGATTTATTGGGGCTCCTGGAAGTGACATGTAAGCCGTGCTAGTGGGGCTCCCCGGTAGTCACGTGTAGGCAAGGCTGGTGTGGCTCCCGGAAGTCACATGTAGGCAATTCTGGTGTGGCTCCCCCGAAGTGAAATGTAGGCAAGGCTGGTGCGGCTTTTCAGAAGTCACATGTAGGAAAGGCTGGTGGGGCTCCCGGAAGTCACATGTAAGCAAGGCTGGTGGGGATCCCTCGAAGTGACATGAATGCAAGGCAGGTGGGTTTCCCTGGAAGTAAGATGTAGGCAAGGCTGGTGGAGCTCCCTGGAAGTGACATGTAGGCAAGGCTGGTGGGGCTCCCGGAACTCACATGTAAGCACGGCTGGTGGGGCTTCCCACAAGTCTCCATGTAAGCAAGGCTTGTGGGGATCCCCAAAGTGACAAGTAAGCAAGGCTGGTGGGTCTCGCCAGTAGTGACATGTAAGCAAGGCTGGTGGGTCTCCCCCAAATTCACATGTAAGTAAGGCTGGTGGGGCTCCCCAGAAGTCACATGTAAGCATGGCTGGTGGGGCTCCCTGGAAGTGACATGTAGCAAAGCTGGTGGGCATCAGTGAAAGTTACAAGGAAGCAAGGACTGATGGGGCTCCCTGGAAGTCACATGTAGGAAGGCTGGTGTGGCTCCCTGGAATTTACATGTAAGCAAGGACTGATGGGGCTCCCTGGAGGTCACTTGTAGGAAGGCTGGTGTGGCTCCCCGGAAGTCACGTGTAAGCAAGGATTATGGGGCTTCCTGGAAATCACATTTAGGCAAGGCTGGTGGGGCTATTCAGAAGTCACATGTAGGCAAGGCTGGTGGGTCTTTTCAGAAGTCACATGTAGGCAAGGCTGTTGGGCTTCCCAGAATACACATGTAAGCAAGGCTGGTGGGGCTACACGGAAATCACATTTAGGTAAGGCTGGTGGTGCTCCCCGTAGGTCACATGTAAGAAAGGACTGATGGGGCTCCCCGGAAGTTACATGTAGCAAGGCTGGTGGGGCTCCCCAGAAGTCACATGTAAGCAAGGCTTGTGGGGCTCCCCTGAAGTCACATTTAGGCAAGTCTGGTGGGACTCCCCGGATGTCAAATGTAGGCAAGGCTGGTGGGGATATTCAGAAGTCACATGTAGGCAAGGCAGTTCGGGCTTCCCGGAAGACACATGTAAGCAAGGCTGGTAGAGCTACCCGGAAATCACATGTAGGCAAGGCTGGTGGGGCTTCCCAGAAGTCACATGTAGGCAAGGCTGGTGGGGTTTCCCAGAAGTCACACGTAGGCAAGGCTGGTGGGGCTGCCTGGAAGTCACATGTACACAAGGCTGGTGATGCTCCCCAGAACTCATATGAAGGCAAGACTGGTGGGGAACCCCGGAAGTCACATATAGCAAGGCTGGTGGGTCTTTCCGGAAGTTACATGTAGCAAGGTTGGTGGGGCTTCCCAGAAGACACATGTAAGCAAGGCTTGTGGGGCTTCCCGGAAGTGACATGTAGGCAAGGATGGTGGGGCTCCCCAGAATTGTCATGTAAGCAAGGCTGGTGGGGCTCCCTGGATGTCACATTTAGGTAAGGCTGGTGGTGCTCCATGTAAGTCACATGTAAGCAAGGACTGATGGGGCTCCCCGGAAGTTACATGTAGCAAGGCTGGTATGGCTAACCCGGAAGTCACAAGTAAGTCCCATGTAAGCAAGGCTCGTGGAGCTCCCCAGAAGTGACATGTAGGCAAGGCTTGTGGGGCTCCCCAGAAGTGACATGTAAGCCAGGCTGGTGTGGCTCCCCGGAAGTCACATGTAAGCAAGGCTTATGGGGCTCCCCGGAAGTCACAGTTAGGCAAGGCTGGTGGGCCTTTTCAGAAGTCACATGTCGGCAAGGGTGCTGGGGCTTTTCAGAAATCACATGTAGGCAAGGCTGGTGTGGCTTCCCAGAATACACATGTAAGCAAGGCTGGTGGGGCTACACGGAAATCACATCTAGGCAAGGCTGGTGGGTTTTCCCAGAAGTCACATGTAGGCAAGGCTGGTGGGTTTTCCCACAAGTCACATGTAAGCAAGGACTGATGGGGCTCCCCAGAAGTTTCATGTAGCAAGGCTGGTGGGGCTCACCAGAAGTCACATGCAAGCAAGGCTTGTGGGGCTCCCCAGAAGTGACATGTAGTCAAGGATGGTGGGGCTCCCCAGAAGTGACATGTAAGCCAGGCTGATGGGGCTCCACAGAAGTCAAATGTAAGCAATGCTGGTGGGTCTCCCAGAGTGACATGTAAGCAAGGCTGGTGGGGACCCCGGGAAGTGACATCTATGCAAGGCAGGTGGAGCTCCCTGGAAGTGACATGTAGGCAAGGCTGGTGGGACTCCCCGGAAGTCACATGTAAGCAAGGCTGGTGGGTCTCCCCACTAGTGACATGTAAGCAAGGCTGGTGTGGCTTCCCGGAATAAACATGTACGTAAGGCTGGTGGGGCTCCCCAGAAGTCACATATAAGCATGGCTGGTGGGGCTCCCTGGAAGTTACATCTAGCAAAGTTGGTGGGGCTCCCCGGAAGTGACATGTAGGTAAGGCTAGTGGGGCTCCACAAAAGTGACATGTAAGCAAGATTTATTGGGGCTCCTGGAAGTGACATGTAAGCATTGCTAGTGGGGCTCCCCGGTTGTCACATGTAGTCAAGGCTGGTGTGACTCCCGGAAGTCACATGTAGGCAAGGATGGTGTGGATCCCCAGAAGTGACATGAAGGCAAGGCTGGTGGGGCTTTTCAGAAGTCACATGTAGGCAAACCTGGTGGGGCTTCCTGGAAGACACATGTAAGCAATGCTTTTGGGGCTACCCGGAAATCACATGTAGAAAAGACTGGTGGGGAACCCCGGAAGTCACATGTAGCAAGGCTGGTAGGGGCTTTCTGGAAGTCACATGTAAGCAAGGCTGGTGTGGCTCCACGAAAGTCACATCTAAGCAAGGCTGGAGGGACTCCCTCGGAGGACATATGTAGGCAAGGCTGGTGGGCTCCCGGAAGTCACATGTAAGCAAGGCTGGTTTGGATCCCTGGTAGTGACATGTATGCAAGGCAGGCGGGTATCCCTGGAAGTAACATGTAGGCAAGGCTGGTGGAGCTCCCTGGAAGTGAGATGTAGGAAAGGCTGGTGGGGCTCCCCGGAAGTCACATGTAAGAAAGGCTGGTGGCTCTCCCCGGAAGTCACATGTAAGCAAGGCTTGTTGGACTCCCCGAAGTGACATTGAAGCAAGGCTGGTGGGTCTCCCCAATAGTGACATGTAAGCAAGGCTGGTGGGGCTCCCCCGAATTCACATGTAAGTAAGGTTGGTGGGGCTCCCCAGAAGTCACATGTAAGCACGGCTGGTGGGGCTCCCTAGAAGTTACATGTAGCAAAGCTGGTGGTGCTCCCTGGAAGTTACATGTAAGCAAGGACTGATGGGGCTCCCCAGAAGTCACATGTAGCAAGGCTGGTGTGGCTCCCCGGAAGTCACATGTAAGCAAGGCTGATGGGGCTCCCCGGAAGTCACATGTAAGCAAGGCTGACGTTAGTAGTGACATGTAAGCAAGGCTGGTGGGGTTCCCCGGAATTCACATGTAAGTAAGGCTGGTGGGGGTCCCCAGAAGTCACATCTAAGCACGGCTGGTGGAGCTCCCTGGAAGTTCCATGTGGCAAAGGTGGTGGGGGTCCCAGGAAGAGACATGTCACAAGGCTGGCGGGCTCCTCAGAAGTGACATGTAAGCAAGACTGGTGGGGCTCCTGGAAGTGACATGTAAGCAATGTTGGTGGGGCTCATCGGTAGTCACATGTAGGCAAGGCTGCTGTGGCTCCCGGAAGTCACATGTAGGCAAGGCTGGTGGGGCTCCTGGAAGTGACACGTAAGCAAGGCTGCTGGGGCTCCCTAAAAGTCACTTGTAAGCAAGGCTGGTGGGGTTCCCCAGAAGTCACATGCTAGCAAGGCTGGTAGGGCCCCCAGAAGACACAAGTAAACAAGGCTTGTGGTGACCCCGGAAGTCACATCTAATCAAGGCTGATGGGGCTCCCCGGAAGCCACATCTAAGCAAAGCAGGTGGGGTTCCCCAGAAGTCACATGCTAGCAAGGCTGGTAGGGCCCCCGGAAGTCACATGTAAGCAAGGCTTGTGGGGCTCCCTGGAAGTTACATGTAAGCAAGGCTTTTGGGGCTACCCGGAAATCACATGTAGAAAAGACTGGTGGGGAACCCCGGAAGTCACATGTAGCAAGGCTGGTAGGGGCTTTCTGGAAGTCATATGTAAGCAAGGCAGGTATAGCTCCACAGAAGTCACATGTAAGCAAGGCTGGAAGGGCTCCCTCAGAGGACACATATAAGCAAGGCTGGTGGGGCTCCCGGAAGTCACATGTAAGCAAGGCTGATGGGGATCCCTGGAAGTGACATATATGCAAGGCAGGTGGGTATCCCTGGAAGTAACATGTAGGCAAGGCTGGTGGATCTCCCTGGAAGTGACATGTAGGCATGTCTGGTGGGTCTCCCCAGAAGTCACATGTAAGCAAGGCTGATGGGGCTCCCCGGAAGTTAAATGTAAGCAAGGCTTGTGGGTCTCCCCGAAGTGACATGTAAGCATGGCTGGTTGGTCTCCCCAGTAGTGACATGTAAGCAAGGCTGGTGGGGCTCCCCAGAAGTTACATCTAGCAAAGCTGGTGGGGCTCCCTGGAAGTTACATGTGAGCAAGGACTGATGGGGCTCCCCGGAAGTCACATGTATCAAATCTGGTGTAGCTCCCCGGAAGTCACATGTAGGCAAGGCAGGTGGGGCTTTTCGGAAGTCACATGTAGGGAAGGCTGGTGGGGCTTTCCGGAATACACATGTAAGCAAGGCCGGTGGGGCTATCCGGAAATCACATGTACCCTGGAGGAAACATGTAGGCAAGGTTGGCGGGTCTCCCGGAAGTAACATGTAAGCAAGGCTGGTGGGGATCCCTCGAAGTGACATGCATGCAAGGCAGGTGAGGATCCCTGGAAGTGACATGTAGGCAAGGCTGGTGGAGCACACTGGAAGTGACATGTAAGCAATGCTCGTGGGGCTCACCGGTAGTCAAATGTAGGCAAGGCTGGTGGGGCTCCCTGAAGTGACATGTAAGCAAGGCTGCTGGGGCTCCCTAAAAGTCACATGTAAGAAATGCTGGTGGGGTTCCCCAGAAGTCACATGCTAGCAAGGCTGGTAGGGCCCCCAGAAGATACAAGTTAACAAGGCTGGTGGAGCGCCTGGAAGTCACATCTAATCAAGGCTGGTTGGGCTCCCCGGAAGCCACATGTAAGCAAGGCTGGTGGAGTTCTCCAGAAGACACATGCTAGCAAGGCTGGTAGGGCCCCTGGAAGTCACAAGTAAGCAAGGCTGGTGGTGCTCCCCAGAAGTCACATGTAAGCAAGGATAGTGGGGCTCCACTGAAGTCACATGTAGGCAAGGCTGGTGGGGCTCCATGGAAGTCACATGTAAGCAATGCTGGTGGGGCTCACCGGTAGTCACATGTAGGCAAGGCTGCTGGGGCTCCCTGAAGTGACATGTAAGCAAGGCTGCTGGGGTTCCATAAAAGTCACATGTAAGCAAGGCTGGTGGGGTTCCCCAGAAGTCACATGCTAGCAAGGCTGGTAGGGCCCCCAGAAGACACATGTAAACAAGGCTGGTGGGGCCCCTGGAAGTCACATCTAATCAAGGCTATTGGGGCTCCCCGGAAGCTACATGTAAGCAAGGCTGGTGGAGTTCCCCAGAAGTCACATGCTAGCAAGGCGGGTAGGGCCCCTGGAAGTCAAATGTAAGCAAGGCTGGTGGTGCTCTCCATAAGTCACATGTAAGCAAGGATAGTGGGGCTCCACGGAAGTCGCTTGTAGGCAAGGCTGGTGGGGCTCCATGGAATTCACATGTGGGGAAGGCTTGTGGAGCTTCCCAGAAGTCACATGTAGGCAATGCTGTTGAGACTTCCCAGAAGTGACGTATAGACATGGCTGGTGGGGCTCCCCGGAAGTGACATGTAGGCAAGGCTGGTGGGGATTTCCAGATGACACATGTAAACAAGGCTGGGGGCCTCCCACGAAGTCACATGTAAGCAAGGCTGGTGTGGGCACCCCAAAAGTCACATGTAAGTAAGGCTGGTGGGGCTCCCCAGACGTCACATGTAAGCACGGCTGGTGGGGCTCCCTGGAAATTACATGTAGCAAAGCTGGTGGGGCTCCCTGGAAGTTACATGTAAGCAAGGACTGATGGGGCTCCCTGGAAGTCACATGTAGCAAGGCTGGTGTGGCTCCCCAGAAGTCACTTATAAGCAAGGCTCATGGGGCTCCCAGAAGTCACACGTAGGCAAGGCTGGTGGGGCTTCCCTGAAGACACATTTAAGCAAGGCTGGAGGGGTTACCCGCAAATCAAATGTAGGCAAGGCTGGTGGGGCTTCCCAGAAGTCCCATGTAGGCAAGGCTGGTGGGGTTTCCTGGAAGTCACATGTACACAAGGCTGGTGGGATTCCCCGGATGTCACATGTAGACAAGGCTGGTGGAGATATTCAGAAGTCACATGTAGGCAATGCTGGTCGGGCTTCCCGGAAGACACATGTAAGCAAGGCTGGTGGGGCTACCCGGAAATCACATGTAGGCAAGGCTGGTGGTGCTTCCCAGAAGTCACATGTAGGCAAGGCTGGTGGGGTTTCCCAGAAGTCACATGTAGGCAAGGCTGGTGGGGCTCCCTGGATGTCAAATTTAGGTAAGGCTGGTGGTGCTCCCCGTAAGTCACATGTAAGCAAGGACTGATGGGGCTCCCCGGAAGTTAGATGTAGCAAGGCTGGTGGGGCTCACCAGAAGTCACATGCAAACAAGGCTTGTGGGGCTCCCCAGAAGTGACATGTAGGCAAGGATGGTGGGGCTCCCCAGAAGTGACATGTAAGCCAGGCTGGTGGGGCTCCACAGAAGTCAAATATAAGCAATGCTGGTGGGGCTCCCCAGAGGGCACATGTAGTCAATGCTGTTGGGTCTCCCTGAGTCACATGTAAGCAAGGCTGGTGGGGATCCCGGGAAGTGACATGTATGCAAGGCAGGTGGAGCTCCCTGGAAGTGACATGTAGGCAAGGCTGATGGGACTCCCTGGAAGTCACATGTAAGCAAGGCTGGTGGGTCTCCCCACTAGTGACATGTAAGCAAGGCTGGTGTGGCTTCCCGGAATAAACATGTAAGTAAGGCTGGTGGGGCTCCCCAGAAGTCACATGTAAGCATGGCTGGTGGGGCTCCCTGGAAGTTACATCTAGCAAAGTTGGTGGGGCTCCCCGGAAGTGACATGTAGGTAAGGATAATGGGGCTCCACAGAAGTGACATGTAAGCAAGATTTATTGGGGCTCCTGGAAGTGACATGTAAGCATTGCTAGTGGGTCTCCCCGGTTGTCACATGTAGTCAAGGCTGGTGTGGCTCCCGGAAGTCACATGTAGGCAAGGATGTTGTGGATCCCCAGAAGTGACATGTAGGCAAGGCTGGTGGGGCTTTTCAGAAGTCACATGTAGGCAAAGCTGGTGGGCTTCCTGGAAGACACATGTAAGCAAGGATTTTGGGGCTACCCGGAAATCACATGTAGAAAAGACTGGTGAGGAACCCCAGAAGTCACATGTAGCAAGGCTGGTATGGGCTTTCTGGAAGTCACATGTAAGCAAGGCTGGTGTGGCTCCACGAAAGTCACATGTAAGCAAGGCTGGAGGGACTCCCTCGGAGGACACATGTAGGCAAGGCTGGTGGGCTCCCGGAAGTCACATGTAAGCAAGGCTGGTTTGGATCCCTGGAAGTGAAATGTATGCAAGGCAGGCGGGTATCCCTGGAAGTAGCATGTAGGCAAGGCTGGTGGAGCTCCCCGGAAGTCACATGTAAGAAAGGCTGGTGGCTCTCCCCGGAAGTCACATGTACGCAAGGTTTGTTGGACTCCCCGAAGTGACATGGAAGCAAGGCTGGTGGGTCTCCCCAGTAGTAACATGTAAGCAAGGCTGGTGGGGCTCCCCCGAATTCACATGTAAGTAAGGCTGGTGGGGCTCCACAGAAGTCACATGTAAGCACGGCAGGTGGGACTCCCTGGAAGTTACATGTAGCAAAGCTGGTGGTGCTCCCTGGAAGTTACATGTAAGCAAGGACTGATGGGGCTCCCCAGAAGTCACATGTAGCAAGGCTGGTGTGGCTCCCCGGAAGTCACATGTAAGCAAGGCTGATGGGGCTCCCCGGAAGTCACATGTAAGCAAGGCTGACCCCAGTAGTGACATGTAAGAAAGGCTGGTGGGGTTCCCCGGAATTCACATGTAAGTAAGGCTGGTGGGGGTCCCAGGAAGTCACATCTAAGCACGGCTGGTGGAGCTCCCTGGAAGTTCCATGTGGCAAAGGTGGTGGGGGTCCCAGGAAGAGACATGTCGCAAGGCTGGCGGGCTCCTTAGAAGTGACATCGAAGCAAGACTGGTGGGTCTCCTGGAAGTGACATGTAAGCAATGTTGGTGGGGTTCATCGGTAGTCACATGTAGGCAAGGCTGTTGGGGCTCCCGGAAGTCACATGTAGGCAAGGCTGGTGGGGCTCCCGGAAGTGACACTTAAGCAAGGCTGCTGGGGCTCCCTAAAAGTCACATGTAAGCAAGGCTGGTGGGGTTCCCCAGAAGTCACATGCTAGCAAGGCTGGTAGGGCCCCCAGAACACACAAGTAAACAAGGCTTGTGGTGACCCCGGAAGTCACATCTAATCAACGCTGGTGGGGCTCCCCGGAAGCCACATCTAAGCAAAGCAGGTGGGGTTCCCCAGAAGTCACATGCTAGCAAGGCTGGTAGGGCCCCCGGAAGTCACATGTAAGCAAGGCTTGTGGGGCTCCCTGGAAGTTACATGTAAGCAAGGCTTTTGGGGCTACCCGGAAATCACATGTAGAAAAGACTGGTGGGGAACCCCGGAAGTCACATGTAGCAAGGCTGGTTGGGGCTTTCTGGAAGTCACATGTAAGCAAGGCTGGTGTGGCTCCACGGAAGTCACATGTAAGCAAGGCTGGAGGGGGTCCCTCAGAGGACACATATAAGCAAGGCTGGTGGTGCTCCCGGAAGTCACATGTAAGCAAGGCTGATGGGGATCCCTGGAAGTGACATATATGCAAGGCAGGTGGGTATCCCTGGAAGTAACATGTAGGCAAGGCTGGTGGATCTCCCTGGAAGTGACATGTAGGCAAGTCTGGTGGGGATCCCCAGAAGTCACATGTAAGCAAGGCTGATGGGGCTCCCTGGAAGTTAAATGTAAGCAAGGCTTGTGGGGCTCCCCGAAGTGACATGAAAGCAAGGCTGGTTGGTCTCCCCAGTAGTGACATGTAAGCAAGGCTGGTGGGGTTCCCCCGAATTCACATGTAAGTAAGGCTGGCGGGGATCCCCAGAAGTCACATGTAAGCACGGCTGGTGGGACTTCCTAGAAGTTACATGTAGCAAAGCCGGTGGGGCTCTCTGGAAGTTACATGTGAGCAAGGACTGATGGGGCTCCCCGGAAGTCACAAGTATCAAATCTGGTGTAGCTCCCCGGAAGTCACATGTAGGCAAGGCTGGTGGGGCTTTTCAGAAGTCACATGTAACGAAGGCTGGTGGGGCTTCCCGGAATACAAATGTATGCAAGGCCGGTGGGGCTATCCGGAAATCACATATACCCTGGAGGAAACATGTAGGCAAGGTTGGCGGGTCTCCCGGAAGTAACATGTAAGCAAGGCTGGTGGGGATCCCTGGAAGTGACATGCATGCAAGGCAGGTGAGGATCCCTGGAAGTGACATGTAGGCAAGACTGGGGGAGCACACTGGAAGTGACATGTAAGCAAGTATGGTGGGACTCCCCAGAACTCACATGTAAGAAAGGCTGGTGGGGCTCTCCGGAAGTCACATGTAAGCAAGGCTTGTGGGGTTCCCCGAATTGACATGTAAGCAAGGCTGGCCCCAGTAGCGACATGTAAGCACGGCTGGTGGGGCTCCCTGGAAGTTAAATGTAGCAAAGCTGGTGGGGCTCCCTGGAAGTTAAATGTAAGCATGGCTGGTGGGGCTCCCTGGAAGTTACATGTAGCAAAGCTTGTGGGGCTCCCTGGAAGTTACATGTAACAAGGACTGATGGGGCTCCCCGGAAGTCACATGTAGCAAGGCTGGTGGGGCTCCCCAGACGTCACATGTAAGCACGGCTGGTAGGGATCCATGGAAGTCACATGTAAACAAGGCTGTTGGGGCTCCCCGGAGGAAACATGTAAGTAAGGCTGGTGGGGCTCCCCAGACGTCACATGTAAGCACGGCTGGTGGGGCTCCCTGGAAGTTACATGTAGAAAAGCTGGTGGGGCTCCCTGGAAGTTAAATTTAAGCACGGCTGGTTGGGCTCCCTGGAAGTTACATGTAGCAAAGCTGGTGGGGCTCCCTGGAAGTTACATGTAAGCAAGGACTGATGGGGCTCCCCGGAAGTCACATGTAGCAAGGCTGGTTTGGCTCCCCGGAAGTCACATATAAGCAAGGCTCATGGGGCTCCCAGAAGTCACATGTAGGCAAGGCTGGTGGGGCTTTTCAGAAGTCACATGTAGGCAAGGCTGGTGGGGCTTCCCTGAAGACACATGTAAGCAAGGCTGGAGGGGGTACCCGCAAATCACATGTAGGCAAGGCTGGTGGGGCTTCCCAGAAGTCACATGTAGGCAAGGCTGGTGGGGTTTCCTGGAAGTCACATGTATCAAGGCTGGTGGGGCTTTCCGAAAGTCACATGTAAACAAGGCTGGTGGGGCTCCACGCAAGTCACATGTAAACAAGGCTGTTGGGGCTCCCCGGAGGAAACATGTAGGCAAGGCTTGTGGGTCTCCTGGAAGGAACATGTAAGCAAGGCTGATGGGGAATCCCTGGAAGTGACATGTATGAAAGGCAGGTCGGTATCCCTGGAAGTGACATGTAGGCAAGGCTGGTGGAGCTCACTGGAAGTGACATGTAGGCAAGGCTGGTGGGACTCCTCTGAAATCACATGTAAGCAAGGCTGGTGGGTCTTCCCGGAAGTCACATGTAAGCAAGGCTTGTCGGGTTCCCCGAAGTGACATGTAAGCAAGGCTGGCCCGAGTAGTGACATGTAAGCAAGGCTGGTGGGGCTCCCCAGAATTCACATGTAAGTAGTGGTGGTGTGGCTCCCCAGAAATCACATGTAAGTAAGGGTAGTGGGGCTCCATGGACGTTACATGTAGCAAAGCTGGTGGAGCTCCCAGGAAGTGACATGTAGGCAAGGCTGGTGGGACTCCTCAGAAGACATGTGAGCAAGACTGGTGGGGCTCCTGGAAGTGATATGTAAGCAATGCTGGTGGGGCTTACCGGTATTCACATGTAAGCAATGCTGGTGGGGCTCACCGGTATTCACATGTAGGCAAGGCTGCTGGGGCTCCCCGGAAGTGACATGTAAGCAAGGCTGGTTGGTCTTCCCAGTAGTGACATGTAAGCAAGGCTGGTGGAGCTCCCCTGAATTCACATGTAAGTAAGGCTGGCGGGGATCCCCAGAAGTCACATGTAAGCACGGCTGGTGGGGCTCCCTAGAAGTTACATGTAGCAAAGCTGTGGGACTCCCTGGAAGTTACATGTGAGCAAGGACTGATGGGACTCCCCGGAAGTCACATGGATCAAATCTGGTGTAGCTCCCCGGAAGTCACATGTAGACAAGGCTGGTGGGGCTTTTCAGAAGTCACATGTAGGGAAGGCTGGTGGGGCTTCCCGGAATACACATGTAAGCAAGGCCGGTGGGGCTATCCGGAAATCACATGTACCCTGGAGGAAACATGTAGGCAAGGTTGGCGGGTCTCCCGGAAGTAACATGTAAGCAAGGCTGGTGGGGATCCCTGGAAGTGACATGCATGCAAGGCAGGTGAGGATCCCTGGAAGTGACATGTAGGCAAGGCTGGTGGAGCACACTGGAAGTGACATGTAAACAAGTATTCTGGTACTCCCCAGAACTCACATGTAAGAAAGGCTGGTGGGGCTCTCCGGAAGTCACATGTAAGCAAGGCTTGTGGGGTTCCCCGAATTGACATGTAAGCAAGGCTGGCCCCAGTAGCGACATGTAAGCAAGGCTAGTGGGGCTCCCCAGAAGTCACATGTAAGAACGGCTGGTGTGGCTTCCTGGAGGTTACATGTAGTAAAGATGGTGGGGCTCCCAGGAAGTGACATGTAGGCAAGGTTGGTTGGCTCCTCAGAAGTGAAATGTAAGCAAGACTGGTGGGGCTCCTGGAAGTGACATGTAAGCAATGCTTGTGGTGCTCACCGGTAGTCAAATGTAGGCAAGGCTGGTGGGGCTCCCTGAAGTGACATGTAAGCAAGGCTGCTGGGGCTCCCTAAAAGTCACATTTAAGAAATGCTGGTGGGGTTCCCCAGAAGTCACATGCTAGCAAGGCTGGTAGGGCACCCAGAAGACACAAGTTAACAAGGCTGGTGGAGCGCCTGGAAGTCACATCTAATCAAGGCTGGTTGGGCTCCCCGGAAGCCACATGTAAGCAAGGCTGGTGGAGTTCTCCAGAAGACACATGCTAGCATGGCTGGTAGGGCCCCTGGAAGTCACAAATAAGCAAGGCTGGTGGTGCTCCCCAGAAGTCACATGTAAGCAAGGATAGTGGGGCTCCACGGAAGTCACATGTAGGCAAGGCTGGTGGGGCTCCATGGAAGTCACATGTAAGCAACGCTGGTGGGGCTCACCGGTAGTCACATGTAGTCAAGGCTGCTGGGGCTCCCTGAAGTGACATGTAAGCAAGGCTGCTGGGGCTCCATAAAAGTCACATGTAAGCAAGGCTGGTGGGGTTCCCCAGAAGTCACATGCTAGCAAGGCTAGTAGGGCCCCCAGAAGACACATGTAAACAAGGCCTGTGGGGCCCCTGGAAGTCACATCTAATCAAGGCTGGTGGGGCTCCCCAGAAGCTACATGTAAGCAAGGCTGGTGGAGTTCCCCAGAAGTCACATGCTAGCAAGGCGGGTAGGGCCCCTGGAAGTCAAATGTAAGCAAGGCTGGTGGTGCTCCCCATAAGTTCCATGTAAGCAAGGATAGTGGGGCTCCACGGAAGTCACTTGTAGGCAAGGATGGTGGGGATCCATGGAAGTCACATGAGGGGAAGGCTTGTGGGGCTTCCCAGAAGTCACATGTAGGCAATGCTGTTGAGACTTCCCAGAAGTGACGTGTAGACATGGCTGGTGGGGATCCACGGAAGTGACATGTAGGCAAGGCTGGTGGGGCTTTTCAGAAGTCACATGTAGGGAAGGCTGGTGGGGCTTCCCGGAATACACATGTAAGCAAGGCCGGTGGGGCTATCCGGAAATCACATGTACCCTGGAGGAAACATGAAGGCAAGGTTGGCGGGTCTCCCGGAAGTAACATGTAAGCAAGGCTGGTGGGGATCCCTGGAAGTGACATGCATGCAAGGCAGGTGAGGATCCCTGGAAGTGACATGTAGGCAAGGCTGGTGGAGCACACTGGAAGTGACATGTAAACAAGTATTCTGGTACTCCCCAGAACTCACATGTAAGAAAGGCTGGTGGGGCTCTCCGGAAGTCACATGTAAGCAAGGCTTGTGGGGTTCCCCGAATTGACATGTAAGCAAGGCTGGCCCCAGTAGCGACATGTAAGCAAGGCTAGTGGGGCTCCCCAGAAGTCACATGTAAGAACGGCTGGTGTGGCTTCCTGGAGGTTACATGTAGTAAAGATGGTGGGGCTCCCAGGAAGTGACATGTAGGCAAGGTTGGTTGGCTCCTCAGAAGTGAAATGTAAGCAAGACTGGTGGGGCTCCTGGAAGTGACATGTAAGCAATGCTTGTGGTGCTCACCGGTAGTCAAATGTAGGCAAGGCTGGTGGGGCTCCCTGAAGTGACATGTAAGCAAGGCTGCTGGGGCTCCCTAAAAGTCACATTTAAGAAATGCTGGTGGGGTTCCCCAGAAGTCACATGCTAGCAAGGCTGGTAGGGCACCCAGAAGACACAAGTTAACAAGGCTGGTGGAGCGCCTGGAAGTCACATCTAATCAAGGCTGGTTGGGCTCCCCGGAAGCCACATGTAAGCAAGGCTGGTGGAGTTCTCCAGAAGACACATGCTAGCATGGCTGGTAGGGCCCCTGGAAGTCACAAATAAGCAAGGCTGGTGGTGCTCCCCAGAAGTCACATGTAAGCAAGGATAGTGGGGCTCCACGGAAGTCACATGTAGGCAAGGCTGGTGGGGCTCCATGGAAGTCACATGTAAGCAACGCTGGTGGGGCTCACCGGTAGTCACATGTAGTCAAGGCTGCTGGGGCTCCCTGAAGTGACATGTAAGCAAGGCTGCTGGGGCTCCATAAAAGTCACATGTAAGCAAGGCTGGTGGGGTTCCCCAGAAGTCACATGCTAGCAAGGCTAGTAGGGCCCCCAGAAGACACATGTAAACAAGGCCTGTGGGGCCCCTGGAAGTCACATCTAATCAAGGCTGGTGGGGCTCCCCAGAAGCTACATGTAAGCAAGGCTGGTGGAGTTCCCCAGAAGTCACATGCTAGCAAGGCGGGTAGGGCCCCTGGAAGTCAAATGTAAGCAAGGCTGGTGGTGCTCCCCATAAGTTCCATGTAAGCAAGGATAGTGGGGCTCCACGGAAGTCACTTGTAGGCAAGGATGGTGGGGATCCATGGAAGTCACATGAGGGGAAGGCTTGTGGGGCTTCCCAGAAGTCACATGTAGGCAATGCTGTTGAGACTTCCCAGAAGTGACGTGTAGACATGGCTGGTGGGGATCCACGGAAGTGACATGTAGGCAAGGCTGGTGGGGATTTCCAGATGACACATGTAAACAAGGCTGGGGGCCTCCCACAAAGTCACATGTAAGCAAGGCTGGTGGGGCACCCGAGAAGTTACATGTAAGTAAGGCTGGTGGGGCTCCCTGGAAGTTACATGTAGCAAAGCTGGTGGGGCTCCCTGGAAGTTACATGTAAGCAAGGACTGATGGGGCTCCCTGGAAGTCACATGTAGCAAGGCTGGTGTGGCTCCCCGGAAGTCACTTATAAGCAAGGCTCATGGGGCTCCCAGAAGTCACACGTAGGCAAGGCTGGTGGGGCTTCCCTGAAGACACATGTAAGCAAGGCTGGAGGGGTTACCCGCAGTTCAAATGTAGGCAAGGCTGGTGGGGCTTCCCAGAAGTCCCATGTAGGCAAGGCTGGTGGGGTTTCCTGGAAGTCACATGTATCAAGGCTGGTGGGGCTTTCTGGAAGTCACATGTAAACAAGGCTGGTGGGGCTCCACGCAAGTCACATGTAAACAAGGCTGTTGGGGCTCCCCGGAGGAAACATGAAGGCAAGGCTTGTGGGTCTCCCGGAAGGAACATGTAAGCAAGGCTGGTGGGGAATCCCTGGAAGTGACATATATGAAAGGCAGGTGGGTATCCCTGGAAGTGACATGTAGGCAAGGCTGATGGAGCTCACTGGAAGTGACATGTAGGCAAGGATGGTGGGACGCCTCTGAAATCACATGTAAGCAAGGCTGGTGGGGCTCCCCGGAAGTCACATGTAAGCAAGGCTTGTGTGGTTACCCGAAGTGACATGTAAGCAAGGCTGGCCACAGTAGTGACATGTAAGCAATGCTGGTGGGGCTCCCCAGAATTCACATGTAAGTAGGGGTGATGGGGCTCCCCAGAAATCACATGTAAGCACGGCTGGTGGGGCTCCATGGACGTTACATGTAGCAAAGCTGGTGGGGCTCCCAGGAAGTGACAAGTAGGCAAGGCTGGTGGGGCTTCTCAGAAGACATGTGAGCAAGACTGGTGGGGCGCCTTTAAGTGATATGTAAGCAATGCTGGTGGGGCTTACCGGTATTCACATATAGGCAAGGATGTTGTGGCTCCCGGAAGTCACATGTAGGCAAGGCTGGTGGGGCTCCATGGAAGTCACATGTAAGCAATGCTGGTGGGGCTCACCAGTAGTCACATGTAGGCAAGGCTGCTGGGGCTCCCTGAAGTGACATGTAAGCAAGGCTGCTGGGGCTCCATAAAAGTCATATGTAAGCAAGGCTGGTGGGGTTCCCCAGAAGTCACATGCTAGCAAGGCTTGTAGGGCCCCCAGAAGACACATGTAAACAAGGCCTGTGGGGCCCCTGGAAGTCACATCTAATCAAGGCTGGTGGGGCTCCCCGGAAGCTACATGTAAGCAAGGCTGGTGGAGTTCCCCAGAAGTCACATGCTAGCAAGGCGGGTAGGGCCCCTGGAAGTCAAATGTAAGCAAGGCTGGTGGTGCTCCCCATAAGTTCCATGTAAGCAAGGATAGTGGGGCTCCACGGAAGTCACTTGTAGGCAAGGATGGTGGGGATTCATGGAAGTCACATGTGGGGAAGGCTTGTGGGGCTTCCCAGAAGTCACATGTAGGCAATGCTGTTGAGACTTCCCAGAAGTGACGTGTAGACATGGCTGGTGGGGATCCACGGAAGTGACATGTAGGCAAGGCTGGTGAGGATTTCCAGATGACACATGTAAACAAGGCTGGGGGCCTCCCACGAAGTCACATGTAAGCAAGGCTGGTGGGGCACCCCAGAAGTCACATGTAAGTAAGGCTGGTGGGGCTCCCCAGACGTCACATGTAAGCACGGCTGGTGGGGCTCCCTGGAAATTACATGTAGCAAAGCTGGTGGGGCTCCCTGGAAGTTACATGTAAGCAAGGACTTATGGGGCTCCCTGGAAGTCACATGTAGCAAGGCTGGTGTGGCTCCCTGGAAGTCACTTATAAGCAAGGCTCATGGGGCTCCCAGAGTCACACGTAGGCAAGGCTGGTGGGGCTTTTCAGAAATCACATGTAGGCAAGGCTGGTGGGGCTTCCCTGAAGACACATGTAAGCAAGGCTGGAGGGGTTACCCGCAGTTCAAATGTAGGCAAGGCTGGTGGGGCTTCCCAGAAGTCCCATGTAGGCAAGGCTGGTGGGGTTTCCTGGAAGTCACATGTATCAAGGCTGGTGGGGCTTTCCGGAAGTCACATGTAAACAAGGCTGGTGGGGCTCCACGCAAGTCACATGTAAACAAGGCTGTTGGGGCTCCCCGGAGGAAACATGAAGGCAAGGCTTGTGGGTCTCCCGGAAGGAACATGTAAGCAAGGCTGGTGGGGAATCCCTGGAAGTGACATATATGAAAGGCAGGTGGGTATCCCTGGAAGTGACATGTAGGCAAGGCTGGTGGAGCTCACTGGAAGTGACATGTAGGCAAGGCTGGTGGGGCTCCCCGGAAGTCACATGTAAGCAAGGCTTGTGTGGTTCCCCGAAGTGACATGTAAGCAAGGATGGCCCCAGTAGTGACATGTAAGCAAGGCTGGTGGGGCTCCCCAGAATTCACATGTACGTAGGGGTGGTGGGGCTCCCCAGAAATCACATGTAAGCATGGCTGGTGGGGCTCCATGGACGTTACATTTAGGAAAGCTGGTGGGGCTCCCAGGAAGTGACATGTAGGCAAGGCTGGTGGGGCTCCTCAGAAGACATGTGAGCAAGACTGGTGGGGCTCCTGGAAGTGATATGTAAGCAATGCTGGTGGGGCTTACCGGTATTCACATATAGGCAAGGATGTTGTGGCTCCCGGAAGTCACATGTAAGCAAGGCTGCTGGGGCTCCCCGGAAGTGACATGTAAGCAAGGCTGCTGGGGCTCCCTAAAAGTCACATATAACCAAGGCTGGAGGGGTCCCACAGAAGTCACATGCTAGCAAAGCTGGTAGAGCCCCTGAAAGACACAAGTAAACAAGGCTGGTGGGGCCCCCGGAAGTCACATCTATTCAAGGCTGGTGGGGCTCCCCGGAAGCCATATGTAAGCAAGGCTGGAGGGTTTCCCCAGAAGTCACATGCTAGCAAGGCTGGTAGGGCCCCCAGAAGTCACATGTAAGCAAGGCTAGTGGGGCTCCCCAAAGTCACATGTAGGCAAGGCTGGTGGGGCTCCCAAGAAGTCACATGTAGGCAAGGCTGGTGGGGCTTCCCAGAAGTCACATGTAGGCAATGCTGCTGAGACTCCCCAGAAGTGACATATAGACATGGCTGGTGGGGCTCCCCGGAAGTGACATGAGGCAAGGCTGGTGGGGATTTCCAGATGTCACATGTAAGCAAGGCTGGGGGCTTCAACGAAGTCACATGTAAGCAAGGCTGGTGGGGCGTCCCGGATGTCACATGTAAGCAAGGCTGGTGGGGCTCCCTGGAAATCACATCTAGCCAAGGCTGGTGGGGCTTCCCAGACATCACATGTAAGCACAGCTGGTGGGGCTCCCTGGAAGTTACATGTAGCAAAGCTGGTGGGGCTCCCTGGAAGTTACATGTAAGCAATGCTCATGGGGCTCCCAGAAGTCACACGTAGGCAAGGCTGGTGGGGTTTTTCAGAAGTCACATGTAGGCAAGGCTGATGGGGCTTCCCTGAAGACACATGTAAGCAAGGCTGGTGGGGCTTTTCAGAAGTCACATGTAGGCAAGGCTGATGGGGCTTCCCTGAAGACACATGTAAGCAAGGCTGGTGGGGTTACCCGCAAATCAAATGTAGGCAAGGCTGGTGGGGCTTCCCAGAAGTCCCGTGTAGGCAAGGCTGGTGGGGTTTCCTGGAAGTCACATGTACACAAGGCTGATGAGGCTCCCCAGAAGTCACATGTAGGCAAGACTGGTGGGGAACCCCAGAAGTCACATGTATCAAGTCTGGTGGGGCTTTCAGGAAGTCACATGTAAACAAGGCTGGTGGGGCTTTCCGAAGGAAACATGTAGGCAAGGCTTGTGGGTCTCCCGGAAGGAACATGTAAGCAAGGCTGGTGGGGAATCCCTGGAAGTTACATGTATGCAAGACAGGTGGGGCTCCCTGGAAGTTTCAAGTAAGCAAGGACTGATGGGGCTCCCCGGAAGTCACATGTGGCAAGGCTGGTGGGGCTCCCCAGACGTCACATGTAAGCACGGCTGGTGGGGCTCCATGGAAGTCACATGTAAACAAGGCTGTTGGGGCTCCCCGGAGGAAACATGTAAGTAAGGCTGGTGGGGCTCCCCAGACGTCACATGTAAGCACGGCTGGTGGGGCTCCCTGGAAGTTACATGTAGCAAAGCTGGTGGGGCTCCCTGGAAGTTAAATGTAAGCAAGGCTGGTGGGGCTCCCTGGAAGTTACATGTAGCAAAGATGGTGGGGCTCCCCGGAAGTCACATGTAGCAAGGCTGGTGGGGCTCCCCAGACGTCACATGTAAGCACGGCTGGTGGGGCTCCATGGAAGTCACATGTAAACAAGGCTGTTGGGGCTCCCCGGAGGAAACATGTAAGTAAGGCTGGTGGGGCTCCCCAGACGTCACATGTAAGCACGGCTGGTGGGGCTCCCTGGAAGTTACATGTAGCAAAGCTGGTGGGGCTCCCTGGAAGTTAAATGTAAGCACGGCTGGTGGTGCTCCCTGGAAGTTACATGTAGCAAAGCTGGTGGGGCTCCCATGAAATTACATGTAAGCAAGGACTGATGGGGCTCCCCGGAAGTCACATGTAGCAAGGCTGGTTTGGCTCCCCGGAAGTCACATATAAGCAAGGCTCATGGGGCTCCCAGAAGTCACATGTAGGCAAGGCTGGTGGGGCTTTTCAGAAGTCACATGTAGGCAAGGCTGGTGGGGCTTCCCTGAAGACACATGTAAGCAAGGGTGGAGGGGGTACCCGCAAATCACATGTAGGCAAGGCTGGTGGGGCTTCCCAGAAGTCACATGTAGTCAAGGCTGGTGGGGTTTCCTGGAAGTCACATGTAGGCAAGACTGGTGGGGCTTCCCGGAAGTCACATGTACACAAGGCTGGTGAGGCTCCCCAGAAGTCACATGTAGGCAAGACTGGTGGGGAACCCCAGAAGTCACATGTATCAAGGCTGGTGGGGCTTTCCGAAAGTCACATGTAAACAAGACTGGTGGGGCTCCACGCAAGTCACATGTAAACAAGGCTGTTGGGGCTCCCCGGATGAAACATGTAGGCAAGGCTTGTGGGTCTCCTGGAAGGAACATGTAAGCAAGGCTGGTGGGGAATCCCTGGAAGTGACATGTATGAAAGGCAGGTCGGTATCCCTGGAAGTGACATGTAGGCAAGGCTGGTGGAGCTCACTGGAAGTGACATGTAGTCAAGGCTGGTGGGACTCCTCTGAAATCACATGTAAGCAAGGCTGGTGGGGCTCCCCGGAAGTCACATGTAAGCAAGGCTTGTGGGGTTCCCCGAAGTGGCATGTAAGCAAGTGTTAGGACAGATTTCGTAATTGTAGGTAATTTTCCTTCCATGTGGCAACCCCTAAACATTTTGCTGTTGTTTTTCACCTTGTTCTCGACTTTGCCAGAGAAGTGCAGCCTTCTGCCGCACTCCTCTGGGCTTTCACCCCTTTCTTACGGGGAAACTGACATGCCCTTAAGACAGTCAGTACCGGGAAACGCTGTTTTCCGTAGTTTCTTTTATCATGTTGCGGCTTTCGTGCAACATGACACAAGAGGGCACCGTAAGCTAAGTTACTGCTCTCTTGGGTCTCTAGCCTTCTACGGGCCCTAGATACTCGTTTAGGATTGTAACTGATCGGTGCAAGTGATTCACGGACGTGAATGGTGGCAGCGATCGTTTCTTGTGTTTTGAGCTCTTTTGGCGTTTTAAGTGCGTTTCTCGCGCTTAACCCAAAATGGTGGCCTGGCTCCCAAAATGGCCAGACCACGAGGCTCCTTTGTCCTGTCCGCTGACTGTCTTGCTCCCTTCACCTTCCCCAGGTCGAGCCGACCCGGGGCCTTCCTTATTTGGGCATGTACTTTCCAGCGCAACACGGATGCTTTCGCGGGCTTCTACATGCTTGGTGTGTGCCTCCAGGATGTGAGTTGGGATGTCTGGTCCCAATACACATCCTGGGTGCCAGAGAGTCTAGGTTGGTGTGAA
The DNA here is from genome assembly GCF_040938575.1 of Ambystoma mexicanum. NCBI lineage: Eukaryota > Metazoa > Chordata > Amphibia > Caudata > Ambystomatidae > Ambystoma > Ambystoma mexicanum. The sequence goes on along the minus strand of NC_090940.1, from coordinate 494,863,776 downwards.
TGCCTGGGACCACCGTGGTCCGTGATAGGTCCACGAATGGTGTGAGTGCTGATGAGCGGATCTCCCATTGGGTCCCCTCCGTTTTGGTGCGAAGGGAACCATGGATAAGAGGGGGCTGGAAACACCACTACCATGTCGATCTCCTGAGTTCTCACGAACGAAGGAATACAGGAGCCAAGTATCCTGCAACCAAGAGGCTGAACCGAGGAATCGCTGGTGACCCGCTGAAGGACTGCTCCTCTGCACTGCTGTCGCCTTGTGAAACCCTTTTCACCTTTGATCGAACCAGAAGACCTGTACTGGTACTTCGACCCTTGGAATAGTGGGAACAGCTATTCTCGGCATCTTCACCATCTCCTGCTAGTAAGCCTTCGTAAGTGTTTCTGGGCCATCCAGCAGACTGACCAGCCTACACAGGAGTCTTGCTCTGTAACCGCCGCCAGGTTGTGTAGTATTTCGAGTCCTTGTCACTCTCACACGCTTCGTACACTTGGCGTTCCCAGGTCTGAAGTGAGTAGTGTACATTTGGCTCGGATACAAACGGCCGCTCCGTTGCCCTGCTGTGGTAACAAACTGTGCGGGTTCCTTCGTTTGGGACGTCTTTTACTCAACTCTGCTGCTGCAGACTCAACACGACGACGAGACGTCCCCTGCTCTTCTGAACCTGCCAGCGACTGAAACTGACGCGGAGAAGCCTGGGTCTGCTTGCATCGGGGACCGGTTAGTAGCATAGCTAGGAACTGGTCGCCCTCCTGCAGGAGCCCATAGCTTTTCCCCGCTGTGTCTAAACAGCACGCCTTTCCGTACTCGCGCTCTGCTTCTGCCCACAGTGGAGGCTGCGCTTGAGTTGCGGAACACTGTTCTTCTTCATTTGTGCACTAAACTGAACTGCCTGATTTCCCTCGAAGAGACTCCCCTTTTTCCCGTTGGCACCAGTGTGTGCAGGTACTTTTGAGCACAAGGCTCCACTCTTCGTAGGGCTCGGACTTCCTTTTAGTTAGGTGCCTCTGAAGGCGGACTGGGTCTAAGCATTATTTCGCACTGCCTGTTTTCCTTTCCTTTTAGGTGGACTACACATTTCGTGCATCTAACGCTTGAGACTTGCTGTATTTGTATATATATTGTATTGGTATGGTATGTGTTGGTTTACTAGAGTTGTATTGTGATTTCTCGCTACGGTCATTGTTTTAAAGGCCTTGGAATAAATGTGTATATATTTTTAATATAACACCTGTTTGGAGTAGTTTGTAAGTGTCCTTGCTTTGTGTGCTCATTGCGGGCTTTCAGTCACCCTCACCCCTCTTGAGACCTAGTCTTGACCGCCGCGATCGCTACCCTGATTGGTCTGGCTTGTCCAGAGGTTACCCTGTTCCAAGTAATTAGGTTGGCCTTCTGAACTTCTGCGCCGCCAGGACAGAGTTCAGAAATCCGTCTTAACAAATTGGTGGCAGCGGTGGGATACGACTGAGGGTATCCAGTGTTGCGCACGAACTAGGGCATTTCAAGTTATTCCTACCAGGACACGTAGTGAATTGTTGTAGTATAACTTTAAAAAGGCCATAGTCCTATCTAATAGTATGGAAACAAATACCTTGTTAACTTTAAATGCTTCCAAATCAGAAACATTGAAAAAGATGTGTGCGGAGAGAGGTGTTTCCTCTCAAGGCACGAAATTGGATATGATCCAAAGAATCGTGGCGTGGCAATAAGCGCAGCTTGACGCTATAACTTCTGAGGACAGTGCGGAAGGAGGTGGGGCTGCTCTCACTGGTAGAACCGACGGTTCTGCCGCTGCACTGATCCACCGCGACCATGAGGACAGGGAGGATGAGATGTCTAATGTTTCCTCTGCCAGTGCTGATGGGGAGGCTATGCTTGAATTCAAGAAGCAAGAGCTGCGGTTTAGGCAGAAGGAGCTTGAATTCAGCATAGCCAAACTAAAAATCGAACAGACAGAAAAACAGAAAGACAGGGATCACCAGTTGGAACTGGCCAAGCTTCAGGTTGCAAATGGGTCCAAGGGTCCTGGACATGGGTCTGGGGCCTCCTCTCATCCACGGTTTCCGAAAGATCTGCTCAGTGTGTATGAGGAAAGGAATGACATTATGGACTGGCTGAATGCGTTTGAGTATGCATGCGAAGTTCAACAAGTTGACAATGCTGATAAGATTGCCTGGTTACTCAGCAGACTGCCCCATTCTGGCTGTAGTGCCATTATGGAAATGTCGAAGGCTGAGCGAGCTGATTTCGCAATGTTAAAGCAAACTCTCATTTTAAAGTTTGGGAAGACTCCGGCCCAATATTTGAAACGATTCAGAGAGTATAAGAAAAAGGAAGGTGGTACTTGGGTATCTTATGTCATCGAATCCTTGAAAAACTTAACTGGCTGGGTCGAAGGTTATAAGGTTTCTACCTTCGAAGGCATGATAAATCTTGTCATGCTGGAACACATTTTTGCATCTTCTTCCCCGGAGCTTAAGCAGCATTTGGCCGATTCGAAGGAGATAGATCCTAAGAAGCTGGCCATTGCCGCAGACTTATGGGTGTCACATCGAGTGTCCCATAAGGACAAAACTCATCCTGGTAAGCAGGAGGAAGGGAAAAAGTCCAAAGATAAGGAGGGTGGAGAATCTGATAAATCTTCTTCTCAAAAGGGCCACAAAAAGAAAAATAAGGGTAAGACACAAGAGAACTCACAGGGTAGTGGAGGTCAGCCTCCGAAACAGAACTCTGGTTACAATAAGCCTCCCTATGTAAGCAGACCCAATGGATCTTGTTTTGCTTGTGGAGCAACTGACCACGTGAAGGGGGATCCCGGGTGTAAGGTTAGACCTTTGGGGGTCCACTCCGCTAATCTAGGCTTCTCCTCCTACGAGGAAGAAGAGATTACAGGAGCATCCTTCTCCTCAGACTAATTTCCGAGCGGGATAGAGGCTGAGGTAGTTTTAGTTTCCCTGGTTTCCTGGGAGCCTAAAGTCGCAGAGGCTTATGCTAGGATTCCAGATAATACCAAGCACTACTTTAAAGACAGTGTGCTGATCAATGGAGTAGATACTCCAGCTCTTAGGGATAGTGGGTGCAGTCGCACTGTAGTGGATTCTACCTTGGTAGACTAAGAGGAAGTTGCCAGAGCTACTCTGATGCCCACTAAGTTGGCTGACGGCCCATTCCGTATGTTCCCAGTAATACCTGTAAATCTTACTTTAAATGGTACAGCAGTCAGGATTCCAGTGAGCATTCAGAGAAATGTCCCGGGAAAGGTCTTGTTAGGTAATAATCTCAGAGCTTTAGGGCTCGTAGGAGACACTGCCGAAAGACCCTACACACGGTCTCAAGCACGGGCAGCATTGGCCAAGACCAATACGCCGCCCCAGCCGAAGGGGAAACCCAAGGCGAAAGGAGTAAACAAGTCAAGATGAGGGAAAGAGAATATTCCCCCGAGCTCGCCTACCACTGCGGTGGAGGAAGTTGGTCAATCGCCCGGGCCTGACGAGGAGGTGGCGATGCCTGAAGTATTTGACCCCAACGATCATCCTGAACTAAAAGACTTGTTAGTCGAAGGAGGTCCTGATAGGGACGAATTCAGTAAAGGCCAACGTGAGTGCCCATCTCTGGAAGGCCTAAGGAGACAGGCCTGCTCCCAGCTTGAGGGTGAACCTCCCGGGACACATAGGATTTATTCGGAAGGTGGACTCCTGTATAGTGAGCCCACCTAGTCTACAGAAGGAGACCATAGGAGGTTGGTGGTTCCCCTTGCTGTTAGGCCCTTCCTCCTGCAGTTGGCGCATGAAGTGCCCCTTGCTGGTCACCTTGGTATTAAGAGGACCAAGCAAAGGTTATCCATGCACTTCTACTGGCCCAAGATGGGGGTGCAAGTAGAAAGTCACTGCAGGAGTTGTGCCTCCTGCCACTTATCTGGTAAGGTTGGCTCGACAATCAAAGCTCCATTGGTACCACTCCCAGTTGTGGGGGTACCATTTGAAAGGGTAGGGTTCGACATTGTTGGTCCCCTTGACCCGCAAACATCCTCAGGCAATAGGTTTACCCTGGTGCTGGTCGACCATGCAACCAGATATCCTGAGGCCATCCCATTGAAAACTGTAACTGCCAAGTCAGTTGCAAAAGCTTTACTTGGCATATTTACTAGGGTTGGCTTCCCTAAAGAAGTTGTGTCGGATCGTGGCAGCAACTTTATGTCGAAGTATATGCAGGCTATGTGGAAAGAATGTGGGGTCACCTACAAGTTCTCTTCTGCATACCACCCCCAGACCAATGGTCTGGTGGAACGTTTCAACAGAACGTTAAAAAGCATGATTGGGGCTCTGGAAGAACCTCAGAGAAGAAAATGGGATCTTCTTTTACCATGCTTACTGTTTGCCTACCGAGAGGTACCGCAGGAGGGTGTTGGCTTCAGCCCCTTCGAACCTCTGTTCGGTCATCCTGTACGGGGACCCTTAGCCATAGTCAAAGAGGGATGGGAGATGCTCACTCCCCCTATTACTACCAACGTAGTTGATTATGTGCTAGGGCTCAGAAAACGGATGGTACTTCTGATGGGCTTGGCTAGTGATAAATTGAAGGCAGGACAAGCGCTGGTGAAACATTGGTACGACCAGAAAGCTTCCCTCATCAACTTTCCACCTGGTCAGCAAGTCCTGATCATGAATCCCATAAGGCCTCGAGCTTTACAGGACAAATGGTCAGGCCCTTACACAGTGGTGGAGCCCCTGGGTGAGGTTAAATATTTAGTGGACCTTGGAAGGCCTGGACAGGCTCCAAAAGTGTTTCACGTGAATAGGCTGAAGGCTTTCGTCCCAAGAGTCGAAATCGCAGCACTGCTACTGGCTTCAGATGTTGAGGAAGAGGAGTCTGAACCTCTCCCCGACCTGTTCCAAAGCGGTCCTTCAGATAGCTCCTTTGAGGGTGTCCGAGTGGCCCCTCATCTGACTTCTGATCAGCAGGCTGAGGTGAAAAGTTTGCTTAGGCAGTTTTCCCCCCTGTTTTCACAGTCGCCTGGTTTGACACCTTGGTGCAAACATAACATAAACATAGGAGACAGTGTACCTACCAAAAGTAGGGGATACAGGATGTCAGACAAAGTACGGTTTTATATTAAGATCGAGGTCAACAAGATGTTAAACCTTGGGGTGATTGAACCCTCTAGTAGTCCTTGGTCCAGCCCTGTGGTTTTGGTTCCAAAGGCAGGCACTTCTGAATTGAGGTTCTGCGTGGATTACAGGGCTCTGAATGCTGTCACCAAGACAGATGCACACCCCTTGCCTCGAACAGATGAGCTGGTGGATACTTTGGGTGCCTCCAAGTACCTCAGCACGTTTGACCTCACTGCTGGCTATTGGCAAATAGCTTTAGCAGAACAAGCCAAGGAGAAGACAGCGTTTTCTACTCCAGACGGCCTTTACCAATTCCGGGTAATGCCGTTCGGGTTGAAGAATGCACCTGCCACTTTCCAGAGGCTTGTGAATCATGTTTTGAATGGGTTGGACGAATTCTGTCTTGCATATCTGGACGATATAGCAGTTTTCAGTGCCACCTGGGAAGATCATGTGAAACACCTCGGGATTGTGCTCCAGGCTCTTCAGAAAGCACACTTGACCATAAAGGCTAGTAAATGCCAGATTGAACAAGGCTCAGTGGTTTACCTTGGACATGAAGTAGGTGGAGGGAGGATACAGCCTCTTCCTAGTAAAGTACAAGCAGTACAAGACTGGCCTACCCCCACTACACAAACCCAAGTGAGAGCCTTCTTAGGACTCACGGGGTATTACCGAAACTTCGTGGCAGACTATGGCACCATAGCTGCCCCTCTGACTGCCCTCACCACTCCGAAGAAACCCAAGAAGGTAACTTGGACCGACGAGTGTGAGAAGGCCTTCAATGGCTTAAAAGACTCCTTGTGCCAGGCCCCTGTCCTCAGGGCCCCTGATTATCAAAGACCTTTTATCGTGCAGACGGACGCCTCTGACACTGGGATAGGAGCTGTACTATCACAAGTAGATGAGAAGGGTAAGGAACACCCTATTGGTTTTATTAGCCGCCAGCTTAAGGACAGAGAGCTCAGATGGTCCACGGTAGAGAAAGAATGTTTCTCTGTTGTGTGGGCCCTAAGGAAGCTGAGGCCCTACCTCTATGGGACCCACTTCACTGTGCAAACTGACCATAAGCCCTTAAAGTGGCTAATGAACATGAAGGGGGAGAATCCAAAGTTGCTTAGGTGGTCCATAAGTCTACAAGGCTTCGACTTCACTATTGAGCATAGGCCAGGTGTCCAACATAGCAATGCTGATGGGTTGTCCAGAATGTTTAACCGACCTGAACAAGAGACTCATCCAGGGGTGGATTAGTTCCCCCTGTCCATAGTCTTGGAGGGGCGAGTGTTCGGAAAGATTTCGTAATTGTAGGTAATTTTCCTTCCATGTGGCAACCCCTAAACTTTTTGCTGTTGTTTTTCACCTTGTTCTCGACTTTGCCAGAGAAATGCAGCCTTCTGCCACACTCCTCTGGGATTTCGCTCCTTTCTTACGGGGAAACTGACATGCCCTTAAGACAGTCAGTACCGGGAAAAGCTGTTTTCCGTAGTTTCTTTTATCATGTTGCGGCTTTCGTGCAACATGACACAAGAGGGCACTGTAAGCTAAGTTACTGCTCTCTTGGGTCTCTAGCCTTCTATGGGCCCTAGATACTCGTTTAGGATTGTAACTGATCGGTGCAAGTGATTCACGGACGGGAATGGTGGCAGCGATCGTTTCTTGTGTTTTGAGCTCCTTTTGGCATTTTAAGCGCGTTTCTCGCACTTAACCCAAAATGGCGGCCTGGCTCCCAAAATGGCCAGACCACGAGGCTCCTTTGTCCTGTCCGCTGACTGTCTTGCTCCCTTCACCTTCCCCAGGTCGAGCCGACCCGGGGCCTTCCTTATTTGGGCATGTACTTTCCCGCGAAACACTCATGCTTTCGCGGGCTTCTACATGCCTGGTGTGTGCCTCCAGGATGTGGGCTGGGATGTCTGGTCCCAATACACATCCTGGGTGCCAGAGAGTCTAGGGTGGTGTGAATGCCTGGGACCACTGTGGTCCGTGATAGGTCCACGAATGGTGTGAGTGTTGATGAGCGGATCTCCCATTGGGTCCCCTCCGTTTTGGCGCGAAGGGAACCGTGGATAAGAGGGGGCTGGAAACACCACTACCATGTCGATCTCCTGAGTTCTCACGAACGAAGGAATACAGGAGCCAAGTATCCTGCAACCAAGAGGCTGAACCGAGGAATCGCTGGTGACCCGCTGAAGGACTGCTCCTCTGCACTGCTGTCGCCTTGTGAAACCCTTTTCACCTTTGATCGAACCAGAAGGCCTGTACTGGTACTTCGACCCTTGGAATAGCAGGAACAGCTATTCTCGGCATCTTCACCATCTCCTGCTAGTAAGCCTTCGGAAGTGTCTCTGGGCCATCCAGCAGACTGACCAGCCTACACAGGACTCTTGCTCTGTAACCGCCGCCAGGTTGTGTTGTATTTCGAGTCCTTGTCACTCTCACACGCTTCGTACACTTGGCGTTCCCAGGTCTGAAGTGAGTAGTGTACATTTGGCTCGGATACACACGGCCGCTCCGTTGCCCTGCTGTGGTAACAAACTGTGCGGGTTCCTTCGTTTGGGACGTCTTTTACTCAACTCTGCTGCTGCAGACTCAACACGACGACGAGACGTCCCCTGCTCTTCTGAACCTGCCAGCGACTGAAACTGACGCGGAGAAGCCTGGGTCTGCTTGCATCGGGGACCGGTGAGTAGCATAGCTAGGAACTGGTCGCCCTCCTGCAGGAGCCCATAGCTTTTCCCCGCTGTGTCTAAACAGCACGCCTTTCCGTACTCACGCTCTGCTTCTGCCCACAGTGGAGGCTGCGCTTGCGTTGCGGAACACTTTTCTTCTTCATTTGTGCACTAAACTGAACTGCCTGATTTCCCTCGAAGAGACTCCCCTTTTTCCCGTTGGCACCAGAGTGTGCAGGTACTTTTGAGCACAAGGCTCCACTCTTCGTAGGGCTCGGACTTCCTTTTAGTTAGGTGCCTCTGAAGGCGGACTGGGTCTAAGCATTATTTCGCACTGCCTGTTTTCCTTCCCTTTTAGGTGGAGTACACATTTCGTGCATCTAACGCTTGAGACTTGTTGTATTTGTATATATATTGTATTGGTATGGTATGTGTTGGTTTACTAGAGTTGTATTGTGATTTCTCGCTACGGTCATTGTTTTAAAGGCCTTGGAATAAATGTGTATATATTTTTAATATAACACCTGTTTGGAGTAGTTTGTAAGTGTCCTTGCTTTGTGTGCTCATTGCGGGCTTTCAGTCACCCTCACCCCTCTTGAGACCAAGTCTTGACCGCCGCGATCGCTACCCTGATTGGTCTGGCTTGTCCAGAGGTTACCCTGTTCCAAGTAATTAGGTTGGCCTTCTGAACTTCTGCGCCGCCAGGACAGAGTTCAGAAATCCGTCTTAACAGCAAGGCTGGCCCGAGTAGTGACATGTAAGCAAGGCTGGTGGGGCTCCCCAGAATTCACATATAAGTAGGGGTGGTGGGGCTCCCCAGAAATCACATGAAAGTAGGGGTGGTGGGGCTCCCCAGAAATCACATGTAAGCACGGCTAGTGGGGCTCCATGGACGTTACATCTAGCAAAGCTGGTGGGACTCCCAGGAAGTGACATGTAGGCAAGGCTGGTGGGGCTCCTCAGAAGACATGTGAGCAAGACTGGTGGGGCTTCTGGAAGTGATATGTAAGCAATGCTGGTGGTGCTTACCGGTATTCACACGTAGGCAAGGATGTTGTGGCTCCCGGAAGTCACATGTAGGCAAGGCTGCTGGGGCTCCCCGGAAGTGACATGTAAACAAGGCTGCTGGGGCTCCCTAAAAGTCACATGTAACTAAGGCTGGAGGGGTTCCGCAGAAGTCACATGCTAACAAAGCTGGTAGGGCCCCCGAAAGACACAAGTAAACAAGGCTGGTGGGGCCCCCGGAAGTCACATCTATTCAAGGCTGGTGGGGCTCCCCGGAAGCCATATGTAAGCAAAGCTAGTGGGTTTCCCCAGAAGTCACATTCTAGCAAGGCTGGGAGGGCCCCCAGAAGTCACATGTAAGCAAGGCTAGTGGGGCTCCCCGAAGTCACATGTAGGCAAGGCTGGTGGGGCTCCCAGGAAGTCACATGTAGGCAAGGCTGGTGGGGCTTCCCAGAAGTCACATGTAGGCAATGCTGCTGAGACTCCCCAGAAGTGACATGTAGACATGGCTGGTGGGGCTTCCCAGAAGTCACATGTAGGCAATGCTGCTGAGACTCCCCAGAAGTGACATGAGGCAAGGCTGGTGGGGATTTCCAGATGTCACATGTAAGCAAGGCTGAGGGCTTCAACGAAGTCACATGTAAGCAAGGCTGGTGGGGCTCCCCAGAAGTCATATGTAGGCAACGCTGGTGGGTCTTCCCCGAAGTCACATTTAGGCAAGGCTGGTGGGGCGTCCCGGATGTCACATGTAAGCAAGGCTGGTGGGGCTTCCCGGAAATCACATCTAGGCAAGGCTGGTGGGGATTCCCAGAAGTCACATGTAGGCAAGACCGGTGGGGATCCCCTGAAATCACATGGATCAATGCTGTTGGGGCTTTCCGGAAATCACATGTAAGCAAGGCTGGTGGGGATCCCCGGAAGTCACATGTATGCAAGGCAGGTTGGGATCCCTGGAAGTGACATTTAGGCAAGGCTGGTGGGTCTCCCTGTAAGTGCCATGTAGGCAAGGCTGGAGGTGCTCCCAGGAAGTCACATTGTAGCAAGGCTGGTGGTGCTCCACAGAAGTGACATGTAATCAAGGCTGGTGGGGCTCCCCGGAATTCACATGTAAGCAAGGCTAGTGGGGCTCCCCAGAAGTCATATGTAAGCAAGGCTAGTGCGGCTCCCTAGATGTTACATGTAAGCAAGGCTGCTGGGGCGCCTGGAAGTGACATGTAAGCATTGCTGGTGGGGCTCCACGGAAGTCACATGTAAGCAAGTCTGGTGGGGCCCCCGGAGGACACATGTAGGCAAGGCTGGTAGGGCTCCCGAAAGTCACATGTAAGCAAGGCTGGTGGGTCTCCCCAGAAGTCACATGTAAACAAGACTGGTGGGGCTGCCGGAAGTAACATGTATGTAAAGCTGTTGAGGCTCCGCAGAAGTCACATGTAGGCACGGCTGGTGGGGCTCCCCCGAAGTAACATTTAAGCAGGGCTTGTGGGGATAGCCGGAATTGACATGTAGGCAAGACTGGTGGGGCTCCCCGGAAGTCCCATGTAAGCAAGGCTTGTGGTACTACCGGGAAGTGACATGTAAGCAAGGTTGGTGGGGCTCCCCAAAGTGACATGTAAGTAAGGTTGGTGGGGCTCCCCAGTAGTGACAAGTAAGGAAGGCTGGTGTGGCTCCCCAGAAGTCACATGCAAGCAAGGCTGAGTGATGATAGGGAGAATTCTCATAAATGGCTGATTTCCCTTACCTAATGAGTCACTCAGCAGCTTTGCTGGATTTCTAGGGTTTATTTTTTTCACCTGGTAAGAGTGTGAGCCTTTTTCCTACTCGTATATGTGTTTTTTTTTATTTTTTATTGTTGCATTATTAGTTTACATAAAATCTTATACAACATTTTACACACAATACAAATATACAGTTAATTTTATAAAAGTACATATACAATTAAGTAGAAATGTTATCACAATCACAAATATTATCTTAACATTTTCCTAAAATATCTTTCCCAGCCCTTAATTAATAATGTAATAATATTTCATTTATTTTCCATTATCTTTCCCTTCCTGTTATTCTTCTGTCGAGACATTATATAAAGTTCTTTTTTTCCAATTCCTCCATTATATTTTGAAGCAATAAATTCAATGCAAGAATTAAAGAAATATTTACACCCCACATACAGCGGCTCCAAAACAGATGGATAGACATTTCAAGATCCCTGTTAACTCTGAAGCTAATTTGAACTGGATTAGGCACCTCTTCTTTATGTCCCCAATGCCGAATCCTTTCCAAAGACGGCATCTGATTGAGTCTAAAACGCATGAATGTTAATATCGCCCTATAACAAGGGAATCTTTGTATATAAAGGGGAATACATTCACTTGCATGTGCAAATTTAGCATACTCCTTATAGGAGGAGTAGGACTCTATGTCATTTACTGTGTCCACCCAATCTGCCTTAAATAGAAGTCTTTAGACTAATCCCGGTCATTGTACCAGGTCTTCTAAACGAAGACCTAGGGTATCTAATAGAAGATTGATTTTATCACAGAATCCTCTAATAGATTTTACTGACCTGGATTTGACGACCTTATTTAGCAACTCATATAGGGTATTTGCTGTTGGATCATTCATCTTTCTAAACAAATATAATTGTCTCCATAGGTATCTTGCTTTCAGAGAAATTAGACATAACTCATGGCAGATAATGGCATTGGGGATTGCCATGGATAGGCCCAATACTTCTTTCCACATTTTCCAACAGGCCATCCTTGCCCCAGGCTCCATGGGGCAGGGTGCTTCTGACACCCCTGGGTGGCCGCCTGCAACAGCCCTGGGGGTTTGGCAGGCGGGAACGGAAGGCGATTTGTGATGTTTTGATTGGTTAGGAATGTTAGTTGTGGCGGCTTGGACTGTCATAGGATGTTAGTTACGCCTGTTTGTTCAATCTCTGGGGTTAGCGGAACTCTGCTGAGAGTGAGGTGTGTCTTGCTGTTGTGAAAGTGTGTGTTGTTCTTTATGCAAGAGGAGGAAGTGTTAGGGTTGCTTTCTCTAAGTGTGTGTTTGAGGTGTGTTTGTTTGTTGTAGGAAAGGAGGTGTTAGGGTTGGCTCTTATACTTGCATGTGTGCTGAGCCAGGATTGATGTCACCATCAGAATGTAGGCTGTGAGTCTGGAATGTGAGATTAGAATGTTTGGGGTTGAATGGGTTCTAACCCAGGCAGTTAGATTATGTGTGCCTTGGTGGTGGGAGCCAGTGGGCTCCTGTCCCTTTCCTCTTTATCTCCTAATAACTATGATGACATCTGATCCTTGTAACAGAAGGACCTTAATAAAGTAACCACTATGCGTACCTGGCCTGTGTATCCTGAGTGTCCCTTGGAGTGAACCCTATGACCAAGAGCCGGTCATAACAGCAGCTTACCATGCAATGATTATTATAATTGGGTAAAGAGATAGCATCTATATCATCTGTTGCCATAGCCCGCAATAGAGGATTTTTTAAAAACAAATTTAAAAGATGTGTTCTATTTAAACTAGCCGGAGAGTCTGTTTTATTATTATTAATCCAACCCAGGATCTTCCCTGTATGGATCTTTGAACGGGGCTGGCCCAAAAAAGATTGCATCTTTGTGTTATCAACGTTGGATTTAGGCAATGCATTTCCTTGAGAATCCTGGATGTTAACAGACTGAGTATCTATGGGGCTTTCCCCCATATTATTAATAATACAATCACTCCCACTCTCAGCCATGGTAATCGGCCCATTATGGGAGGGAGTATTGGAGCATACTATTGGCGTTATAACTTGGGCCCCGGAGACAAGTTTAATTTGTTGCGTGCCTATTGATGTTCTGGTATGTTTGGTGCTGGTTATTTTACCAAAGGCTGTCATTTTAGTTTGTTTAGTTTGGGGGCGGTCTTGTCCAATTTTCAGTAAATTACTCTCATCCATATTAAGGTTGGTATTTTTTTCTCCCCCGACGGAAAAGCCTCTGTTAGAAACCTCCCCCGTCCCTTATTCTCTTCCCTGTTAGGGCCATTCACTACCCCACTATCGTCACACTCTTCTTGAGCAGAGATATTCCTAATTGCTTTAAGATTGAAATTTCTGCTTTTCATTTTAGTTTTAGGCATATTTTTAGTTTTTTTGGGCATCCAAGCCTGTTTTTATGCTTTTTTACGTCTGTACACTGGAGATTGGCGTATCTCGTTGATATCGTAGTCCGAGTTGTTATCCGGACCTATTTCATCAGGGTTCGTCATTCCACCCATTTCTAGTGCCGGATCTACTAGTTTTTTCTCTATGTGTTTTGTCTTTTGTTTACATTTTTTCCCTTTTTTAGGTGGAGTAAGTTGATCCGTTTCTTTCCCCAGCTTGCATTTTTCCACTTAAAAACATCTTCTGAAGTGGAGTAGATGCATGAAAACGGACCACCCTTTTAGTACCCAATAGACTTTGTTGAAGACATTCTTCGTCTGTAAGTTCCTGTCTAAAATCCAACATATCCCCATGGGCCCCAATGTCCCCTCTGTCTAATATGTCTGAATTCCCCCCGCGTAGGAGCTTGTTGGATCTCCAAAGCTGCAGAATAATGAATGGGTGGTGCCACCTCACTCACTTCCGGTGTGTGACTAGACTTTTCATTGTTAATTTCAGCAGATACATTAGAAGCATCCTTATTTTCCATATAATCTATATTAACAGGTGCCTCACCTTGTATCGGAGAGTCCGATTAAACTTCTACTATCTTATTCTCTTGACTCTCAACAGTTTCAAACCCGCTTCTAAGTGCAGGCATATTTGAATAATTTAATTATACGGGAGCGCACCCCTCAAGTAAATAGAAAGAGGAGAGTACAACTCGCAGCCTCTAATAAGATTTTTTTTTTAAAAAAGGAATATATGCGGGCTGGGAAGGAAAACAATATAATTAAAATGTGTATAACAATCAACAGTGTTCAGGATCACTATAGCATAGATTTAAAAAGATAGCTATATTATGTTTGCATTGCCTTGGGAACGCCCGATGGCTTGAGGAGCAGCCTTAGTCCGTCTCTCCTCCCCAATGTGCAACTAAATGCAGGAGGTAGCCAACACGTATTTCCTTTTTTTTTAAATTAGATATTCGTTGAGGGAAATTCCGAATAGCTACCCTGCAAGGCAAAAGCTTAGATAGCAGTAATTGTAGTGTAATAATTGGGCTCAAAGAGAACTCCTCCACAGTCATCCAATGTCCTCCTAAATGCGTTAGTACACCATACTAGCAACATACATGTAGAGCCAAACAGCAGACAAACAGTGCTGTCAATGCTGCACCATTGTCTCCGCTGTGGGCTTACCGCCGCAAGGGTGGTTGGGCCGGGAGTTTATGCTCCCCGGTGGTCACTTGATCAGTCACGTGAGGCCCGCTGCATCCGCCTCCTGCAGGAAGCAAATTCTCTTTTCTCCACACAGCAAGAGCTCAGGATTGCTCGCAATGCTGTAATGGAAGTTATTGCCGCTACACGTGTTTCCAAAACAAATGTTCCTCCAACACAAATGAATCCGCCGCTCGGGCGGTTGGGCCAGGAGTTTATGCTCCCCGGTGATCACGTGATCAGTCACGTGTGACCTGCTGCGTCCGCCTCCTCCAGGAAGTGAATTCTCTTTTCTCCACACAGCAAGAGCTCAGGATTGCTCAGAATGCTGTAATGGAAGTTATTGCCGCTACACGTGTTTCCAAAACAAATTTTCCTCCAACACAAATGATGTTTTGCTGTGTGTGTTTTCACTGTTTGTGTGATCTTGTGCACTGGAGCCTCACCTACTCCATGCACACCACTTTTTGTGTGTGTTACACAGCACCTTCAGTGCAGTGACACAGGGTTGTCTTCAAGACTTCCCACTTACTCAATTTTTCTGGGGCTGACTCTTGTTCCCCAGAAACAGGTAAAGTTGCCATTAACTTTATGTAGTCACTTTAAATTGCAGACCCAGTACACCCCATGTTACATGGAGTACTGGAAGGGGTTTCCCTTTTTGTCTGTGCCTCTTGGAGCCTTGATTTGCTCCCTTAATTTTAAAACTTGGCTGGTGGCAGTGGTATCTACCCTACCTTTTCTACCATGATTATATTAGATAAAAGTGGTATTGTTCTTAGCTATTATATTAGCCTCAAACATAAACCCACTTGACCAAATCGTCTTTCTTTTGGCTCCGGTTGGGTTTATTCGCCATTTCTTTTTGTTAAAGTCCTTCTTCTGTTTTACTTTGCACGGCAAACTAGGTTCGCCTTCTTTGCTCACCGTCTTTTGGCGGGCTTCTGCTTAACATGTGATTAAAGCACAGGAATCTCCTTTCCTACACTGACTGAATATTCTCGTACACACTCAGCCCCCACACTTCTGTAATTACCTTATCTGATCAGCCTGAGTTTTCTTCAGCTGTTCTCTTTCTGAATTTGGCTCCCTTGAAGATTAACCCCGGTGAAAACAAGCGTCTTTCGTTCTCAAACCGGGGTTATTGCCTGGAATTCTCAGCTTTTGCAGCAGGAATGCTCCAGCCAGGAAAACAGGTCCTTCTCCCAGCTCTGCCAAATCCCGACTGTCCTCCACCTCTCTTCAAACTCCCCCCAGCAAAACTCTCTTCACTGCCTCTAGCATGATACTTGCTATGACGCTGCTCCAATCAGAAATTAATCATGCCATCTCCTCCCTCACTACACAATGGCTCCTTTTTACAGTAACCATTTGTAACCAACTGATTTCCTGTACCTTCGAGCCCTTGGCTTCCTGTAGTTATGTGGACAGAGCAGCAGAGAAAAAGAAAAAAAAATGAATGTGCGTTAGAAAGTTCACTTTCAGAGTAGGCCTATTTCTGCAGTGGAGACACATTTTTATTAGTGGGTTATGTTAAATGCAGTTTTATCAGTCAGGTTAGTTATTAATAATGTTAGTTATTAATTTTCAAATGTGTCTCTTGCACCATAGGCATTTCAGGTGAAAAATAGTGTGCATTTTTGAATGTGCACGTGTGCTTTTAACTGTAAAAATAGATTTGCATCTTATATGTGAAAGGAAGCGCCCCCAATTTCAGCACGATCCTCCCCGCAATGAGAGACAATAAGGGACTCTCCCGTAGTGGGAATAAGGCCAAGACAGAGTGCGGGTGAGCGTAAGTGGGAGTTTATCCAAAGAATAGGGCATGCAAAGAACTCTGCAACCTCCGAGAGCGCTCTGTCTGACAATAGCAAAGACAGGCGTATTTCTAATACAAAAAACGTCATCAGAACCTACACACTATAGGGGGCACAAGTTAATTGGGATTGGGTGGCGTCGACTAACTATAGGTGTTGCTGCAGCGTGGTTGGTCTTGGCGTGAGGACGTCACTGGTCAGCCTCGTGGGTTGGGTTGGGCCTGGCAGGCCAGCTTGAGGTCATCCGAGCGGTGTTGGTATGCTGGGGCAGCCTGTGACAAAGATGAATACCTCTCCTGACTCGTTTGCCCTAGGCCATGCACACTGCAGTTATTCAAGAAACGACATCTAAGTTCATCAATAAATCGCTCGGCGGTTTGTCTTATACAATAAACGCAACGCATGAGGAATGCACCTCTTGAGAGGTCCGGTGATTGTCGGTTAGGGTGAGATTTACCTGTGTCCTATTGACCGGTATTTTAGGTCGAGGGGCTGAGTTTTGGGGCCTGAGCCGACTGGTACATGCCTGTCTGCCGCGTTAGAAGTTATTATATAAATGGGTCTCTGTGTCTTGTCCCAGTGATGGGGGTCGTTCTTGGGGTGGTCTAGGGGGAGGGTTGTGGACTTTACGAGAGGGTGCTGGTAGATCAGTGGATTCAAAACGTGGGTTTATTACCGTGCTGTAAATAACACAGGTGGTGGGCTGTGGCCTTGGGTGCGGTACCGGGGCCTCTGACTCTCTGAAGCGGCTCCAGCTTGGTTGGGGGAGGTGAGGGAGCGCGGCACAGGCCTTAGCTTCCTTATCTGGCAGGCTTGGCAGGGTGGGAGGGAGAATGGCCTTGCATATACTCACAAAGGTTTTTTCCTCGTGCGTTGCTAACTTTTAAATGCAGAACTTTTATAACGTTCCGCCTTATTTTGATGTTATTTAAACACACATATATATTTCCATTTCGTTACACATTTCTTTAGTACCTTTTCGTTACCTAACATTATATTTACTACATGATGTGATTATTTTATGTACATTAAACGTTACACGAGGTCGTTCTAGGTTATGGCCTACAGAAATTGATGCTCGCTGCTTTAGGTGATTAAGAAAACATATATGAGTAAGTAAAGGCTATACATTTGGTCGACATCTTTCTCTGTGGTTGTAGCAGCACTAGTCCAGACCTAGGGTGGTATCATGTAACGTTACATCTTTATGGTTAATTCACAGTTTACATGATCTGTTTAAACCGAGGTAGTTCGTTAATACCAATACTTGAATTATTTTCTACTTTCTTCAGATAGTGATGCTTCAGCTTTTTTCCCGTCACCCCGGCCTCACGGACCAGGTCATGCAGGGTGCGATATTACATTGTGGATGAGAATAATGTTACAGTGTTAGCATCTCGGGTTAGCTCATATCCGACTTTCTCATGGGAACGCGCTCGCAGCGGATCTACCAGGGCTACTGTGGCGGCAGAGATGCATGAAAGGTCCTCCAAAGGTGGGGGCCTCGTTACAGTGTGCTGAACTCACGCCATGTTTGCTAAACAAGATGGCTTCTAGGCCTAACTGAATTTGGGTATATGCAGGGAACGGATATGTGTGGGCAATGTCGTCGGCGGGTGACCCCTCCTCCACCTGGGCCCGGGTGGCATGAGGGGACGGCCACCGAGTCATGGTCCTCACCTGGGGAGAAGGCTGCAGGTGAGGAGGGCCTCGCGGCCAGTCCTCCCCTACATTTGTTAAAATCGTTTTTGACTGAATAGCCTGTCTTTACTTATATGTCCATGTTAATCTGGTAACACATATAGCAATGCACCGCACCCATGTGGTGGTGCTGCATAAAAAAAAAAATTGCTACCTGTGCAGTAGTGCTGTACTCTGTGCTGTAACACGCCAAATATCCTTACATACCCTCCTTTTGTTTTTAGAACTTGGTTACAATCCAAGCCAATTCCTAAAAACAACTTGTTCTTTTTTTTTTTTTTTTAAATGCATGTGTATTGGGATATCTTTCTCTTCCTGACGTAGCTAGTAAAATCAGTAACATTTTCATTTTTACTGATAGCACAATCAACCATCCACCCATGATTAGCACCAGGACAGCCAAACCCACTATTGAGCGTTCCCCCCAGGTTCCCCAATTAAATCTTTCCACTTCTATTATCCCCAGATTACTAATTGTAATATTGTTTTTTCCCAAATTCATTTTTATAACATGTCTTTCTTTGTGATTCAATAAATATTCCACATCCGGATCTATTGGAAAAGTATCCCTTTGAAAAAAATCGATATTTTCCACTTGGCTTTCCCAAACATCATTTGTTACATGAAACAATGTTAATCCCCCAATTGACACAATTGTATCCTTTGGAACCTGTAAATAAAAAACATTATATTTCACCTGTTTAACCACGTATGTTTCATGGTTTAAATGTACTACCGTCATGTTCTTTAAACAGGTGCTGATCAACCATTTACCTCTGACCATCTTAGCCTGTGCCATTTCTTCACTCCCCATATTGCTAATAATCACTTCACATCCCTCTGATATACTTGGGTCAGATTTCAAACCACAAATAGCATCTGTGGCATCAGGAACAAACGGTTTACCTGGACACATATAATTTTGTTCTTTAAATTTTACACATGTTTCCAGGTTTGGTATTAAATAAACTTCAGGTTCCCGTGACTGAAATGCCACCCTTCTGGAGTCTTAATCTTAATAAATGTGTCCTCTTGCCAAAATCCCACGTTGTGTACCCACTTCGTTTGATAAATAAGTTCAGGGGCTACATATGGGATGCATAGCAAAAATCCGATCTCTAGTCTTTCCAAGTCCACATATAACGGTATTGCATTACCCATTTCGAATGCAATTTTTACCTGTATTATATCAATTTCCCTCCTGGTCAATCTTTCTATCATTTGACGAATAATATCCTGCGAAACAAAATACAAGGGGATATGTCCTTGAATCAATTGTGAAACTGCAGTTTGAACTTCTCTCATATAATTCGTTAATAGTCTATCAACAGGACTCATTATGTTCAATATTTCATTTAAAGTTCTGTCATGCTTAAGTATTATTTTAGTCGCCCGTTGCATTACATCCGCTTGTTCATTTAGAATGATTGCAGTTTCATTTATGAATCTTACTTGTTCATCCAGTCCCCCTCTAATTCCATCTAATGTTTTTTGTATTATTTCTAGGTCAATACTCAGTTGTTGCGCTTTAGTACTCAGTGTTCCTACCGAAATAGAATTGGCTGTTGATATTGTGGTACCTATTATGGCTCCAACTATAGACATTACCAATGATATTGCGAGCATCACCGCACCTCTCTTTCCTCTCTTCTTCTTAATGTCTGCTGAATTCACGAAAGTTTTTTCCAATTGCATTAATATATCTCTTATTGACTGCTTAGTGTCCTCTTTTCTTATTTCCAGCCACTCTTTAGTCTGTTCAATCTTAATTCCGGTATTGTTCAAGTGTTTTTCAATCAAAATCTCAGGATTCAATGGTATGTATATATTTTGGAAAATCATCCTTCTATCACTCATGATGAATCCTGGTGCCTCTTCCACCGCGATACCAGATGCTGGTCCAGGTCCAATGACAACCTGTGTTTCTGAATTCTTGAAGATCCCTCCAAATATCATCATCATTTACCATATCATCGGTATCTTCAATGCTGATCGCTTTGCAGCCTTGGTCTTCTCCCCTCTTTGGGGCTTTCCCGGAATCCGTCCACGTGGGCTCCAGGACTCCATCGTCTCCCGTGGGCTCTGATCCCGGAACCTCCGACCAAATAATGTTAATTTTCTAAATCAAATAGAAAATAAACAAATTAAGTACATAGCACAATACTAACTTCACCCTTTTGCCAAAAATAAAACATGCTTGGTAAAAATATTTCGTTTTTTTTTATTTTTATTTTTTTCTGAAATTAAACACAAGTTAAAAGAAAACAAGCACATATAAAACAGCATTCAATATTTAATACATTTTCTCTCTGCACACCAACCATGAGCTTCCATCATATATATTTATTTATTTATTTATTTTATATTATATATTTTTACATATATTACAGTGTTTATGTGCCATTATAACAATCAACTTTTTAACTTCTTTGTCACTGCCTCCTGATTGTACCCATTTATTTTCTCTTTTTGTGTTCAAGGGACTTTATCTGTTTCTACATGCTCAAGCTGCCTGATCTCATGTCTGGGATGGCATGGTTTGATTTGATTTACATGGACAAACTGCTCTATTGCCATTTCACCTTCATTTTTCAAAATTTTATAAACTACAGGAGAGACCTTATCTATAATTCGAAATGGCCCCTGCCAGGCTGCTAGAAATTTAGAATTTTTCTGTTTACTTTTTCCAAAATGAAACTTGTACACCTGATCCCCTACACTGTACTCCTTTACTGATGTCTTTTTGTCATAATAAGACTTTGCACTGTCAGCAGCTCTTTCCAGATTTCTCTGCACAAAAGCAAATGCATGTTGCAAATGCCTCCTCAGTTCATTAATATATTCATGAACTGTGGATGCACTCACAAGTGTCTGCTCATGTGTTCTGTATAGTAGGTGTTGTGGTAACACCATTTTCCTACCTGTCAAGACCTCATGGGGGCTAACACCTGTTGCCTTGGCAGGAGTTGATCTGATTGCCATCAAAACCAACGGTAAACGTAAATCCCAGCTGGAACCTGCTTCTGCCACAAATTTCTTTAAAATATCCACAACAGACCTATTGCTTCTTTCAACTGTACCTGAAGACGCCGCCCGATATGCGATATGTAGTTTCCTTTTCACACCTAGTATTTGCCATACCTTACTCATTAGAGTACTTGTGAAATGACTTCCTCTGTCTGACTCAATTCTTTGTGGCAACCCAAACCTTGAGAACACATGGTTCACCAGCAATGTGGCTGCTGTTTGCGCACTACAATCTGGTGCAGGAATGCATTCAATCCACTTCGACATCAAACATACCACACTCAAAATATAACGGTGTCCCCTGCTCGACCTTTTTAAAGGACCTACATAGTCTATTTGCAAATCTGACCATGGGAGAGTTAGGCCTCTTTTCATCAATGGTGCTCTATGCATTGGTGAAGCAGGTTTAAATTGGGCGCATACTAGACATCCTCTAGTATATAATTCCACATCTTGGGACATATGTGGCCAGTAAGCATAATCTTTTAGTATTTCTAATGTTTTTTGTGAACCTCTATGGCCTGCAGTTATGGCATCATGTGCATGGTGTAGCATTAGTCCTCTGAATCAAAGGGGTACTACCCACTGTATTTGTCCTGTTATGGACTCTCTAATCATGAGTCCATCCTATAATCTAATTCGTGTTTTGTTCTTTAATAACACCCTCAACTCTTCTTTTCCCATACAATCATTTTCTGTTAAAGAATTTTGTTCGGGATCTATCAAATGATTATAATAGATTCCCAAAATTTGATCATTATTTTGTGCCTCAATCAAATCTTGGTCTGGCGTGTCATGACTCCACTGCACCACCGGTTGATCTACCTCCTTTGGTGCTTTAGAACGTGTGACTGCATCAATTTGTATTTCACCCATTAAATAATCAATAGGTAGCAATTCTCCCATCACAGCCCCAATCTTAGCCAGGTGGTCTGCCTTATCATTTCCCTCCTTATCCTCTCCTGGTGTTTTTAAATGCCCACAAATTTTTCTCCAGTATATTGTTAACTTATTCTCTGACACCAATTTGTCTATGGCTTGTGTCATTTTTCCATGCTTAAGTGGCTTTTTGTTGTATGTAACCATGCCTCTTGCTTTCCAACCAGGCAAATACTCCACAAAGCTAATCAGTGCATAGTCAGAATCAGTCACCAGGACAATTTCACTGAACTTTTTATCAACTGCAGTAGAAATTGCTTTATAAATGTCTGCCAATTCCGCCACCTGACTGCTCCTATCTCCAATCCTCATCCCTATACTGGGGACACCTTCACATTTCAACCAGACATTTCCTATTCCTGCCACTAACTGTTTATTACTGTCATTTTCAATGTGAAAAGCACAACCATCCACATATACAGTTGGCAAATCCTTGCATGTTTTTTCATCAAAAGCTTTGTGTGGTGATTGTTCAAATTCCTGCAAACTAGTTTCCACTTCCATTTCATTTGGTATTTGTTCAGCTGCACAGTCATGTAAGTCAGCTAACCCTTGAGCAATTGGGTTCTTTTTATTTTGTCCATATCTCACTTCTACGGGAAAACCTTGTAATGCCAGCGTCCATGAAGTGATTCTGGATTGCGCTAGATTACCTGATCTAATTCTTTTACTCTCTAAAAATTGCAAAGGTTGGTGATTTGTTTCAATAATCACCTTTTCTCCCTGAACAATGGGGCGTAAATGTTGTAGCGCCCACACAGTGGTTAATAGGGCCTTTTCACATTCATTAAATTTCATTTCAACTTGGGAAAATGCCTTACTTGCATATGCAATGGTTTTGTGATTCAAATCGTGTTTTTGTGATAACACTGCTGACATACAATGTTCAGAAAAACCTATTTCTATAAAGAAATCCCTGTCCTTTATGGGGTATGCTAAACATGGTGCCTTTACAAGACATTCCTTTAATTTAGCCACTGCATCAGACTGCTCTTTTTCCAATTTCCAGGGAGTATTCAGTTTAAGCAGTTTAGTCAATGGTTGAGTGATTTCTGCATAATTTTCAATGAACTTTCTGTTATAGCCTGTCATCCCTAATAAACTTTTTACTCCTTTCACATTTTTAGGATCTTTTAATCTTTGCCTCTATTTTCTTCTTTTGTGGATTTAGCCCATGTTCAGTCACTTCATGCCCTAGAAAGTTCACTTTTTTCTTGCACCATTGTGCTTTTTGCAAAGATACTTTGGCACCTGCTTTCTGCAATTGGCCAAGTACATGTCTTATTTCATCAAAATGGCTTTTCAGGCTTTTATTTTTTATCAGGACATCGTCCACATAAACTATTGTTCCTCTTTCCGCTGCATCCGGCATGGCCTTTCTCAAAAATATGCCAAATTCACTCCCACTATTGATGTACCTGAACGGAGCTCTAAGCCAGGCATATTGAGTCCTGTCAAATGTAAAGGAAAATAAATGTTGTATCTCCTCTGCCAATGGCACGCACCAATATCCAGAGGTGAGATCTAATGTGGTAAATACATTTGAACCATGTACCTGAGCTAGGCCCTGATCAATGAATGACAGTGGCCATCTAGATACTGGTACTCTTTTATTTAACTCTCTCAAGTCTGCACACAGCCGCCATTGACCATTTGGCTTTAACACACCTAAAATAGGTGTATTGGATGTGCTTTGAATGGGCCTGATGATTCCCCGCGATTCCAAATTTTTAATAATCTCTGCCAATGATTCTAAACATGCCAGCGGTAGTCTATACTGGCGTACAAACACTGGATTTCTGCTACACCCTTCTGGTAGTGTGGCCACATGTAAATCAGTTAAACCACAATCATAAGCATCTTTTGCAAATACCTCCTTAAACTCCATAAATATCTCCCTCAGTTTGTCCCTATCTTCATTGCTTTCACACGCATTCGCTAAGGAGATCTGCTCTTCTACCATTTTGGAAAATTCTGGAAAATCTTCTGGTAAGGGAATCTCGGCGCTTTCCTCTAACTGTGTGGCTGTGTCTTTTTGTAAAGCTGCCACTTTTAAATATTTTGGCATATCAGCTTCCACTTCAATGGGCTGATTTTCTGTTTCATTTTCATTTAAATTAAATATTATGCAATCCTCTTGATGGCAGCACACTGTCTCATTTGAATCATAAGGATACACAGAATGAATTTTAAATATTCCTTTGGGCTGAGAGTCCAGGTGTTCTGGCAACTCACCCTTGGCATCTACATACTTTTCAGGAATATTTCCAATCACCATGTTATTTAAATCTGCCGTATAATGTGATTTGTGTATGGCCATTCCTAATGGGGAGTTTTCCTCTAAATGAATATCCTGACAACCTTTATTATTTACCATAATTTTTACAGATCCTTCACCAATATCTACCAATGGAATGTATTCATAATCCAGGCCTTGCTGTTTTATGGTTTCATTCAGGCATACAAATGCATCAGAGCCTTTCATCTGCTGTCCATTTTTGCATTTCAGTGTTATTGCAAACTGTTTTGTAAATGCAGGAATAATAGTATCTTTCCTCATTTGTAATTCGATTGCATAAGGAACCAGTTGTGCACAATGATAAGCCCTTCTTTTGTCTTCAAATTCAGGTGCTGGACCACCTAGGCGTGACCATATTTTTTGATTAAGGAAATCTAACACCATACACATTCTGTGCATGATGTCATTGCCCATGTAAAATTCATTTTGTGCTCCACTCACTATCCATACATTATGGTAAATTGTTTTCTGCCCAATGCTAATTTTAAGCATGCATCTGCCTGCAATTCGGTTTTCAAAGTCTGGACTGTCCAACCCAGAGACATATTGGTTTTTAATCCTAAATCTCGGGATTTCTTCCCTCTCCATTATTTTTTGCAACAATTTCTCATTAATGAAACTCCTTTCATGTTCAAGCGCTAAAGTGGCTTTTATTGTTTTAAAATAGTCATTTATACCAACATGAACCCATGGTTGCTCATCTTCCATGTGTATTTCTGCCAGAGTGGTAATGTGTTTTTCTGAATCTGTTTTAGGAGCAATATTCTGTTTGCATGTTTTCTCTTTTAAATAAAAACGTAATGTGTGCTCATCTATGGCAGTCTGCCAATTTTTCCTTGGGTCCAAGTATATTTGTACGGGTAGTTTTTCATTGTCGCTCTGCATTTTGTCTTGACACATTAATATAACAGTGACACTAGGTATGCAGCTATTCTGGAGATATACCTGCACAGCATCATTTGTTTTGGCAACGGTGTGACATTCATTTATATTGCTGTTTTGTGATTTTAGTTTCTTAGGCCTCAATGGTTTTTTGGTTAAGGACCACAGCACTCCATTCACCCCATCTATTAGAGGAGACAATCTTTTCAGACAATCTGTCCCCATCAGAAATGGAATTTCACAAATAGATGTGATCAATACCTCTTGTTTCATTCTGTGCTTTCCTATTTTTATGTCAACCTCAGTTACACCTATGATGGGCACCTCCTCCCCATTAAAGTTATGCACTGGGCCTTGATTTTCCTTCACTGTGATCTGACTCCGTGGGGGCCTCCCTTCATTGATACTCTTTACCAGCTCCTTGGACATAATTGTGGCCTGTGCGCCAGTGTCAATCATAGCAAAGGTGTGGCATTTTTCTTCTACAGTGATGGGTGCATAATATCTGTCCTCAACTTCCTCTAATACACATAAGAAATGTGAATTCTTACTGATTTCAGGGCTCACCTTTCTCAGGTCTTTTTCACTTTTGGCTAAACACATTGGTAAATGGAAAGACATTTTTCCCTCCTTTTTACCCATTTCTGCGCGAGAGACTTTATTCATTTCTCCGTGATCAGAGGTTTTTTGGAGTGTGGCCACTGTTCGCCCATCCATCTGGGTAACATCAGAGACCACATTACAACCTTCCAACTGAACATGTGTAACAACATCATTCAGCAATTTGTCATTTTTTAATTCTGTGCCTTTGTGATCATTTAGGGGCCAATTCATAGAATTCGGCGCACAAGTGGCGCACGCGGCTGGCGCACAGTGTGCGCGTGCGGTAGGCTGCGCCAGCCGCGTGCGCCGAAACACATTCAGGCGCACAGCGTATTCATGGATTCCAACATCCACAACCAGCCGTGGCGCAGAGTGGCGCAGCGACCCTGCAGCAGCGTCAGTTACGCCCCCAAGAACGCCCCTTGCGCAGGAAAAAGCCATCAAAATCCCCAATCCAGCGCAAAGGGCAGCAGCAAACGCAGTGCGGGGAGCGTGTATTTCAGGGGTGTGCGGGTGTCCCCACACGCGATAGGCCTGGGTACGTGTATTACAGGGGTGCGCGAGAAAATCTACACGCGATTGGCCTGGGTACGTGGATTTCAGGGGTGCGCGAGAAATTCTACACGCGATTAGCCTGGGTACGTGTATTACAGGGGTGCGCGAGAAAATCTACACGCGATTGGCCTGGGTACGTGGATTTCAGGGGTGCGCGAGAAAATCTACACGCGATTGGCCTGGGTACGTGGATTTCAGGGGTGCGCGAGAAAATCTACACGCGATTGGCCTGGGTACGTGTATTACAGGGGTGCGCGAGAAATTCTACACGCGATTAGCCTGGGTACGTGTATTACAGGGGTGCGCGAGAAAACTACACGCGATTGGCCTGGGTACGTGGATTTCAGGGGTGCGCGAGAAATTCTACACGCGATTAGCCTGGGTACGTGTATTACAGGGGTGCGCGAGAAAATCTACACGCGATTGGCCTGGGTACGTGGATTTCAGGGGTGCGCGAGAAATTCTACACGCGATTGGCCTGGGTACGTGTATTACAGGGGTGCGCGAGAAATTCTACACGCGATTAGCCTGGGTACGTGTATTACAGGGGTGCGCGAGAAAATCTACACGCGATTGGCCTGGGTACGTGGATTTCAGGGGTGCGCGAGAAAATCTACACGCGATTGGCCTGGGTACGTGGATTTCAGGGGTGCGCGAGAAATTCTACACGCGATTAGCCTGGGTACGTGTATTACAGGGGTGCGCGAGAAAATCTACACGCGATTGGCCTGGGTACGTGGATTCCAGGGGTGCGCGAGAAATTCTACACGCGATTGGCCTGGGTACGTGGATTTCAGGGGTGCGCGAGAAAATCTACACGCGATTGGCCTGGGTACGTGGATTTCAGGGGTGCGCGAGAAATTCTACACGCGATTAGCCTGGGTACGTGTATTACAGGGGTGCGCGAGAAAATCTACACGCGATTGGCCTGGGTACGTGGATTTCAGGGGTGCGCGAGAAAATCTACACGCGATTGGCCTGGGTACGTGGATTTCAGGGGTGCGCGAGAAATTCTACACGCGATTAGCCTGGGTACGTGTATTACAGGGGTGCGCGAGAAAATCTACACGCGATTGGCCTGGGTACGTGGATTTCAGGGGTGCGCGAGAAAATCTACACGCGATTGGCCTGGGTACGTGGATTTCAGGGGTGCGCGAGAAATTCTACACGCGATTAGCCTGGGTACGTGTATTACAGGGGTGCGC
This sequence comes from Ambystoma mexicanum, assembly GCF_040938575.1. NCBI lineage: Eukaryota > Metazoa > Chordata > Amphibia > Caudata > Ambystomatidae > Ambystoma > Ambystoma mexicanum. The sequence continues at coordinate 494,836,621 of NC_090940.1, read as the reverse complement.
GAGAAATTCTACACGCGATTAGCCTGGGTACGTGGATTCCAGGGGTGCGCGAGAAATTCTACACGCGATTGGCCTGGGTACGTGGATTCCAGGGGTGCGCGAGAAAATCTACACGCGATTGGCCTGGGTACGTGGATTTCAGGGGTGCGCGAGAAAATCTACACGCGATTGGCCTGGGTACGTGGATTTCAGGGGTGCGCGAGAAATTCTACACGCGATTAGCCTGGGTACGTGTATTACAGGGGTGCGCGAGAAAATCTACACGCGATTGGCCTGGGTACGTGGATTTCAGGGGTGCGCGAGAAAATCTACACGCGATTGGCCTGGGTACGTGGATTTCAGGGGTGCGCGAGAAATTCTACACGCGATTGGCCTGGGTACGTGGATTTCAGGGGTGCGCGAGAAATCCTACACGCGATTGGGCCTGTGCGAGTGGGGCAGTGTATTACGTAGGTGTGCGGGAAGTTGAAGAGGTGAATTGCCAGTGTGGGTCCTCCCAGGTCTCCCCTCTACCCCCTCCACGACCTCTGCAGGCAGCCCACACCACAGGGGACTACCCTGCACCCCTGGTCATGTCCCGCAGGCAGCCCATCCACCATGGGCATGCCCCCCAGCCAAGCCACATGTCCCCTTGCACCCCCACCCCCCAGCAGGCCCCCACTCATGTCCCCCTGCACCCCCACCCCCCAGCAGTGCAGGGGCAGCCTCCACCAGGCCCCCACCCATGTCTCCCACCACCCCCAGTCACCAGCCACCAGGGGCAGCCTCCACCAGGCCCCCACCCATGTCCGACTCATGTCTCCCAGCACCCCCACCCCCCAGCCACCAGGGGCAGCCTCCACCAGGCCCCCACCCATGTCCGACTCATGTCTCCCAGCACCCCCACCCCCCAGCCACCAGGGCCAGCCTCCACCAGGCCCCCACACATCTCACAGCACCACCACCCCCCAGCCACCAGGGGCAGCCTCCACCAGGCCCCCACCCATGTCTGACTCATGTCTCCCACCACCCCCACCACCCCAGCCACCAGGGGCACCCTCCACCAGGCCCCCACCCATGTCTCCCAGCACACCCACCCCCCAGCCACCAGGGGCAGCCTCCACCAGGCCCCCACCCATGTCTCCCAGCACCCCCACCCCCCAGCCACCAGGGGCAGCCTCCACCAGGCCCCCACCCATGTCTCCCAGCACCACCACCCCCCAGCCACCAGGGGCATCCTCCACCAGGCCCCCACCCATGTCTCCCAGCACCCCCACCCCCCAGCCACCAGGGGCAGCCTCCACCAGGCCCCCACACATGTCTCCCACCACCCCCACCCCCCAGCCACCAGGGGCAGCCTCCACCAGGCCCCCACACATATGTCCCCCTGCACCCCCACCACCCCAGCCACCAGGGGCACCCTCCACCAGGCCCCCACCCATGTCTCCCAGCACACCCACCCCCCAGCCACCAGGGGCAGCCTCCACCAGGCCCCCACCCATGTCTCCCAGCACCCCCACCCCCCAGCCACCAGGGGCAGCCTCCACCAGGCCCCCACCCATGTCTCCCAGCACCACCACCCCCCAGCCACCAGGGGCATCCTCCACCAGGCCCCCACCCATGTCTCCCAGCACCCCCACCCCCCAGCCACCAGGGGCAGCCTCCACCAGGCCCCCACACATGTCTCCCACCACCCCCACCCCCCAGCCACCAGGGGCAGCCTCCACCAGGCCCCCACCCATGTCCAGGAACAGAGACTTCCATGCTGTCATGTGTGCAATCTGCACAGGGCTCCCCATGTCACATTCAAACACATGCAACAACCATGCGGTTCACACATTACAGGTCGCACATGCATTACCATGATGTCCCTGCACACATACATGCGTACATGGCCTATGTCACACATACAGGCAGGTATCAGACAACCAGCACACTGCAACATGCCCTGTCTCACACAGCAATGCTTGGCCACTTACCGCTCAACTCCAGACGGGTCTCCCTCTCAAGGACCTGGGCGTGGAGCGCTGGGTGTATGCGTTCCAGGACCCTCAACTGGATGGAACTCATGCGGCCCCGGCCCCCCTCCACAAGGCGCCGGGCCTTCATGAGGGTCCTTGACCTCAAGTCCTCCCAGCGCTTCTTGACCTTCTGGATGGTGCGGGTTGCCACCCCCTCCGCGTCCTCTCCCGTCCTTCCCTCTTGGCGCGGGACGATCCGAAGAGGGCATCATACTGCCCCAGGACTTGCTCCACCAGGACACCAACTTCGGTGGCAGTGAAGCTGGTGCCCCTCTGCCCCTCTGCCCCTCTGGCCGGGGGTTGCAACTGGTGTCAGATGTGGATGTGCTCCACATGGCAACCCCAGGGGCAGGAGTGGGTGACCAACTGGGTCCTGGGGCTGGGCTGTGGAGCGATGTCATTTGAGTCGGGACTCTTCTGTACCAGCAGGGGTGGACACAGCAACTGGACCCCTGCAGATGGCTGATGTGCAGGCACCAAATGGCAGGGCACGGTGGCAGCAGGCAGGCAGGCAGGCAGCAGCAGATGGCATGTGGGAGGCTGCTTGGGGCACTGGGGGCCAGTGAAGTGTCCTTCTGGGCAGGAGCGTGGTCTTCCGTGCGTTTTCGCGTGGCCAGCTTCATACAGAGTGATTAGGCACGTGAAAAATCTGCACGCTGCGTGTAATGCGCGTAAGCGCGCGTGAAAAACTGCACGTCCGCGTGTAATAGGAGGAAAGGGCCCATGCATAAGCGTGCGCGCGTGAAAAACTGCACGTCCGCGTGTAATGCGCGTAATCAAACGTGAAAAAGTGCACGTCCGCATGTGACTTGACGCGCGCGTGCGTTTTCCCTCAGCACGGGTTAAAGGTGAGCGGGCCCAGCAGTTCGCTGTACGTGCCTTTCGTGGAGACCGACGTGTGTTGCTGCTTCCAGTTGTTTCGCGCGCCATCTACTTCACAGCTCTCAAGGACGTATCTCTTCTTTTGGCGGGGGTATTGGCTACGCGTGTTTTTCTGCATCGCGCTAGTCAGACGGTGAGTCGCAAACGCTCCTTTTCCCACTGCGGGTGCCCCTGTGTATCGCACCCATTTTCGATGTCATCGTAGCCTGCGTGTCCCACGCGTACGCGTTATACGTGTTACTGGGTGCCACCGCGTACTGCGGGAGGTTTAATCCACGCACGTAGGCTGCAGGGTTGCGTGCACGGTTTTACTGCAGTTTTGGGGTGCCTGAGCATTGCGTGACCCGTCAACACATCACCGGGGTCACATACAGCCTTGCAGGTGCAGGGGGGCTGTTAACATCTTGCTTCCCACCCCCTTCACCCCAATTGCCCAGGTCAATTGTGCTGTACACCTCCCATTGGCACCACTCCATCTGTGCCAGCACTATAACATCTGTGCCATGGTAGGGAGGCTACCAAAGGTGAGGGGCGCCTCAGCTGGGCGTCCTCCTCGTGGCGGGCGTGGTCGGGGACGTGGCCGTGGTGACCAGGGAGTAGGGGGACTCCAGGGTGTCCAGGGCAGCCACAGAGGGGGAAGAGGCAGGGGTGCGCCACTTGAGCACAATGTTGTGCCATGTGTCGGTGCAGCCATGCCACCACCCCCTGTGGTTCAGGGGGATGCAGCTCCTGCATCTGGCACTGGCACCCGTATGACCCGGCAGTCCGTTACATCGACTGCCACGGGCCCAAGGGTAGCGGTAGCTGCAGGTGCAGTTGTGGACACCGCCACCCAGGCTCAGGGTCTGCCAGCGCAGGCTGCGTTGGCACTTGAAGAGCCCTTGGTAGATCTCCAACAGGCCAGGGGGGAAACCATTGGGGCAGGCCGGGCTGCTCAGACCAAGACACGTGTCCCTGGGGCAGTCATGTCATCTGCTGCCCCGAACAGCCGGGTGTTGGCAAGTGCAGGGGCAGATGCACCCAACAGCACCCCGGTTGTGAGTCTGCCAACCAGGACCGTTGCGGTCAATGACCCTGCCACAGCTGATGTTGCTGCGCAGGGTCCATTAGTGGGCACCCAGCTGCCACTGACACAAGTCAGGCCTTTGGTCATCCCTCCACCTGCCACTCCCTCGGCTCAATCCACCCAACCCACTGGCCATACTGGTCAGGGCGGCATTAGCCAGCCAGGGTCTGCGCCACAGTCCAAGAGGAGGAAGGTTGCATCTGCAGCACAGGCTGGGACCCCACACACAGCCACGACCTCCTGCACGTCGAGGAAGAAGCCTTTCTGTAAGCAGGAACTGGACTTCCTCGTGGACTACGTGCGGGGACACAGCCGTGACATGCTAGTGGGTGCCAATAGTCAGACTACGGCTGCCCAACGTGACACCCACTGGAAGCATGTGGCGGAACATGTCAGTTCATTCGGCCATGAGGTGCGCACGGCGCAGGAGTGCAAAAAGCGCTGGAATGACATCAAGCGCAGCACTAAGGCCAAGCGTGCCTCAAATTACAACTTGACTCTGGTGACTGGCGGTGGGCCTGCACCAGAGGAGGAAGAACTCACTCCGCATGAGGCTCTCGTTGCGGAGTTCATACCACCAGAATTGGTCGAAGGTGTGGGAGAGATGCTGGACTTTGATGCCCAGTCCAGTGAGTGTTGATGCGTAGTTGTTGAGGACGTGTGTGTTTCACATGTGGGATGTGTTGTGCATGATTGCTGCTACATGTGACCTGTACATGGTTCTGATGTGTAAGTAATGCAATGCCACCGTCATGCATGTCTCCTCTGCCTGCATGCGGGACTCCATGTGGCCATGCCCCCTTGCCCCTCCTCCGCCACTCTGCACCCCAGTTCCACCTTTGCACTGGTCTGCTACATTCTTGCCAATGTGTAGTTTCATGTTCATGTGTCCTGTGTAGATGCTAACTTCCAGCTTAGAAACTGCCAGACATATGCCGTGTGGTACAGCCTTAGTACTCGATGCAGGGCATCCCACTTGTACTGTGCATGGGTCAGATGTCCCGCAGGGACATGAGTGCCCATTCATGCTCCATGTGCATTGCACACATGCCCCTATGTGTCCTTGACTGGATGATCACTGTAATATGAGTCCTTGGTTACATACATTGCCTGCCATATTATCGGCCTCCCCATGTCAACTGTGGCTCAGTCCTGCGTTGCACACATGTTTAGGCTCTGACAATCTGTGTGGCTCACAGGCCTCAGCCTGTTCAATGGCCAATGACTCTGTCCAACTCCTGTCGTGTCTTCTACACACGTGGCCGGCCTCCGGATCTTCCATCATGTGTCCTGCCCACTGTCCCAGCATCATTTGCAGTGTTGTAATTGAAATCACATTAAGCTGTTGATGCCAGTCAACACTGCTTGTCAATACACAGGTGTATGCTCAGCCTTTTGATACCATGCTAGGCATCCCTGCTTTGGTACTGGGGTGGAGGGGTGCTTGCCTTCTAGACATGGTACACATTGAATACACAATGCACGTGATGTCTGATTTTGACATTGCACTGCCTTCACATTTCCTGGCACACACCATGGAGTGCTTGTACATGTAGGTAGTGAGTGGCGTACACATTTTCTGCACTGCATAGACCCACTTCCATGCAAACTGCCACCTTTCAACAGGTCTGATCACAGAAGCTATTCTAAGTAGACCCAGCATGCATGCATGGTCATATGTTGTGTGTCACATGTCTGCCAGATGCCTTTGCTGTCGGTGTGTGTGTGTGTGTTGTGTGCTTCTGACATGTGTACTGACCCTTTCCTCTCTATTTTTCAGGTGATGACGCAATGGATGCAGAGGATGGTGTTGTCATGCCAGACACAGGGTTGGTAAGACCACATCAACCCGGCACTAGTGGGGGTCGTGGGGTGGTAGGCCACGAAAACCCCCAAGTGCTGCAGTCCATCCTGTCTCTGGCTGTCTATGAGTCCAGCCTTGATGACGACTCTGACGTCCATGTTGAGTTGGATGACCATCAAGTCCATGTGTCAGGGGTGAGTGATTCTGATGTGGACACTCCTCTGTCTGCGACCCCTGCACTGAGGGATCAGACAGTCTTGGTTCCTCCGCCCGTGGTGGATCGGGACGCAGGGTCACCCTCCACACCAGTCACTGATGTGCCTGGGACATCACGTCGACGGGGGCATGTAGTCGTGCAGCCGCAGGCGGTGCCAACACAGCGAGGACCCCCGGTCCTTGGGTCCCGCAGGGGTCAAGCCCGGCAACGCGGTCGCCGCGCGCAACCGCTGTATACTGAGTGGGAGCAAGACATGACTGCCAATTCAGAACGTCAGGGGGCAGCAATGGAGAACATCGCTGACAGCATGGAGCGTGTGGCCCGATCTGTGCTCCCCCCTGCTCGGCAGGTGCTACTCCAGCAGCAGGCGGCACGGTCCACGGCCCGCTCACTCAGGCTGGGCATGGCGGCCTCAGACAGGGCACGCCAGGCTGAAATGTCGTCTCTGCGTCAAGCAATTGCTGCTCACGCAGAGGCGCACATGGATGCCCTGAGGGAGGAGTATGCCTCCCTCAGATCCACTCTGGGTGTCCTTATGATGTCCCAGAGGCAGCGGGCAGAGGAGAGGTTTGCACAGCTTGAGCGCACCATCTCGGCTGAGCTACAGGCTTGCCGGGAGGTGCAGCGGTTGTCCAGCCAGGCCTTGCAGGAGGAACTCCGTGTTACACGTGCTACCTTGCAAGAGGAAGCACGTGTATCACGTGAGGTCCTGCATGCAGACCTATGTAACATCGCCACACAGAACCAGGCTCACCTGTCCGGCAGACTTGCTGCCGACGAGGGGCAAGCTGCGGCTAGGCGTGGCCAGGCTACTGTGCCATGTCCTCCTTTCCAGGATGAGCCAGACTCGGACGACCATCTATCTCCCACATAGGTCGTGCTGTGAAGGCGTTGAGCCCATGGAGGTATTTTTTTTTGGCTCAGCATCATCGCATGTGGATGTTGAGCAGCACCCTGTACCTCCCCCCTCCTGGGTGCCTCCCCTCCCCCCCGGGTCGTATGTGGCCATTTTTGATTTTTCTTTTAGTTTAGTTAGTTAAGTTTCTGTTTGATAGTTAGTTTAAATAGGTAATGTAGGTTTTCCTTAGTTAGTGTAATTAGTTAATAGTTGAGTTAGTTTAAAATTTGTAGTCTATTGTGCTTACATGTGACAGTGCGGTGCCTTGTGGTTTTTGAAGGCATCCACTGTCTGTTCCAGCTGGGCCCTTCATGGTTGTCTTGTGTATGTGTTTGCTGCTTGGGTTCCTTGACTCACATATGCCACTCCTGCCTCCCTTATCCATGGGCTCGCAAGGATGGTTCGGTGTAACAGAATTTTACACAAGGGCTTTGGACTGTCATATCTGTGGCATGTCTGGTGCTTTTTGACTTGTGTTGACACCCCTAGTGGGGATGATTTAGGTGTAATTGTCCACTGTTCAGCTTTTGCTAGATGGGGCGTGTCATGATTAATGTGGACATTGATTGCTATGCATTGTGTATTATGTTTCATATCTTTCCTGTACACGTGCTTGTTGCAAATCATGCTGTAGTTAGTGTTCCACACTTTGGAGGTGAAAGACGGACTGATGGTGTGATTTGTGATGTGACTCTCTGACATGGTCAAGTAATGAGATGCCTGATGAGACACACACAGATCACTTTGATGCATTAATCATGTGTTTCATGCACTTTCTGCAGGGGGATGAGGCATCAGAGCACCTTTGCCAGCAGACATGGCCCATTGGACGACCTAATTCCTGACCCGTTTGTTGGTGCCCACATGCACATGTGTGCACAAGCAGAGCCACAGTGATTGCAGACCCACATCCTAGAACTGCTGACATGTTCCAAGCAACTCCAGGCAAGGTGAGCATCACAGGGGGGCCACGAGACAGCAAAGCTTGCACCAGGCGAGTTGCACGTGCAGGCTTAGTCACAGCACTGAGGGTGAGCTTAGACAAATATTGGTGTTGAAGCACAGAATGCAGCTCAGATGTGTTTGTGGACTGATGGCTGTTGATAGTAGGGTTGTCTGGGACACATGCGGGGGCAGTGGCACATACCCTGCGGTACACCAAGGTTCATTGAGGCACTTGTATCAACCATGTAGCCTTCCAAGACATGGAAAGGGGCAGCTCACAGGGACATACAGCAAGGGACATACTCGGGTGCAGTGCATGTCTATTCCACGTACTTCATGATAAATGCACTGGCAACTTTCTTTTGGTCATGGTGGTACGCAACTTGATCTGTAGTCATGGCTTGCCATATGGGTCTGTCTGCTTACCCAGGGAACATTGCATGTTGTGTGAATTGTGACACATTGGTGTTCCATTTGCCACGCACCCACCAGCGGCTGACTTACTGCATTGACTGTGAATGACCCGTCACAGGGTTGATATTATATATGGGTACGAAGCATGGAGCACAGATTTTCTGTTTGTAGAGGTGTATGTTGTTATGGGGCATGTTTTGTGTTGTGTTTTTGTGCAATTGGCATGTACTGGTTGCTGACTGTGTCTCTCTTTGCAGCATTGCAGTGCTCCTGTAACCGGACCTGAGAGTGCGCAGGCAGGAGGCCAGCACTCAAAACCAGAGCTAAGTGTCTTGTTGTATTTTCTTGCAAACTGCCCTGCATAGGCTTGCTGGGGAGTGTACTGATGCATGGATGTATGTGTGGTCCTATTTGGTATGTTTTTTACCCTAATCACCCTTGATCCTATGCAATTTCGAAACCTGTACCCTCTACCCGGTGTTCCTGCTTCCCATGCCTATCCAAGCAATGTTCCCTGACCCTCTTTCCCCACTGGGGTTGCGGATGCCTGTGTAAGCCCCGAACTTGCAGGCGCCAAAACCCTAGAGGGGGTGGTTGGTTCGTACCACTCCTGAGCCTGGACTACAGAAGGCCATGACAATGATGTCCAAGTTTGTTTGTATTGTGCATGTGTTCATGCAGGTTGTACATTTTCGTGCATTCCCTGGTTTCATGTGTCATTCCTGCTCCCCTCACCTGCCACGCATTCCAGTCATCCAGTGTGTCTACACCTGTCCAGACTGCATATCCCTGAACCTCTTTCCCCACCAGGATCTCAGGGGCCTGTGTGAGTTTGACCTTGCAGGCACCCGGGACATGGTGTGGGTGGTTGTTTCATGAGACTCCAGCGCCTGTACAGGGGATCTGTGACAGTACACATCCATTCATGGTGCATCATCCTATGTCATGTACCACACATGTCTCACATCCAGTCGTGACATTGTTTTGCTGTGCTACCTTGGTTGTTGCATCATTGTGGTAGTACTTGGCCTTTGAGACGTACTGCTATGTCAAGTCATCTACTGGAGGGTGTTTGGGTTCCTTTTCATGCCTTGGATTATGTGATTTTGGAAATGAGTGTGGATTCTGAGGGTTCAGGCATCTCTTTACACACAAGGTGGGAGATGGACACGAAGGGTAAAGGTGATCCTGTGGCCAGGTGGGAATGAGGGTTGGAGGCTCCATGACCCAGGTGCAGTTGTTCAGTGGGTCATGGTCATTTGCGAGGGGGGGGGGGTTGTTGTTGATAGTTGCGTTGCCCTGCAGTGTGATGGGAACTCTGACATTGTAATGTTGTTGTCCTATGTACATGTTGTGTTATGCTGATCAATGCCTGTTCATGTGTTGTGTTTTCCTTTCAGGTGCGAGGGGATAGTAGTGGTTTGACATGCTGGGGTGTACACATGGTGGATGTTCACATGTGATGTGTAGGGAACACTGATGGTCACTTGAGTGCACATGCATATGTGGAGTGCATGTCCTTGCAGAACCACACACTTGCACTCGGATGCACTCCATGTACTCCCACCCTTGCATATCCACGTGTACACTGTTTGCCTTCTGGTGGCCACTGTGTCCCGCCAGCACATGTTCTGTGACCGATTATGGTTCGAGTACATGCCTATTTTGATGTTTGATGTAGTCTGTCACTTAGATGTGATGCTCAGGGTGTGCATCACACGCAATGGCTGTTCACTGTGCTGTGCGCTGAGCAGTGTGATGCAGGAGTAGGACATTGCACACATGAGCTGCAGTGTTCATTTTGCAATGCATCATGTGCATATAGCCAGGCATTCATTGTGATGTTACGTCTACGACAGTTGTAATGCATTAGGAATCGACTTATTTTTGGTGGGACATTTTGTTGGTCTGTCATTTCATCGGATTCCGGGTCAGGCATCATTGTCCGATGCCACTGTACATTTAGGACATGGAAATGTGTACCTTATCGTTACTGGGTCGGTGTATGGGTATTGCTTGCCATGTCATGTTGATGTTTGGGAGGGTTTGACTGTCATGACAGTGATGGCCATGGCCTGTTTTGCAGGTGTGTGTGATGCACACCTTGCATGTCCAGGTCATCCGCTTCTCAGAGCAACTAGCTGGGGGTAGGTTTCTCTCCGCAGCAGGGCCCTCCCCCTCAAACCGACTTCCTGACTTGACCTTGAGGGGAACCATCTCCAGTTCAGGAAGCACCTCAAGACCTTCCTCTTTGCTTCTGCTTACTCTCTGCCTCTCCCTTGCAGAATTCTTCACTGGAACTGCACAGGAGCTGCAACTGGGCCACTCTCACCAACCTCGGTCCCTGGCCCAGCCACTGTCCACTTGCACTGCCACCCTGGCAACCCCTGCACTGCAGTACTGTCTCTCTATCCCTACAGCCCTCCCTTCCCAGCACTCGTCTGCACTTACCTTAGCAGTTGCCACCAGGCGACCTATGTATGATTGTTTGGCCTACTTCCCCTGTACTGGACTCCCCCCCCCCCTTGCACTTTTCCCTTCCCCCTACCCCTGCACTTGCACAATCACAATGACACCTGGCCTAGTAGTACCATTCTCTGTGTTCCCTTGTTCCCCCCCCCTGCCTCATTGTGCCTTGTAATACTTGTGTATGGCTCATGTCATGTCACATGTCATATGTGTGCAATTTGGTTGCACAGGATAGCTTGTGTTTAAGTAGCTAGGGATGCAGACAATGTGGCACTTCCATGGCAACTATCTCAGGGTGGTAGGGTTGTGACAGTTGACTGTCACTTTGTCATCATCGATTGTCACCTGGTATGTGCCAGGCCTGTGTGCACTCCGCAGGGGTGGGAGTTTAGGTGAAAAATGTGGCCACAAGCTGGGTCCGGGCTACCTCGCCACGTGCCCTGTCCCCTCCCATGGGCAGCGCCTGTGCCTGTGGTTGGGGATGTGGGGGCACCACCATGTCCACCGGGACGCCCTGCCGTGTTGCAACATTGTGCAGGACACATGCTGCCACAATGATCCTGCACACAACTGCTGGTGCATAGAGTAGTTGCCCACCAGAGCGGTCAAGGGAGCGGAAACGTGACTTGAGCACTCCGAATGTGCGCTCCACTATGCCCCTGGTTGCAATATGGGCAGCGTTGTATCTTACCTGGGGTGGTGTGGTGGGGTTCCGGATTGGCGTCATCATGTGGTTGCTCAGAGGGTAGGCACTGTCCCCTGGGGAGGTGATAATTGTTCAGATTAATGGGGTTGGTATATTTGTCTGTGTGTGACTTGCATGCATGTGCAAGGGCATTTGTACTCACCTAGGAGCCATGTGTCGCCATGCTGCCCAGCTTCCAGGGCCCGGCTCAGGGCGGACATTCTGTATATGAAACTGTCATGGGTGGAGCCAGGGTAGTTTGCATAGACAGAGGTGATGATTCCCTTTGCATCGCATACCACCTGTACATTGATGGAATGCCAGTGCTTGCGGTTTCGGTAGATGTGCTCAGTGGCCCTAGGTGGACGTAGGGCAACATGGGTGCAATCTATGGCACCGAGCACTTTGGGGAAGTGTGCCACCCTGAAAAAATCCAGGACAACGGCCTGCCTTTCTGCGGGTGTTCTGGGCATGTATATGTGCCTGCGGACTGAGGGGCGCGCTGTCATGATTGCCAGTACCTGGTGTAGGCAGCGTGACTGCGTGGCCTGTGAGACCCCCCCCACTATGGCAGTGGTCCGCTGAAACGACCCAGTGGCCAAGAAATGCAAGACATTGAGCAGCTTCTCCAAGGGGCTCAATGCTTGGGAGCAGAGGGTGGGGGATGTGAGGTCATCTTCCCACTCCCTGACCAGGTCTAGGATGATATGGGGTGGAAACCTATACCTGCCGTAGACCTGGTCGTCAGGCATCCCAAAAAGGCCTGTCCGTGGTGCAAAAATGCGTGCCCTGGCTATTCTCCTCCTCCTGCGGTGTCCCACAATCACTGCAGCAACAAATGGGGCATTCATCGTCGCTGTATATACGCGTTTGTTGTTTTCGCGCACTTTTATGCTGGGCGCGGGCGCGGGACGCCTCCGTGTGGGCGGACTCGTTGGTTTCCCGTATTCTGGTGTCATCGCGTGTGATCGGAGGGCAGCGAGCGTACATGCGATTGGCCTGGGTACGTGTGTTTCGGGGTGCGCGGGAAGTTCCACACGCGATTGGCCTGGGTACGTGTGTTTCGGGGTGCGCGGGAAGTTCCACACGCGATTGTCCGGGGTACGTGTGTTTCGGGGTCCCGTGAACTTTCACACGCGATTGGTTGGGATCCACGTGTGTACTGTCATCACGTGCAATGAGGGATACTCCCTCGCACGTCACGTCACAGACGCGCTCACGCGCTGAGGGCCTTTGGTCCAATGAAAATGCGTATGCGTGCAGACGCGCTTACGCGCTAAGGGCCTTTCCTCGAATTACACGCTGACGTGCAGAATTTTCACGTGCCTAATCACTCCGTATCAAGCTGGCCACGCGTAAGCACACGGAAGACCACGCTCCTGCCCAGTAGGCCGAACTACTGCCCCCCAGAGCCCCGAGCACGCTCCCACCTGCCATCTGCTGCTGCCTGACTGCCTGCTGCCCACGTGCCCTGCCATTTGCTGCCTGCACATCAGCCAGGGGTGCTGTTGGTGTGACCACCCCTGCTGGAACCAAAGACTCCCGACTGGGATTCCATCGCTCCACAGCCCAGCCCCAGGACCCAGTTGCCCACCCACTCCTGCCTCTGGGGTTGTCATGTCGGGGCCAACTCCATCTGTGACCACTGACAACCCCCGGCCAGAGAGGCAGAGGGGCACCAGCTTCAGTGCCACCGAAGTTGGTGTCCTGGTGGAGCAAGTCCTGGGCCAGTATGATGCCCTCTTCGGAAGTTGCCGCGCCGACAACGAAGGACGGACTCGGATCTGGACTGACATCGTGACTGCCATCAACGCGGAGGGGGTGGCAGTCCGCGACTTCCAACATGTCAAGAAGCGCTGGGAGGACTTCAGGTCCAGGACCCTGACCAAGGCCCGGCGCCTCTTGAAGGCAGCGGATGCCAAGGGGCGCCGGGGCCACTTGTCGGAAGAACAGATGAGGGTCCTGGAACACATATCCCCAGCGCTCCACGTCCAGGTCCTTGAGAGGCAGACCCGTCTGGAGTCGAGCGGTGAGTGTACATGCATCCTGATTGTGAGCAGTGCGTGTGGTGATTGTTCAGTAGTGTGCAGGTTGCACATCTGTTTGTATGGGGTCGAGTATGGGTGCGGGTGTACAGGGCCGTGGGGCTGACACATGCGAGGGCTGTAATGTGTGAGACATGGATGGTGCCTGTGTGTGTGGGCTTGCATGCCAAATGCAGTTGTGTGGGCACACAAGTCTGTATGAATGTGTATGTGAGTAGACATGTCCGTGATGTCACGCATGTATGTTGTTTTCAGCTGATTGTATCAGCGCTGTGTACATGTGCATGTGTGTGTATTTGACAAGGGTGCAACAGTGATGCAACATGGATGCATGTGACAGCGGTATGTGGAAGCCTGATTGGCAGATGTGACATGGATGCCCGTCTGAACACTGCGACACTTAGCAGAGGTGTACACATGCATGCAAGTGTGGTGGTGTGTGTACATGTGTGGTGCACTTCCTGTGTTGCATGTGATGTCTGGCTCACCTTTGCCTGCTGATGCTGTTGTATGTGTATGGATGGTGTTGGCAGTTGCAACATGGCTGTGGTATGGCTCGTGTGTGCAAGTTGTAATGACACGTGTGTTGGGGATTGTGATGACATGTCAGAGGTTTGCCAATGCCACTCATGTACAACTGTCATGTGTGTATGTGTACATTGTACAGTGCCCTGATGCCTGTGTTTTGTTTCTCCCTGTCTGCAGCGTCAACTGATGAAGAGGGCGGAGAAGGTGCTGTGGAGCACAGCGGCGGGGATCCCACCGCCAGCCGGAGACGCAAGGCCCGGCTCCCCTCCCAGGTTGTCATCTCGTCGGGGAGTGAGGAGTCAGGTGCCGCGTCCCAGGCCGCAGCTGCCGGGGGGAGGTCCAAGAGGCGGAGGTTGCAGTTGGACTCCTCGGCAGCAGAAGGGGCAGCTGGGACCCCACAGGGCCCAACGGGGGAAGATGGCACAGAGTCATCCAGGTTGGTGGGGGGTTTGGTGGAGGAGGAGGCCGTGCAAGCACCGGAGACGGGGTCTGGGGGTGGGGATCCCACTGGTGCTAGTGGTGCAGTGCAGGACCAGGGACAGGAGGCAGCACAGGCCGCCGCGGAGGTGCCTGTGTGCAATCCTGTCCCTGATCCTGTCCCTGCATCATCTTGCACCAGCAGGGATGCCCATGTCCAGACCAGTTTTCAGGCAGGGGATGAGCTGACGTCAACTGGCCTTACCCTGCCTGCGGACGTGGCTATCCAGGCCCGGGTTGAGCCTGTCCTGGCTGGAGTGGCGTTGCGTCAACGGGCCATGCGAGGCGACCTGCAGTCTTTTCATGAAGAGACTGCAGGTCATCTCGAATGGCTCGTTGACCACGTCAGCCTGCTGGGACAGGTCACCCAGGCCGGATTCCTCCGTCTGATGGGGCTTGCCACGACCCCCTCCTCAGCTGGACCCCCTATGCGCCAGTCGTCCTCTGTGCCATCTTCCCACCCATCAGTCACCTGGGTGCCCTGTGGAGCTGCCTCTGACGGTGCGGCCAGGCTGGTGGAGGAGGCATCCCTGCCACAGTCGGGAGTCGGACGTCCAGCAGGGGTGGCCACGTCAACGACTGCACCCCAGCCGGCGGAGGATGTGCAGGCAGCAGGAGGCAGTGCAGGGGCAGAGGCACAGCAGCAGCAGCTCCATGGTGGGAGCCATGAAGGCTCGGGGCCTTCGACATCGGAGGGGCAGGCATCGGCCGGAGGGCAGGAGGACCCAGGACAAAAAGTGTCTTCCGTGTGGCAGCGGTTGGGCCACGCCATAGATGCGGAGCGGCAGCGGGCGGAAGAGGCACGGCTCTCAATGGTCAGGGCGGAGAACTCCATGCAGAGGGCCCTGAGGCGGGTCGAGTGCCTCGAGGGAATCCGCAGGGCTTTGGAGGTGGACACGTCGACGGCCCTGCGGACCCTCGGGTCCATGGAGGAGGACCGCCTCCGGGACATAGAGGAGGAGTTCGATGATGCCCTGGCCCGGCACATCCAGAAGTGAGCCGTGGAACTAGCCCGCTGCCCTTGTACATAGTTATGTAGGTAGTGTTAAGTTTCATTTTTGTTTTTATTTCATTTGGACCTTTTGGACATTGGCCACATTTTTGTATATAGTTTTTTTTATTGGTTAGTGTAGTTAGTTAGGTTTCCTTTATTTTGTTGGGATGATGGACCCTGGCTTCTTGCTTTGTACATAGTTGTGGACTTGTACAAACTTTATTTTTTAGAATTATCCATGGATCAATGGCTTATGTTTTTTTTTCACATTGGATTTTGTTTGGTGGACATTGACTTTGTAGTACATTACTTTGGATTTCTATATTCTTTGATTTTTTCTTTTTTTTGGACGGACATGCTTCTTTTCATTTTTTCCATTCACATTTCAGTTTCTTCATTTTTGTTTCTATTCATCTTTCCTTTAATACATTATTTATTTGTTGCACTTCAATGTGTGGTGTCTCATTGTTTTCATGCATTTCATGTTATGTGTTTTGAGATTCACTGACACCCATTGGGTGTATGTGAGGGACATGTGTTTGTTTTGGAACTTGCAATTGGTGTTCTGTGATGTAATTGCAGAATATGAGTGGGTGGATGCAATACTCGGGTGGGTGTTTTGCATTTGGGGGCTGACCATAGAGACCAGGGATCTGGACTGTGATGACATGTTGGGTGGGGAACATGAGTTGGACATGGGTGGGGGCCTGCTGGCAGGTGCCCCACAGTGCTGGGGGGTGGGAGACATGAGTGGGGGCCTGGTGGAGGGTGCCCTGCACTGCTGGGGAGTGGGGGTGCTGGGAGACATGGGTGGGGGCCTGGTGGAGGGTGCCCCTGGATGCTGGGGGGGTGGGGGTGGTGGGAGACATGAGTGGGGGCCTGGTGGAGGGTGCCCCTGGTGGCTGGGGGGTGGGGGTGGTGGGAGACATGAGTGGGGGCCTGGTGGAGGGTGCCCCTGGATGCTAGGGGGTGGGGGTGCTGGGAGACATGTGTGGGGGCCTGGTGGAGGGTGCCCCTGGATGCTGGGGGGGTGGGGGTGGTGGGAGACATGGGTGGGGGCCTGCTGGCAGGTGCCCCACAGTGCTGGGGGGTGGGAGACATGAGTGGGTGCCTGGTGGAGGGTGCCCCTGGATGCTGGGGGGTGGGGGTGCAGGGGGACATGCGTTGGTGGGCAGTAGTGCTAGTTGATATGTGGGTTGGCTGGTGGGCATGGCCATGGTGGATGGGGTGCCTGCAGGACATGTGCTGGGTAGGCCCCTGTGGTGTGAGCCACCTGCAGGGGCCGTGGAGGGTGTAGAGGGTACACCTGGGAGGACCCACACGTGCAATTCACGTGTGCTGCTCCCCGCGCACCCCCGAAATACACGTACCCCGCTCAATCGCGTGTGGAACTTCCCGCGCACCCCTGATATCCACGTAACAGGCCGAATCGCGTGTGGAACTTCCCGCGCACCCCCGAAATACACGTACCCCGCTCAATCGCGTGTGGAACTTCCCGCGCACCCCTGATATCCACGTACCCGGCCAAATCGCGTGTGTCACTTCCCGCGCACCCCCGAAATACACGTACCCCGCTCAATCGCGTGTGGAACTTCCCGCGCACCCCTGATATCCACGTACCAGGCCGAATCGCGTGTGTCACTTCCCGCGCACCCCCGAAATACACGTACCCCGCTCAATCGCGTGTGGAACTTCCCGCGCACCCCTGATATCCACGTAACAGGCCGAATCGCGTGTGGAACTTCCCGCGCACCCCCGAAATACACGTACCCCGCTCAATCGCGTGTGGAACTTCCCGCGCACCCCTGATATCCACGTACCCGGCCAAATCGCGTGTGGAACTTCCCGCGCACCCCCGAAATACACGTACCCCGCTCAATCGCGTGTGTCACTTCCCGCGCACCCCCGAAATACACGTACCCCGCTCAATCGCGTGTGGAACTTCCCGCGCACCCCTGATATCCACGTACCAGGCCGAATCGCGTGTGTCACTTCCCGCGCACCCCCGAAATACACGTACCCCGCTCAATCGCGTGTGGAACTTCCCGCGCACCCCTGAAATCCACGTACCCGGCCAAATCGCGTGTGGAACTTCCCGCGCACCCCTGATATCCACGTACCAGGCCGAA
Source organism: Ambystoma mexicanum (assembly GCF_040938575.1). Lineage (NCBI taxonomy): Eukaryota > Metazoa > Chordata > Amphibia > Caudata > Ambystomatidae > Ambystoma > Ambystoma mexicanum. The sequence continues at coordinate 494,819,068 of NC_090940.1, read as the reverse complement.
TCGCGTGTGTCACTTCCCGCGCACCCCCGAAATACACGTACCCCGCTCATTCGCGTGTGGGACTTCCCGCGCACCCCTGAAATCCACGTACCCGGCCAAATCGCGTGTGGAACTTCCCGCGCACCCCTGATATCCACGTACCAGGCCGATTCGCGTGTGGAACTTCCCGCGCACCCCCGAAATACACGTACCCCGCTCAATCGCGTGTGGAACTTCCCGCGCACCCCTGATATCCACGTAACAGGCCGAATCGCGTGTGGAACTTCCCGCGCACCCCCGAAATACACGTACCCCGCTCAATCGCGTGTGGAACTTCCCGCGCACCCCTGATATCCACGTACCCGGCCAAATCGCGTGTGTCACTTCCCGCGCACCCCCGAAATACACGTACCCCGCTCAATCGCGTGTGGAACTTCCCGCGCACCCCTGATATCCACGTACCAGGCCGAATCGCGTGTGTCACTTCCCGCGCACCCCCGAAATACACGTACCCCGCTCAATCGCGTGTGGAACTTCCCGCGCACCCCTGATATCCACGTAACAGGCCGAATCGCGTGTGGAACTTCCCGCGCACCCCCGAAATACACGTACCCCGCTCAATCGCGTGTGGAACTTCCCGCGCACCCCTGATATCCACGTACCCGGCCAAATCGCGTGTGGAACTTCCCGCGCACCCCCGAAATACACGTACCCCGCTCAATCGCGTGTGTCACTTCCCGCGCACCCCCGAAATACACGTACCCCGCTCAATCGCGTGTGGAACTTCCCGCGCACCCCTGATATCCACGTACCAGGCCGAATCGCGTGTGTCACTTCCCGCGCACCCCCGAAATACACGTACCCCGCTCAATCGCGTGTGGAACTTCCCGCGCACCCCTGAAATCCACGTACCCGGCCAAATCGCGTGTGGAACTTCCCGCGCACCCCTGATATCCACGTACCAGGCCGAATCGCGTGTGTCACTTCCCGCGCACCCCCGAAATACACGTACCCCGCTCATTCGCGTGTGGGACTTCCCGCGCACCCCTGAAATCCACGTACCCGGCCAAATCGCGTGTGGAACTTCCCGCGCACCCCTGATATCCACGTACCAGGCCGATTCGCGTGTGGAACTTCCCGCGCACCCCCGAAATACACGTACCCCGCTCAATCGCGTGTGGAACTTCCCGCGCACCCCTGATATCCACGTAACAGGCCGAATCGCGTGTGGAACTTCCCGCGCACCCCCGAAATACACGTACCCCGCTCAATCGCGTGTGGAACTTCCCGCGCACCCCTGATATCCACGTACCCGGCCAAATCGCGTGTGTCACTTCCCGCGCACCCCCGAAATACACGTACCCCGCTCAATCGCGTGTGGAACTTCCCGCGCACCCCTGATATCCACGTACTAGGCCGAATCGCGTGTGTCACTTCCCGCGCACCCCCGAAATACACGTACCCCGCTCAATCGCGTGTGGAACTTCCCGCGCACCCCTGATATCCACGTAACAGGCCGAATCGCGTGTGGAACTTCCCGCGCACCCCCGAAATACACGTACCCCGCTCAATCGCGTGTGGAACTTCCCGCGCACCCCTGATATCCACGTACCCGGCCAAATCGCGTGTGGAACTTCCCGCGCACCCCCGAAATACACGTACCCCGCTCAATCGCGTGTGTCACTTCCCGCGCACCCCCGAAATACACGTACCCCGCTCAATCGCGTGTGGAACTTCCCGCGCACCCCTGATATCCACGTACCAGGCCGAATCGCGTGTGTCACTTCCCGCGCACCCCCGAAATACACGTACCCCGCTCAATCGCGTGTGGAACTTCCCGCGCACCCCTGAAATCCACGTACCCGGCCAAATCGCGTGTGGAACTTCCCGCGCACCCCTGATATCCACGTACCAGGCCGAATCGCGTGTGTCACTTCCCGCGCACCCCCGAAATACACGTACCCCGCTCATTCGCGTGTGGGACTTCCCGCGCACCCCTGAAATCCACGTACCCGGCCAAATCGCGTGTGGAACTTCCCGCGCACCCCTGATATCCACGTACCAGGCCGATTCGCGTGTGGAACTTCCCGCGCACCCCCGAAATACACGTACCCCGCTCAATCGCGTGTGGAACTTCCCGCGCACCCCTGATATCCACGTAACAGGCCGAATCGCGTGTGTCACTTCCCGCGCACCCCCGAAATACACGTACCCCGCTCAATCGCGTGTGGGACTTCCCGCGCACCCCTGAAATCCACGTACCCGGCCAAATCGCGTGTGGAACTTCCCGCGCACCCCTGATATCCACGTACCAGGCCGATTCGCGTGTGGAACTTCCCGCGCACCCCTGATATCCAAATACCCGGCCAAATCGCGTGTGGAACTTCCCGCGCACCCCCGGAATACACGTACCCGGCCCATTCGCGTGTGGAACTTCCCGCGCACCCCTGATATCCACGTACCAGGCCGAATCGCGTGTGTCACTTCCCGCGCACCCCCGAAATACACGTACCCCGCTCAATCGCGTGTGGAACTTCACGCGCACCCCTGATATCCACGTACCCGGCCAAATCGCGTGTGGAACTTCCCGCGCACCCCTGGAATACACGTACCCCGCTCATTCGCGTGTGTAACTTCCCGCGCACCCCCGGAATGCACGTACCCCGCTCATTCGCGTGTGTAACTTCCCGCGCACCCCCGGAATACAAGTACCCCGCTCAATCGCGTATTTTACTTCCCGCGGCGCCACTTTTTTGATGCGCTGGGACTCTACCGCCTGCCTTCGTGTGGCGGACGTGTTTCAGCTTGTGCGCGGCTTTGGCTGTGCGTGGGTTTGCCCTATTCCATTCCATGGATACGTGTGGTTCGTGTGCGTGTGGGCGTTACCTCTGCTTCCGTGCAGTGCATCCCCAGTTACGCCCTTATTTTCGCGTGTTGTTCCCCATTCCGCGCGTTACGCCCCATGTCCCGCCCACTTTCTGCTGTGTGCGCTGAGGTTGTGCGCTTTCACTGTGCGCGTCGCGCACCGTCGCGCACGCCTTTCGCGATGTTGCAGTGACTTGTGCGCCATGCACGGGTTTGGCGCACATCGCGCGGTGAACACGCGCAGGGACTTCCATGAATCGCACCCTGTTTTTTTCCGCTTGCGCCTGCTTGCGCCTACTTGCGCGTAGATTTTCGGCGCACGTTTGTTCCATGAATCGGCCCCTTAGTGTGATACCAGCCCTTTTAGCCTCTTCAAAAATATGTGGCTCAAAGAATTCTTCAGGTGATTGATTTGTACCCTCCTTGTGAGTATTTCCTTTTTCTGTCTGTGTTTGGTCATTGTTTTGCTTGCCCAGGGAAGGAGCTATAGCATCCCCACTTACTCCCTGTCCACTGGTATTTCCCATGCATGAGTCATTTTTCTTAAGTCTGTCCCTTTGTTCTTTTGGAATTCCTAATGTTTCTTTTTCATTCGTACAAATCTTTACTGTTTTATTTAGCTCTAGGTTAAACCGTACCTCTTTTTTAGAAGTATTTGCACTTTCTGTCACAAGTTCATTTACTGGCACTTTCACATTTAATCCATTAGGCATCTCAGAGACGTTATGCAAAATTATATCAGAGCAATCTGTCATTTTGGCACTGCAGTTATCATGAGTACTTAGTCACTTTTCGGAAGCCCCCCGGTCATTGCTATGGCCATCAGCCCCCTCTTTGGAAGGTTGTTTTTGCGCTGTACAGAGCTTTCCTATTTGCACAGCTAACATTTTCACTTGGGCCTCAAGGCACTGGAACCTTTCCATCTCTCTAGGATCCTCTTTCTGTGATCTAGGTCGATATTGGTTGTTTTCCCCCTGATTGGATCTATTCTGATACCTCTCAGGTGAATGATGTCGGTTGGGATGGTTTCTGAACTCTTGATTCATTTGTGGAGGGGAGCGGGTTGCACCCATCCTTTGATTATAGTCCCCTGGTGGGGAATCATTGTACTGGCGTGGATTGTAGTTCACGTTTTGCCTCATGTCCTGTCTCTCAGATTGTGGGTACTGGCCCCTAGGTTGATTTCCATTATCAGTAAATCGATCCACATATCGGGGCCTATCCTGATTACCATATATCCTGGTGTTGGGATCAAATCAACTCTGTGTCCCCAATGACTGGTAGGGACCATCATTTCTTTGATCTTGATTTTGTCTCTGGTTATTGTTCATACCTGCCATATCAGGCCGATATCCTACCCGGGGTCTGTCCCCTAAATACCTAGGGCTGATGTAGCTCTCTCTATTACTAGGATCATGTGATTGGAACATTGGTACAGGAAATGGCGATCTTTGTTGATTACCCCTTTGTTCAGGTGTCACATTATTTTTACCATGGCTTTGAGCAGACTCAAGGGACATTTTGGCTGACCTGATTTCCATTACTGTGGCTGAGGGTTCTTTAGATTTAGGTCTAGTATCTTTCATTTTATCACTTTCTCTACCCTGACAATAGAGTACCTCATATAGTTTTGTGCTTTGATGTACAATCCATTCAAGGGACTTGTCACGGTCAAATTCACGGACCAATTGGGATATGATGTCTTTCTGTAGCCCATAGAAGTATGCAGTTTTAAACTCATTGGAATTTGAGTCAAAAGATACATCAAAGCGAGAAAATGCTCTTTTTAAGTCTTGTAAAAATTGGCGAGGGGATGTATTAGGTCCAGCAGTAATTGTGTAAGCGACTTTCTTTGCCTCCTGCAATGACTGAAAAGGAGAAAAATGACGCCTAATTTCTTTTTCAAACTCCAACCAGGTCATATTCTGCTGTTCATTTAATCCCCTTATGATGCTGGCCGTCGGGGCATCTAAAGTTAAATGAAAATATTGTCTGTACTGTTCCTTAAATATCTGGAGTGCTTTAAAAATGTCATGCACCGCTTCTAAGTGATCCTCAATGCAGCATTCACCTCCCTTTTTAAATGGTTTGATCAGGGCTTTAATGGATTTCATTATTTTTATGGGGCTACTTGTTGCAATGCATGGAATTGCACTATTTTGTGATTCAATCCTGTTTTCAGGTGTATGAGATTGGTGGCTGCCCCCAATGGGAGTATCAAATCCCCCAAGAGCGCTGCAACCAAGTTCAGTCACCGGCCCAGTCACTGGAGCACTAGCCCTTTGGGCAGAGCTAGAATTCACCTCCACTCCATTGAATGTGGTACCCTGCCGCCTCTCCTGGGACCTGGGAATGCACATTTGCTGTTCTAAGTCCTTACACTTTTTAAGGAGTCTGTTGGCTTCATTTTGCAAATAGTTGTTTTCATCACTCATCTTATTAATCACCTCCTGCATGTCGCACATTTGCATTTGGCATTCATTGAACTCTTTATTTCTCTTGTCTCTTTCTTGAATCATTTTAATCATTTCTTGTTCTGCACTCTGGAGATCACATTCTTTTTCACAATGTTCTTTTTGTAAAATCTGCATTTCTGAAACAACCTCATCTTTATCCTGTCTAATGTGGTCCACTAAGGCTTTTAAGTGTACCAATTCTTGCTCACTATCCTCAAATTGTTTCTTGCTTTTGGATAACTGATTATCAAAGTCTCTGCATTTTAATTGCATGTCTTTTTGGCATACATCCAATTCTGCTCTCAACATTTCCTGATTTTTACTTGCCCCATCTAATTCAGTCTTTAACCTGTTAATTAGCTGAGTATCATTCTCCTGCATTCGCAGGGACTTATTCAAAATAAACCATATTTTGCCGCATAGCCGTATTAAACAGTCTTTCTCTGCACTTTTATCGGCTGCATTCAATAGTCTTGTAAGGCAGACCTGAATTATGCTGCCTTCTGCAAAAATATTGTCTAGTTTTTCTTTCTGCACCTCACCCTGAATGCGTTCACGCCATTCTAACGTGCTATTCGACGACCAATTCCCATGTGCAAACAACTTTGCCTCTAAATATTGCACTAGATCTGAGAATGTGGTTTCCCTTTGTGACATTCTGAAATTCGTTTTTAGTGGCACACTGCGATTATAAAATGGGTTCCCTTTAATGTGCAAATGGCAGTGTGAGACACGCTTGCCACGCCCAGTAGGTACTCTATGATCACTTTCCCGGCCTGCAACGCACCATAAATATGTAGGGTATTTTGTGGTGATTTGGGGCCTGACAGTATTTTCTTACCGCCGAAAAATAACTTAGCAACAATCACTCCTTGTATTCAGATTGGGCCATGTACAACAATAATACAATGGACATGCATTATTTCAGCACCCAGACATGCGTATTTGGTATGCGTGGTTGGTATGCGTGGTTGGTGGTATTTTGGTGAGCATAATTCCCTTGTTTTATTTGTGGCCCCAATATCCAGAATCCCTTATTTTTGCTTAGATTTTTCGTGTAATCACTAGAGAGACCTCAGGCTTGCATTTCAGGAACACCACATTTTCATTTTTAGTGTACCACCATGGGCAATTTCTCTCTGTCTTATCTACGGCAGCGAGCTATCATGTGGTATTTTCACTATCTTATATACGGTAGTGAACTATGTCCCGGGCCTCCCTTTTTGCCGACTCATAGACCTCCGACAAACTACAACACACACAGTTAGTTATAATTGCTCATACTGCATTACATTGTGCACACGGCTGCAACCAAATTTGATGTTTAGCTAGCTTGAAAATGACAATTGCACTGTCTAAACATCTCCCCACATCATCAGCACTGTTTTGGTAAATATAAAACACACCACCCGTTTGCTTTCAAATATTTTTGTGTATTATAAAAGTTGCATTTAAACACGATCTCACTCTTTACAGAAATAAATAAAATAGCACAGTAACAGCATTGTCTGTGATACACTGAAAAGAGAGTGGCGGAGACAAGAACTCAATTTGCAACATTAACATGTGATTAAAGCACAGGAATCTCCTTTCCTACACTGACTGAATATTCTCGTACACACTCAGCCCCCACACTTCTGTAATTACCTTATCTGTTCAGCCTGAGTTTTCTTCAGCTGTTCTCTTTCTGAATTTGGCTCCCTTGAAGATTTACCCCGGTGAAAACAAGCGTATTTCGTTCTCAAACCGGGGTTATTGCCTGGAATTCTCAGCTTTTGCATCAGGAATGCTCCAGCCAGGAAAACAGGTCCTTCTCCCAGCTGTGCCAAATCCCGACTGTCCTCCACCTCTTTTCAAACTCCCCCCAGCAAAACTCTCATCACTGCCTCTAGCATGATACTTGCTATGACGCTGCTCCAATCAGAAATTAATCATGCCATCTCCTCCCTCACTACACAATGGCTCCTTTTTACAGTAACCATTTGTAACCAACTGATTTCCTGTACCTTCGAGCCCTTGGCTTCCTGTAGTTATGTGGACAGAGCAGCAGAGAAAAAGAAAAAAAAATGAATGTGCGTTAGAAAGTTCACTTTCAGAGTAGGCCTATTTCTGCAGTGGAGACACATTTTTATTAGTGGGTTATGTTAAATGCAGTTTTATCAGTCAGGTTAGTTATTAATAATGTTAGTTATTAATTTTCAAATGTGTCTCTTGCACCATAGGCATTTCAGGTGAAAAATAGTGTGCATTTTTGAATGTGCACGTGTGCTTTTAACTGTAAAAATAGATTTGCATCTTATATGTTAAAATCGTTTTTGACTGAATAGCCTGTCTTTACTTATATGTCCATGTTAATCTGGTAACACATATAGCAATGCACCGCACCCATGTGGTGGTGCTGCATAAATAAAAAATTGCTACCTGTGCAGTAGTGCTGTACTCTGTGCTGTAACACGCCAAATATCCTTACATACCCTCCTTTTGTTTTTAGAACTTGGTTACAATCCAAGCCAATTCCTAAAAACAACTTGTTCTTTTTTTTTTTTTTTTAAATGCATGTGTATTGGGATATCTTTCTCTTCCTGACGTAGCTAGTAAAATCAGTAACATTTTCATTTTTACTGATAGCACAATCAACCATCCACCCATGATAAGCACCAGGACAGCCAAACCCACTATTGAGCGTTCCCCCCAGGTTCCCCAATTAAATCTTTCCACTTCTATTATCCCCAGATTACTAATTGTAATATTGTTTTTTCTCAAATTCATTTTTATAACATGTCTTTCTTTGTGATTCAATAAATATTCCACATCCGGATCTATTGGAAAAGTATCCCTTTGAAAAAAATCGATATTTTCCACTTGGCTTTCCCAAACATCATTTGTTACATGAAACAATGTTAATCCCCCAATTGACACAATTGTATCCTTTGGAACCTGTAATAAAAAACATTATATTTCACCTGTTTAACCACGTATGTTCCATGGTTTAAATGTACTACCGTCATGTTCTTTAAACAGGTGCTGATCAACCATTTACCTCTGACCATCTTAGCCTGTGCCATTTCTTCACTCCCCATATTGCTAATAATCACTTCACATCCCTCTGATATACTTGGGTCAGATTTCAAACCACAAATAGCATCTGTGGCATCAGGAACAAACGGTTTACCTGGACACATATAATTTTGTTCTTTAAATTTTACACATGTTTCCAGGTTTGGTATTAAATAAACTTCAGGTTCCCATGACTGAAATGCCACCCTTCTGGAGTCTTAATCTTAATAAATGTGTCCTCTTGCCAAAATCCCACGTTGTGTACCCACTTCGTTTGATAAATAAGTTCAGGGGCTACATATGGGATGCATAGCAAAAATCCGATCTCTAGTCTTTCCAAGTCCACATATAACGGCATTGCATTACCCATTTCGAATGCAATTTTTACCTGTATTATATCAATTTCCCTCCTGGTCAATCTTTCTATCATTTGACGAATAATATCCTGCGAAACAAAATACAAGGGGATATGTCCTTGAATCAATTGTGAAACTGCAGTTTGAACTTCTCTCATATAATTCGTTAATAGTCTATCAACAGGACTCATTATGTTCAATATTTCATTTAAAGTTCTGTCATGCTTAAGTATTATTTTAGTCGCCCGTTGCATTACATCCGCTTGTTCATTTAGAATGATTGCAGTTTCATTTATGAATCTTACTTGTTCATCCAGTCCCCCTCTAATTCCATCTAATGTTTTTTGTATTATTTCTAGGTCAATACTCAGTTGTTGCGCTTTAGTACTCAGTGTTCCTACCGAAATAGAATTGGCTGTTGATATTGTGGTACCTATTATGGCTCCAACTATAGACATTACCAATGATATCGCGAGCATCACCGCACCTCTCTTTCCTCTCTTCTTCTTAATGTCTGCTGAATTCACGAAAGTTTTTTCCAATTGCATTAATATATCTCTTATTGACTGCTTAGTGTCCTCTTTTCTTATTTCCAGCCACTCTTTAGTCTGTTCAATCTTAATTCCGGTATTGTTCAAGTGTTTTTCAATCAAAATCTCAGGATTCAATGGTATGTATATATTTTGGAAAATCATCCTTCTATCACTCATGATGAATCCTGGTGCCTCTTCCACCGCGATACCAGATGCTGGTCCAGGTCCAATGACAACCTGTACTTCTGAATTCTTGAAGATCCCTCCAAATATCATCATCATTTACCATATCATCGGTATCATCTTCAATGCTGATCGCTTTGCAGCCTTGGTCTTTTCCCCTCTTTGGGGCTTTCCCGGAATCCGTCCACGTGGGCTCCAGGACTCCATCGTCTCCCGTGGGCTCTGATCCCGGAACCTCCGACCAAATAATGTTAATTTTCTAAATCAAATAGAAAATAAACAAATTAAGTACATAGCACAATACTAACTTCACCCTTTTGCCAAAAATAAAACATGCTTGGTAAAAATATTTCGTTTTTTTTTTTATTTTATTTTTTTTTCTGAAATTAAACACAAGTTAAAAGAAAACAAGCACATATAAAACAGCATTCAATATTTAATACATTTTCTCTCTGCACACCAACCATGAGCTTCCATCATATATATTTATTTATTTATTTATTTTATATTATATATTTTTACATATATTACAGTGTTTATGTGCCATTATAACAATCAACTTTTTTAACTTCTTTGTCACTGCCTCCTGATTGTACCCATTTATTTTCTCTTTTTGTGTTCAAGGGACTTTATCTGTTTCTACATGCTCAAGCTGCCTGATCTCATGTCTGGGATGGCATGGTTTGATTTGATTTACATGGACAAACTGCTCTATTGCCATTTCACCTTCATTTTTCAAAATTTTATAAACTACAGGAGAGACCTTATCTATAATTCGAAATGGCCCCTGCCAGGCTGCTAGAAATTTAGAATTTTTCTGTTTACTTTTTCCAAAATGAAACTTGTACACCTGATCCCCTACACTGTACTCCTTTACTGATGTCTTTTTGTCATAATAAGACTTTGCACTGTCAGCAGCTCTTTCCAGATTTCTCTGCACAAAAGCAAATGCATGTTGCAAATGCCTCCTCAGTTCATTAATATATTCATGAACTGTGGATGCACTCACAAGTGTCTGCTCATGTGTTCTGTATAGTAGGTGTTGTGGTAACACCATTTTCCTACCTGTCAAGACCTCATGGGGGCTAACACCTGTTGCCTTGGCAGGAGTTGATCTGATTGCCATCAAAACCAACGGTAAACGTAAATCCCAGCTGGAACCTGCTTCTGCCACAAATTTCTTTAAAATATCCACAACAGACCTATTGCTTCTTTCAACTGTACCTGAAGACGCCGCCCGATATGCGATATGTAGTTTCCTTTTCACACCTAGTATTTGCCATACCTTACTCATTAGAGTAATTGTGAAATGACTTCCTCTGTCTGACTCAATTCTTTGTGGCAACCCAAACCTTGAGAACACATGGTTCACCAGCAATGTGGCTGCTGTTTGCGCACTACAATCTGGTGCAGGAATGCATTCAATCCACTTCGACATCAAACATACCACACTCAAAATATAACGGTGTCCCCTGCTCGAACTTTTTAAAGGACCTACATAGTCTATTTGCAAATCTGACCATGGGAGAGTTAGGCCTCTTTTCATCAATGGTGCTCTATGCATTGGTGAAGCAGGTTTAAATTGGGCGCATACTAGACATCCTCTAGTATATAATTCCACATCTTGGGACATATGTGGCCAGTAAGCATAATCTTTTAGTATTTCTAATGTTTTTTGTGAACCTCTATGGCCTGCAGTTATGGCATCATGTGCATGGTGTAGCATTAGTCCTCTGAATCAAAGGGGTACTACCCACTGTATTTGTCCTGTTATGGACTCTCTAATCATGAGTCCATCCTATAATCTAATTCGTGTTTTGTTCTTTAATAACACCCTCAACTCTTCTTTTCCCATACAATCATTTTCTGTTAAAGAATTTTGTTCGGGATCTATCAAATGATTATAATAGATTCCCAAAATTTGATCATTCTTTTGTGCCTCAATCAAATCTTGGTCTGGCGTGTCATGACTCCACTGCACCACCGGTTGATCTACCTCCTTTGGTGCTTTAGAACGTGTGACTGCATCAATTTGTATTTCACCCATTAAATAATCAATAGGTAGCAATTCTCCCATCACAGCCCCAATCTTAGCCAGGTGGTCTGCCTTATCATTTCCCTCCTTATCCTCTCCTGGTGTTTTTAAATGCCCACAAATTTTTCTCCAGTATATTGTTAACTTATTCTCTGACACCAATTTGTCTATGGCTTGTGTCATTTTTCCATGCTTAAGTGGCTTTTTGTTGTATGTAACCATGCCTCTTGCTTTCCAACCAGGCAAATACTCCACAAAGCTAATCAGTGCATAGTCAGAATCAGTCACCAGGACAATTTCACTGAACTTTTTATCAACTGCAGTAGCAATTGCTTTATAAATGTCTGCCAATTCCGCCACCTGACTGCTCCTATCTCCAATCCTCATCCCTATACTGGGGACACCTTCACATTTCAACCAGACATTTCCTATTCCTGCCACTAACTGTTTATTACTGTCATTTTCAATGTGAAAAGCACAACCATCCACATATACAGTTGGCAAATCCTTGCATGTTTTTTCATCAAAAGCTTTGTGTGGTGATTGTTCAAATTCCTGCAAACTAGTTTCCACTTCCATTTCATTTGGTATTTGTTCAGCTGCACAGTCATGTAAGTCAGCTAACCCTTGAGCAATTGGGTTCTTTTTATTTTGTCCATATCTCACTTCTACGGGAAAACCTTGTAATGCCAGCGTCCATGAAGTGATTCTGGATTGCGCTAGATTACCTGATCTAATTCTTTTACTCTCTAAAAATTGCAAAGGTTGGTGATTTGTTTCAATAATCACCTTTTCTCCCTGAACAATGGGGCGTAAATGTTGTAGCGCCCACACAGTGGTTAATAGGGCCTTTTCACATTCATTAAATTTCATTTCAACTTGGGAAAATGCCTTACTTGCATATGCAATGGTTTTGTGATTCAAATCGTGTTTTTGTGATAACACTGCTGACATACAATGTTCAGAAAAACCTATTTCTATAAAGAAATCCCTGTCCTTTATGGGGTATGCTAAACATGGTGCCTTTACAAGACATTCCTTTAATTTAGCCACTGCATCAGACTGCTCTTTTTCCAATTTCCAGGGAGTATTCAGTTTAAGCAGTTTAGTCAATGGTTGAGTGATTTCTGCATAATTTTCAATGAACTTTCTGTTATAGCCTGTCATCCCTAATAAACTTTTTACTCCTTTCACATTTTTAGGATCTTTTAATCTTTGCCTCTATTTTCTTCTTTTGTGGATTTAGCCCATGTTCAGTCACTTCATGCCCTAGAAAGTTCACTTTTTTCTTGCACCATTGTGCTTTTTGCAAAGATACTTTGGCGCCTGCTTTCTGCAATTGGCCAAGTACATGTCTTATTTCATCAAAATGGCTTTTCAGGCTTTTATTTTTTATCAGGACATCGTCCACATAAACTATTGTTCCTCTTTCCGCTGCATCCGGCATGGCCTTTCTCAAAAATATGCCAAATTCACTCCCACTATTGATGTACCTGAACGGAGCTCTAAGCCAGGCATATTGAGTCCTGTCAAATGTAAAGGAAAATAAATGTTGTATCTCCTCTGCCAATGGCACGCACCAATATCCAGAGGTGAGATCTAATTTGGTAAATACATTTGAACCATGTACCTGAGCTAGGCCCTGATCAATGAATGACAGTGGCCATCTAGATACTGGTACTCTTTTATTTAACTCTCTCAAGTCTGCACACAGCCGCCATTGACCATTTGGCTTTAACACACCTAAAATAGGTGTATTGGATGTGCTTTGAATGGGCCTGATGATTCCCCGCGATTCCAAATTTTTAATAATCTCTGCCAATGATTCTAAACATGCCAGCGGTAGTCTATACTGGCGTACAAACACTGGATTTCTGCTACACCCTTCTGGTAGTGTGGCCACATGTAAATCAGTTAAACCACAATCATAAGCATCTTTTGCAAATACATCCTTAAACTCCATAAATATCTCCCTCAGTTTGTCCCTATCTTCATTGCTTTCACACGCATTCGCTAAGGAGATCTGCTCTTCTACCATTTTGGAAAATTCTGGAAAATCTTCTGGTAAGGGAATCTCGGCACTTTCCTCTAACTGTGTGGCTGTGTCTTTTTGTAAAGCTGCCACTTTTAAATATTTTGGCATATCAGCTTCCACTTCAATGGGCTGATTTTCTGTTTCATTTTCATTTAAATTAAATATTATGCAATCCTCTTGATGGCAGCACACTGTCTCATTTGAATCATAAGGATACACAGAATGAATTTTAAATATTCCTTTGGGCTGAGAGTCCAGGTGTTCTGGCAACTCACCCTTGGCATCTACATACTTTTCAGGAATATTTCCAATCACCATGTTATTTAAATCTGACGTATAATGTGATTTGTGTATGGCCATTCCTAATGGGGAGTTTTCCTCTAAATGAATATCCTGACAACCTTTATTATTTACCATAATTTTTACAGATCCTTCACCAATATCTACCAATGGAATGTATTCATAATCCAGGCCTTGCTGTTTTATGGATTCATTCAGGCATACAAATGCATCAGAGCCTTTCATCTGCTGTCCATTTTTGCATTTCAGTGTTATTGCAAACTGTTTTGTAAATGCAGGAATAATAGTATCTTTCCTCATTTGTAATTCGATTGCATAAGGAACCAGTTGTGCACAATGATAAGCCCTTCTTTTGTCTTCAAATTCAGGTGCTGGACCACCTAGGCGTGACCATATTTTTTGATTAAGGAAATCTAACACCATACACATTCTGTGCATGATGTCATTGCCCATGTAAAATTCATTTTGTGCTCCACTCACTATCCATACATTATGGTAAATTGTTTTCTGCCCAATGCTAATTTTAAGCATGCATCTGCCTGCAATTCGGTTTTCAAAGTCTGGACTGTCCAACCCAGAGACATATTGGTTTTTAATCCTAAATCTCGGGATTTCTTCCCTCTCCATTATTTTTTGCAACAATTTCTCATTAATGAAACTCCTTTCATGTTCAAGCGCTAAAGTGGCTTTTATTGTTTTAAAATAGTCATTTATACCAACATGAACCCATGGTTGCTCATCTTCCATGTGTATTTCTGCCAGAGTGGTAATGTGTTTTTCTGAATCTGTTTTAGGAGCAATATTCTGTTTGCATGTTTTCTCTTTTAAATAAAAACGTAATGTGTGCTCATCTATGGCAGTCTGCCAATTTTTCCTTGGGTCCAAGTATATTTGTACGGGTAGTTTTTCATTGTCGCTCTGCATTTTGTCTTGACACATTAATATAACAGTGACACTAGGTATGCAGCTATTCTGGAGATATACCTGCACAGCATCATTTGTTTTGGCAACGGTGTGACATTCATTTATATTGCTGTTTTGTGATTTTAGTTTCTTAGGCCTCAATGGTTTTTTGGTTAAGGACCACAGCACTCCATTCACCCCATCTATTAGAGGAGACAATCTTTTCAGACAATCTGTCCCCATCAGAAATGGAATTTCACAAATAGATGTGATCAATACCTCTTGTTTCATTCTGTGCTTTCCTATTTTTATGTCAACCTCAGTTACACCTATGATGGGCACCTCCTCCCCATTAAAGTTATGCACTGGGCCTTGATTTTCCTTCACTGTGATCTGACTCCGTGGGGGCCTCCCTTCATTGATACTCTTTACCAGCTCCTTGGACATAATTGTGGCCTGTGCGCCAGTGTCAATCATAGCAAAGGTGTGGCATTTTTCTTCTACAGTGATGGGTGCATAATATCTGTCCTCAACTTCCTCTAATACACATAAGAAATGTGAATTCTTACTGATTTCAGGGCTCACCTTTCTCAGGTCTTTTTCACTTTTGGCTAAACACATTGGTAAATGGAAAGACATTTTTCCCTCCTTTTTACCCATTTCTGCGCGAGAGACTTTATTCATTTCTCCATGATCAGAGGTTTTTTGGAGTGTGGCCACTGTTCGCCCATCCATCTGGGTAACATCAGAGACCACATTACAACCTTCCAACTGAACATGTGTAACAACATCATTCAGCAATTTGTCATTTTTTAATTCTGTGCCTTTGTGATCATTTAGTGTGATACCAGCCCTTTTAGCCTCTTCAAAAATATGTGGCTCAAAGAATTCTTCAGGTGATTGATTTGTACCCTCCTTGTGAGTATTTCCTTTTTCTGTCTGTGTTTGGTCATTGTTTTGCTTGCCCAGGGAAGGAGCTATAGCATCCCCACTTACTCCCTGTCCACTGGTATTTCCCATGCATGAGTCATTTTTCTTAAGTCTGTCCCTTTGTTCTTTTGGAATTCCTAATGTTTCTTTTTCATTCGTACAAATCTTTACTGTTTTATTTAGCTCTAGGTTAAACCGTACCTCTTTTTTAGAAGTATTTGCACTTTCTGTCACAAGTTCATTTACTGGCACTTTCACATTTAATCCATTAGGCATCTCAGAGACGTTATGCAAAATTATATCAGAGCAATCTGTCATTTTGGCACTGCAGTTATCATGAGTACTTAGTCACTTTTCGGAAGCCCCCCGGTCATTGCTATGGCCATCAGCCCCCTCTTTGGAAGGTTGTTTTTGCGCTGTACAGAGCTTTCCTATTTGCACAGCTAACATTTTCACTTGGGCCTCAAGGCACTGGAACCTTTCCATCTCTCTAGGATCCTCTTTCTGTGATCTAGGTCGATATTGGTTGTTTTCCCCCTGATTGGATCTATTCTGATACCTCTCAGGTGAATGATGTCGGTTGGGATGGTTTCTGAACTCTTGATTCATTTGTGGAGGGGAGCGGGTTGCACCCATCCTTTGATTATAGTCCCCTGGTGGGGAATCATTGTACTGGCGTGGATTGTAGTTCACGTTTTGCCTCATGTCCTGTCTCTCAGATTGTGGGTACTGGCCCCTAGGTTGATTTCCATTATCAGTAAATCGATCCACATATCGGGGCCTATCCTGATTACCATATATCCTGGTGTTGGGATCAAATCTGCTCTGTGTCCCCAATGACTGGTAGGGACCATCATTTCTTTGATCTTGATTTTGTCTCTGGTTATTGTTCATACCTGCCATATCAGGCCGATATCCTACCCGGGGTCTGTCCCCTAAATACCTAGGGCTGATGTAGCTCTCTCTACTACTAGGATCATGTGATTGGAACATTGGTACAGGAAATGGCGATCTTTGTTGATTACCCCTTTGTTCAGGTGTCACATTATTTTTACCATGGCTTTGAGCAGACTCAAGGGACATTTTGGCTGACCTGATTTCCATTACTGTGGCTGAGGGTTCTTTAGATTTAGGTCTAGTATCTTTCATTTTATCACTTTCTCTACCCTGACAATAGAGTACCTCATATAGTTTTGTGCTTTGATGTACAATCCATTCAAGGGACTTGTCACGGTCAAATTCACGGACCAATTGGGATATGATGTCTTTCTGTAGCCCATAGAAGTATGCAGTTTTAAACTCATTGGAATTTGAGTCAAAAGATACATCAAAGCGAGAAAATGCTCTTTTTAAGTCTTGTAAAAATTGGCGAGGGGATGTATTAGGTCCAGCAGTAATTGTGTAAGCGACTTTCTTTGCCTCCTGCAATGACTGAAAAGGAGAAAAATGACGCCTAATTTCTTTTTCAAACTCCAACCAGGTCATATTCTGCTGTTCATTTAATCCCCTTATGATGCTGGCCGTCGGGGCATCTAAAGTTAAATGAAAATATTGTCTGTACTGTTCCTTAAATATCTGGAGTGCTTTAAAAATGTCATGCACCGCTTCTAAGTGATCCTCAATGCAGCATTCACCTCCCTTTTTAAATGGTTTGATCAGGGCTTTAATGGATTTCATTATTTTTATGGGGCTACTTGTTGCAATGCATGGAATTGCACTATTTTGTGATTCAATCCTGTTTTCAGGTGTATGAGATTGGTGGCTGCCCCCAATGGGAGTATCAAATCCCCCAAGAGCGCTGCAACCAAGTTCAGTCACCGGCCCAGTCACTGGAGCACTAGCCCTTTGGGCAGAGCTAGAATTCACCTCCACTCCATTGAATGTGGTACCCTGCCGCCTCTCCTGGGACCTGGGAATACACATTTGCTGTTCTAAGTCCTTATACTTTTTAAGGAGTCTGTTGGCTTCATTTTGCAAATAGTTGTTCTCATCACTCATCTTATTAATCACCTCCTGCATGTCGCACATTTGCATTTGGCATTCATTGAACTCTTTATTTCTCTTGTCTCTTTCTTGAATCATTTTAATCATTTCTTGTTCTGCACTCTGGAGATCACATTCTTTTTCACAATGTTCTTTTTGTAAAATCTGCATTTCTGAAACAACCTCATCTTTATCCTGTCTAAGGTGGTCCACTAAGGCTTTTAAGTGTACCAATTCTTGCTCACTATCCTCAAATTGTTTCTTGCTTTTGGATAACTGAGTATCAAAGTCTCTGCATTTTAATTGCATGTCTTTTTGGTATACATCCAATTCTGCTCTCAACATTTCCTGATTTTTACTTGCCCCATCTAATTCAGTCTTTAACCTGTTAATTAGCTGAGTATCATTCTCCTGCATTCGCAGGGACTTATTCAAAATAAACCATATTTTGCCGCATAGCCGTATTAAACAGTCTTTCTCTGCACTTTTATCGGCTGCATTCAATAATCTTGTAAGGCAGACCTGAATTATGCTGCCTTCTGCAAAAATATTGTCTAGTTTTTCTTTCTGCACCTCACCCTGAATGCGTTCACGCCATTCTAACGTGCTATTCGACGACCAATTCCCATGTGCAAACAACTTTGCCTCTAAATATTGCACTAGATCTGAGAATGTGGTTTCCCTTTGTGACATTCTGAAATTCGTTTTTAGTGGCACACTGCTATTATAAAATGGGTTCCCTTTAATGTGCAAATGGCAGTGTGAGACACGCTTGCCACGCCCAGTAGGTACTCTATGATCACTTTCCCGGCCTGCAACGCACCATAAATATGTAGGGTATTTTGTGGAGATTTGGGGCCTGACAGTATTTTCTTACCGCCGAAAAATAACTTAGCAACAATCACTCCTTGTATTCAGATTGGGCCATGTACAACAATAATACAATGGACATGCATTATTTCAGCACCCAGACATGCGTATTTGGTATGCGTGGTTGGTATGCGTGGTTGGTGGTATTTTGGTGAGCATAATTCCCTTGTTTTATTTGTGGCCCCAACATCCAGAATCCCTTATTTTTGCTTAGATTTTTCGTGTAATCACTAGAGAGACCTCAGGCTTGCATTTCAGGAACACCACATTTTCATTTTTAGTGTACCACCATGGGCAATTTCTCTCTGTCTTATCTACGGCAGCGAGCTATCATGTGGTATTTTCACTATCTTATATACGGTAGTGAACTATGTCCCGGGCCTCCCTTTTTGCCGACTCATAGACCTCCGACAAACTACAACACACACAGTTAGTTATAATTGCTCATACTGCATTACATTGTGCACACCGCTGCAACCAAATTTGATGTTTAGCTAGCTTGAAAATGACAATTGCACTGTCTAAACATCTCCCCACATCATCAGCACTGTTTTGGTAAATATAAAACACACCACCCGTCTGCTTTCAAATATTTTTGTGTATTATAAAAGTTGCATTTAAACACGATCTCACTCTTTACAGAAATAAATAAAATAGCACAGTAACAGCATTGTCTGTGATACACTGAAAAGAGAGTGGAGGAGACAAGAACTCAATTTGCAACATTAACATGTGATTAAATCACAGGAATCTCCTTTCCTACACTGACTGAATATTCTCGTACACACTCAGCCCCCACACTTCTGTAATTACCTTATCTGTTCAGCCTGAGTTTTCTTCAGCTGTTCTCTTTCTGAATTTGGCTCCCTTGAAGATTTACCCCGGTGAAAACAAGCGTATTTCGTTCTCAAACCGGGGTTATTGCCTGGAATTCTCAGCTTTTGCAGCAGGTATGCTCCAGCCAGGAAAACAGGTCCTTCTCCCAGCTCTGCCAAATACCGACTGTCCTCCACCTCTCTTCAAACTCCCCCCAGCAAAACTCTCATCACTGCCTCTAGCATGATACTTGCTATGACGCTGCTCCAATCAGAAATTAATCATGCCATCTCCTCCCTCACTACACAATGGCTCCTTTTTACAGTAACCATTTGTAACCAACTGATTTCCTGTACCTTCGAGCCCTTGGCTTCCTGTAGTTATATGGACAGAGCAGCAGAGAAAAAGAAAAAAAAATGAATGTGCGTTAGAAAGTTCACTTTCAGAGTAGGCCTATTTCTGCAGTGGAGACACATTTTTATTAGTGGGTTATGTTAAATGCAGTTTTATCAGTCAGGTTAGTTATTAATAATGTTAGTTATTAATTTTCAAATGTTTCTCTTGCACCATAGGCATTTCAGGTGAAAAATAGTGTGCATTTTTGAATGTGCACGTGTGCTTTTAACTGTAAAAATAGATTTGCATCTTATATGTTAAAATCGTTTTTGACTGAATAGCCTGTCTTTACTTATATGTCCATGTTAATCTGGTAACACATATAGCAATGCACCGCACCCATGTGGTGGTGCTGCATAAATAAAAAATTGCTACCTGTGCAGTAGTGCTGTACTCTGTGCTGTAACACGCCAAATATAGCCTTCTCCCCGGTGGATGAAGTACCTATGACCAGTGGAAACTTTCAGCTACTAGCTGATGAGCCCATGAGAGTCTCAGCTAGTGTTTCTTTAGTGTCCTTGGGTCTTTGGGGACAACAGAACTTAGATGTCTATAACTCAATCCCAGATAATACTAAAGAGTATTATAAAGATAGTGTTCTCGTGAATGGTCAGGAGATCCCTGCCATCAGAGACACTGGAGCCAGCATAACTGTGGTTGATGAATGTTTTTTCAAAGTGGAGGATGTTGCTAACGCACCCAAACACTTAACAAAGTTAGCTGGAGGCCCTCTGCAAATGGTTCTCCAGTTACCAGCTCTCATCCAGTGTAACGACATGACTGTCAGAACACCTGTGAGTGTGCAGAATAACGTACCTGTGAGGGTGCTGTTGGGTAATGACCTTAAAACTCTTGGAGTTGTGTCCAGCACCCCACAGCCCCCCAGCAGAAGGAAGCAGGAGCTCACAAGGTCTACAAGGGTGAGAACCTTAAGAGGCTCTCCTGGGGACATGATAGACGAAGCTATCACCCCAAGTCCACAGGACTTACTTACTGCCATTGCAGGGCAAGAAAAGACAAAGGGGAAACCTAAGTCTGCCAGCAGGAAAACAGCAAGCACTCCTGTGCCCAGAAGGACATCTCCGAGACTGTCCAAAGTCACACCTGTGACTCCCACATCAGCTGAGGCTGAGTGTGAGGTTCAACCCTGTATGGTCAAACTAGATACTGAGGAATCAGATCTAGAAGAGGATATTACATTGGTAGGAGATCTTGACCCTGTTGACCATCCTGAGCTGCAGTCTTTACTGGCAGAAGGTGGACCCAACAGAGAAGATTTCAGTAAGGGACAAAGAGAGTGTCCTACCTTGGAAGGTCTTTGCCAACAGGCAGCTTCTCAGCTCAATGGGGCTGAGCCTGGGAAGTATAGCTTGCACTGGAAAGATAGCCTCTTCTACAGTGAACCAACCGAGTCAACCCCTGGAGACTACAAAAGACTAGTAGTACCTCTAGTGAACCGACTCCAGTTTCTGCAGTTAGCCCATGAGGTACCTTTGGCTGGTCATTTAAGTTTGAAGAAGACCAAAGAAAGGCTATTTCTGCACTTCTACTGGCCTAAGATGGGTACAGAAGTAGACAAATTCTACAGAAGCTGACACACTTGCCAAACCTCTGGCAAGAGTGGATCCAAGAATGTGGCACCCTTAGTGCCTCTCCCAGTGGTGGGAATTCCTTTTGAGAGTGTTGGGATTGACATTGTTGGTCCTCTTGACCCTCCTGGTTTATCCTGGTTGTAGTGGACCATGCCACTAGATTTCCTGAAGCCATGCCTATGAGGACTAATACGGCACCAGCTGTGGCTAAGGCCCTACTTGGTATTTTTACCAGAGTAGGTTTTCCTAAGGAGGTGATATCTGACAGGGGATCAAATGTTATGTCCCACTACATGCAAACCTTTGGAGTCACCTACAAGTTCTCAAATGCCTACCACCCCCAAAACAATGGGCTGGTAGAAAGGTTTAACAGAACTATGAAGAGCATGATAGGTGTTTTAGAAGAACCCCTTAGAAGAAAAGGGGACCTTCTACTGCCATGCCTTCTCTTTGCATATAGAGAAGTCCCTCAGGAGGGAGTAGGGTTCATCCCTTCAAACTTCTCTATGGCCATCCAGTCAGAGGTCCATTGGCCCTGATTAAGGAGGGGTTGGAGAGTGCTCCTTCCCCCAAACCAGTCAGAGTGATTGACTATGTGATAGGACTCCGGAGGAGAATTTCATACATGATGGCAGAGGCAAGTGATAACTTGAGGGCTGGTCAAGCTCTGGTCAAACATTGGCATGACCAGAAGGCTAACATGGTTGAGTTTACTCAAGACCAGCTTGTTCTTGTTATGGTCCCCACAAGGCAGAGGGCCTTGCAGGACAAATGGATAGGACCCTTCAAGGTTGTGGGTAAACTTGGAGAGGTGAACTATCTGGTGCATTCAGGCAATCCTAAGGAGGCTCCCAGAGTCTTTCACACCAACCGTTTAAAGGCTTATGTCTCTAGACATGACATAGGAGCTTTGCTTCTAGCTTCAACTCAGGAGGAGGAGGAGAGTGAACCGCTGCCTGACCTCCACAGAGGCTTACCTTTAGATGAGCAAGTGGAAGGAGTTAATCTCTCTTCCAGTCTCACATCTGACCAACAGGATGAGTGCAAGTTACTGTTAAATCAGTTTGCCTCCCTGTTCTCACTTTCACCAGGCTTGACCCCTTTGGGCCAGCATGACATACACACTGGTGACAGTTGGCCTGTCAAAAGCAGGGGGTACAGAATGTCAGACAAGGTCAGATCCCACATAAGGAATGAGGTCAACAAGATGCTTGAACTCGGGGTAATATAACCTTCTACTATCCCATGGTGTGGCCCAGTTGTGCTTGTACCAAAGGCAGGATCCAAGGAGTTTAGATTCTGCTGGGACTATAGAGCTCTAAATGCAGTCACCACGACTGATGCCCATCCTTTGCCTAGGACAGATGAGTTGGTGGACAAACTTGGTGCAGCCAAGTACCTCAGCACATTTGACCTAACGTCATGCTATTGGCAAATAGCCCTGACAGACCATGCCAAGGAGAAAACTGCATTCTCCACCCTGTCTGGCCTCTACCAATTCAAGGTAATGCCTTTGGATTAAAGAATACACCTGCTACATTTCAGAGGATGGTCAATCAAGTTCTGAATGGGATGGAGTGCAGACTTGGATGACATTGCAGTGTTCAGCCCTACATGGAAAGAACATGTTGAACACCTAGGTTATGTATTGCAGGCTCTTGAACATGCCCATATGACCATAAAGGCAAGCAAATGTCAAATTGGTCAAAGTTCAGTGGTCAACCTTAGACATGAGGTTGGAGGAGGTGAAATAAGGCCATTGCCTAGCAAAGTACAAGCTGTACACAACTGAGCCACCCCTACTACTCAAACCCAGGTGAGAGCCTTTCTAGGTCTCACTGGGTATTATAGGAACTTCATAGAGAACTATGGGACCATAGCTTCTCCCTTGAATGCCATCTCCTCTCCCAGATTTCCTAAAAAGGTCAGGTGGAATGAGGAGTTCACTCAAGCCTTTGAAGGTCTAAAGAAAGCCCTTTGTCAAGCTCCAGTCCTAAGAGCTCCTGACTATCACCAACCCTTCATGGTACAAACTGATGCTTCTAATGTAGGTATAGGTGCAGTCCTTAGTCAACTGGCTGAGAAAGGTAGGGAACACCCTTTTTGTTTCATCAGCAGGAAGTTAAAGGATCCTGAGACAAGGTGGGCAACAATAGAAAGAGAATGCTTTGCTTTTGTGTGGGCACTGAAGAGATTTAGACCATACTTGTATGGATCTACCTTCACTATTCAGACTGACCACCAATCCTTGAGATGGCTGATGCAAATGAAAGGCGAAAACCCAAAATTACTCAGATGGTGTGTGAAAACAGAAAAAGAATATCGAGGCGGAGTACCCCAAAAGGAAATACACCGGACACGGGTTACAAAGGAACATACAAAGTACTTTATTTTATACTGAATCCAGTTACAAAAACAGAGCAAAATCAGATAGCTATCAGCCCTCACTTCAACACAACAAACTCCAGCGTGGTTCAGTGTGTTCAGTGAGAGACGCTGTACATTAGAATGCATTCGCTTTTTATACATTTAGTGGGTGCGATGTCCAGCCCCACCTCGGGTTAATATTCCTTTTAATATATCACTGATATAGGGTTTGTGCCAAGTCTCAAATAACCGCATATAACTGGTCTGCTTTTAATACATGTATCAACAAGCATATGCAATAGCTGTGTATTCTACAGTGTTGAATGCAGGCCTTCTTAAACATTAATACAATGTAGTTAAACAGATGCTCTTCGTTCAGTATTTGAATACATTGTCTCAACATATACTCGTGGATTAGCTTTCATTGTACGAGTAATCCTTCTACACATAGGTCAGTGAATGACAAGGTCTCAGTTCATGACCTCAACAAGTGGCCTGCAGGCAAATTACATATTAGCTATGTACAGAGGTCAAGACGGCCATGTTGTATTCTGGAATGACATTGTCCACCATTTTAGCTCACAGGGTGACTTTTACACAACGAATCCTAAAATGGCGGTTTGACCTAAAATGGTGGCTTACATGGATTTAAGGTCAGGACCTTGCAACACAGATTTCTTTCGCAAGCAACTTTCAAGCAGCTTGGCGTAGGACAATATTAAATATAATTATTACAATAGGAGTCACGGTATACTTTCTATTTCGACAGGTCAATCTGCCTACAAGGATTTGATTTTTCCATTGAGCACAGAGCAGAAAGTCACCACCAAAATGCTGATAGTCTCTCTAGGATGTTTGTAACCGACTAGAGGTATGAGGTCCATCCAGGAGTGGATTAAATCCTCCTGTCCCTTAGTCTGGGGGGGCCAGTGTTAGGGAGTATGGGATAATTCTCATCTATGGCTGATTTTCCTTACCTAGTGAGTCCCTCAGCAGATTTGCTGGACTTCTGAAGTTTCTTTTTTTTCCACTTGGTAAGAGTGAGAGCTTTTCCCCTCCCTCTTACCTGTGTTTTGCTATGTATTTCTACCTGTTTCTGTGATTGTGGACTCTGAAGTACACCACTTCAGTAGCCCTCTTCTTTTTGTGTGTCACACAGCACCTTCAGTGCCGTGGCACAAGGTTGTCTTTGAGACTTCCCTTGACTCCATTTTGGAGGCGACTACCATCCCCCAGAAAAGGGTAAAGTTACCAATAACTTTACTTAGTCAATCTTCCACGGATCCAATACACCCCATCTTCCATGGAGTACTGGATAGGATTAATACCTATCCCTTTTTATCTGTACCTCCTAGAGCATTGTTTCGCTCTTTTAATATTTAGACTTGGCTGGTGGCAGTGGTATCTACCCTAACTTTTCTAGCGCGATTATATTACCTAAACGTGGTACTGTTCTTGGCAACCTTGGCAAATGTACAACCTGGTACTGTATATTAGCCTCGAACATAAACCAGCTTGACCAAATCGTCTTTCTTTTGGCTCCGGTTGGGTTTATTCAGCATTTCTTTTTGTTAAAGTCCTTCTTGTGTTTTACTTTGCGCGGCAAACTAGGTCTGCCTTCTTTGTTCACTGTCTTTTGGCGGGCTTCTGCTCAGAAGCCCTCCTCAAGGTGCCTGGGTGTCTAGGTGGGCTGAACGTGAGGGAGGGGTGTAGTCACCCCCTGCACAGGGTATCCTAGGAAACCCAAGTTGCACTTTGTCATGATTGGCCAGGGTAGTTGTCCGGGCTGGACAACCCCCCTGTTGGGTGATTGACAGCCAGGCTGTGTGAATGGGTTTTTTTTCGCATTAAAAGGTAGGTCTCTTGTGCTAGAAGTCAGAGAGTAGCCACAAGAACTACAAGGAACCGAAGAGAAGTGGAGAGAACGACGACTGCTACAACTACCCCATCCCGGTGAAGCCCTGCTGCAGTCCTGAGGTATCTTCCCTTCAACGACTCAGAGAAGATCCAGTCCGGGTTCTTCTTCCCTTGAGCTTGGTGGGGATAACCAGCTCATCTTCCACAGCCAGAGGATCCTCTTCCTTGGTCGAAATCACTGCACGCTGCTGTAGTGGTCCGGATAGCCACCTGAAGAGCCTCTCCTGTTTTTAAGGAATGCACCTTTTATTCCTCGTCGCTGCTGCCGGCTTCTTCCCTATGTGGTGCAGACCCCCTTCAGACGTCCTCCTTCACAACGAAGTTCCAGGAATCGTGGGTCTGCGGGAAACCAACAGGAACAACTGCCAGGGCACCAGCTGCACCATTGGAACTAGGTACTGTGTTCTACTTGAGGAAACCGGGTGAATCAATTTTCTTCATTTCCAATGCTTGCCCTTGTCTTCCCTCCTTCTTATAACTTTTGCTTCCGAACATTGACAATAATGAAGAACTTTTGGCTACGTTGAATCGTGAACTGTCTGACTGTGTGATCTTCGGCAACAGGCCCCGGTGTCTTCCGACCCTTGCTCTGGCCCTTTGACTTTTGAACTCCTGTCTCTGAGTGTTTCTTGATTCTGCCTGCCTAACCAAAATATTGCCTGTGATTTTTGCCTCCAACTCCCTCTGGGTATCTCAGGTGCTAAGTGTGTTTTTGCCCCGGTAGCATTTCATGTCACGGATATGCGTTTATTTAGTAGACCGAACTGTCAAAAAGTGATCGCAATTGTATTCGCGGTAACGTGTTTTGTTCGTAACACCGGTTAATTCAACACAGGGTACTTACCTTGAGACTTACTGTACAAAGTGAATTGGATAGTTGTAGTATATTTAACGTGTGGTTTTTATTTGAGTTTAATAGAAGTGTTGTGTTTATAACGAATGGTTTCAAAATAAATGTAATTATATTTTTTACCTGAAACCTTGAGTCAGTGTTTGCTTGAGTCACAGTAATTGTGGTCCCTTTGTGTAATCTCTGCTACTGCTCATATACTCTTGAGATAAGTCTGGCTGCTCCGCCACTGCTACCACTCTGACATAGTAGTACAGGCTTGTACCAAAGGTAAAACTTGCATTGCCACCTGTAGTCTTAATTGTGTGTAGTGGCCCCTAAGGGCACTGCACAGGATTCTGCCTAACTCTGGTGGCAGCGGTGAGGATTTGGACGTGGAGTGATTACACCTAGAGGGCTGCTATTGCTTGGGTTCAACTAACCACAAGGCTAACACCACTAATTCTATTTAACTAAGAAATCATGTGAAATATGGAAAACTACACCGAAGAGAGTTGTTTACTCTATACTGCTGAGGTTCTGAGAACCATGTGTAGGGATAAGAATATCTCTGGTGAAGGAAAACAAATCTGAACTGGTTGCAAAGTTAATGGTAAGAAGTCTGGAGAGTGGGTCAGAAGGACCTACCACTCCAGTAAATGTGGATTTTGATGTTTCTGATTCTGAGAGTGTTAATTGTGAAGTAGATGAGTCCTTGCTAGGAAACCCTGCAACTCCCTTGCCTGCTCAGAATGCACCACGTCTGTCCACAGGGACCCCCACAGGTCCTACACTTACTCCTGAATTTATTGCACTTGAGAAAATTGGACTTGAATTGGAAGCAAAACGTATTGATGCACAAACTGCCATGAAACATCAAGAGTTAAGGCTCAGAGAAATGGAGCTGAACCATGAACTAGAAATGAAGAAACTGTCTCTAGAAAATGCTTCTCTGCCAGAGTCTTCTAGGTCTTCCAGCCCTAAGAGACCCCGTATGCCAAAGGAAATGATTGGTATGTATGAGACTAAACTTGATGTTTTGGATTGGTTAGAAATGTTTGAGTACAATCATTGGTTTCAAGGTATCTCAGGGAATCAGTTGATTCCTTGGCTTTTCTCTAGGCTCCCCCCTGTTGCAAGTGATGCTTTAATGGAATTGGGGGAGGTGGATAAACAGGATTATGAGTGTGTGAAACTAGCATTAATAGCTAGGTTTGGGAAGACCCCTTCCCAGTATCTTAAGAGGTTTAGAACCCTCACAAAGCATGATGGTACCCCTTGGGCTACCTGGGTGTGTGAATGTTTGAAAAACTTAGATGGTTGGGTTAATGGTTACAAAGTGAACACTTATGAATGTTTGAAGAATCTTGTAATGTTGGAGTCTATTTTTGATGTCTGCTCTCTTGAGCTTAGACAGCACTTGGCTGATTCAAAGGAGATAGATCCTAAGAAGCTAGCTAAGGCTGCTGACTTGTGGGTTGCCAACAGGGCCACTCACAAGGATTCTGGGGCTACTCAGAAGAAGGATGAGGGGAAGCAGCCAAAGAAAGACAACAAAGAGAATTCCAATAATTCCAATCCAAAAGAGGGCCCCAAACATAACCAGGGTAAGCCACAAGGTGAACCGAATCATGCTAGTGTACCACCTGGTTCCACACCAGATGGAGGCCAGGGCAAACCCCCATTCCAGAGAGCATTTGGGAAATGCTTTGTTTGTGGGTTGCCTGGCCATGTGAAAGGAGATCCCAAGTGTAAGGGTAAACCTTCAGGGATCAACACTGTCTCCGTAGCCTTCTCCCCGGTGGATGAAGTACCTATGACCAGTGGAAACTTTCAGCTACTAGCTGATGAGCCCATGATAGTCTCAGCTAGTGTTTCTTTAGTGTCCTTGGGTCTTTGGGGACAACAGAACTTAGATGTCTATAACTCAATCCCAGATAATACTGTTCGTAACAACGGTTCATTCAACACAGGGTACTTACCGTGAGACTTACTGTAAAAAGTGAATTGGATAGTTGTAGTATATTTAACGTGTGGTTTTTATTTGAGTTTAATAGAAGTGTTGTGTTTAGAACGAATGGTTTCAAAATAAATGTACTTATATTTTTTACCTAAAACCTTGAGTCAGTGTTTGCTTGAGTCACAGTAATTGTGGTCCCTTTGTGTAATCTCTGCTACTGCTCATATACTTTTGAGATAAGCCTGGCTGCTCCACCACTGCTACCACTCTGACATAGTAGTACAGGCTTGTACCAAAGGTAAAACTTGTATTGCCACCTGTAGTCTTAATTTAGTATAGTGGCCCCTACGGGCATTGCACAGGATTCTGTCTAACAAGGGGCTTCCACAAAGTCACATGTAAGCAAGGCTTGTGGGGCTCCCCGGAAATCAAATGTAGGGAAGGCTGGTGGGGCTTGTCAGAAGTCACATTTAGGCAAGGCTGGATGGGGCTTCCCGGAAGTCACATGTAAGCAAGGCTGGTGGGGCTCCTCGGAAATCACCTGTAGGCAAGGCTGGTGGGGCTTCCCAGAAGTCACATGTAGGCAATACTGATGGGCATCCCCAGAAATCAAATGTAGCAAGGCTGGTGGGGCTTTCTGGAAGTCATATGTAAGCAAGGCTGGTGGGGCCAGGGCAAACCCCCATTCCAGAGAGCATTTGGGAAATGCTTTGTTTGTGGGTTGCCTGGCCATGTGAAAGGAGATCCCAAGTGTAAGGGTAAACCTTCAGGGATCAACACTGTCTCCTTAGCCTTCTCCCCGGTGGATGAAGTACCTATGACCAGTGGAAACTTTCAGCTACTAGCTGATGATCCCATGAGAGTCTCAGCTAGTGTTTCTTTAGTGTCCTTGGGTCTTTGGGGACAACAGAACTTAGATGTCTATAACTCAGTCCCAGATAATACTAAAGAGTATTATAAAGATAGTGTTCTCGTGAATGGTCAGGAGACCCCTGCCATCAGAGACACTGGAGCCAGCATAACTGTGGTTGATGAATGTTTTTTCAAAGTGGAGGATGTTGCTAACGGTGTGCAGTCATAATGTCGACATCAATAATGTCGACAGTCAAAATGTCGACAAATTAATGTCGAAAAACAATAATGTCGACAAACAAAAATGTCGACATTTTTCGATATTTTTTCGAACTTTAATTTAGTGTATGAATAAATAAATAAATATATATATATATGATGTGTTGAGTATGAGGGGTGGTTGGGGGGGTGTGGGGGGGTGGCAGGGGGGTGTTGGGTGAGGGGGGGTTGGGGGGGGACCCCCCATAGTAAATACAATTTTTATTTATTTAATTATTGAATAAATAAATAAATAAATAAATAAATAAATAATTGGTATGTGTTGAGTATGGGGGGTGAAAGGGTGGTTGGAGGGGTGTGGGGGGGTGGCAGGGGGGTGTTGGGTGAGGGGGGGTTGGGGAGGGGACCCCCCCCATAGTAAATGATCCTTTTTTAGGTTATTTATTTATTGAATAAATAAATAAATAAATAATTGGTATGTGTTGAGTATGAGGGGTGAAAGGGTGGTTGGGGGGTGTGGGGGGGGGTGGCAGGGGGGTGTTGGGTGAGGTGTTGATAGTTTTAAGGGTTTATAGTCATAATGTCAACAAAAAAAAATGTCGACATTTTTTTTTCGAAAAAATGACTTTTTACATTATAAGTATAGGATGTCGACATTATTATTTTCGACATTTTTTTTTCGACATTTTTGTCTGTCGACATTTTTTTTTCGACATTATGACTATTAACCGTTGCTAACGCACCCAAACACTTAACAAAGTTAGCTGGAGGCCCTGTGCAAATGGTTCCCCAGTTACCAGCTCTCATCCAGTGTAACGACATGACTGTCAGAATACCTGTGAGTGTGCAGAATAACGTACCTGGGAGGGTGCTGTTGGGTAATGACCTTAAAACTCTTGGAGTTGTGTCCAGCACCCCACAGCCCCGCAGCAGAAGGAAGCAGGAGCTCACAAGGTCTACAAGGGAGAGAACCTTAAGAGGCTCTCCTGGGGACATGATAGACGAAGCTATCACCCCAAGTCCACAGGACTTACTTACTGCCATTGCAGGGCAAGAAAAGACAAAGGGGAAACCTAAGTCTGCCAGCAGGAAAACAGCAAGCACTCCTGTGCCCAGAAGGATATCTCCGAGACGGTCCAAAGTCACACCTGTGACTCCCACAGCAGCTGAGGCTGAGTGTGAGGTTCAACTGTCATGATCTCTGCTTCCAAAAGGTCAGGGTTTTCCCAACTCCCTTGGAAGCAGATCCATAACCCAGGTTCCGAGTGCCAACCAGTCCCAATTGGGACCTTTTGGACCCAGTCCTGGCACCAGTGGCACCAGGCTCATAAATATGCCCAGTCCCAGCGCTGGAATCGCCGGGCTCATAATGCTTGGGTGGACTTACCTTCAGCAGACCATGCTGCTTACTTGCCTGCCAGTTGAGCCTCTGATCCTCTTCTGTTTGGAACTACTTTTCCTGTTGGGTGGGGCTGGAGCCACTCCCTAGATTCAGAACACTGGAACTCTTCTGGAAGGCAGGAACTCTTTTCTTACCAGGAACTCTTTTCTTACTTAGGCGTGGCTGTGGAAGGAGACACCTAAGCACTACAGGAGGCTATTTAAACCACACCCGGTGGATGAATCTTGCTTTGCGTTATTCTGCAACCTCTGCAGCAGAACGCTCATCGTGTCTTCTGCATCCGGTCCTGGGCCTAAGGAAAAAGGCTTACCATCCTGAATCCAGTCTTCAGCAACACCTATAAAGACAAGAAAGAACAGGTTAGCATTCCGGCATCTGAAAGGCAAAGGCTTACCATCCTGAATCCAGTCTTCAGCAACACCTATAAAGACAAGAAAGAACAGGTTAGCATTCCGGCATCTGAAAGGCAAAGGCTTACCTACTCTTCGTGCGCTCCGGAGGTCTTCACACTGCATTCCGGCATCTGAAAGACAAAAGTTTACCAACTCTTCGCACGCTCCGGAGGCCTTCGGCGCTGCATCCCGCATCTGAAAGACAAAACAAGGTGCGTTTAAAGACATTGGGGAACTTTAATACTCACGTGCCATTACTCCTTTCCACATCTAATCCAGTGGGTATTCCGGCACCCTGCAGCCGCTCCGAACTCGTACTTGCAAAATAAAAAGACAGTTAGATCGCATAGTGAAGCAGGCAACAAGCGCTTACTTACGTGCTTCCAGGCGCTTCTATTCATCACACGGGCTCCATCTTCAACTCACTTCAGCCCGTCATCCGCCATCGCCGGAACCCTGCAAAACAAGAGACATCATTACTAAAGACTTTAAAGACATTTGAATGACTCGAAACTTACCGTTCGTGCAGTAAACGACGGACAGCAGTCCCCTGAAGTCAAGAGGCCTGCGCTACCTATCCAGTGAAGAAACTGGTTACAGCACCCTGCCCCGAGGCAGATGGAGAGCTCGGCATTCACTTACCTAAGGTGAGAGCGTTAACCTTTGGGGGTCTACAGGAGAGGAGAAGAGGAAAGAGATAGGGACACCCTAATAACCCCAGTTCATTAACCCCATATTTTCTATCTGCAGACATCTTACTCTACACGTCAGGCATACAGTGCACAGAGGTCCAGCCCAAAGAGCCAACCGGGTGCTACACATCACCTTTGAAGATACGGTAGTCGCCCAGTCAAGACCGGCGCCTCTGCGAGAATCAGGTGAGCGTTACAGAATGCAAAGCCTACCGCAAAACTCTCGCCCAGGCGCTATGGAAACCTCGGATACTGACCCCCTAGCCCGGTTACTTGGGGAACTAAGGGCAGAAGTGCATGCAGCTCGTCAGGAAACGAATGCTCTAAGAAGGGAACTAATTATTTCCAAGGAGAGAACAGACAATCTTGCTAGACAAGTGCTACAGTCACAAGCCTGACAGACCCCGTTACCCGCATCAGGGGCAAATCTTCCTTCAACATCCTCTATGAATCCAGTGCAGATCAACCTACCTGGGAATGTACCTCTGGCTCCGCCCGAACGATTTTCTGGTGACCCAAAGAGGTTTGCAGTATTTATCAATCAGTGCCGGTTGCACTTCTTATGCCGGCCAGCAGCCTTTCCAACTGATCAAGCAAAAGTAGCTTTTGTACTTTCGTACCTTAGTGGCAATGCGGCAGACTGGTCGATCCCTCTAGTTAATCAAGATGATCCGGTTCTCCATGATTTTCAAGCCTTTCAGCTTAGTATGGAAAAACTGTTCGCAAGACATTCACAGGGGCAGGCCTTGGACAATGAGCTTCTTTCGTTGCGACAGGGTAATCAAGACCTTTTGGCTTATATTGCATCTTTCAATAGACTAATAGTGGAAACTCAATGGCCTGAGGACAAAAGGATTACGCTGTTTTATAGAGGTCTACGTGGAGAGCTCAAAGACGTTTTAGCCCAAGTAGTGAATCCCCCACAAGACTGTTCGGATTATATAGACTTGGTCGTTCAAATAGATCACAGGCTGCAGAACAGGAAGGCCGATCGTTCCAAGTTTGATGCTCGAGTATTTTCCAAACCGCCAACTCCTTCCAAAGGAGTAGACTCCGGGGAACCCAGGCAAATAGGGGGTCTGAAAGGTCCTCTAACACAAAGGGAGCGGGAAAGGAGGAAACAGTTGCAATTATGTCTATATTGCGGAAACTCAGGGCACTTTCTTCGAGACTGTCCGGTGAAACCTGCCAAGAAGGCAGTAGGAGCTGCAGTTACCAAAGTTACAAACTCTGAGCAGGGAAACGACCTCGCCCGACAAGAATAGAGGTCCTCTTGCCGAGCGTGAAAACCAGTTCCGTGACCTCGCATTTCGTGATACCTATGGTCCTCATTAGCCCTGATAATCCGGATCGATTACATGCAATTGAAGCTTACGTCGACAGCGGTGCCATCGGCAATTATGTGGATCATGAAATGGTTTTGAGGATGAATCTAACTCTTTGTCCCAAGGCTGTAAAGGACGTCATTACTACGGTGGATGGTACGGAGATAGCCTCTGGGCCAGTAACGCATACCACTCAAGAGGTGACGCTAGTAAGTCAAGATGGACACCATGAGAAGATCGTGTTCGATGTGATCAAGGCCCCTCAGTTTCAGATTATTCTAGGAATACCTTGGTTAGAGAAACACAATCCTCTGATCGATTGGCGAGCAAGAACGGTCCAGTTTCCAGAATGTGTCTCTACTTGTCACCCTCCACCTGGTGTTGCACTGGCTGCAATTTCTTCAGAGACTCCCCAGTTACCTCCCGAATACCTAGAATACCAAGATGTTTTCTGGAAGGATCAGGCTAACTCTCTACCTCCTCATAGGTCTTATGACTGCCAGATAGACCTGATACCTGGATCTACTCCTCCTTGTAGTAGAATTTATGCCCTCACCGAGCCTGAGAACCTTCACCTTCGACAATACCTGGATCAATGCCTGGCAAATGGGTTTATTCGTCCTTCCAAGTCCCCTGCTTCTTCAGCTTTGTTCTTCGTTCCAAAAAAGGAAGGAGACCTTAGAACTTGTATCGATTATCGCTCCCTGAACCAGATCACCGTTAAGAATAGATATCCGTTACCTTTGATCCCTGAACTCCTGGACCAAGTCAGAAAAGCATGCATATATACAAAGCTGGATCTTAGAGGAGCTTACCACTTGGTACGAGTAAAAGAGGGCGATGAATGGAAGACGGCCTTCCGCACCAAGTATGGGCTATTTGAATATCAGGTCATGCCCTTCGGACTTTGCAATGCCCCGGTCGCCTTTCAATATTTTATGAACGATGTCCTCAGAGAGCTCATAGATGTATGTGTTGTTGTTTACATTGACGACATCCTCGTTTATTCTTCATTGGAATCTGAACATCGGAAACACGTGAAAATGGTCCTCGAAAGATTGCGTCAACACAAACTTTTCGCTAAGTTGGAAAAATGTGTTTTCAACGTGACTGAAGTTGAATTCTTGGGATTCATATTATCACCTGGCGGAGTGCGTATGGATTCAAAGAAGGTCGATGCAGTTCTCAAATGGCCATCACCATCCTCCGTAAAAGGTGTGCAAAGCATGTAAGGCTTCGCTAACTTTTACCGCAGGTTTATCCCCGAATTCTCTCAAATAGTCCAGCCCATCACTGCCTTGTTAAAGAAAAACAAACCTTTTGAATGGTCTACCGAGGCGGATCAAGCTTTCCAGGATTTGAAGACTAAATTTATCTCTGCACCAATCTTAAAACACCCTCGCCCCGAACTCCCCTACATCGTGGAAACTGATGCTTCAAGCCTTGCCATGGTGGCAGTTCTATCACAAAAGGACCCGGTAACCAATCAGTTGCATCCTGTGGCATTTTGGTCCCGCAAATTCTCGCCTCCTGAAATCAATTACACGATTACTGACAAGGAACTTCTGGCTATCAAGTCTGCCTTTAAGGCTTGGCGGCATTATCTGCTGGGGGCCCGACACACCGTTACTGTGATTACGGATCACCGAAACCTGCAATATTTGAAGACCGCAAAAGCCCAATCCTCTAGACAACTCCGTTGGGCATTATTCTTTGCCGAGTTTGACTTCATAATTACCTATCGACCTGGTACAAAGAACGGTAAAGCCGATGCCCTTTCTCGGATTGGAGTGGAAGAACACTTGGTCAACCCTAAACCTGTACCAATCATTCCCGAACAAAGAATTCTGGGTGTAATCACCACAGAATCCATAGAGGAAGTTAAGGATAAAGCCAGGCAACTTGTAACTCCAGCAGACATACAGAATTGGCATCTGCAGGGAAAGGACTTTGCAGTAAAGGACAACTTATTGTATTTCCAAGAACGATTATACCTACCCAGCACAGATTTACAGAAAAAACTAATCTCTTGTTATCACAACTCTTTAATGGAAGGTCATCCTGGTATAGCCAAGACCTCAGAAAAGATCAAGCGCTACTTCTGGTGGCCGTCTTGGAAAAAAGATATCAGAGACTTTATAATGTCCTGTGGAGTATGCGCCCAAAACAAGAGTCAAAAGGAAAGACCAGCAGGCCTCTTACGCCCTATTGACATCCCACCTTGCCCTTGGCATACGCTTTCTATGGACTTCATCACCGATCTACCTCCATGCTCCGGATACAATACGATTCTAGTAATCGTGGACTTATTCTCCAAGATGGCGCATTTCATTCCGCTCAAAGGCTTGCCAACAGCAGCAACTCTGGCCCGAGAATTTCTCGAAAACATCGTCCGACTGCACGGTTTTCCTTCGGTTCTAATTTCGGATCGAGGTAGTCAATTTATTTCTCATTTTTGGCGAAGTTGCTGTCGGTCGGCTCAAATTGATGTGAGACTATCGACCAGTCACCACCCTCAGACCGACGGACAAACCGAGAGGACCAATCAAACTCTGGAACAGTATTTACGCTGCATGCTGCAACAAACTGAAAAAACTTGGAAAGATATCCTTTGGATAGCCGAGTATGCCTACAATAACTCTGTCCATTCGGGAACTGGGAAAACCCCGTTTTTTCTTTTGTACGGCAGTCACCCTCGAACCTCGGAGTTGGATCCCCTCCAAGATCTTGAAACACCAGCAGTAGACTACCTGCATTCTACAATCACCCAAGCCTTTAAGGAAGCTGTTTCTCACCTTCAAAGGGCTAAAGAACAATACAAGAAAGGAGCAGATCAACATCGGAAGGAAGCCCCTCACTATCAAGTAGGGGATCAAGTCTGGTTATCCACCAAATATCTATCTCTAAAAGGGCCACGCACATTCAACCCAAGATACCTTGGTCCCTATTCCATCACTACCATAGTAAACCCAGTAGCGGTCAAGTTGGACTTGCCCCCGCACATGAAGATACATCCGGTCTTCCACGTCTCTCTATTAAAACCCGTGCAACCTCAAACCCGACTAACCAAATCTCCAAAACCTATCCTAGTGGATGGAGAACTCGAGTTTGAAGTCAAAAGCATTCTGGACTCCAAGATCTCCAAATCTAAACTATTCTACCTAATTGACTGGAAAGGCTACGGCCCCCAAGAGAGATCCTGGGAACCTGCTGAATATGTCCACGCTCCTCGCCTAATCAAAAGATTTCACCGAACATTTCCTGACAAGCCAAAACCCCCGGAGAAGCCCGGTTTGGGAGGGGCCTTGGGGGGGGGTACTGTCATGATCTCTGCTTCCAAAAGGTCAGGGTTTTCCCAACTCCCTTGGAAGCAGATCCATAACCCAGGTTCCGAGTGCCAACCAGTCCCAATTGGGACCTTTTGGACCCAGTCCTGGCACCAGTGGCACCAGGCTCATAAATATGCCCAGTCCCAGCGCTGGAAGCGCCGGGCTCATAATGCTTGGGTGGACTTACCTTCAGCAGACCATGCTGCTTACTTGCCTGCCAGTTGAGCCTCTGATCCTCTTCTGTTTGGAACTACTTTTCCTGTTGGGTGGGGCTGGAGCCACTCCCTAGATTCAGAACACTGGAACTCTTCTGGAAGGCAGGAACTCTTTTCTTACCAGGAACTCTTTTCTTACTTAGGCGTGGCTGTGGAAGGAGATACCTAAGCACTACAGGAGGCTATTTAAACCACACCCGGTGGATGAATCTTGCTTTGCGTTATTCTGCAACCTCTGCAGCAGAACGCTCATCGTGTCTTCTGCATCCGGTCCTGGGCCTAAGGAAAAAGGCTTACCATCCTGAATCCAGTCTTCAGCAACACCTATAAAGACAAGA
This sequence comes from Ambystoma mexicanum, assembly GCF_040938575.1. Lineage (NCBI taxonomy): Eukaryota > Metazoa > Chordata > Amphibia > Caudata > Ambystomatidae > Ambystoma > Ambystoma mexicanum. The sequence goes on along the minus strand of NC_090940.1, from coordinate 494,781,942 downwards.
AAGAACAGGTTAGCATTCCGGCATCTGAAAGGCAAAGGCTTACCATCCTGAATCAAGTCTTCAGCAACACCTATAAAGACAAGAAAGAACAGGTTAGCATTCCGGCATCTGAAAGGCAAAGGCTTACCTACTCTTCGTGCGCTCCGGAGGTCTTCACACTGCATTCCGGCATCTGAAAGACAAAAGTTTACCAACTCTTTGCACGCTCCGGAGGCCTTCGGCGCTGCATCCTGCATCTGAAAGACAAAACAAGGTGCGTTTAAAGACATTGGGGAACTTTAATACTCACGTGCCATTACTCCTTTCCACATCTAATCCAGTGGGTATTCCGGCACCCTGCAGCCGCTCCGAACTCGTACCTGCAAAATAAAAAGACAGTTAGAGCGCATAGTGAAGCAGGCAACAAGCGCTTAATTACGTGCTTCCAGGCGCTTCTATTCATCACACGGGCTCCATCTTCAACTCACTTCAGCCCGTCATCCGCCATCGCCGGAACCCTGCAAAACAAGAGACATCATTACTAAAGACTTTAAAGACATTTGAATGACTCGAAACTTACCGTTCGTGCAGTAAACGACGGACAGCAGTCCCCTGAAGTCAAGAGGCCTGCGCTACCTATCCAGTGAAGAAACTGGTTACAGCACCCTGCCCCGAGGCAGATGGAGAGCTCGGCATTCACTTACCTAAGGTGAGAGCGTTAACCTTTGGGGGTCTACAGGAGAGGAGAAGAGGAAAGAGATAGGGACACCTCAATAACCCCAGTTCATTAACCCCATATTTTCTATCTGCAGACATCTTACTCTGCACGTCAGGCATACAGTGCACAGAGGTCCAGCCCAAAGAGCCAACCGGGTGCTACACATCACCTTTGAAGATACGGTAGTCGCCCAGTCAAGACCGGCGCCTCTGCGAGAATCAGGTGAGCGTTACATCAACCCTGTATGGTCAAACTAGATACTGAGGAATCAGATCTGGAAGAGGATATTACATTGGTAGGAGATCTTGACCCTGTTGACCATCCTGAGCTGCAGTCTTTACTGGCAGAAGGTGGACCCAACAGAGAAGATTTCAGTAAGGGACAAAGAGAGTGTCTACCTTGGAAGGTCTTTGCCAACAGGCAGCTTCTCAGCTCAATGGGGCTGAGCCTGGGAAGTATAGCTTGCACTGGGAAGATAGCCTCTTCTACAGTGAACCAACCGAGTCAACCCCTGGAGACTATAAAAGACTAGTAGTACCTCTAGTGAACCGACTCCAGTTTCTGCAGTTAGCCCATGAGGTACCTTTGGCTGGTCATTTAAGTTTGAAGAAGACCAAGGAAAGGCTATTTCTGCACTTCTACTGGCCTAAGATGGGTACAGAAGTAGACAAATTCTACAGAAGCTGACAAACTTGCCAAACCTCTGGCAAGAGTGGATCCAAGAATGTGGCACCCTTAGTGCCTCTCCCAGTGGTGGGAATTCCTTTTGAGAGTGTTGGGATTGACATTGTTGGTCCTCTTGACCCTCCTGGTTTATCCTGGTTGTAGTGGATCATGCCACTAGATTTCCTGAAGCCATGCCTATGAGGACTACTACGGCACCAGCCGTGGCTAAGGCCCTACTTGGTATTTTTACCAGAGTAGGTTTTCCTAAGGAGGTGATATCTGACAGGGGATCAAATGTTATGTCACACTACATGCAAACCTTTGGAGTCACCTACAAGTTCTCAACTGCCTACCACCCCCAAAACAATGGGATGGTAGAAAGGTTTAACAGAACTATAAAGAGCATGATAGGTGCTTTAGAAGAACCCCTTAGAAGAAAAGGGGACCTTCTACTGCCATGCCTTCTCTTTGCATATAGAGAAGTCCCTCAGGAGGGAGTAGGGTTCAGTCCCTTCAAACTTCTCTATGGCCATCCAGTCAGAGGTCCATTGGCCCTGATTAAGGAGGGGTTGGAGAATGCTCCTTCCCCCAAACCAGTCAGAGTGACTGACTATGTGATAGGTCTCCGGAGGAGAATTTCATACATGATGGCAGAGGCAAGTGATAACTTGAGGGCTGGTCAAGCTCTGGTCAAACATTGGCATGACCAGAAGGCTAACATGGTTGAGTTTACTCAAGACCAGCTTGTTCTTGTTATGGTCCCCACAAGGCAGAGGGCCTTGCAGGACAAATGGATAGGACCCTTCATGGTTGTGGGTAAACTTGGAGAGGTGAACTATCTGGTGCATTCAGGCAATCCTAAGGAGGCTCCCAGTGTCTTTCACACCAACCGTTTAAAGGCTTATGTCTCTAGACATGACATAGGAGCTTTGCTTCTAGCTTCAACTCAGGAGGAGGAGGAGGAGAGTGAACCGCTGCCTGACCTCCTCAGAGGCTTACCTTTAGATGAGCAAGTGGAAGGAGTTAATCTATCTTCCAGTCTCACATCTGACCAACAGGATGAGTGCAAGTTACTGTTAAATCAGTTTGCCCCCCTGTTCTCACTTTCACCGGGCTTGACCCCTTGGGGCCAGCATGACATACACACTGGTGACTGTTGGCCTGTCAAAAGCAGGGGGTACAGAATGTCAGACAAGGTCAGATCCCACATAAGGAATGAGGTCAACAAGATGCTTGAACTCGGGGTAATATAACCTTCTACTATCCCATGGTCTGGCTCAGTTGTGCTTGTACCAAAGGCAGGATCCAAGGAGTTTAGATTCTGCTGGGACTATAGAGCTCTAAATGCAGTCACCACGACTGATACCCATCCTTTGCCTAGGACAGATGAGCTGGTGGACAAACTTGGTGCAGCCAAGTACCTCAGCACATTTGACCTAACGTCAGGCTATTGGCAAATAGCCCTGACAGACCATTCCAAGGAGAAAACTGCATTCTCCACCCTGTCTGGCCTCTACCAATTCAAGGTAATGCCTTTTGGATTAAAGAATACACCTGCTACATTTCAGAGGATGGTCAATCAAGTTCTGAATGGGATGGAGTGCAGACTTGGATGTCATTGCAGTGTTCAGCCCTACATGGAAAGAACATGTTGAACACCTAGGTTATGTATCGCAGGCTCTTGAACATGCCCATATGACCATAAAGGCAAGCAAATGTCAAATTGGTCAAAGTTCAGTGGTCTACCTTGGACATGAGGTTGGAGGAGGTGAAATAAGGCCATTGCCTAGCAAAGTACAAGCTGTACACAACTGAGTCACCCCTACTACTCAAACCCAAGTGAGAGCCTTTCTAGGTCTCACTGGGTATTATAGGAACTTCATAGAGAACTATGGGACCATAGCTTCTCCCTTGAATGCCATCTCCTCTCCCAAATTTCCTAAAAAGGTCAGGTGGAATGAGGAGTGCACTCAAGCCTTTGAAGGTCTAAAGAAAGCCCTTTGTCAAGCTCCAGTCCTAAGAGCTCCTGACTATCACCAACCCTTCATGGTACAAACTGATGCTTCTAATGTAGGTATAGGTGCAGTCCTTAGTCAACTGGCTGAGAAAGGTAGGGAACACCCTTTTTGTTTCATCAGCAGGAAGTTAAAGGATCCTGAGACAAGGTGGGCAACAATAGAAAGAGAATGCTTTGCTTTTGTGTGGGCACTGAAGAGATTTAGACCATACTTGTATGGATCTACCTTCACTATTCAGATTGACCACCAATCCTTGAGATGGCTGATGCAAATGAAAGGCGAAAACCCAAAATTACTCAGATGGTGTGTGAAAACAGAAAAAGAATATCGAGGCGGAGTACCCCAAAAGGAAATACACCGGACACGGGTTACAAAGGAACATACAAAGTACTTTATTTTATACTGAATACAGTTACAAAAACAGAGCAAAATCAGATAGCTATCGGCCCTCAGTTCAACACAACAAACTCCAGCGTGGTTCAGTGAGAGACGCTGTACATTAGAATGCATTCGCTTTTTATACATTTAGTGGGTGCGATGTCCAGCCCCACTTCGGGTTAATATTTCTTTTAATATATCACCGATATAGGGTTTGTGCCAAGTCTCAAATAACCGCATATAACTGGTCTGCTTTTAATACATGTATCAACAAGCATATGCAATAGCTGTGTATTCTAAAGTTTTCAATGCAGGCCTTCTTAAACATTAATACAATGTAGTTAAACAGATGCTCTTCGTTCAGTATTTGAATACATTGTCTCAACATATACTCGTGGATTAGTTTTCATTGTACGAGTAATCCTTCTACACATAGGTCAGTGAATGACAAGGTCTCAGTTCATGACCTCAACAAGTGGCCTGCAGGCAAATTACATATTAGCTATGTACAGAGGTCAAGACGGCCATGTTGTATTCTGGAATGACATGGTCCACCATTTTAGCTCACAGGGTGACTTTTACGCAACGAATCCTAAAATGGCGGTTTGACCTAAAATGGCGGCTTACATGGATTTAAGGTCAGGACCTTGCAACACAGATTTCTTTCGCAAGCAACTTTCAAGCAGCTTGGCGTAGGACAATATTAAATATAATTATTACAATAGGAGTCACGGTATACTTTCTATTTCGACAGGTCAATCTGCCTACAAGGATTTGATTTTTCCATTGAGCACAGAGCAGAAAGTCACCACCAAAATGCTGATGGTCTCTCTAGGATGTTTGTAACCGACTAGAGGTATGAGGTCCATCCAGGAGTGGATTAAATCCTCCTGTCCCTTAGTCTGGGGGGGCCAGTGTTAGGGAGTATGGGATAATTCTCATCTATGGCTAATTTTCCTTACCTAGTGAGTCCCCCAGCAGATTTGCTGGACTTCTGAAGTTTCTTTTTTTCCACTTGGTAAGAGTGAGAGCTTTTTCCCCCTCTCTTACCTGTGTTTTGCTATGTGTTTCTACCTGTTTCTGTGATTGTGGACTCTGAAGTACACCACTTCAGTAGCCCTCTTCTTTTTGTGTGTCACACAGAACCTTCAGTGCCGTGGCACAGGGTTGTCTTTGAGACTTCCCTCGACTCCATTTCTGAGGCGACTACCGTCCCCCAGAAAAGGGTAAAGTTACCATTAACTTTACTTAGTCAATCTTCCACGGATCCAGTACACCCCATCTTCCATGGAGTACTGGATAGGATTAATACGTATCCCTTTTTATCTGTACCTCCTAGAGCATTGTTTCGCTCTTTTAACATTTAGACTTGGCTGGTGGCAGTGGTATCTACCCTTACTTTTCTAGCGCGATTATATTAGCTAAACGTGGTACTGTACTTGGCAACCTTGGCAACTGTACAACCTGGTACTGTATATTAGCCTTGAACATAAACCTGCTTGACCAAATTGTCTTTCTTTTGGCTCCGGTTGGGTTTATTCACCATTTCTTTTTGTTAAAGTCCTTCTTGTATTTTACTTTGCGCGGCAAACTAGGTCCGCCTTCTTTGTTCACTGTCTTTTGGCAGGCTTCTGCTCAGAAGCCCTCCTCAAGGTGCCTGGGTGTCTAGGTGGGCTGAACGTGAGGGAGGGGTGTAGTCACCCCCTGCACAGGGTATCCTAGGAAACCCAAGTTGCACTTTGTCATGATTAGCCAGGGTAGTTGTCCGGGCTGGACAACCCCCCTGTTGGGTGATTGACAGCCAGGCTGTGTGAATGGGTTTTTTTCGCATTAAAAGGTAGGTCTCTTGGGCTAGTGAAAGCAAGCGTCCCCAAACAGCACGATCCTCCCCGCAATGAGAGACAATGAAGGACTCTCCCAAAATGGGAATAAGGCCAAGACAGAGTGCGGGTGAGCGTAAATGGGAGTTTATCAATCAGAATAGGGCATGCAAAGAACTCTGCAAACTCCGAGAGCGCTCTGTCTGACAATAGCAAAGACAGGCGTATATATTTACAAAAAACGTCATAAGAACCTACACACTATAGGGGGCACAAGTTCAAGGGGATTGGGTGGCGACGACTAACTATAGGTGCTGCTGCGATGTGGTTGGCTTTGGCTGGAAGACGTCACTGGTCAGCCTCGTGGGTTGGGCTGGGCCTGGCAGGGTGGCAGAGTTCATCTGGGCGGTGTTGTTGTGCCATCGCGGCCAGTGTCAGAGATGAATGTCTTTTCCTGACTTTTTTGCCCTAGGCCATGCACACCGCAGTCATTCAGTCATTTCAATATTATCTTCTTTAGTAAATCTTTCAATAGGTTATACCATAGGTTAATGCAACACAGGAGGAATGCACCTTGTGAGGGGTCTGGAGGTAATACATCAAGACATGTTTACCAGTGTCCTGTTGACCGGGGCCTTAGGTCGAGGGGCTAAGCTTCAGGGCCTGGGACGGGCGGTACAGGTCTTTCTGCTTTGTTAGAAGTTGTTATGGATGTTCTGCTGTGTGTTGTCAAAGTGTTGGGTGTCCTGATTGCACAGGGCCATAAGTCTGAGATGGTCCGGTGGGTTGTGAGGTTTACGAGGGGGCGCGTGTGTTCAAGTAGAGGTTTACTGCTGTGCTGTAAATAATGCAGGTGGCGGGTGGCGGCCTTGGGTGCTACAGAGGGGGTTACAAGTCTTTGAAGCGGCTCCAGTCTGGTTGGGGGAGGTAAAGCAGCGCGGCGCGGCCTCTGCTCTCATGCCTTGGCAGCCTTCGCAGGGTGAGAGGGGGAATGGCCTTGCACGTATTTCACAAAGGTATCTCCCTCGTGTGTTGCCGATTTAGGTAAAAACATCACAAACATTTGAACACTCTATAATACTTATTCTAAGCAATACAAAACATGCATTTAAGCTTTGCTGGATGTGTCTCGATTATACCCAGTCTGAGCACCTTATTCATACATTATGTTTTAACAAGTACAGTATTTTAGTTATATGCATATATATATTTTGCAATAAGTGAGGTAGAATTAGGATTGGTGGAGAACTAAGAAAGTAACCCACCACTGTTCGTGACGGTGGTGGCACATATGGGGACTAGACATGCACACATGACATGCGCCTTCTCGTGCATCCTTCACATGGGCCCTCTGTATGGTTACATTCGTCTTTCTTGTGTCCTCTAGCAGCATTAGTTCAGTTATGGCGCGAGCCCATGGGGTGTAAGTTTCCCAGTGATACACGTAACAAATAGATTCCTGGTGCGTTCTTTTTATTATTAGCACCCAACTGCAATGGTGTGGGCTCGCCATTGCTTATATCATGGAAGCATGCTTTCTTATGTTTATATATTTTACAGGTTTTTGTAATATAAGGGATTTTGTGGAAGAAAGCATACTTTGCGAGTGGTCTTAACATTAATATATAAAGACTGTCTGCCACCTGATGTCTATTTTACTGTTCTTTTCATTGCCCAGGCCTGCTGGCCGGGTCATGCTGGGAGAGATGATACACTGCGGGAGGTGAACTGTTACAATGTTAGTGTATTACGCTAGCTCATGTCCGTCTTGTTCATGGGAACGTGCTCGCAGTGGATCTGCCAGGGTGCTGCGGCAACAAGGATGACTGAAACCCTCCAAGGGTGGGGGCCGCACTACAGTGCGCTGAGCTCACACCATATTTACCAGACAAAATGGTTTCTGGGCCTAGGTAAATTTTACTACATGTGGGCAATAAATACGTGCGGGCAATGTCTCCAGTGGGTGAACCCTCCACCACCAGTCCTCCCCTACATTTCCCCCCTTTCGTTACTAAAGTAACGAATTCTTTAAATCTTCTATTCTCCTACATTCTGCCTCGTCCATCACCGCCTCATCCCATGCAGGAGTTCCTTTGATGGGCATCCATGCTCTGCACACCCCCCTTAAGCTCTCACCTCTCCGGGCGTATTCATCTGGGGTACACATTAGATATATGCATCCACCATCTCCTTCCAAATCTACCCAAACTTCCTCATACCATTCTAGTATATGGGGCTCTTTGATGGTGGTGTGCCACAACTTATCTACAATATCCTTATCGTGGTACATAGGCACGAGTTGGTACCTGGGTGTGTTGTCTATCCCTGTTTGTACTTGTGCTTCTTGCATCGTTTTTATTGTACCGTGTGAGTTGCCCATTGTCACCATCATCATTGCACCATTTGGTACTGCGTTAGCACAAACTCGAAGACCCACCTGGCACAGGCAAAAAAGTAAAAGGAGGAACACAACAGCTGGTATCAAAAATTTCACAGTCGTTCCAAGCCATGAGGGAACCCAGGAGAAGATGTTGTCGAACCATGTACTGTCTTCTGCTCCACCTTCCATTTTCATTTTTTCTCCTAGGTTGTGGACTGCTTCGATCACATGGGACAGGGAGCCATTCTCTGCTTCTTCAGAAGGTACGAAAGTGCAGCAGGCACTTCCTATTTTTCGGCAAACACCGCCGTCCATCGCCGTCAACAGGTCCAGGACATACCTGTTTTGCATGGTCATTAGTCGTAAAGCTCTTAGTTCCACCTTTATTATATTGAATCCTTCTTCAGTGTCATTTGCCAGCTGAATCAATTCCCAGCGGGTTATCTGGAGCCATTTTGCGTTTGCCCTTGCTTGGACACTTGAGACAAGCGAGGCAAAAAATGTTTCTGCTGAGCTGAATAATCGATATTTGTCTGGGATCTGAGCCAATAGTTCTGATGATGCCTTTGATATGTAATTTGATGCTCGTCTGTTACGGGTCAGCACTTCTCCCTTGCTTCCGGAAGACAGGACATATATTTGTGACTCTGCAGTTGGTTGAGCCACACTCTGTTGCACGCGTTCCTGTGTCTTTTTGCTCCCATCGATGTGGCTTTCTGGTATCACCATTAGGGCTGAGTGCAGAGTGGCCATTGAGCAGCTGCCACTCCATGACTGGGGGAGGTGTAGGTATGCCTGGTTGCCGCATACCCAGTACGTGTCCATGAGGGCTGCAGTACCTTTTCTTAGATCTGGGATGGTGAGGGTCTTGTTACAGTTCTTGTTTGTTCCCATGGGGGTTCTCCCTTCTCCTTTAAAACACAGTCCATAGTCCATTTCGCTCTGCAGTTTGAACGGTTTTTCGATGGCAGTTACCCATGTTAGTTTTGAAATGTGTTCTCTCCATACTGGCGTACATGTTTCTTCTATCCACTGCAATTTCTCCGGTGCCACACCTCTCAGTGCTTCCGCTTTGCACAGTACTTCTTCATCCTTCCGCTTGTTGTCAGAAAAAAGTGTCCCTTCTATTACAAAAAATGGTTCTTTCAAACATACCACTCCTGCTGTTTTTGGGTAACACGTTTTCTCGTTCTGCAGCATTTGAAAAGTCACTTCATGTGCCTGGAAGGTGTTCTTGATCCTGCATAACGTGAGATGAAGGAGACACTGGGCATCTACAATTGGCAACTCTTTGGGTAACAATACTTTGGGTGTACCTGATGCGTGAGGGATGAGGGAACAGACATAACAGCTCTCGTTGGTTGTCTGTTTAGCTGTGGCACTCATGTCTGCATACCACTTATTTGTTTGATGGGGGTGTCGTGGGTCTTCCATCTTATCTAGACCTAGCCCATAGTACTCATCATACTTCCTCCTCCCTGCTTCCCTCTTCCGTCTGTTGTTCTTGTTCCTCATGTACTTCCCAACTCCCTGGGCAATGGATAAGCTAGACCCCCCTTTCTCATTCCCGCCCCCCTTGGCCCATTCATCATATAATATTTCGTGCATTTCTAGTAGCTTTTCGTCTTCTTTCCTGACGTTAGCTGGCAGGTTGTTTTTTAGTATGGGGGCAGGCTGGCTGGTGAGGGAGTTGTACAACCATGATATGGCAGACGGATTTCGGTCATTTAGACTGTGGGCATTGTAATTAGATACCCCTGGTGGAGACACTGTGTTGTTCTGCATTCCACCTTGTGGCTTTTTTCTTTGTAAGGTGACAACACTGTATGGTGTGGTATGATACCCCCATACAAGTTTAGTTCCGTCCCATATCAAAAAATCACCTTCCCTAGTATTGACACTTGTAGTTGCATTGGGCCCGGTAGTGGTGTTAATCCGCCCAGTAGTGCTGTTACTCCCTCCCCCCTCGTTCATCTCGATAGAGATGAACGCTATAAACCAATACGTAACCAGGCCAAACATTAGCATAAAAAACAATGTGATGCATACAGATAATCCACACTCATACGAATATCTGCATCTCTCATGTACTAATTCTCTCATTCTACTAATTCTATCCGTTGCAGGCTGCCCGTTAGATGCCATGGAAGCTCCTGTTTGAGATATAAAAGTGCATTAAGTGCATGTATGTAAACATTTTGCTAGCACCATCGGTGCCAATATATATTTGACGGGGAATGGAAGCGGGTGGGGATGCGGGGAGGGGTATTCACAGACAAGGGTGTATACAGGCTATAATTTTGTTATTTCATTAATTACATACCACTCAACAAGATAAAAAGAAAACACTTTTTTTTTTTTTTTTAAATATCCTTATCAGTTATTCTCCCACTCTAGTCCAGTGCTGACACACACACACAAGTTCATATTTAGACATTCTACTCAGTTGCATCGTTTGCTGTTGTCTGTGCCTCCTCATCTATCTCCTCTTGTACATTGCTGTATGCCTTCCGTACGTCGGTCAAGTGCACCCAGTACCTCAAGCCCTTCACCTTCACTGCCGTGGGCGTGCAAAATATTACCTCGTATGGGCCATGGAATCGTGGTGCATTCCACTGACGCACAAAGCTTCTGACATAAATTGAGTCGCCTGGCATCAGCTGTAGCTGTTGCTCTGGCTCCGTGACAGATCCTGTTACGTTTCCCTCTTCTCTAGTGAAGGGTGGGGAGAGTTGCTTTGATATGGCGCGCGCTGCTCTTGTCAATTTTCGTAAATAGTCTGTAAACTCATCTCCCAATATTGCGGTGCTTCTGTGAGCATATGAGCGTTCGCGCAGTGGAGAGTGTGCTGTATTCATTCGTCTCCCGGTCACGATCTCGTGCGGGGACAAATGGTGGTCTTTGCTTGGCTGATTTCTCAATTCAAATAGCGCCAGGGGTAGACAGTAAATCCAATTTTTCTTCAATGAGAAGCATAGTTTTGATAACCTGCCCTTCAACAATCCGTTCATCTTTTCCACTACGCCATTACTTTGGGGATGATAAATTGAACACAATTTATGTTTTATACCCAATAATGTGGTAACTTCCTTGAAAAGTTCATTCACAAAGTGAGAGCCGTTGTCTGAGCGAATCACGTCACAAATTCCCCAGCGTGGGAACACTTCCCTTACTAGGAACTTGGCGGCGCTTTTGGCATCAGGTCACGCACAGGGTCCTGCTTCCACCCACCTTGAAAATGGGCACACAACCACGATCATGTACCGTGCGCCATTGCACCTTTCCCCCATGTCTGCGTAATCTATATGCAGTTCTCTGAATGGGCCAATGGGTTTGGGAATCGTTCCCCGGAGCGTGCGTAATGTCATTCCTGAGTTGTATATTTGGCATGTTGTACATTCCATTGCTAATCGAGACACATGCTCCTGAAGACAGGGCACGAACCATTCTTCCTGTATTTCCGCTGCAATGTGCTGTTTAGTATTATGTGCAGGGAAGTGTAGCTGTTGAAATGCAACTTCTAGTAACTGTAGTGGCATTACCACTTTCCCTGAGTTATTTTGCCGCCATAGTAGGTCTGTTCCCGACTGGCTGCACCCCCGTTTTGTCCACGTCAATTTTTCTTCTGCACTAGCTCCTTCCTGCAATTCTAGTATTTGTGATACGGACATCATGTTGTACCCTTCTGGGAGTTCTTCGGTTGTCTTGTTCTTAATCATGTACTCACCTGTGTCATATTTCTGAAAATAGGAAGCCTCCTTGGCGGCAGCGTCCGCTGCCACGTTCCCCAAAGACACAACGTCTGTGTTGGATGTATGGGCCTGGCACTTCACTATTGCTACTGCAGTAGGGTTTTGTAGGGCCTCAATTAACTCTTTTAACAATTCTGCATGCTGTACTGGTGTTCCGTCTGCCCGTCTGAATCCCCTACGCCCCCATCTTGCTAGACCTCCATGTACTGTCGTCGTCATGTAAGCTGAGTCTGTGTATATTGTCACTGCACAACCCTTTCCTGCATGTAGTGCTTCTATGAGCGCAATCAGTTCTGCTGCCTGTGCAGAGTAATGTGCCGGGAGGCGGTACTGTACTAGTGTTTCGAACTCACCTTCTTCTAGCCTCACTACTGCCATGCCAACGTGTTTTTCTCCCGTGTCCACATCAATTGATGCAGACCCATCCACAAAGTACACTTCCCCCTCGCTTAGAGCGTTCTCACACACCACTGTGTCCTCCCCTCCTTCTCCTGTGTAGGTTGCGCAATCGTGGTTCTGCATATCCTCTAATGTGCACGCTTCTGTAATGAATGTGGCGGGGTTCACTGTCTTATATCTCACTATATGGATGTTGGCGCTGGACAATATAATCTCGTAGGCTGTTGCCCGCTGTGTGGTCAGTGTGCTTTTTGATCTTTCAAGTATTGCAAATAACGAATGTTCCACAAACAATGTCACAGGGCAACCCATTACTATTGTGGCACTTTTCTCAATCGCGAATGCGGCTGCAGCTAGTGATTGTTCGCACGCGAAATGACCCTGCATCACTGCATCTAAAGTACCACTATAGTAAGCCAATGGCTTGTGTCCTAAGGATGTTTTTTGTGTCAGTACTGCTGTCATGAGTGTTCCCTTGCAGTGTGAAAATAGGTAAAATTCGCGTCCATAATCAGGGTTTGCTAGTACTGGAGCGCTTGAAATTAGCTCTTTCAATGATTGAAATGATATGCTCATTTCTTCTGACCATTTTATTTTTTCATTCTCCTGTTGTGCTTCCTTGAGTGCTTGTAGGAGGGGCCTCGTGTATGCTGCATAGTCTAGTATCCATGCTCGGCAATAGTTGCACATCCCCAAAAATTTCTGCATATCTTTCACTGTTGTGGGTTCTCCTACTGATCTTATTGCCTCTACCCTGTCGGGAATTATTCTTTTTCCATCTTTTGATATGAGCTGTCCCAGGTATAGGACCTCAGTCAGGCAGTACTGTAACTTCTCCTTGTCTACCTTGTATCCCTTGTTGGCTAGTAAAGTCAGGAGCGTTGTTGAATCTTTTCTACATGTTGCCTCGTCTTGTGCACACACTAATAAATCGTCTACGTACTGAATAATCGTACTCTCAACTGATAGGTTTCCCAAGTCTTCATGCAATATGCGGTTGAATATGCTCGGGCTCTCACAGTACCCCTGTGGTAGTCTGCAGTGTTCATATCTCTTACCCCCCAGTGTAAAGGCTGTAAGGTATCTACTTTCTTCAGCCAGGGGTATTGAGAAAAATGCATTTTTCAAGTCCACTACTGTGAAATGTGATGCCGCTTTTGGGATGCTGCATAGTATTGATGCAGGGTTCGGGACTAGAGGGAACTCTTTCTGAATTACGTCATTGAGGGGGCGTAAGTCCTGTATCATCCTCCAAGATCCTCCTTTCGCTTTTTTGATTGGATAAATACATGTGTTACATGGGGAGTTTGAAGGCACTATTATCCCTTGTGCTAGTAGTGCATTTATTGTTTCTTTTATCCCTTCTTCAGCTTCACGGGACAATGGATACTGTTTGACTCGGGGTAAGATTGCTCCTTGCTTTAGTTTTATTATCACAGGTTGTACTCCGTGCAACAGCCCTACATCATGGGGGCCTGTTGTCCATAAATTGTTTGGTACGAGCCTCATGTCGTCATCAAAAAATGACGGTGGTGTTCCTACCACTGCCATCAATTGGACGGGGATCTCCCTGGCTTGGATCAAAATGTCACAGGGCATCGCTATTTCCATTACTATCTCACCATCCCCTTCTGTGTCTGAAAAGAGATCCTCATCTGTTACCTCTCGTAGGGCGAGGTTGGCGTTTGTACACAGCACTGTGCGCCACTCACATCCTTCCCTGTCCACTCCAATCACAGCGATCCTTTTCGCTGATACCTGCACAGCGTGCAAATCCAACGATACCACTGATCCTGGTGTTGCATTGGGACACACTATGGGGCGGAAGAGGAACTCCGCTGGAATCCTCCAATCCATTCTTCTTAGCTCTGGAATTACGAGGGCCAAACTTTTTAGCCCTTCAATAAACATTTCTTCATTTTGTGGCATCCCTCGTATTTCCTGTGTGGTTGTGTAGGCTTGCACTACCAACATTGCACGCAAGGGGCATATCCCGGGTATAGAACACACTATTCCTCTTTCAGTAAATGATATGGTCATGTTGAGTTTACTCAGAAGATCCCTCCCCAACAAATTCCTCTTGGAACCCGTTATTGGGTCTGCTTCTGCACTCTCTGGAATAGTGCCCCCATCGCCCGCAGTTCCAGCAACTTCCTTGTGCACCTCTAGGACCCTGCCATCCATTTCCTCCCGGTCCCCCGTACCCCGTTCCACCTCCTCTTCGGCCCCTGTACCCACCTCGTCCCCCTCGAGGGGTCCACTCTTGCCACTGTGGACCTCCACCTTGCTCCTGCTCATTCCACTGCCGCTGTCCTGTTCCCGCCCAATTAGTTGCCATCCTTCCTTGTATTGCTATCAGCCCCTCCTCCTCATCCTCTCCCTCCCTGCTGTGTGGGAGCGCGGCTACTGCTGCTGCGACCTTCACCAATTTTGTCTGTACTAACTTCGCCTCGTCTGCCAATCTTTTCTGCGCCACCTCCTTCTCCCTCTCCTTTATTCGTTTACAATGGTGTACTATTATGCTCTGAATTTCTGGCCATCCCTTTGCTTCAATACCTGCTATCTTGTCGAGCGCTTTCTGCACTTCCTTTGGGAGCCCTCTTTTTATAATGAAGTAAAATAAAGATGTCGATTGATACCAGGGCGTGCCCGTCTCCGCTCTCCACATCTCTTGGACCCGAAAAATGTAATCCATAGCCTCCTCCCCGTCATTCATTGTACACTGCATCACTGACTGTAAGTCCGGTGTATCTGGGAATGTTTCGCGTAAGGCGTCCCACACCCTAGCACGCACTGTGTTAAAGGAGGCCCCATCATGGCGGTCACAATCTAACGTTACTCCCGGGAAACCGGCTTTAACCCATACTCTTTCAGCCTGATCACCCACTGCTGATACGAGCAGACTTTTCATATCTCCTATAGCTAGGGGTACCCCAGCAGTATGTTTCTCAAAGGCGTATATCCACTTACTTGCCCCTCCTGATAATGGGGGCAATAGCTTTAATAAATTGGCTTTATCCATCTGTGCCCATGGGATATAGTTAGGCCTCTCTCCTCCCCTGTGTATCAACGGGAGCTGTAGCTTTCCTTTCGTCGTGGCATCCGGACCCGTTTTGGCTGCTGATGTTTCCAGTGATGCCATTTTCCCCACTCTCTTCCTTAGTCGTCCCGTCCACTCATCCTCCAGTGTTCTCACTGAACATGTGCCATCCCCCCCTTCGCTTCCCCCTCCCATTGCCATGCTCAACCTGTCACTTTCTTCTAACTCATCCCTTATGTCGCATAGTAATTCCTCTCTATCCCCCATAGGCCTTTCATCATTGTCAGTATCTCCCTCGCGTGTCTCTATTTCAATTATGCGTGTTGGTTCTTCTTCAATTCTGAACAGTATCTCACCTTTCTTCCACCCCTCTTCAGGTTTTCTATTCTCACCTGGCGCTCTAGACGTGCGCCCTGATCTAGCCGCGGTAAGTGCTGTTTGTCCGCATATGTCTTTTATCCTCGAGAGCTCATCTTTTGCTATTGAGAGTCTTGACTGTAAATCATCTGTGAGTTTTTCTATGTCCACCCTTTGTGTACTCGCCTGGCCTCGCTCCCTCATACTTTCGTATGGTGGGGGTGTAGTGGGCCGGTGGGGTGTAGTGGTTGTCGGGGGAGGCACATACGTTGGATCACTGTATCCTTCTGCGGGTACAGGCTTTTTTAATATCGGGTACAAACTTATTACCTCTACTGGTGGCGCTACACTTGACAATTCTTTGACATCTTTTTGTATCATCAGTGGATTGTCTGTGGTGGATGGGAGATCAGGATTCAATGCTGGTGTTTTAGGCGGTGGTATCTCTTCAAATAACCTCCAAAGATCTAATATTTCCCTCCTATTTTGCAACTGCTTTCCTTTGTACTTCAAGAAAATGCATGTGGCCACCATATCCAGGACACTTTTATCAAATGACCCTCCCTCTGGCCATATCTGGGGTAACCCCTCTCCCTTCAACTCAGTTATCCATTGGTCGTGATATTTCTTAATCCGCTCCGCGTACCCTGGGAGACTCTTACAAATATGTGATAAGGGTGTTTCAGCCCCCATCTCTGTGCCCTCCTAGTGCTTGTGTGTCTCTGTGTGTCTGCAACTACAATGTAAATGGAGTATCAATATATATATATTTTTTTTATTTTTTATTTTATTTTATGCTCCTTCACATTCAATGTTGGGCTCGTTTGGGCTCTCCCCCCTTCCCCTGATTGCGCAATACAAAACTAGCTATACACAGCGTCTACTCTGTTCTCTTGGGAGGGGCACATACAAGGGTGACCCATCATTTATTTCAACAATATCAATCCGGAAATCAAAACATTCACATCACGCTTACCATGACCATTTAACTATTATACATTTATAACCGTTATGCACACTCACAACCTCAAATCGTCCCCTGACACATACGAGGTGCACACACCTCTTGGTAACACTCAATGCACCATTCAAACTGCCCTCCTTTTCCTCCCTAGCCGGCTGTCCCTGTCTGTCTTATTTAGATAGATGGATGCGCATATGCATATATTTATATGTTTTAACCTGCTCTCCCCCTTCTAGTAGGACCCGTTTTCTCTTATTCTCTTCCCAAGTTCGTGCTACTCTCGTTTTTTATTCTCCCCCTACCCCTAAAGAAAAAAAGAAAAAGAAAGAAGTAATAGCGATCACTAATATATTCTCAGTGCCCCCTTTTGCTGAACACTTTTATCTTGTATTTCACTTCGTCATATATTCCCAGTACTAGTCAATATAGCACTATGCGGCGCCGCCTTCCACCCCCTTTCGGAGCTAGGTTCCCGTCACTTTTATCTCTTATTCACCTCTTAATCCTAATGGCCATATGCAAAGAAAAAGCAAGGAAATTTTAGGATGATCTTTAGTATATCTTCGTACCCCCTCTTCGTTCCCTGTCCTACACTTCTCTCCCCGCTCCCTTTACAATCGCTCACACTCAGTACTCACGTGCCCGTCTTGAACCGATAGTCTCCGAAACTGGGTCCGTCCAGGCAGTGTCGCCGTCAGCTCAACAGTCAGCCCCGGCTCCGGCGAGCGGTACTCAAAGGGGATTTTTCAACCGGGATCCCGTACCCTCTCTCTATTGAGTGCGCACTTCTTAGTGTACCGGTCGCCGTTGGCGGGCAGCCTCCCGGAGCCGGCTCACCGTGCGTATCCCTTTTCGACCGGAGATTCTCGTGCCAAAAGGGGACGGTTATAATGAGTTAGGAAGAAATAAAAATCACGCTATCGGGGTCACCACTGAAAGCAAGCGTCCCCAAACAGCACGATCCTCCCCGCAATGAGAGACAATGAAGGACTCTCCCAAAATGGGAATAAGGCCAAGACAGAGTGCGGGTGAGCGTAAATGGGAGTTTATCAATCAGAATAGGGCATGCAAAGAACTCTGCAAACTCCGAGAGCGCTCTGTCTGACAATAGCAAAGACAGGCGTATATATTTACAAAAAACGTCATAAGAACCTACACACTATAGGGGGCACAAGTTCAAGGGGATTGGGTGGCGACGACTAACTATAGGTGCTGCTGCGATGTGGTTGGCTTTGGCTGGAAGACGTCACTGGTCAGCCTCGTGGGTTGGGCTGGGCCTGGCAGGGTGGCAGAGTTCATCTGGGCGGTGTTGTTGTGCCATCGCGGCCAGTGTCAGAGATGAATGTCTTTTCCTGACTTATTTGCCCTAGGCCATGCACACCGCAGTCATTCAGTCATTTCAATATTATCTTCTTTAGTAAATCTTTCAATAGGTTATACCATAGGTTAATGCAACACAGGAGGAATGCACCTTGTGAGGGGTCTGGAGGTAATACATCAAGACATGTTTACCAGTGTCCTGTTGACCGGGGCCTAAGGTCGAGGGGCTAAGCTTCAGGGCCTGGGACGGGCGGTACAGGTCTTTCTGCTTTGTTAGAAGTTGTTATGGATGTTCTGCTGTGTGTTGTCAAAGTGTTGGGTGTCCTGATTGCACAGGGCCATAAGTCTGAGATGGTCCGGTGGGTTGTGAGGTTTACGAGGGGGCGCGTGTGTTCAAGTAGAGGTTTACTGCTGTGCTGTAAATAATGCAGGTGGCGGGTGGCGGCCTTGGGTGCTACAGAGGGGGTTACAAGTCTTTGAAGCGGCTCCAGTCTGGTTGGGGGAGGTAAAGCAGCGCGGCGCGGCCTCTGCTCTCATGCCTTGGCAGCCTTCGCAGGGTGGGAGGGGGAATGGCCTTGCACGTATTTCACAAAGGTATCTCCCTCGTGTGTTGCCGATTTAGGTAAAAACATCACAAACATTTGAACACTCTATAATACTTATTCTAAGCAATACAAAACATGCATTTAAGCTTTGCTGGATGTGTCTCGGTTATACCCAGTCTGAGCACCTTATTCATACATTATGTTTTAACAAGTACAGTATTTTAGTTATATGCATATATATATTTTGCAATAAGTGAGGTAGAATTAGGATTGGTGGAGAACATAGAAAGTAACCCGCCACTGTTCGTGACGGTGGTGGCACATATGGGGCCTAGACATGCACACATGACATGCGCCTTCTCGTGCATCCTTCACATGGGCCCTCTGTATGGTTACATTCGTCTTTCTTGTGTCCTCTAGCAGCATTAGTTCAGTTATGGCGCGAGCCCATGGGGTGTAAGTTTCCCAGTGATACACGTAACAAATAGATTCCTGGTGCGTTCTTTTTATTATTAGCACCCAACTGCAATGGTGTGGGCTCGCCATTGCTTATATCATGGAAGCATGCTTTCTTATGTTTATATATTTTACAGGTTTTTGTAATATAAGGGATTTTGTAGAAGAAAGCATACTTTGCGAGTGGTCTTAACATTAATATATAAAGACTGTCTGCCACCTGATGTCTATTTTACTGTTCTTTTCATTGCCCAGGCCTGCTGGCCGGGTCATGCTGGGAGCGATGATACACTGCGGGAGGTGAACTGTTACAATGTTAGTGTATTACGCTAGCTCATGTCCGTCTTGTTCGTGGGAACGTGCTCGCAGCGGATCTGCCAGGGTTCTGCGGCAACAAGGATGACTGAAACCCTCCAAGGGTGGGGGCCGCACTACAGTGCGCTGAGCTCACACCATCTTTACCAGACAAAATGGTTTCTGGGCCTAGCTAAATGTTACTACATGTGGGCAATCAATACGTGCGGGCAATGTCTCCAGTGGGTGAACCCTCCACCACCTGGGCCCGGGTGGCATGAGGGGACGCCCAAAAGAGCCATAGCCCTCACCTGGGGAGAAAGCGCAGGCGAGGGGGGTCTCCTGGACCAGTCCTCCCCTACACTAGAAGTCAGAGAGTCGCCACTGGAACTACAAGGAACCGAAGAGAAGCGGAGAGAACGACGACTGCTACAACTACCCCATCCCGGTGAAGCCCTGCTGCAGTTCTGAGGTATCTTCCCTTCAATGACTCAGAGAAGATCCAGTCCGGGTTCTTCTTCCCTTGAGCTTGGTGGGGATAACCAGCTCATCTTCCACAGCCAGAGGATCCTCTTCCTTGGTCGAAATCACTGCACGCTGCTGTAGTGGTCCGGATAGCCACCTGAAGAGCCTCTCCTGTTTTTAAGGAATGCACCTTTTATTCCTCGTCGCTGCTGCCGGCTTCTTCCCTATGTGGTGCAGACCCCCTTCAGACGTCCTCCTTCACAACGAAGCTCCAGGAATCGTGGGTCTGCGGGAAACCAACAGGAACAACTGCCAGGGCACCAGCTGCACCATTGGAACAAGGTACTGTGTTCTACTTGAGGAAACTGGGTGAATCAATTTTCTTCATTTCCAATGCTTGCCCTTGTCTTCCCTCCTTCTTATAACTTTTGCTTCCGAACATTGACAATATTGAAGAACTTTTGGCTACGTTGAATCGTGAACTGTCTGACTGTGTGATCTTCGGCAACAGGCCCCGGTGTCTTCCGACCCTGGCTCTGGCCCTTTGACTTTTGAACTCCTGTCTCTGAGTGTTTCTTAATTCTGCCTGCCTAACCAAAATATTGCCTGTGATTTTTGCCTCCAACTCCCTCTGGGTATCTCATGTGCTAAGTGTGTTTTTGCCCCAGTAGCATTTCATGTCACGGATACGCGTTTATTTAGTAGACCGAACTGTCAAAAAGTGATCGCAATTGTATTCGCGGTAACGTGTTTTGTTCGTAACACCGGTTAATTCAACACAGGGTACTTACCTTGAGACTTACTGTACAAAGTGAATTGGATAGTTGTAGTATATTTAACGTGTGGTTTTTATTTGAGTTTAATAGAAGTGTTGTGTTTATAACGAATGGTTTCAAAATAAATGTACTTATATTTTTTACCTGAAACCTTGAGTCAGTGTTTGCTTGAGTCGCAGTAATTGTGGTCCCTTTGTGTAATCTCTGCTACTGCTCATATACTCTTGAGATAAGTCTGGCTGCTCCGCCACTGCTACCACTCTGACATAGTAGTACAGGCTTGTACCAAAGGTAAAACTTGCATTGCCACCTGTAGTCTTAATTGTGTGTAGTGGTCCCTAAGGGCACTGCACAGGATTCTGCCTAACACTGGTGGCAGCCGTGAGGATTTGGAAGTGGAGTGATTACACTTAGAATGCTGCTATTGCTTGGGTTCAACTAACCACAAGGCTAACACCACTAATTCTATTTAACTAAGAAATCATGTCAAATATGGAAAACTACACTGAAGAGAGTCGTGTACTCTATACTGCTGAGGTTCTGAGAACCATGTGTAGGGATAAGAATATCTCTGGTGAAGGAAAAAAATCTGAACTGGTTGCAAAGTTAATGGTAAGAAGTCTGGAGAGTGGGTCAGAAGGACCTACCACTTCAGCAAATGTGGATTTTGATGTTTCTGATTCTGAGAGTGTTAATTGTGAAGTAGATGAGTCCTTGCTAGGAAACCCTGCAACTCCCTTGCCTGCTCAGAATGCACCACATCTGTCCACAGGGACCCCCACAGGTCCTACACTTACTCCTGAATTTATTGCACTTGAGAAAATTGGACTTGAATTGGAAGCGAAACGTATTGATGCACAAACTGCCATGAAACATCAAGAGTTAAGGCTCAGAGAAATGGAGCTGAACCATGAACTAGAAATGAAGAAACTGTCTCTAGAAAATGCTTCTCTGCCAGAGTCTTCTAGGTCTTCCAGCCCTAAGAGACCCCGTATGCCAAAGGAAATGATTGGTATGTATGAGACTAAACGTGATGTTTTGGATTGGTTCAAAATGTTTGAGTACAATCATTGGTTTCAAGGTATCTCAGGGAATCAGTTGATTCCTTGGCTTTTCTCTAGGCTCCCCCCTGTTGCAAGTGATGCTTTAATGGAATTGGGGGAGGTGGATAAACAGGATTATGAGTGTGTGAAACTAGCATTAATAGCTAGGTTTGGGAAGACCCCTTCCCAGTATCTTAAGAGGTTTAGAACCCTCAAAGAGCATTATGGTACCCCTTGGGCTACCTGGGTGTGTGAATGTTTGAAAAACTTAGATGGTTGGGTTAATGGTTACAAAGTGAACACTTATGAATGTTTGAAGAATCTTGTAATGTTGGAGTCTATTTTTGATGTCTGCTCTCCTGAGCTTAGACAGCACTTGGCTGATTCAAAGGAGATAGATCCTAAGAAGCTAGCTAAGGCTGCTGACTTGTGGGTTGCCAACAGGGCCATTCACAAGGATTCTGGGGCTACTCAGAAGAAGGATGAGGGGAAGCAGCCAAAGAAAGACAACAAAGAGAATTCCAATAATTCCAATCCAAAAGAGGGCCCCAAACATAACCAGGGTAAGCCACAAGGTAAACCGAATCATGCTAGTGTA
This sequence comes from Ambystoma mexicanum, assembly GCF_040938575.1. Lineage (NCBI taxonomy): Eukaryota > Metazoa > Chordata > Amphibia > Caudata > Ambystomatidae > Ambystoma > Ambystoma mexicanum. Next base: position 494,759,974 of record NC_090940.1, on the reverse strand, counting down.
CCACCTGGTTCCACACCAGATGGAGGCCAGGGCAAACCCCCATTCCAGAGAGCATTTGGGAAATGCTTTGTTTGTGGGTTGCCTTGCCATGTGAAAGGAGATCCCAAGTGTAAGGGTAAACCTTCAGGGATCAACACTGTCTCCGTAGCCTTCTCCCCGGTAGATGAAGTACCTATGACCAGTGGAAACTTTCAGCTACTAGCTGTGAAGCCCATGAGAGTCTCAGCTAGTGTTTCTTTAGTGTCCTTGGGTCTTTGGGGACAAAAGAACTTAGATGTCTATAACTCAATCCCAGATAATACTGTTCGTAACAACAGTTCATTCAACACAGGGTACTTACCGTGAGACTTACTGTACAAAGTGAATTGGATAGTTGTAGTATATTTAACGTGTGGTTTTTATTTGAGTTTAATAGAAGTGTTGTGTTTAGAAAGAATGGTTTAAAAATAAATGTACTTATATTTTTTACCTGAAACCTTGAGTCAGTGTTTGCTTGAGTCACAGTAATTGTGGTCCCTTTGTGTAATCTCTGCTACTGCTCATATACTTTTGAGATAAGCCTGGCTGCTCCGCCACTGCTACCACTCTGACATAGTAGTACAGGCTTGTACCAAAGGTAAAACTTGTATTGCCACCTGTAGTCTTAATTTAGTATAGTGGTCCCTACGGGCATTGCACAGGATTCTGCCTAACAGGGGGCTTCCACAAAGTCACATGTAAGCAAGGCTTGTGGGGCTCCCCGGAAATCAAATGTAGGGAAGGCTGGTGGGGCTTGTCAGAAGTCACATTTAGGCAAAGCTGGATGGGGCTTCCCGGAAGTCACATGTAAGCAAGGCTGGTAGGGCTCCTCGGAAATCACATGTAGGCAAGGCTAGTGGGGCTTCCCAGAAGTCACATGTAGGCAATACTGATGGGTATCCCCAGAAATCAAATGTAGCAAGGCTGGTGGGGCTTTCTGGAAGTCATATGTAAGCAAGGCTGGTGGGGCTCCACGGAAGTCACATGTAAGCAAGCTTGGTGGGGCTCCCGGAAGTCACATGTATGCAAGGCAGGTGGGGATCCCTTGAAGTGATATGTAGGCAAGGCTGGTGGGGCTCCCTGGAAGTGACATGTAGGTGAGGCTGGTGGGGCTCCCAGGAAGCCACATTTAAGCAAGGCTTGTGGGGCTTCCCGGAAGTGACATGTAAGCAAGGCTGGTGCGGATCCACAGAAGTCACATTTAAGCAAGGCTGGTGTGGCTCCCCTGAAGTCACATGTAAGCAAGGTTGGTGGGGCTCCCCGAAAGTCACATGTAAGCGAGGGTGGAGAGGCCCTGGAAGTCACATGTAGGCAAAGCTGATGGGGCTCCCAGGAAGTCACATATCAGTAACGCTAGTGAGGCTCAATGGCAGTCACATGTAAGCAAGGCTGATGGGGTTCCCTAGAATTACATGTAAGCAAGGCTGGTGGGGCTCGACGGAAGTGACATGTAACAAAGGCTGGTGGGGCTTCCCGGAAGTGACATGTAAGCAAGGATGGTGGGGCTCCCCAGAAGTGACATGTAAGCAAGGCTGGTGGGGCTCCCCGGAAGTGACATGTAATAAAAGGCTAGTGGGATGCCCTAGAAGTCACATGTTTGCAAAGCTAGTGGGGTGCCCCAGAAGTGACATGTAAGCAACTCTGGTAAGGGCTTCTAGAAGTGACATGTAAGCATTGCAGGTCGGGCCCCCGGGAGTCACATGTAAGCAAGGCTGGTGGGTCTCCCCGGAAGTCACATGTAAGTAAGGCTGGTTGGGGTCCCCGGAAGTCACATGTAAGCAAGACTGGTGGGGCTCCCCGGAAGTCAAATGTAAGCAAGTCTGGTGGGGCTCCCCGGGAGTCAAATTTAAGCAAGGCTTGTGGGGCTTCTTGGAAGTCACAAGTAAAAAAGGCTGGTGGGGTCCGCAGAAGTCACATCTAATCAAGGCTTGTGGGACTCCCCAGATGCCACATGTAAGCAAGGCTGCTGGGGCTCCCCAGAAGTCACATGCTAGCAAGGCTGGTAGGGCTCCCAGAAATCACATGTAAGCAAGGATAGTTTGGCTCCCTGGAAGTCACATGTAGGCAAGGCTGGGTGGGCTCCCAGGGAGTCACATTTAAGCAAGGCTGGTGGGGCTCCCCAGAAGTGACATGTAAGCAAGGCTGGTGGGGCTCCCCAAAGTGACATGTAAGCAAGGATGGTGGGGCTCCCCAGTAGTGACATGTAAGCAAGGCTGGTTGGGCTCCCCAGAAGTCAGATGTAAGCACGGCTCAAGAGGCTCCCTGGAAGTTACATGTAGGCAAGGCTGGTAGGGCTCCCCAGAAGTGACATGAAAGCAAGGCTGGTGGGGCGACCAGAAGTGACATTTAAGCATTGATGGTGGGGCTCCACGGAAGTCACATGTAAGCATGGCTGTTGGGGCTCCCTGGAAGTCACATGTAAGCAAGACTGGTGGGGCACCCGGAAGTCACATGTATGCAAGGCTGGTGGGGCTCGCCAGAAGTCACATCTGGGCTCAGCTGGTGAGGCTTCCCTGAAGAAACAAATAAGCAAGGCTGGTGGGGATGCCCAGAAGTGACATCTAGGCAAGACCGGTGTGGCTCCCCGAAAGCCCCATGTAAGCAAGGCTTGTGAGACTACCAGGAATTGACATGTAAGCAAGGTTGATGCGGCTCCCGAAGTGACATGTAAGCAAGGCTGATGGGGCAACCCAGTAGTGACATGTAAGCAAGGCTGGTGTGGCTGCCGGAAGTCACATGTAAGCAAGGCTGGTGGGGCTCCCCGAAAGTCAAATGTAAGCAAGGCTGGTGGGGCTCTGAAAGTCACATGTAGGCAAGGCTGATGGGGCTCCCCGGAAGTCACATATAGGTAAGGCTGGTGGGGCTCCCTTGGAAGTCACATGAAAGCAAGTCTAGTGGGGCTCCCTGGAAGTGACATATAGATGAGACTGGTGGGGCTCCCAGGTAGTCACATTTAAGCAAGGCTGGTGGGGCTCCCCAGATGTGACATGTACGCAAGGCTGGTGGGGCTCCCCGAAGTGACATGTAAGCAAGGCTGGTGGGGCTCCCCAGTAGTGATATGTAAGCAAGGCTGGTTGGGCTCCCCAAAGTCAGATGTAAGCACGGCTCGAGAGGCTCCCTGGAAGTTACATGTAGGCAAGGCTGGTGGGACTCCCCAGAAGTGACATGTAAACAAGGCTGGTGGCGCGCCCAGAAGTGACATTTAAGCATTGATGGTGGGGCTCCACAGAAGTCACATGTAAGCAAGACTGGTGGGGCTCGCCAGAAGTCACATGTAGGCACAGCTTGTGGCGCTCCCCCGAAGTAACATGTAAGCAAGGCTGGTCGGGATGCCCAGAAGTGACATGTAGGCAAGGCTGGTGTGGCTGCCCGGACGTCACATGTAAGCAAGGCTAGTGGGGCTCCCTGAAAGTGAAATGTAAACAAGTCTGGTGGGGCCCTGGAAGTCACATGTAGGCAAGGCTGATGGGGCTCCCCGAAAGTCACATATTGGTAAGGCTGGTGGGGCTCCCCTGGAAGTCACATGAAAGGAAGGCTGGTGGGGCTTCCAGAAGTCACATGTAGGCAAGGCTGATGAGGCTCCACTGAAGTCACATGTTGGTGAGGCTTGCGTGGCTCCCCAGAAGTGACATGTAAGCAAGGCTGGTGGGGCTCCCCAAAGTGACATATAAGCAAGGATGGTGGGGCTCCCCAGTAGTGACATGTAAGCAAGGCTGGTTGGGCTCCCCAGAAGTCAGATGTAAGCACAGCTCAGGAGGCTCCCTGGAAGTTACATGTAGGCAAGGCTGATAGGGCTCCCCAGAAGTGAAATGTAAGCAAGGCTGGTGGGGCGCCCAGAAGTGACATTTAAGCATTGATGGTGCGGCTCCACGGAAGTCACATGTAAGCATGGCTGTTGGGGCTCCCTGGAAGTCACATGTAAGCAAGACTGGTGGGGCACCCGGAAGTCACATGTATGCAAGGCTGGTGGGGCTCGCCAGAAGTCACATGTGGGCTCAGCTGGTGAGGCTCCCCTGAAGAAACAAATAAGCAAGGCTGGTGGGGATGCCCAGAAGTGACATCTAGGCAAGACCGGTGTGGCTCCCCGAAAGTCCCATGTAAGCAAGGCTTGTGAGACTACCAGGAATTGACATGTAAGCAAGGTTGATGGGGCTCCCGAAGTGACATGTAAGCAAGGCTGATGGGGCAACCCAGTAGTGACATGTAAGCAAGGCTGGTGTGGCTGCTGGAAGTCACATGTAAGCAAGGCTGGTGGGGCCCTGAAAGTCACATGTAGGCAAGGCTGATGGGGCTCCCCGGAAGTCACATATAGGTACAGCTGGTGGGGCTCCCCTGGAAGTCACATGAAAGCAAGTCTAGTGGGGCTCCCTGGAAGTGACATATAGATGAGACTGGTGGGGCTCCCAGGTAGTCACATTTAAGCAAGGCTGGTGGGGCTCCCCAGATGTGACATGTAAGCAAGGCTGGTGGGGCTCCCCGAAGTGACATGTAAGCAAGGCTGGTGGGGCTCCCCAGTAGTGATATGTAAGCAAGGCTGGTTGGGCTCCCCAAAGTCAGATGTAAGCACGGCTCGAGAGGCTCCCTGGAAGTTACATGTAGGCAAGGCTGGTGGGGCTCCCCAGAAGTGACATGTAAGCAAGGCTGGTGGCGCCCCCAGAAGTGACATTTAAGCATTGATGGTGGGGCTCCACAGAAGACACATGTAAGCATGGCTGTTGGGGCTCCCTGGAAGTCACATGTAAGCAAGACTGGTGGGGCTCGCCAGAAGTCACATGTAGGCACAGCTTGTGGCGCTCCCCCGAAGTAACATGTAAGCAAGGCTGGTCGGGATGCCCAGAAGTGACATGTAGGCAAGAATGGTGGGGCTCCCCGGAATTCCCATGTAAGCAAGGCTTGTGGGACTACCAGGATGTGATATGTAAGCAAGGTTGATGCGTCTCCCTGATGTGACATGTAAGCAAGGCTGGTGGGGCACCCCAGTAATGACATGTAAGAAAGGCTGGTGGGGCTCCCCAGAAGTCACATGTAGGCAAGGCTGGTGTGGCTGCCCGGAAGTCACATGTAAGCAAGGCTGGTGGGGCTCCCTGAAAGTGAAATGTAAGCAAGTCTGGTGGGGCCCTGGAAGTCACATGTAGGCAAGGCTGATGGGGCTCCCCGAAAGTCACATATAGGGAAGGCTGTTGGGGCTCCCCTGGAAGTCACATGAAAGGAAGGCTGGTGGGGCTTCCAGAAGTCACATGTAGGAAAGGCTGATGAGGCTCCACTGAAGTCACATGTTGATGAGGCTTGCGGGTCTCCCCAGAAGTGACATGTAAGCAAGGCTGGTGGGCCGCCTGGAAGTGACATTTAAGCATTGATGGTGGGGCTCCACGGAAGTCACATGTAAGCATTGCTGGTGGGGCTCCCCGGAAGCCACATGTAAGCAAGCCTGGTGGGGCTCGCCGAAAGTCACATTTAAGCAAGGCTGGTGGGGCTCCGAGGAAGAGACATGTAGGCAAGGCTGGTGGGGCTCCCCGGAAGTCACATCTAAGCAAGGCTGATGTGGCTCCCTGAAAGTCACATGTAAGCAAGGCTGGTGGGGCCCTAGAAGTGACATGTAAGCAAGGCTGGTGGGCTTTCCAGAAGTGACATGTAAGCAAGGCTGGTGGGGCTCCCCGGAAGTGACATGTAAGCAAGGCTGGTGGGGCACCCGGAAGTCACATGTATGCAAGGCTGGTGGGGCTCGCCAGAAGTCACATGTGGGCTCAGCTGGTGAGGCTCCCCTGAAGAAACAAATAAGCAAGGCTGGTGGGGATGCCCAGAAGTGACATCTAGGCAAGACCGGTGTGGCTCCCCGAAAGTCCCATGTAAGCAAGGCTTGTGAGACTACCAGGAATTGACATGTAAGCAAGGTTGATAGGGCTCCCGAAGTGACATGTAAGCAAGGCTGATGGGGCAACCCAGTAGTGACATGTAAGCAAGGCTGGTGTGGCTGCCGGAAGTCACATGTAAGCAAGGCTGGTGGGGCCCTGAAAGTCACATGTAGGCAAGGCTGATGGGGCTCCCCGGAAGTCACATATAGGTACAGCTGGTGGGGCTCCCCTGGAAGTCACATGAAAGCAAGTCTAGTGGGGCTCCCTGGAAGTGACATATAGATGAGACTGGTGGGGCTCCCAGGTAGTCACATTTAAGCAAGGCTGGTGGGGCTCCCCAGATGTGACATGTAAGCAAGGCTGGTGGGGCTCCCCGAAGTGACATGTAAGCAAGGCTGGTGGGGCTCCCCAGTAGTGATATGTAAGCAAGGCTGGTTGGGCTCCCCAAAGTCAGATGTAAGCACGGCTCGAGAGGCTCCCTGGAAGTTACATGTAGGCAAGGCTGGTGGGGCTCCCCAGAAGTGACATGTAAGCAAGGCTGGTGGCGCGCCCAGAAGTGACATTTAAGCATTGATGGTGGGGCTCCACAGAAGACACATGTAAGCATGGCTGTTGGGGCTCCCTGGAAGTCACATGTAAGCAAGACTGGTGGGGCTCGCCAGAAGTCACATGTAGGCACAGCTTGTGGCGCTCCCCCGAAGTAACATGTAAGCAAGGCTGGTCGGGATGCCCAGAAGTGACATGTAGGCAAGAATGGTGGGGCTCCCCAGAATTCCCATGTAAGCAAGGCTTGTGGGACTACCAGGATGTGATATGTAAGCAAGGTTGATGCGTCTCCCCGATGTGACATGTAAGCAAGGCTGGTGGGGCACCCCAGTAATGACATGTAAGAAAGGCTGGTGGGGCTCCCCAGAAGTCACATGTAGGCAAGGCTGGTGTGGCTGCCCGGAAGTCACATGTAAGCAAGGCTGGTGGGGCTCCCTGAAAGTGAAATGTAAGCAAGTCTGGTGGGGCCCTGGAAGTCACATGTAGGCAAGGCTGATGGGGCTCCCCGAAAGTCACATATAGGTAAGGCTGTTGGGGCTCCCCTGGAAGTCACATGAAAGGAAGGCTGGTGGGGCTTCCAGAAGTCACATGTAGGAAAGGCTGATGAGGCTCCACTGAAGTCACATGTTGATGAGGCTTGCGGGTCTCCCCAAAAGTGACATGTAAGCAAGGCTGGTGGGCCGCCTGGATGTGACATTTAAGCATTGATGGTGGGGCTCCACGGAAGTCACATGTAAGCATTGCTGGTGGGGCTCCCCGGAAGCCACATGTAAGCAAGCCTGGTGGGGCTCGCCGAAAGTCACATTTAAGCAAGGCTGGTGGGGCTCCGAGGAAGAGACATGTAGGCAAGGCTGGTGGGGCTCCCCGGAAGTCACATCTAAGCAAGGCTGATGTGGCTCCCTGAAAGTCACATGTAAGCAAGGCTGGTGGGGCCCTAGAAGTGACATGTAAGCAAGGCTGGTGGGCTTTCCAGAAGTGACATGTAAACAAGGCTGGTGGGGCTCCCCGGAAGTGACATGTAAGCAAGGCTAGTGGGGCTCCCTGGAAGTCACATGTAGGCAAGGCTGGTGGGGTTCCCAGAAGTTACATGTAGCAAGGCTGGTGGGGCTGCCCGGAAGTCACATGTATGCAAGGCTGGTGGGGCTCCACAGAAGTGACATGTAAGCAACTCTGGTGGGGCTCCTGGAAGTGACATGTAAGCAATGCTGGTGGGGCTCCCCGGAAGTCACATATAGGAAAGGCTGGTGGGATTCCCGGAAGTTACATGTAGCAAGGCTGGTGGGGCTCCTGGAAGTGACATGTAAGCATTCCTGGTAGGGCTCCCCAGAGGTCACATGTAGGCAAGGCTGATGTGGCTCCCGGAAGTCACATGTAGGGAAGGCTGGTGGGGCTTCCCGGAAGTGACATGTAAGCAACTCTGGAGGGGCTCCTGGAAGTGACATGTAAGCATTCCTGGTGGGGCTCCCCAGAGGTCAAATGTAGGCAAGGCTGATGTGGCTCCCGGAAGTCACATTTAAGCAAGGCTGGTGGGGATACCCGGAAGTCACATGTAGGCAAGGCTGGTGGGGCTCCCCGGAAGTCACATGTAGGCAAGGCTTGTGGGACTCCCCAGAAGTGATGCATAGGCAAAGCTGGTGTGGCTCACTGGAAGTGACATGTAGGCAAGGCTGGTGGGGCTTCCCAGAAGTCACATGTAGGTAAGGCTGTTGGAGCTCCCCAGAAGTCACATGTAAGCAAGGCTGGTGGGGCTCCCTGAAATTCACATGTATGCAAGGCTGATGAGGCTCCCTGGAAGTCACCTATACATAAGGCTGGTGGAGCTCCCTGGGAAGTCACATGAAAGCAAGGCTGGTGGGTCTCCCGGAAGTCACATCAGGGCAAGGCTGTTGGGGCTCAACTGAAATCACATGTGGGTAAGGCTGGTGGGGCTCCCTGGATTTACATGTAAGCAAGGCTGGTGGGGCTCCACGGAAGTGACATGTATGCAAGGCTGGTGGGGCTCCACAGAAGTCACATGCAGGCACAGTTTGTGGGGCTCCCCCGAAGTAACATTTAAGTAAATCTGGTGGGGATACCTGGAAGTCACATGTAGGCAAGACTGGTGGGATCCCCGGAATTCACATGTAAGCAAGGCTGGTGGGGTTTCTTGGAAGTCACATGTAAGTAAGGCTAGTTGTCGGTCCCTGGAAGACACATGTGAGCAAGGCTGGTGGGGCTCCCCGGAATTGGCATGTAGGTAAGGATGGTGGGGCTCCCCAGAAGTGACATGTTAGCATTGCTGATGGGGCTCCACAGAAGACACATGTTAGCAAGCCTGGTGTGGCTCCCCGGAATTCACATGTAAGCAAGACTGGCGGGGCTCACCGAAAGTCACATTTAAGCAAGGCCGGTGGGGCTCCGAGGAAGAGATATGTAGGCAAGGCTGGTGGGGCTCCCCAGAAGTCACATGTAAGCAAGGCTGATGTGGCTCCCCGGAAGTCACATGTAAGCAAGACTGGTGGGGCTCCCCGAAAGTCACATGTAAGCAAGGCTGGTGGGGCCCTGGAAGTGACATGTAAGCAAGGCTGGTGGGCTTCCCAGAAGTGACATGTAAGCAAGGCTGGTGGGGCTCCACGGAAGTGACATGTAAGCAAGGCTAGTGGGGCTCCCTGGAAGTCACATGTAGGCAAGGCTGGTGGGGTTCCCGGAAGTTACATGTAGCAAGGCTGGTGGGGTTCCCCGGAAGTCACATGTATGCAAGGCTGGTGGGGCTCCAGAGAAATGACATGTAAGCAACTCTGGTGGGGCTCCTGGAAGTGACATGTAAGCATTCCTGGTGGGGCTTCCCAGAGGTCACATGTAGGCAAGGCTGATGTGGCTCCCGGAAGTCACATGTAGGGAAGGCTGGTGGGGCTTCCCGCAAGTGAAATGTAAGCAAGGCTGGTGGGGTTCCCCGGAAGTCACATGTACCAAGACTGGTGGGGCTCCCAGGAAGTCCCATCTAAGCAAGGCTGGTGGGGATACACAGAAGTCACAATTAAGCAAGGCTGGTGGGGATACCCGGAAGTCACATGTAGGCAAGGCTGGTGGGGCTCCCCGGAAGTCACTGGTAGGCAAGGCTGGTGGGACTCCCCAGAAGTGACGCATAGGCAAAGCTGGTGGGGCTCACTGGAAGTGACATGTAGGCAAGGCTGGTGGGGCTCCCCAGAAGTCACATGTAAGCAAGGCTGGTGGGGCTCCCTGAAAGTCACATGTAAGCAAGGCTGGTGGGCCCCTGGAAGTCACATGGAGGCAAGGCTGATGAGGCTCCCTGGAAGTCACGTATACAGCTCCCTGGGAAGTCACATGAAAGCAAGGCTGGTGGGTCTCCCGGAAGTCACATGAGGGCAAGGCTGGTGGGGCTCAACGGAAGTCACATGTGGGTAAGGCTGGTGGGGCTCCCTGGATTTACATGTAAGCAAGGCTGGTGGGGCTCCACGGAATTGACATGTATGCAAGGCTGGTGGGGCTCCCCAAAGTAACATTTAAGCAATGCTGGTGGGGATACCCGGAAGTGACATGTATGCAAGGCTGTTGAGGCTCCCCAGAAGTCACATGCAGGCACGGCTCGTGGTGCTCATCCCGAAGTAACATTTAAGCAAGTCTGGTTGGGATACCTGGAAGTCACATGTAGGCAAGACTGATGGGGCTCCCCGGAATTCACATGTAAGCATGGCTGGTGGGGCTTCTTGGAAGTCACATGTAAGTAAGGCTAGTTGTGGGTCCCCGGAAGACACATGTGAGCAAGGCTGGTGGGGCTCCCTGGAATTCACATGTAAGCAAGGCTGGTGGAGCTCCCCAGAAGTCACATGTAAGCACGGCTTGTGCAGCACCCTAGATGTTACATGTAGCAAGGCTGCTGGGGCTCCCCGGAATTGACATGTAGGTAAGGATGGTGTGGCTCCCCAGAAGTGACATGTAAGCATTGCTGGTGGGGCTCCACAGAAGACACATGTAAGCAAGACTGGTGTGACTCCCCGGAATTCACATGTAAGCAAGGGTGGTGTGGCTCGCCGAAAGTCACATTTAAGCCAGGCTGGTGGGGCTCTGAGGAAGAGACATGTAGGCAAGGCTGGTGGGGCTCCCGGGAAGTCACATGTAAGCAAGGCTGATGTGGCTCCCCGGAAGTCACCTGTAAGCAAGACTGGTGGGCCTCCCCGAAAGTCACATGTAAGCAAGGCTGGTGGGGCCCTGGAAGTGACATGTAAGCAAGGCTGGTGGGCTTCCCAGAAGTGACATGTAAGCAAGGCTGGTGGGGCTCCCCGGAAGTGACATGTAAGCAAGGCTAGTGGGGCTCCCTGGAAGTCACATGTAGGCAAGGCTTGTGGGGTTCCCAGAAGTTACATGTAGCAAGGCTGGTGGGGCTACCCGGAAGTCACATGTATGCAAGGCTGGTGGGGCTCCACAGAAGTGACATGTAAGCAACTCTGGTGGGGCTCCTGGAAGTGACATGTAAGCATTGCTGGTGGGGCTCCCCGGAAGTCACATATAGGCAAGGCTGGTGTGGCTCCCAAAAGTGACATGTAGGCAAGGCCGGTGGGGCTCCCGGAAGTGACATGTAAGCAAGGCTAATGGGGCTCCCTGGAAGTCACATGTAGGCAAGGCTGGTGGGGTTCCCGGAAGTTACATGTAGCAAGGCTGGTGGGGCTTCCCGGAAGTCACATGTATGCAACGCTGGTGGGGCTCCCCAGAAGTGACATGTAAGCATTCCTGGTGGGGCTCCCCAGAGGTCACATGTAGGCAAGGCTGATGTGGCTCCCGGAAGTCACATGTAAGGAAGGCTGGTGGGGCTTCCCGGAAGTGCAATGTAAGCAAGGCTGGTGGGGCTCCCCGGAAGTCCCATCTAAGCAAGGCTGATGGGGATCCACGGAAGTCACATTTAAGCAAGGCTGGTGGGGATACCCGGAAGTCACAAGTAGGCAAGACTGGTGGGGCTCCCCTGAAGTCACATGTAGGCAAGGCTGGTGGGACTCCCCAGAAGTGACGTGTAGGCAAAGCTGATGGGGCTCACTGAAAGTGACATGTAGGCAAGGCTGGTGGGGCTTCCCAGAAGTCACATGCAGGTAAGGCTGTTGGAGCTCCCCAGAAGTCACATGTAAGCAAGGCTGGTGGGGCTCCCTGAAAGTCACATGTAAGCAAGGCTGGTGGGGCCCTGGAAGTCACATGTAGGCAAGGCTGATGAGGCTCCCTGGAAGTCACGTATAGGTAAGGCTGGTGGAGCTCCCTGGGAAGTCACATGAAAGCAAGGCTGGTGGGTCTCCCGGAAGTCACATGAGGGCAAGGCTGGTGGGGCTCAACGGAAGTCCCATGTGGGTAAGGCGGGTGGGGCTCCCCGGAAGTGACATTTATGCAAGGCTGGTGGGGCTCCCCCAAAGTAACATTTAAGCAAGTCTGGTGGGGATACCTGGAATCCACATGTAAGCAAGGCTGGTGGGGCTTCTTGGAAGTCACATGTAAGTAAGGCTAGTTGTGGGTCTTCGGAAGACACATGTAAGCAAGACTGGTGGGGCTCCCCGGAATTCACATGTAAGCAAGGCTGGTGGGGCTCGCCGAAAGTCACATTTAAGCCAGGCTGGTGGGGCTCAGAGGAAGAGACATGTAGACAAGGCTGGTGGGGCTCCCGGGAAGTCACATGTAAGCAAGGCTGATTTGGCTCCCCGGAAGTCACATGTAAGCAAGACTGGTGTGGCTCCCCGAAAGTCACATGTAAGCAAGGCTGGTGGGGCCCTGGAAGTGACATGTAAGCAAGGCTGGTGGGCTTCCCAGAAGTGACATGTAAGCAAGGCTGGTGGGGCTCCCCGGAAGTGACATGTAAGCAAGGCTAGTGGGGTTCCCTGGAAGTCACATGTAGGCAACTCTGGTGGGGCTCCTGGAAGTGACATGTAAGCATTGTAGGTGGGGCTCCCGGAGGTCACATGTAGGCAAGGCTAGTGTGGCTCCCGGAAGTCACATGTAGGGAAGGCTGGTGGGGCTTGCCGGAAGTGACAAGTAAGCAAGGCTGGTGGGATTCTCCGGAAGTCACATGTAGCAAGGCTGGTGGGGCTCCCCAGAAGTCCCATGTAAGCAAGGCTGGTGGGGATCCAAGGAAGTCACATTTAATCAAGGCTGGTGGGAATCCCGGAAAGTCACATGTAGGCAAGGCTTGTTGGCCTCCCGAGAAGTCATATGTAGGCAAGGCTGGTGGGGCTCCCCGGAAGTGACATGTAGGCAAGGCTGGTGGAGCTCCCCCAAAGTACAATGTAAGCAAGGCTCGTGGGACTACCAGGAAGTCACGTGTAAGAAAGGCTGGTGGGGCCCTGGAAGTCACATTTAGGCAAGGCTGATGGGGCTCCCTGGAAATCACATATAGGTAGGGCTAGTGGGTTCCCCGGGAAGTCACATGAAAGCAAGGCTGGTGGGGCTCCAGGAAGTCACATGTAGGCAAGGGTGGTGGGGCTCCACTGAAGTTACATGTAGGTAAGGCTGGTGGGGATCCCCGTAAATCACATGAAAGCAAGGCTGGTGGGGCTCTCTGGAATTACATGTAAGCAAGGCTGGTGTGGCTCCCCGGAAGTGACATGTAAGCAAGGGTGGTGGGGCTTCCGGAAGTGACATGTAAACAAGGCTGGTGTGGCTCCCCGGAAGTGACATGTAAGCAAGGCTGGTGGGGCTTCCGGAAGTGACATGTACGCAAGGCTGGTGGGGCTCCCCGGAAGTGACATGTAAGAAAGTCTAGTGGGACTCACTGGAAGTCACATGTAGGCAATGCTGGTGGGGTTCCTGTAAGTCACATGTATGCAAGGCAGGTGGGGCTCCCCAGAAGTGACATGTAAGCAACTCTGGTGGGGCTCCTGGAAGTGACATGTAAGCATAGCTGGTGGAGCTCCCCGGGAGTCCCATGTAAGCAAGGCTGGTGGGGCTCCATGGCAGTCACATGTAAGCAAGGCTGGTGGGGCTCCCTGGAATTACATGTAAGCAAGGCTGGTGGGGCTCCCCGGAAGTGACATCTAACAAAGCCTGGTGGGGCTTCCCGGAAGTGACATGTAAGCAAGGCTGGTGGGGCTCCCCAGAAGTGACATGTAAGCAAGGCTGGTGGGGCTCCCCAGAAGGGACATGTAAGAAAGGCTAGTGGGGTGTCCTTGAAGTCACATGTTTGCAAGGCTATTGGGGCTCCCCAGAAGTGACATGTAAGCATTGCTGGTGGGGCCCTCCGGCAGTCACATGTAAGCAAGGCTGGTGGGTCTCCCCAGAAGTCACATGTAAGTAAGGCTGGTTGGGGTCCCCAGAAGTCACATGTAAGCAAGGCTGTTGGAGCTCCCTGGAAGTCAAATGTAAGCAAGGCTGGTGGGGCTTCTTGGAAGTCACAAGTAAACAAGGCTGGTGGGTCCGTGGAAGTCACATCTTATCAAGGCTTGTGGGGCTCCCCAGATGCCACATGTAAGCAAGGCTGCTTGGGCTCCCCAGAAGTCACATGCTAGCAAGGCTGGTAGGGCTCCCAGAAGTCACATGTAAGCAAGGATAGTTTGGCTCCCTGGAAGTCACATGTAGGCAAGACTGGTTGGGCTCCCTGGAAGTCACATGTAGGCAAGGCTGGTGGGGCTTCCCAGAAGTCACATGTAGGCAATGCTGCTGAGACTCCCCAGAAGTGACGTGTATACATGTCTGGTCGGGCTCCCCGGAAGTGAAATGTAGGCAAGGCTGGTGGGGCTTCCCAGAAGACACATTTAGGCAAGACTGGTGGGGATTCCCAGAAGTCACATGTAGGCAAGACTGGTGAACATCCCTAGAAATCACATGTAAGCAGGACTGGTGGGTCTCCCAGAAGTCACATGTATGCAAGGCAGGTGGGGATCCCAGGAAGTGACATGTAGGCAAGGCTGGTGGGGCTTTCCGGAAGTCACATGTAAGCAAGGCTGGTGAGGCTCCCCAGAAGTCACATGTAAGCAAGACTGGTGGGTCTCCTGGAAGTCACATGTATGCAAGGCAGATGGGGATCCCTAGAAGTGACATCTAGGCAAGGCTGGAGGGGCTCCCTGGAAGTGACATGTAGGTGAGGCTGGTGGGGCTCCCAGGTAGTCACATTTAAACAAGGCTGGTGGGGCTCCCCAGAAGAGACATGTAAGAAAGGCTGGTGGGGCTCCCCGAAGTGACATGTAAGCAAGGCTGGTGGGGCTCCCCAGAAGTCAGATGTAAGCTCGGCTCGAGAGGCTCCCTGGAAGTTACATGTAGGCAAGGCTGGTGGGGCTCCCCAGAAGTGACATGTAAGCAAGGCTGATGGCGCGCCCGAAAGTGACATTTAAGCATTGATGGTGGGGCTCCACGGAAGTCACATGTAAGCATGGCTGTTGGGGATCCCTGGAAGTCACACGTAAGCAAGACTGGTGGGGCACCCAGAAGTCACATGTATGCAAGGCTGGTGGGGCTCGACAGAAGTCACATGTAGGCACAGCTGGTGGGGCTCCCCCGAAGTAACATGTAAGCAAGGCTGGTGGGGATGCCCAGAAGTGACATGTAGGCAAGACTGGTGGGGCTCCCCAGAAGTCCCATGTAAGCAAGGCTTGTGGGACTACCAGGATGTGACATGTAAGCTAGGTTGATGGGGCTCCCCGAAGTGACATGTAAGCAAGGCTGGTGGGGCACCCCAGTAGTGACAAGTAAGCAAGGCTGGTGGGGATCCCCAGATGTCACATGTAGGCAAGGCTGGTGTGGCTGCTCGGAAGTCACATGTAAGCAAGGCTGGTGGGGCTCCCTGAAAGTCACATGTAAGCAAGGCTGGTGGGGCCCTGGAAGTCACATGTAGGCAAGGCTGATGGGGCTCCCCGAAAGTCACATATAGGTAAGGCTGGTGGGGCTCCCTGGAAGACACATGAAAGCAAGGCTGGTGGGGCTCCCAGAAGTCACATGTAGGCAAGGCTGATGAGGCTCCACTGAAGACACATGTTGGTGAGGCTGGCGGAGCTCCCCAGAAGTGACATGTGAGCAAGGCTGATGGGGCGGCTGGAAGTGACATGTAAGCATTGATGGTGGGGCTCCAAGGAAGTCACATGTAAGCATTGCTGGTGGGGCTCCCCGGAAGTCACATGTAAGCAAGCCTGGTGTGGCTCCCCGGAAGTCATATGTAAGCAAGGCTGGTAGGGCTCCCCGAAAGTCACATTTAATCAAGGCTGGTGGGGCTCTGAGGAAGAGACATGTAGGCAAGGCTGGTGGGGCTCCCCGGAAGTCACATGTAAGCAAGGCTGATTTGGCTCCCCGGAAGTCACATGTAAGCAAGACTGGTGGGGCTCCCTGAAAGTCACATGTAAGCAAGGCTGGTGGGCTTCCCAGAAGTGACATGTAAGCAAGGCTGGTGGGGCTCCCCGGAAGTGACATGCAAGCAAGGCTAGTGGGGCTCCCAGGAAGTCACAAGTAGGCAAGGCTGGTGTGGCTCCCGGAAGTCACATGTAGGCAAGGCTGGTGGGGCTCCCCGGAAGTGACATGTAAGCAAGGCTAGTGGGGCTCCCTGGAAGTCACATGTAGGGAAGGCTGGTGGGGTTCCCGGAAGTTACATGTAGCAAGGCTGGTGGGGCTCCACGGAAGTAACATGTATGCAAGGCTGGTGGGGCTCCCCAGAAGCGACATGTCAGCAACTCTGGTGGGGCACAGTGACACGTAAGCATTCCTGGTGGGGCTCCCCAGAGGTCACATGTAGGCAAGGCTGATGTCGCTCCCGGAAGTCACATGTAGGGAAGGCTGGTGGGGCTTCCCGGAAGTGACATGTAAGCAAGGCTGGAGGGGTTCCCCGGAAGTCACATGTACCAAGACTGGTGGGGCTCCCTGGAAATCCCATCTAAGCAAGGCTGGTGGGGATCCACGGAAGTCACATGTAGAAAAGGCTGGTTGGGCTCCACTGAAGTCACATGTAGGCAAGGCTAGTGGGACTCCCCAGAAGTGACGCGTAGGCAAAGCTGGTGGGGCTCACTGGAAGTGACATGTAGGCAAGGCTGGTGGGGCTTCCCAGAAGTCACATGTAGGCAAGGCTAGTGGGACTCCCCAGAAGTGACGTGTAGGCAAAGCTGGTGGGGCTCACTGGAAGTGACATGTAGGCAAGGCTGGTGGGGCTTCCCAGAAGTCACATGTAGGTAAGGCTGTTGGAGCTCCGCAGAAGTCACATGTAAGCATGGCTGGTTGGGCTCCCTGAAAGTCACATGTAAGCAAGGCTGGTGGGGCCCTGGAAGTCACATGTAGGCAAGGCTGATGGGACTCCCTGGAAGTCACATATGGGTAAGGCTGGTGGAGCTCCCTAGGAAGTCACTTGAAAGCAAGGCTGGTGGGTTTCCTGGAAGTCACAAGAGGGCAAGGCTGGTGGGGCTCAACGGAAGTCACATGTGGGTAAGGCTGGTGTTGCTCCCAGTAAGTCACATGTAAGCAAGGCTGGTGTGACTCCCCGGATTTACATGTAAGCAAGGCTGGTGGGGCTCCTCGGAAGTGACATGTATGCAAGGCTGGTGGGGCTCCCCCAAAGTAACATTTAAGCAAGGCTGGTGGGGATACCCGGAAGTGACATGTATGCAAGGCTGGTGGGGTCCCCAGAAGTCACATGCAGGCACGGCTCGTGGGGCTCCCCGAAGTAACATTTAAGCAAGTCTGGTGGGGATACCTGGAAGTCACATGTAGGCAAGACTGGTCAGGCTCCCCAGAAGTCACATGTAAGCAAGGCTGGTGGGGCTTCCTAGAAGTCACATGTAAGTAAGGCTAGTTGTGGGCCCCCTGGAAGTCACATGTGAGCAAAGCTGGCGGGGCTCCCTGGAATTCACATGTAAGCAAGGCTGGTGGAGCTCCCCAGAAGTCACATGTAAGCACGGCTTGTGCAGCACCCTAGATGTTACATGTAGCAAAGCTGCTGGGGCTCCCCGGAATTGACATGTAGGTAAGGATGGTGGGGCTCCCCAGAAGTGACATGTAAGCATTGCTGGTGGGCTTCACAGAAAACACATGTAAGCAAGGCTGGTAAGGCTTCCGAAAGACACATGTAAGAAAGGCTGGTGGGTCTCCCCAGAAGTCACATGTAAGCAAGACTGGTGCGGCTCCCAGAAGTCACACATGTATGCAAGGCTGGTGGGGCTCCCCAGAAGTCACATGTAGGCAACTCTGGTGGGGCTCCTGTAAGTGACATATAAGCATTGCTGGTGGGGCTCCCCGGAGGTCACATGTAGGCAAGGCTGGTGTGGCTCCCGGAAGTCACATGTAGGGAAGGCTGGTGGGGCTTCCCGGAAGGAATATGTAAGCAAGGCTGGTGGGGTTCCCCAGAAGTGACATGTACACAAGGCTGGTGGAGCTCCCCGGAAGTCACATGTAAGAAAGGCTAGTGGGGCTCCCTGGAAGTCACATGTAGGCAAGACGGGTGGGCTTCCTGGAAGTCACATGTATGCAAGGCAGGTGGGGCTCCCCAGAAGTGACATGTAAGCAACTCTAGTGGGGCTCCTGGAAGAGACATGTAAGCATTGCTGGCGGGGCTCCCCGGAGTCACATGTAAGCAAGGCTGGTGGGGCTTCCTGGAAGTCACATGTAAGTAAGGCTGGTTGTGGGTCCCCGGAAGTCAAATTTAAGCAAGGCTGGTGGGGCTCCCCGGAATTCAAATGTAAGCACGGCTGGTGGAGCTCCCCAGAAGTCACATGTAAGCATGGCTCGTGCGGCTCCCTTGATGTTTCATGTAGCAAGGCTGGTGGGGCTCCCCGGAATTGACATGTAGGCAAGGATGGTGGGGCTCCCCAGAAGTGACATGTAAGCAAGGCTGGTGGGGTGCCTGGAAGTGACATGTAAGCATTGCTGGTGGGGCTCCACGGAAGTCACATGTAAGCAAGACTGGTAAGGCTCCCAAAAGACACATTTAAGCAAGGCTGGTAGGTCTCCCCAGAAGTCACATGTAAGCAAGACTGGCAGGGCTCCCAGAAGTCACATGTATGCAAGGCTAGAGGGGCTCCCCAGAAGTCACATATAGGCAACTCTGATGGGGCTTCTGCAAGTGACATGTAAGCATTTCTGTTGGGGCTCCCGGGAGGTCACATGTAGGCAAGGATGGTGTGGCTCTTGGAAGTGACATGTAGGGAAGGCTAGTGGGGCTTCCCAGAAGTGACATGTAAGCAAGGCTGGCGGGGTTCCTCAAAAGTCACATGTAGCAAGGCTGGTGGGGCTCCCCGGAAGTCCCATGTAAGCAAGGCTGGTGGGGATCCACGGAAGTCACATTAAAGCAAGGCTGTTGGGGATCCCCGGAAGTCACTTGCAGGCAAGGCTTGCGGTGCTCCCCATGAGTCACATGTAAGCAAGGCTGATGGGGCTCCCTGGAATTACATGTAAGCAAGGCTGGATGGGGGTTCCCGGAAGTGACATGTAAGCAAGGCTGGTGGGGTTCCCCAGAAATGACATGTAAGCAAGGCTGGTTGGGCTCCCCGGAAGTGACATGTAAGAACAGCTAGTGGGACTCCCTGGAAGTCACATGTAGGCAAGGCTGGTGGGGTTCCTGGAAGTCACATGTATGCAAGGCAGGAAGGGCTTCCCAGAAGTGACATGTAAGCAACTCTGGTGGTGCTCATGGAAGTGACATGTAGGCATTGCTTTTGTGGCTCCCCGGGAGTCACATGTCAGCAAGGCTGTTGGGGCTTCAAGGAAGTCACATGTAAGTAAGGCTAGTTGTGGGTCCCCGGAATTCACATGTAAACAAGGCTGGTGGGTCTCCCCGGAAGTCACATGTAAGCAAGGCTGGTGGGGCTCCCCGGAAGTAAAATTTAAGCAAGGCTGGTGAGGCTTCCATGAAGTCCCAAGTAAACAAGGCTGGTGTTGCCCGTGGGAGTCACATCTAGTAAAGGCTGGTTGGGCTCCTCGGAAGCCACATGTAAGCAAGGCTGGTGGGGCTCCCCAGAAGTCACATGCTAGAAAGGCTGGTAGGGCTCCCAGAAGTCACATGTAAGCAAGGCTGGTGGTGCTCCCGGAAGTCACATGTAGGCAAGGCTGGTGGGGCTTCCCATAAATCACATGTAAGCAAGGCTGGGGGGCTTCCACAAAGTTACATGTAAGCAAGGATGTTGGCTCCCCAGCAGTGACATGTAGGGTAGGCTGGTGGGGCTTGTCAGAAGTCACATTTAGGCAAGGCTGTTGGGGCTTCCCGGAAGTCACATGTAAGCAAGGCTGGTGGGGCTCCCCGGAAATCACATGTAGGCAATACTGGTGGGGCTTCCCAGAAGTCACATGTAGGCAATACTGGTGTGTATCCCCAGAAATCAAATGTAGCAAGGCTGGTGGGGCTTTCTGGAAGTCACATGTAAGCAAGGCTGGTGGGGCTCCACGGAAGTCACATGTAAGCAAGGCTGGTGAGGCTCCCCGGAAGTCACATGTAAGCAAGCCTGGTGGGACTCCCGGAAGTCACATATAAGCAAGGCTGGTGGGGCTCCCCGGAAGTAAAATTTGAGCAAGGCTGGTGAGGCTTCCATGAAGTCCCAAGTAAACAGGGCTGGTGTTGCCCGTGGAAGTCACATCTAATAAAGGCTGGTTGGGCTCCTCGGAAATCACATGTAGGCAATACTGGTGGGTATCATCAGAAATCAAATGTAGCAAGGCTGATGGGGCTTTCTGGAAGTCACATGTAAGCAAGGCTGGTGGGGCTCCATGGAAGTCACATGTAAGCAAGGCAGGTGGGGCTCCCCAGAAGTCACATGCTAGAAAGGCTGGTAGGGCTCCCAGAAGTCACATGTAAGCAAGCCTGGTGGTGCTCCCGGAAGTCACATGTAGGCAAGGCTGGTGGGGCTCCCTGGAAGTCACATGTAGGCAAGGCTGGTTGGGCTTCCCATAAGTCACATGTAAGCAAGGCTGGGGGGCTTCCACGAAGTCACATGTAAGCAAGGATGTGGGCTCCCCAGCAGTGACATGTAGGGTAGGCTGGTGGGGCTTGTCAGAAGTCACATTTAGGCAAGGCTGTTGGGGCTTCCCGGAAGTCACATGTAAGCAAGGCTGGTGGGGCTCCCCGGAAATCACATGTAGGCAATACTGTTGGGGCTTCCCAGAAGTCACATGTAGGCAATACTGGTGGGTATCCCCAGAAATCAAATGTAGCAAGGCTGGTGGGGCTTTCTGGAAGTCACATGTAAGCAAGGCTGGTGGGGCTCCACGGAAGTCACATGTAAGCAAGGCTGGTGAGGCTCCCCGGAAGTCACATGTAAGCAAGCCTGGTGGGACTCCCAGAAGTCACATGTATGCAAGACAGATGGGGATCCCTTGAAGTGACATGTTGGCAAGGCTGGTGGTGCTCCCTGGAAGTGACATGTAGGTTAGGCTGGTGGGGCTCCCAGGAAGTCACATTTAAGCAAGGCTGGTGGGGCTCCCCGAATTGACATTTGAGCAAGGCTTGTGGGGCTTCCCAGAAGTGACATGTAAACAAGGCTGGTGGGGATCCCCGGAAGTGACATGTAAGCAAGGCTAGTGGGGCTCCCTGGACATCACATGTAGGCAAGGCTGGTGGGGTTCCCAGAAGTTACATGTAGCAAGGCTGGTGGGGCTCCCGTGAAGTCACATGTATGCAAGGGTGGTGGTGCTCCCTGGAAGTGACATGTAAGCCACTCTGGAGGGGCTCCTGGTAGTGACATGTAAGAATCGTTGTTGGGGCTTCCCTGAAGCCACATGTAGGCAAGGGTGTTTTAGCTCCCGGAAGTCACATGTAGGCAAGGCTGGTTTGGCTCCCCGGAAGTGGCATGTAAGCAAAGTTGGTGGGGCGTGCCAAAAGTCACATGTAAGCAAGGGTGGTGGGGCTCCCTGGAATTACATGTAAGCAAGGCTAGAGGGGCTCCCCATAAGTGACATGTAAGCAAGGCTGGTGGGGCTTCCCGGAAATGACATGTTAGCAAGGCTGGTGGGGCTCCCCAGAAGTGGCATGTAAGCAAGGCTGGTGGGGCTTCCCGGAAATGACATGTTAGCAAGGCTGGTGGAGCTCCCCAGAAGTGGCATGTAAGCAAGTCTGGTGGGGCTCCCCGGAAGTGACATGTAAGAAAGGCTAGTGGGGCTCCCTAGAAGTCACATGTAGGCAAAGCAGGTGGGGTTCCCGGAAGTCACATGTATGAAAGGCTGGTGGGGCTCCCCAGAAGTGACATGTAAGCTACTCTGGTGGAGCTCCCCGGAAATGACATGTAAGCAACTCTGGTGGTGCTCATGGGAGTGACATGTAAGCATTGCTTTTGTGGCTCCCCGGGAGTCACATGTCAGCAAGGCTGTTGGGGCTTCAAGGAAGTCACATGTAAGTAAGGCTAGTTGTGGGTCCCTGGAATTCACATGTAAGCAAGGCTGGTGGGGCTCCCCGGAAGTCAAATGTAAGCAAGGCTGGTGGGGCTCCCCGGAAGTAAAATTTAAGCAAGGCTGGTGAGGCTTCCATGAAGTCCCAAGTAAACAAGGCTGGTGTTGCCCGTGGGAGTCACATCTAATAAAGGCTTGTTGGGCTCCTCGGAAGCCACATGCAAGCAAGGCTGGTGGGGCTCCCCAGAAGTCACATGCTAGAAAGGCTGGTAGGGCTCCCAGAAGTCACATGTAAGCAAGGCTGGTGGTGCTCCCGGAAGTCACATGTAGGCAAGGCTGGTGGGGCATCCCATAAGTCACATGTAAGCAGGGCTGGGGGGCTTCCACGAAGTTACATGTAAGCAAGGATGTGGGCTCCCCAGCAGTTACATGTAGGGTAGGCTGGTGGGGCTTGTCAGAAGTCACATTTAGGCAAGGCTGTTGGGGCTTCCCGGATGTCACATGTAAGCAAGGCTGGTGGGGCTCCCCCGGAAATCACATGTAGGCAATACTGGTGGGGCTTCCCAGAAGTCACATGTAGGCAATACTGGTGGGTATCCCCAGAAATCAAATGTAGCAAGGCTGGTGGGGCTTTCTGGAAGTCACATGTAAGCAAGGCTGGTGGGGCTCCACGGAAGTCACATGCAAGCAAGGCTGGTGAGTCTCCCCGGAAGTCACATGTAAGCAAGCCTGGTGGGACTCCCGGAAGTCACATGTAAGCAAGGCTGGTGGGGCTCCCCGGAAGTAAAATTTAAGCAAGGCTGGTGAGGCTTCCATGAAGTCCCAAGTAAACAAGGCTGGTGTTGCCCGTGGAAGTCACATCTAATAAAGGCTGGTTGGGCTCCTCGGAAATCACATGTAGGCAATACTGGTGGGGCTTCCCAGAAGTCACATGTAGGCAATACTGGTGGGTATCCCCAGAAATCAAATGTAGCAAGGCTGGTGGGGCTTTCTGGAAGTCACATGTAAGCAAGGCTGGTGGGGCTCCATGGAAGTCACATGTAAGCAAGGCAGGTGGGGCTCCCCAGAAGTCACATGCTAGAAAGGCTGGTAGGGCTCCCAGAAGTCACATGTAAGCAAGGCTGGTGGTGCTCCCGGAAGTCACATGTAGGCAAGGCTGGTGGGGCTCCCTGGAAGTCACATGTAGGCAAGGCTGGTGGGGCTTCCCATAAGTCACATGTAAGCAAGGCTGGGGGGCTTCCACAAAGTCACATGTAAGCAAGGATGTGGGCTCCCCAGCAGTGACATGTAGGGTAGGCTGGTGGGGCTTGTCAGAAGACACATTTAGGCAAGGCTGTTGGGGCTTCCCGGAAGTCACATGTAAGCAAGGTGGTGGGGCTCCCCGGAAATCACATGTAGGCAATATTGTTGGGGCTTCCCAGAAGTCACATGTAGGCAATACTGGTGGGTATCCCGAGAAATCAAATGTAGCAAGGCTGGTGGGGCATTCTGGAAGTCACATGTAAGCAAGGCTGGTGGGGCTCCACGGAAGTCACATGTAAGCAAGGCTGGTGAGGCTCCCCGGAAGTCACATGTAAGCAAGCCTGGTAGGACTCCCGGAAGTCACATGTATGCAAGACAGGTGGGGATCCCTTGAAGTGACATGTTGGCAAGGCTGGTGGTGCTCCCTGGAAGTGACATGTAGGTGAGGCAGGTGGGGCTCCCAGGAAGTCACATTTAAGCAAGGCTGGTGGGGCTCCCCGAATTGACATTTGAGCAAGGCTTGTGGGGCTTCCCAGAAGTGACATGTAAACAAGGCTGGTGGGGATCCCCGGAAGTGACATGTAAGCAAGGCTAGTGGGGCTCCCTGGACATCACATGTAGGCAAGGCTGGTGGGGTTCCCAGAAGTTACATGTAGCAAGGCTGGTGGGGCTCCCGTGAAGTCACATGTATGCAAGGGTGGTGGTGCTCCCTGGAAGTGACATGTAAGCCACTCTGGTGGGGCTCCTGGTAGTGACATGTAAGAATCGTTGTTGGGGCTTCCCTGAAGCCACATGTAGGCAAGGGTGTTTTAGCTCCCGGAAGTCACATGTAGGCAAGGCTGGTTTGGCTCCCCGGAAGTGGCATGTAAGCAAAGTTGGTGGGGCGCGCCAAAAGTCACATGTAAGCAAGGGTGGTGGGGCTCCCTGGAATTACATGTAAGCAAGGCTAGAGGGGCTCCCCATAAGTGACATGTAAGCAAGGCTGGTGGGGCTTCCTGGAAATGACATGTTAGCAAGGCTGGTGGGGCTCCCCAGAAGTGGCATGTAAGCAAGGCTGGTTGGGCTTCCCGGAAATGACATGTTAGCAAGGCTGGTGGGGCTCCCCGGAAGTGGCATGTAAGCAAGTCTGGTGGGACTCCCCGGAAGTGACATGTAAGAAAGGCTAGTGGGGCTCCCTAGAAGTCACATGTAGGCAAAGCAGGTGGGGTTCCCGGAAGTCACATGTATGAAAGGCTGGTGGGGCTCCCCAGAAGTGACATGTAAGCTACTCTGGTGGAGCTCCCCGGAAGTCACATGTAAGCAAGGCTGGTGGGGATCCCCGGAAGTCAAATTTAACCAAGGCTGGTGGGGCTTCCTGGTAGTCACAAGTAAACAAGGCTGGTGGGGTCCACGGAAGTCACATCTAATCAAGACTGGTGGGGCTCCCCAGATGCCACATGTAAGCAAGGCTGCTGGGGCTCCCCAGAAGTCACATTCTAGCAAGGTGGTTGGGCTCTAGGAAGTCACATGTAAGCAAGGCTAATTTGGCTCCCTGGAAGTCACATGTCTGTAAGACTGGTTGGGCACCCTGGAAGTCACATGTAGGCAAGGCTGGTGGTGCTTCTCAGAAGTCACATGTAGGCAATGCTGCTGAGACTCCCCAGAAGTGACGTGTAGACATGGCTGGTGGTGCTCCCCAGAAATGACATGTAGGCAAGGCGGGTGGGGCTTCCCAGAAGTCACATGTAAGCAAGGCGGGGGACTTCCACGAAGTCACATGTAAGCAAAGATGGTGGGGCTCCCCGGAAGTCACATTTAGGCAAGGCTGGTCGGGCTTCCCAGACTCACTTTTAGGCAAGAGTGGTGGGTCTCCTCGGACATCACATGTTAGCAAGGGTGGAGGAGCTCCCCGGAAATCACATGTAGGCAAGGATGGTGGATATTCCTAGAAGTCACATGTAGGCAAGACTGGTGGAATCCCCAGAAATCACATGTAGGAAGGCTGGTGGGCCTTTCCGGAAGTCACATGTAAGCAAGGCTGGTGGGGCTCCACGGAAATCACATGTATGCAAGGCTGGTGGGGCTCCCCAGAAGTCACATGTTAGCAAAACTGGTGGGGCTCCCGGATGTCACATGTATGCAAGGCAGTTGGGAATCCCTGGAAGTGACACGTAGGCAAGGCTGGTGGGGCTCCCTGGAAGTGGCATGTAGGTGAGGCTGGTGGGGCTCCCAGGTAGTCACATTTAAGCAAGGCTGGTGGGGTTCCCCAGAAGTGACATGTAAGCAAGGCTGGTGGGGCTCCCCAAAGTGACATGTAAGCAAGGCTGGTGGGGCTCCCCAGAAGTCAGATGTAAGCACAGCTCAAGAGGCTCCCTGGAAGTTACATGTAGGCATGGCTGGTAGGGCTCCCCAGAAGTGACATGTAATCAAGGCTGGTGGGGCGCCCGGAAGTGACATTTAAGCATTGATGGTGGGGCTCCACGGAAGTCACTTGTAAGCATGGCTGTTGGGCTCCCTGGAAGTCACATGTAAGCAAGGCTGGTGGGGATGCCCAGAAGTGACATGTAGGCAAGACTGGTGGGGCTTCCCAGAAGTCCCATGAAAGCAAGGCTTGTGGGACTACCGGGAAGTGACATGTAAGCAAGGTTGGTGGGGCTCCCCGAAGTGACATGTAAGCAAGGCTGGTGTGGGTCTCCCCAGTAGTGCCATGTAAGCAAGGCTGGTTTGGCTCCCCAGAAGTCACATGTAAGCAAGGCTGGTGTGGCTGCCTGGAAGTCACATGTAAGCAAGGCTGGTGTGGCTGCCCGGAAGTCACACGTAAGCAAGGCTAGTGGGGCTCCCCTGGAAGTCACATGAAAGCAAGGCTGGTGGGGCTCCTGGAAGTCACATGTAGGCAAGGCTGGTGGGGCTCCATTGAAGTCACATGTAAACAAGACTGGTGGGACTCCCGGATGTCAGATGTATGCAAGGCAGGTGGGGAACCCTGGAAGTGACATGGAGGCAAGGCTAGTGGGGCTTCCTGGAAGTGACATGTAGGTGAGGCTGGTAGGGCTCCCCAGAAGTGACATGTAGCAAGGCTGGTGGGGTTTTCCAGAAGTCACATGTAAGCAAGGCTGGTGGGACTCCAAAGAAGTCACATATAAGCAAGGCTGGTGGGGCTCGCTGGAAGTCACATGTAAACAAGACTGGTGGGGATCCCGGAAGTCACATGTATGGAAGGCAGGTGGGGATCCCTGGAAGTGACATGTAGGCAAGACTGGTGTTGCTCCCCGGAAGTCCCATGTAAGCAAGGCTTGTGAGACTACCAGGAAGTGACATGTAAGCAAGGTTGATGGGGCTCCCGAAGTGACATGTAAGCAAGGCTGGTGTGGCTGCCGGAAGTCACATGTAAGCAATGCTGTTGGGGCTCCCCGAAAGTCAAATGTAAGCAAGGCTGGTGGGGCCCTGGAAGTCACATGTAGGCAAGGCTGATGGGGATCCCCGGAAGTCACATATAGGTAAGGCTGGTGGGGCTCCCCTGGAAGGCACATGAAAGCAAGTCTGGTGGGGCTCCCTGGAAGTGACATATAGGTGAGGCTGGTGGGGCTCCCACGTAGTCACTTTTAAGCAAGGCTGGTGGGGCTCCCCAGAAGTGACATGTAAGCAAGGCTTGTGGGGCTCCCCGAAGTGACATGTATGCAAGGCAGGTTGGGATCCCTGGAAGTGACATGTAGGCAAGGCTGGTGGGGCTTCCTGGAAGTGACATGTAGGTGAGGCTGGTGGGGCTCCCCAGAAGTGACATGTAGCAAGGCTGGTGGGGTTTTCCAGAAGTCACATGTAAGCAAGGCTGGTGGGACTCCAAAGAAGTCACATGTAAGCAAGGCTGGTGGGGCTCCCCGGAAGTCACATGTAAACAGGACTGGTGGGGCTCCCGGAAGTCACATGTATGCAAGGCAGGTGGGGATCCCTGGAAGTGACATGTAGGCAAGACTGGTGTGGCTCCCCGGAAGTCCCATGTAAGCAAGGCTTGTGAGACTACCAGGAAGTGACATGTAAGCAAGGTTGATGGGGCTCCCGAAGTGACATGTAAGCAAGGCTGGTGGGGCAACCCAGTAGTGACATGTAAGCAAGGCTGGTGTGGCTGCTGGAAGTCACATGTAAGCAATGCTGTTGGGGCTCCCCGAAAGTCAAATGTAACCAAGGCTGGTGGGGCCCTGGAAGTCACATGTAGGCAAGGCTGATGGGGATCCTCGGAAGTCACATATAGGTAAGGCTGGTGGGGCTCCCCTGGAAGTCACATGAAAGCAAGTCCGGTGGGGCTCCCTGGAAGTGACATATAGGTGAGGCTGGTGGGGCTCCCAGGTAGTCACATTTAAGCAAGGCTGGTGGGGCTCCCCAGAAGTGACATGTAAGCAAGGCTTGTGGGGCTCCCCGAAGTGACATGTATGCAAGGCAGGTTGGGATCCCTGGAAGTGACGTGTAGGCAAGGCTGGTGGGGCTTCCTGGAAGTGACATGTAGGTGAGGCTGGTGGGGCTCCCCAGAAGTGACATGTAGCAAGGCTGGTGGGGTTTTCCAGAAGTCACATGAAAGCAAGGCTGGTGGGACTCCAAAGGAGTCACATGTAAGCAAGGCTGGTGGGGCTCCCCAGAAGTCACATGTAAACAAGACTGTTGGGCCTCCCGGAAGTCACATGTATGCAAGGCAGGTGGGGATCCCTGTAAGTGACATGTAGGCAAGACTGGTGTGGCTCCCCGGAAGTCCCATGTAAGCAAGACTTGTGAGACTACCAGGAAGTGACATGTAAGCATGGTTGATGGGG
This sequence comes from Ambystoma mexicanum, assembly GCF_040938575.1. Lineage (NCBI taxonomy): Eukaryota > Metazoa > Chordata > Amphibia > Caudata > Ambystomatidae > Ambystoma > Ambystoma mexicanum. The sequence continues at coordinate 494,732,289 of NC_090940.1, read as the reverse complement.
CTCCCGAAGTGACATGTAAGCAAGGCTGGTGGGGCAACCCATTAGTGACATGTAAGCAAGGCTGGTGTGGCTGCCGGAAGTCACATGTACGCAATGCTGTTGGGGCTCCCCGAAAGTCAAATGTAAGCAAGGCTGTTGGGGCCCTGGAAGTCACATGTAGGCAAGGCTGTTGGGGCTCCCCGGAAGTCACATATAGGTAAGGCTGGTGGGGCTCCCCTGGAAGTCACATGAATGCAAGTCTGGTGGGGCTCCCTGGAAGTGACATATAGGTGAGGCTGGTGGGGCTCCCAGGTAGTCACATTTAAGCAAGGCTGGTGGGGCTCCCCAGAAGTGACATGTAAGCAAGGCTGGTGGGGCTCCCCGAAGTGACATGTAAGCTAGGCGGGTGGGGCTCCCCAGTAGTGACCTGTAAGCAAGGCTGGTTGGGCTCCCCAGAAGTCAGATGTAAGCACGGCTCGAGAGGCTCCCTGGAAGTAACATGTAGGCAAGGCTGGTCGGGCTCCCTGGAAGTGACATGTAAGCAAGGCTGGTGGCGCGCCATGAAGTGACATTTAAGCATTGATGGTGGGGCTCCACGGATGTCACATGTAAGCATGACTGTTGGGGATCCCTGGAAGTCACACGTATGAAAGACTGGTGGGGCACCCGGAAGTCACATGTATGCAAGGCTGGTGGGGCTCGCCAGAAGTCACATGTAGGCATAGCTGGTGGGGCTCCTCGAAGAAACATGTAAGCAAGTCTGGTGGGGGTGCCCAGAAGTGACATGTAGGCAAGACTGGTGGGGCTCCCAGGAAGTCCCATGTAAGCAAGGCTTGTGGGACTACCAGGATGTAACATGTAAGCAAGGTTGATGGGGCTCCCCGAAGTGACATGTAAGCAAGGCTGGTGGGGCACCCCAGTAGTGACATGTAAGCAAGGCTGGTGGGGCTCCCAGATGTCACATGTAGGCAAGGCTGCTGTGGCTGCCCAGAAGTCACATGTAAGCAAGGATGGTGGGGCTCCCTGAAAGTCAAATGCAAGCAAGGCTGGTGGGGCCCTGGAAGTCACATGTAGGCAATGCTGATGGGGCTCCCCGAAAGTCACATATAGGTAAGGCTGGTGGGGCTCCCTGGAAGTCACATGAAAGCAAGGCTGGTGGGGCTCCCAGAAGTGACATGTAGGCAAGGCTGATGAGGCTCCACTGAAGTGACATGTTGGTGAGGCTGGCGGAGCTCCCCAGAAGTGACATGTAAGCAAGGCTGGTGGGGCTCCCCGAAGTGACATGTAAGCAAGGCTGGTGGGGCTCTCCAGTAGTGACCTGTAAGCAAGGCTGGTTGGGCTCCCCAGAAGTCAGATGTAAGCACGGCTCGAGAGGCTCCCTGGAAGTAACATGTAGGCAAGGCTGGTGGGGCTCCCCAGAAGTGACATGTAAGCAAGGCTGGTGGCGCGCCCGGAAGTGACATTTAAGCACTGATGGTGGGGCTCCACGGAAGTCACATGTAAGCATGACTGTTGGGGATCCCTGGAAGTCACACGTATGAAAGACTGTTGGGGCACCCGGAAGTCACATGTAAACAAGGCTGGTGGGGCTCGCCAGAAGTCACATGTAGGCACAGCTGGTGGGGCTCCCCCGAAGTAACATGTAAGCAAGTCTGGTGGGGATGCCCAGAAGTGATATGTAGGCAAGACTGCTGGGGCTCCCCTGAAGTCCCATGTAAGCAAGGCTTGTGGGACTACCAGGATGTAACATGTAAGCAAGGTTGATGGGGCTCCCCGAAGTGACATGTAAGCAAGGCTGGTGGGGCACCCCAGTAGTGACATGTAAGCAAGGCTGGTGGGGCTCCCAGATGTCACATGTAGGCAAGGCTGGTGTGGCTGCCCGGAAGTCACATGTAAGCAAGGCTGGTGGGGCTCCCTGAAAGTCAAATGCAAGCAAGGCTGGTGGGGCCCTGGAAGTCACATGTAGGCAAGGCTGATGAGGCTCCACTGAAGTCACATGTTGGTGAGGCTGGCGGAGCTCCCCAGAAGTGACATGTAAGCAAGGCTGGTAGGGCGCCTGGAAGTGACATGTAAGCATTGATGGTAGGGCTCCACGGAAGTCACATGTAAGTATTGCTGGTGGGGTACCCCGGAAGTCACATGTAAGCAAGCCTGGTGTGGCTCCGCGGAAGTCACATGTAAGCAAGGCTGGTGGGGCTCCCTGAAAGTCACATTTAATCAAGGCTAGTGGGGCTCCGAGGAAGCGAAATGTAGGCAAGGCTGGTGGGGCTCCCCGGAAGTCACATGTAAGCAAGACTGATGTGACTCCCTGGAAGTCATATGTAAGCAAGACTGGTGGGGCTCCCTGAAAGTCACATGTAAGCAAGGCTGGTGGGGCCCTGGAAGTGACATGTAAGCAAAGCTGGTGGGCTTCCCAGAAGTGACATGTAAGCAATGCTGGTGGGGCTCCCCGGAAGTGACATGTAAGCAAGGCAATGGGGCTCCCTGGAAGTCACATGTAGTCAAGGCTGGTGCGGTTCCCAGAAGTTACATGTAGCAAGGCTGGTGGGGCTGCCCGGAAGTCACATGTATGCAAGGCTTTTGGGGCTCCACAGAAGTGACATGTAAGCAACTCTGGTGGGGCTCCTGGAAGTGACATGTAAGCATTGCTGGTGTGGCTCCCAGGAAGTCACATGTAGGCAAGGCTGGTGGGGATACCCGGAAGTCACAAGGCTGCTTGGGCTCCACGGAAGTCACATGTAGGCAATGCTAGTGGGACTCCCCAGAAGTGACGCGTGGGCAAAGCTGGTGGGGCTCACTGGAAGTGACATGTAGGCAAGGCTGGTGGGGCTTCCCAGAAGTCACATGTAAGCAAGGCTGGTGGGGCTCCCTGAAAGTCACATGTAAGCAAGGCTGGTGGGGCCCTGGAAGTCACATGTAGGCAAGGCTGATGAGTCTCCCTGGAAGTCACGTATAGGTAAGGCTGGTGGAGCTTCCTGGGAAGTCACATGAAAGCAAGGCTGGTGGGTCTCCCCGGATTTACATGTAAGCAAGGCTGGTGGGGCTCCCCGGAAGTGACATGTAAGCAAGGCTGGTGGGGTCCCCAGACGTCACATGCAGGCACGGCTCGTGGGGCTCCCCCGAAGTAACATTTAAGCAAGTCTGGTGGGGATACCTGGAAGTCACATGTAGGCAAGACTGGTGGGGCTCCCCGGAAGTCACATGGAAGCAAGGCTGATGGGGCTTCCTGGAAGTCACATGTAAGTAAGGCTAGTTGTGGGTCCATGGAAGTCACATGTGAGCAAGGCTGGTGGGGCTCCCCGGAATTCACATGTAAGCAAGGCTGGTGGAGCTCCCCAGATGTCACATGTAAGCACGGCTTGTGCAGCACCCTAGATGTTACATGTAACAAGGCTGCTGGGGCTCCCCGGAATTGACATGTAGGTAAGGACGGTGGGGCTCCCCAGAAGTGACATGTAGGCATTGCTGGTAGGGCTCCACAGAAGACACATGTAAGCAAGGCTGGTAAGGCTCCCGAAAGACACATGTAAGAAAAGCTGGTGGGTCTCCCCAGAAGTCACATGTAAGCAATACTGGTGGGGCTCCCGGAAGTCACACACGTATGCAAGGTTGGTGGGGCTCCCCAGAAGTCACATGTAGGCAACTCTGGTGGGGCTCCTGGAAGTGACATGTAAGCATTGCTGGTGGGGCTCCCCGGAGGTCCCATGTAGGCAAGGCTGGAGTGGCTCCCGGAAGTCACATGTAGGGAAGGCTGGAGGGGCTTCCCGGAAGGAACATGTAAGCAAGACTGGTGGGGTTCCCCAGAAGTGACATGTACGCAAGGCTGGTGGGGCTCCCCGGAAGTGACATGTAAGAAAGGCTAGTAGGGCTCCCTGGAAGTCACATGTAGGCAAGACTGGTGGGTTTCCTGGAAGTCACATGTATGCAAGGCAGGTGGGGATCCCCATAAGTGACATGTAAGCAACTCTAGTGGGGCTCCTGGAAGTGACATGTAAGCATTGCTGGCGGGGCTCCCGGGAGTCACATGTAAGCAAGGCTGGTGGGGCTTCCTGGAAGTCACATGTAAGTAAGGCTGGTTGTGGGTCACCGGAAGTCACATGTAAGCAAGGCTGGTGGGGCTCCCCGGAATTCACATGTAAGCACAGCTGGTGGAGCTCCCCAGAAGTCACATATAAGCATGGCTCGTGCGGCTCCCTAGATGTTTCATGTAGCAAGTCTGGTGGGTCTCCCCGGAATTGACATGTAGGCAAGGATGAAGGGGCTCCCCAGAAGTGGCATGTAAGCAAGGCTGGTGGGGGGCCTGGAAGTGACATGTAAGCATTACTGGTGGGGCTCCACGGAAGTCACATGTAAGCAAGGCTGGTAAGGCTCCCGAAAGACACATGTAAGCAAGGCTGGTGGGTCTCCCCAGAAGTCACATGTAAGCAAGACTGGCAGGGCTCCCGGAAGTCACATGTATGCAAGGCTGGTGGGGCTCCCCAGAAGTCACATATAGGCAACTCTGATGGTGCTTCTGGAAGTGACATGTAAGCATTGCTGGTGGGGCTCCCCGGAGGTCACATGTAAGCAAGGCTGGTGGGGTTCCCCGGAAGTCAAATGTAGCAAGGATGGTGTGGCTCTTCGAAGTCACATGTAGGGAAGGCTGGTGGGGCTTCCCGGAAGTGACATGTAAGAAAGGCTAGTAGGGCTCCCTGGAAGTCACATGTAGGCAAGACTGGTGGGTTTCCTGGAAGTCACATGTATGCAAGGCTGGTGGGGCTCCCCATAAGTGACATGTAATCAACTCTAGTGGGGCTCCTGGAAGTGACATGTAAGCATTGCTGGCGGGGCTCCCGGGAGTCACATGTAAGCAAGGCTGGTGGGGCTTCCTGGAAGTCACATGTAAGTAAGGCTGGTTGTGGGTCACCGGAAGTCACATGTAAGCAAGGCTGGTGGGGCTCCCCGGAATTCACATGTAAACACGGCTGGTGGAGCTCCCCAGAAGTCACATATAAGTATGGCTCGTGCGGCTCCCTAGATGTTTCATGTAGCAAGGCTGGTGGGTCTCCCCGGAATTGACATGTAGGCAAGGATGGAGGGGCTCCCCAGAAGTGGCATGTAAGCAAGGCTTGTGGGGGGCCTGGAAGTGACATGTAAGCATTACTGGTGGGGCTCCACGGAAGTCACATGTAAGCAAGGCTAGTAAGGCTCCCGAAAGACACATGTAAGCAAGGCTAGTGGGTCTCCCCAGTAGTCACATGTAAGCAAGACTGGCAGGAATCCCGGAAGTCACATGTATGCAAGGCTGGTGGGGCTCCCCAGAAGTCACATATAGGCAACTCTGATGGTGCTTCTGGAAGTGACATGTAAGCATTGCTGGTGGGGCTCCCCGGAGGTCACATGTAAGCAAGGCTGGTGGGGTTCCCCGGAAGTCACATGTAGCAAGGCTGGTGTGGCTCTTCGAAGTCACATGTAGGGAAGGCTGGTGGGGCTTCCCGGAAGTGACATGTAAGCAAGGCTGGTGGGGTTCCCCGGAAGTCACATGTAGCAAGGCTGGTGGGGCTCCCCTGAAGTCCCATGTAAGCAAGGCTGGTGGGGATCGACAGAAGTCACATTTAAGCAAGGCTATTGGGGATCCCCAGAAGTCACATGCAGGCAAGGCTTGTTGGGCTGCCCAGAAGTCACATGTAGGCAAGGCTGGTGGGACTCCCCAGAAATGACGTGTAGGCAAAGCTGGTGGGGCTCACTGAAAGTGACATGTAGGCAAGGCTGGTGGGGCTTCCCAGAAGTCACATGTAGGTAAGGCTGTTGGAGCTCCCTGGAAGTCACCTGTAAGCAAGGCTGGCGGGGCTCCCCTTGAGTCACATGTAAGCAAGGCTGGTGGGGCTCCCTGGAATTATATGCAAGCAAGGCTGGTGGGGCTCCCCGGAAGTGACATGTAAGCAATACTGGTGGGGCTCCTGGAAGTCACACACGTATGCAAGGTTGGTGGGGCTCCCCAGAAGTCACATGTAGGCAACTCTGGTGGGGCTCCTGGAAGTGACATGTAAGCATTGCTGGTGGGGCTCCCCGGAGGTCCCATGTAGGCAAGGCTGGAGTGACTCCCGGAAGTCACATGTAGGGAAGGCTGGAGGGGCTTCCCGGAAGGAACATGTAAGCAAGACTGGTGGGGTTCCCCAGAAGTGACATGTACGCAAGGCTGGTGGGGCTCCCCGGAAGTGACATGTAAGAAAGGCTAGTAGGGCTCCCTGGAAGTCACATGTAGGCAAGACTGGTGGGTTTCCTGGAAGTCACATGTATGCAAGGCAGGTGGGGATCCCCATAAGTGACATGTAAGCAACTCTAGTGGGGCTCCTGGAAGTGACATGTAAGCATTGCTGGTGGGGCTCCCGGGAGTCACATGTAAGCAAGGCTGGTGGGGCTTCCTGGAAGTCACATGTAAGTAAGGCTGGTTGTGGGTCACCGGAAGTCACATGTAAGCAAGGCTGGTGGGGCTCCCCGGAATTCACATGTAAGCACAGCTGGTGGAGCTCCCCAGAAGTCACATATAAGCATGGCTCGTGCGGCTCCCTAGATGTTTCATGTAGCAAGTCTGGTGGGTCTCCCCGGAATTGACATGTAGGCAAGGATGAAGGGGCTCCCCAGAAGTGGCATGTAAGCAAGGCTGGTGGGGGGCCTGGAAGTGACATGTAAGCATTACTGGTGGGGCTCCACGGAAGTCACATGTAAGCAAGGCTGGTAAGGCTCCCGAAAGACACATGTAAGCAAGGCTGGTGGGTCTCCCCAGAAGTCACATGTAAGCAAGACTGGCAGGGCTCCCGGAAGTCACATGTATGCAAGGCTGGTGGGGCTCCCCAGAAGTCACATATAGGCAACTCTGATGGTGCTTCTGGAAGTGACATGTAAGCATTGCTGGTGGGGCTCCCCGGAGGTCACATGTAAGCAAGGCTGGTGGGGTTCCCCGGAAGTCAAATGTAGCAAGGATGGTGTGGCTCTTCGAAGTCACATGTAGGGAAGGCTGGTGGGGCTTCCCGGAAGTGACATGTAAGAAAGGCTAGTAGGGCTCCCTGGAAGTCACATGTAGGCAAGACTGGTGGGTTTCCTGGAAGTCACATGTATGCAAGGCTGGTGGGGCTCCCCATAAGTGACATGTAATCAACTCTAGTGGGGCTCCTGGAAGTGACATGTAAGCATTGCTGGCGGGGCTCCCGGGAGTCACATGTAAGCAAGGCTGGTGGGGCTTCCTGGAAGTCACATGTAAGTAAGGCTGGTTGTGGGTCACCGGAAGTCACATGTAAGCAAGGCTGGTGGGGCTCCCCGGAATTCACATGTAAACACGGCTGGTGGAGCTCCCCAGAAGTCACATATAAGTATGGCTCGTGCGGCTCCCTAGATGTTTCATGTAGCAAGGCTGGTGGGTCTCCCCGGAATTGACATGTAGGCAAGGATGGAGGGGCTCCCCAGAAGTGGCATGTAAGCAAGGCTTGTGGGGGGCCTGGAAGTGACATGTAAGCATTACTGGTGGGGCTCCACGGAAGTCACATGTAAGCAAGGCTAGTAAGGCTCCCGAAAGACACATGTAAGCAAGGCTAGTGGGTCTCCCCAGTAGTCACATGTAAGCAAGACTGGCAGGAATCCCGGAAGTCACATGTATGCAAGGCTGGTGGGGCTCCCCAGAAGTCACATATAGGCAACTCTGATGGTGCTTCTGGAAGTGACATGTAAGCATTGCTGGTGGGGCTCCCCGGAGGTCACACGTAAGCAAGGCTGGTGGGGTTCCCCGGAAGTCACATGTAGCAAGGCTGGTGTGGCTCTTCGAAGTCACATGTAGGGAAGGCTGGTGGGGCTTCCCGGAAGTGACATGCAAGCAAGGCTGGTGGGGTTCCCCGTAAGTCACATGTAGCAAGGCTGGTGGGGCTCCCCTGAAGTCCCATGTAAGCAAGGCTGGTGGGGATCGACAGAAGTCACATTTAAGCAAGGCTATTGGGGATCCCCAGAAGTCACATGCAGGCAAGGCTTGTTGGGCTGCCCAGAAGTCACATGTAGGCAAGGCTGGTGGGACTCCCCAGAAATGACGTGTAGGCAAAGCTGGTGGGGCTCACTGAAAGTGACATGTAGGCAAGGCTGGTGGGGCTTCCCAGAAGTCACATGTAGGTAAGGCTGTTGGAGCTCCCTGGAAGTCACCTGTAAGCAAGGCTGGCGGGGCTCCCCTTGAGTCACATGTAAGCAAGGCTGGTGGGGCTCCCTGGAATTACATGCAAGCAAGGCTGGTGGGGCTCCCCGGAAGTGACATGTAAGCAAGGCTGGAGGGGGTTCCCGGAAGTGACATTTAAGCAAGGCTGGTGGGGTTCCCCAGAAGTGACATGTAAGCAAGGCTGGTTGGGCTCCCCGGAAGTGATATGTAAGAACGGCTAGTGCGACTCCCTGGAAGTCACATGTAGGCAAGGCTGGTGGGGTTCCTGGAAGTGACATGTAAGCCACTTTGGTGGGGCTCCTGGAAGTGACATGTAAGCATTGCTGGTGGGGCTTCCCTAAAGTCACATGTAGGCAAGGCTGGTGTAGCTCCCGGACGTCACATGTAGGCAATACTGGTGGGGCTTCCCAGAAGTCACATGTAGGCAATACTGGTGGGTATCCCCAGAAATCAAATGTAGCAAGGCTGGTGGGCTTTCTGGAAGTCACATGTAAACAAGGCTGGTGGGGCTCCACGGAAGTCACATGTAAGCAAGGCTGGTGAGGCTCCACGGAACTCACATGTAAGCAAGCCTGGGGGGGATCCCAGAAGTAACATGTATGCAAGACAGGTGGGGATCCCTTGAAGTGACATGTAGGCAAGGCTGGTGGGGCTACCTGGAAGTGACATGTAGGTGTGGCTGGTGGGGCTCCCAGGAAGTCACATTTAAGCAAGGCTGGTGGGTCTCCCCAAATTGACATTTGACCAAGGCTTGTGGGGCTTCCCGGAAGTGACATGTAAGCAAGGCTGGTGGGGATCCCCGGAAGTGACATGTAAGCAAGGCTAGTGGGGCTCTCTGGACATCACATGTAGGCAAGGCTGGTGGGGTTCCCAGAAGTTACATGTAGCAAGGTTGCTGTAGCTCCCGGAAGTCACATGTAGGCAAGGCTGGGTTGGCTCCCCGTCAGTGGCATGTAAGCAAGGCTGGTGGGGTTCACTGGAAATTAAATGTAGCAAGGCTGGTTGGGCTCCCGGGAAGTCACATGTAAGCAAGGCTGGTGTGGATCCTTTGAAGTCACATTTAAGCAAGGCTGGTGTGGCTCCCCTGAAGTGACATGTAAGCAAAGTTGGTGGGGCTCCCCGAAAGTCACATGTAAGCAAGGGTGGTGGGGCCCTGGAAGTCACATATATGCAAAGCTGATGGGGCTCCCCAGAAGTAACATATCAGTAACGCTGGTAGGGCTCCATGGCAGTCACATGTAAGCAAGGCTGGTGGGGCTCCCTGGAATTACATGTAAGCAAGGCTAGTGGGGCTCCCCGTAAGTGACATGTAAGCAAGGCTGGTGGGGCTTCCCGAAAATGACATGTAAGCAAGGCTGGTGGAGCTCCCCAGAAGTGACATGTAAGCAAGGCTGGTGGGGCTCCCCGGAAGTGACATGTAAGAAAGGCTAGTGGGGCTCCCTAGAAGTCACATGTAGCCAAGGCAGGTGGGGTTCCCGGAAGTCACATGTATGAAAGGCTGGTGGGGCTCCCCAGAAGTGACATGTAAGCAACTCTGGTAGGGGCTCTTAGAAGTGACATGTAAGCATTGCTGATGTGGCTCCCTGGGAGTCACATGTAAGCGAAGCTTGTGGGGCTCCCCGAAAGTCACAAGTAAGTAAGGCAGGTTGGGGTCCCCAGAAGTCACATGTAAGCAAGGCTGGTGGGGCTCCCCGAAAGTCACATGTAAGCAAGGCTGGTGGGGATCCCCGGAAGTCAAATTTAAGCGAGGCTGGTGGGGCTTCCTGGAAGTCACAAGTAAACAATGCTGGTGGGGTCCGCGGAAGTCACATCCAATCAAGGCTGGTGGGGCTACCCAGATGCCACATGTAAGCAAAGCTGATTGGGGCTCCCCAGAAGTCACATGCTAGCAAGGCTGGTAGGGCTCTAGGAAGTCACATGTAAGCAAGGCTAGTTTGGCTCCCTGGAAGTCACATGTCTGTAAGACTGGTTGGGTACCCTGGAAGTCACATGTAGGCAAGGCTGGTGGTGCTTCCTAGAAGTCATATGTAGGCAATGCTGCTGAGACTCCCCAGAAGTGACATGTAGACATGGCTGGTGGAGCTCCCGGAAATGACACGTAGGCAAGGCAGGTGGGGCTTCCCAGAAGTCACATGTAAGCAAGGCGGGGGGGCTTCCACGAAGTCAGATGTAAGCAAAGCTGGTGGGGCTCCCTGGAAGTCACATGTAGGCAAGGCTGGTGGGCCTTCCCAGACTCACATTTAGGCAAGACTGGTGGGGCTTCCCGGAAATCACATGTTAGCATGGGTAGTGGGGCTCCCCGGAAATTACATGTAGGCAAGGATGGTGGATATTCCTAGAAGTCACATGTAGGCAAGACTGGTGGGGATCCCCAGAAATCACATGTAGGAAGGCTGGTGGGGCTTTCCGGAAGTCACATGTAAGCAAGGCTGGTGGGGCTCCATGGAAGTCACATGTATGCAAGGCTGGTTTTGCTCCCCGGAAGTGGCATGTAAGCAAGGCTGGTGGGATTCACTGAAAATTAAATATAGCAAGGCTGGTTGGGCTCCCTGGAAGTCACATGTAAGCAAGGCTGGTGTGGCTCCCCTGAAGTGACATGTAAGCAAAGTTGGTGGGGCTCCCAAAAAGTCACATGTAGGCAAGGGTGGTGGGGCCCTGGAAGTCACATGTATGCAAGGCTGATGGGGCTCCCCAGAAGTAACATATCAGTAACGCTGGTGGGGCTCCATGGCAGTCACATGTAAGCAAGGCTGGTGGGGCTCCCTGGAATAACATGTAAGCAAGGCTGGTGGGGCTTCCCGGAAATGACATGTAAGCAAGGCTGGTGGGGCTCCCCAGAAGTGACATGTAGGCAAGGCAGGTGGGGTTCCCGTAATTCACAAGTAGGAAATGCTGGTGGGGCTCCCCAGAAGTGACATGTATGCGACTCTGGTAGGGGCTCCTAGAAGTGACATGTAAGCATTGCTGGTGGGGCTCCCTGGGAGTCACATGTAAGCAAGGCTTGTGGGGCTCCCCGAAAGTCACAAGTAAGTAAGGCAGGTTGGGGTCCCCAGAAGTCACATGTAAGCAAGGCTGGTGGGGCTCCCCGAAAGTCACATGTAAGCAAGGCTGGTGGGGATCCCCGGAAGTCAAATTTAAGCGAGGCTGGTGGGGCTTCCTGGAAGTCACAAGTAAACAATGCTGGTGGGGTCCGCGGAAGTCACATCCAATCAAGGCTGGTGGGGCTACCCAGATGCCACATGTAAGCAAGGCTGATGGGGCTCCCCAGAAGTCACATGCTAGCAAGGCTGGTAGGGCTCTAGGAAGTCACATGTAAGCAAGGCTAGTTTGGCTCCCTGGAAGTCACATGTCTGTAAGACTGGTTGGGTACCCTGGAAGTCACATGTAGGCAAGGCTGGTGGTGCTTCCTAGAAGTCATATGTAGGCAATGCTGCTGAGACTCCCCAGAAGTGACATGTAGACATGGCTGGTGGGGTTGCCGGAAATGACACGTAGGCAAGGCAGGTGGGGCTTCCCAGAAGTCACATGTAAGCAAGGCGGGGGGGCTTCCACGAAGTCAGATGTAAGCAAAGCTGGTGGGGCTCCCTGGAAGTCACATGTAGGCAAGGCTGGTGGGCCTTCCCAGACTCACATTTAGGCAAGACTGGTGGGGCGTCCCGGAAATCACATGTTAGCATGGGTAGTGGGGCTCCCAGGAAATTACATGTAGGCAAGGATGGTGGATATTCCTAGAAGTCACATGTAGGCAAGACTGGTGGGGATCCCCAGAAATCACAAGTAGGAAGGCTGGTGGGGCTTTCCGGAAGTCACATGTAAGCAAGGCTGGTGGGGCTCCACGGAAGTCACATGTATGCAAGGCTGGTTTTGCTCCCCGGAAGTGGCATGTAAGCAAGGCTGGTGGGATTCACTGGAAATTAAATATAGCAAGGCTGGTTGGGCTCCCTGGAAGTCACATGTAAGCAAGGCTGGTGTGGCTCCCCTGAAGTGACATGTAAGCAAAGTTGGTGGGGCTCCCAAAAAGTCACATGTAGGCAAGGGTGGTGGGGCCCTGGAAGTCACATGTATGCAAGGCTGATGGGGCTCCCCAGAAGTAACATATCAGTAACGCTGGTGGGGCTCCATGGCAGTCACATGTAAGCAAGGCTGGTGGGGCTCCCTGGAATAACATGTAAGCAAGGCTGGTGGGGCTTCCCGGAAATGACATGTAAGCAAGGCTGGTGGGGCTCCCCAGAAGTGACATGTAGGCAAGGCAGGTGGGGTTCCCGGAATTCACAAGTATGAAATGCTGGTGGGGCTCCCCAGAAGTGACATGTATGCGACTCTGGTAGGGGCTCCTAGAAGTGACATGTAAGCATTGCTGGTGGGGCTCCCTTGGAGTCACATGTAAGCAAGGCTTGTGGGGCTCCCCAGAAGTCACATGTAAGTAAGGCTGGTTGGGGTCCCCAGAAATCACATGTAAGCAAGGCTGGTGGGGCTCCCCGGAAGTCACATGTAAGCAAGGCTGGTGGGGATCCCCGGAAGTCAAATCTAAGCAAGGCTGGTGGGGGCTTCCTGGAAGTCACAAGTAAATAAGGCTGGTGGGGTCCGCGGAAGTCACATCTAATCAAGGCTGGTGGGGCTCCCAGATGCCACATTTAAGCAAGGCTGCTGGGGCTCCCCAGAAGTCACATGTTAGCAAGGCTGTTAGGGCTCTAGGAAGTCACATGTAAGCAAGGCTAGTTTGGCTCCCTGGAAGTCACATGTCTGTAAGACTGGTTGGGCCCCCTGGAAGTCACATGTAGGCAATGCTGCTGAGACTCCCCAGAAGTGACGTGTAGACATGGCTGGTGGGGCTTCCCATAAGTCACATGGAAGCAAGGTGGGGGGCTTCCACGAAGTCACATGTAGGCAAAGCGGGAGGAGCTCCACGGAAGTCACATGTAGGCAAGGTTGGTGGGGCTTCCCGGACTCACATTTAGGCAAAACTGGTGGGGCTTCCCGGAAATCACATGTTAGCAATGGTGGTGGGGCCCCCCCGGAAATCACATGTAGGCAAGGATGGTGGATATTCCTAGAAGACACATGTAGGCAAGACTGGTGGGGATCCCCAGAAATCACATGTAGGAAGGCTGGTGGGGCTTTCCGCAAGTCACTTGTAAGCAAGGCTGGTGGAGCTCCACGGAAGTCACATGTAGGCAAGGCTGGTGGGGCTCACCAGAAGTCACATGTTAGCAAGACTGGTTTGGCTCCCGGATGTCACATGTATGCAAGGCAGTTGGGGATCCCTGGAAGTGACATGTAGGCAAGGCTGGTGGGGCTCCCTGGAAGTGGCATGTAGGTGAGGCTGGTGGGGCTCCCAGGTAGTCACATTTAAGCAAGGCTGGTGGGGTTCCCCAGAAGTGACATGTAAGCAAGGCTGGTGGGGCTCCCTGAAGTGACATGTAAGCAAGGCTGGTGGGGCTCCCCAGTAGTGACATGTAAGCAAGGCTGGTCGGGCTCCCCAGAAGTCAGATGCAAGCACAGCTCGAGAGGCTCACTGGAAGTTACATATAGGCAAGGCTGGTAGGGCTCCCCAGAAGTGGCATGTAAGCAGGGCTGGTGGGGCGCCCAGAAGTGACATTTAAGCATTGATGGTGGGGCTCCATGGAAGTCACTTGTAAGCATGGCTGTTGGGCTCCCTGGAAGTTACTTGTAGGCAAGGCTGGTGAGGCTCGCCAGAAGTTACATGTAGGCACAGCTGGTGGGGCTCCCCTGAAGTTCCATGTAAGCAAGGCTGGTGGGGATGCCCAGAAGTGACATGTATGCAAGACTTGTGGGGCTGCCCGGAAGTCCAATGTAAGTAAGGCTTGTGGGACTACCGGGAAGTGACATGTAAGCAAGGTTGGTGGGGCTCCCCGAAGTGACATGTAAGCAAGGCTGCTGGGTCTCCCCAATAGTGATATGTAAGCAAGGCTGGTTTGGCTCCCCAGAAGTCACATGTAAGCAATGCTGGTGTGGCTGCCCGGAAGTCACATGTAAGCAAGGCTGGTGGGGCTCCTCTGGAAGTCACATGAAAGCAGGGCTGGTGGGGCTGCTGGAAGTTAAATGTAGGCAAGGCTGGTGGGGATCCACTGAAGTCACATGTAAACAAGACTGGTGGGACTCCCGGAAGTCAATTGTATGCAAGGCAGCCACCTGGAAGTGACATGTAGGCAAAGCTGGTGGGGCTTCCTGGAAGTGACATGTAGGTGAGGCTGGTGGGGCTCCCCAGAAGTGACATGTAGCAAGGCTGGTGGGGTTTTCTAGAAGTCACATGTAAGCAAGGCTGGTGGGACTCCAAAGAAGTCACATTTAAGCAAGGTTGGTGGGGCTCCCTGGAAGTCACATGTACACAAGACTGGTGGGGCTCCCGGAAGTCACATGTATGCAAGGCAGGTGGGGATCCCTGGAAGTGACATTTAAGCAAGGCTGGTCGGGCTCCAGGGAAGTCACATGTAAGCATGGCTGGTGGGGGACCCCGAAGTGACATGTAAGCAAGGCTGGTGGGGCTCCCCAGTAGTGACATGTAAGCAAGGCTGGTGGGGCTCCCCAGAAGTCAGATGTAAGCACGCTCGAGAGGCTCCCTGGAAGTTACATGTAGGCAAGGCTGGTAAGGCTCCCCAGAAGTGACATGTAAGCAAGGCTGGTGGGGCGTCCAGAAGTGACATTGAAGCATTGATGGTGGGGCTCCATGGAAGTCACTTGTAAGCATGGCTGTTGGGCTCCCTGGAAGTTACATGTAGGCAAGGCTGGTGGGGCTCGCCAGAAGTTACATGTATGCAAGACTGGTGGGGCTCACCGGAAGTCCCATGTAAGCAAGGCTTGTGGGACTACCGGGAAGTGACATGTAAGCAAGATTGGTGGGGTTCCCTGAAGTGACATGTAAGCAAGGCTTGTGGGACTACCGGGAAGTGACATGTAAGCAAGATTGGTGGGGTTCCCTGAAGTGACATGTAAGCAAGGCTTTTGGGTCTCCCCAGTAGTGATATGTAAGCAAGGCTGGTTTGGCTCCCCAGAAGTCACATGTAAGCAAGGCTGGTGTGGCTGCCCGGAAGTCACATGTAAGCAAGTCTGGTGTGGCTGTCCGGAAGTCACATGTAAGCAAGGCTGGTGAGGCTCCAAAGAAGTCACATGTAAGCAAGGCTGCTGGGGCTCCCTGGAAGTCACATGTACACAAGACTGGTGGGGCTCCCGGAAGTCACATGTATGCAAGGCAGGTGGAGATCCCTGGAAGTGACATGTAAGCAAGGCTGGGGGGGCTCCAGGGAAGTCACATGTAAGCATGGCTGGTGGGGTTCCCCGAAGTGACATGTAAGCAAGACTGGTGGGGCTCCCCAGTCGTGACATGTAAGCAAGGCTGGTGGGGCTCCCCAGAAGTCAGATGTAAGCACAGCTCGAGAGGCTCCCTGGAAGTTACATGTAGGCAAGGCTGTTAGGGCTCCCCAAAAGTGACATGTAAGCAAGGCTGGTGGGGCGCCCAGAAGTGACATTTAAGCATTGATGGTGGGGCTCCATGGAAGTCACTTGTAAGCATGGCTGTTGGGCTCCCTGGAAGTTACATGTAGGCAAGGCTGGTGGGGCTCGCCAGAAGTTACATGTAGGCACAGCTGGTGGGGCTCCCCCGAAGTAACATGTAAGCAAGGCTGGTGGGGATGCCCAGAAGTGACATGTATGCAAGACTGATGGGGCTCCCCGGAAGTCCCATGTAAGCAAGGCTTGTGGGACTACAGGGAAGTGACATGTAAGCAAGGTTGGTGGGGCTCCCCGAAGTGACATGTAAGCAAGGCTGGTGGGTCTCCCCAATAGTGATATGTAAGCAAGGCTGGTTTGGCTCCCCAGAAGTCACATGTAAGCAAGGCTGGTGTGGCTGCCCGGAAGTCACATGTAAGCAAGGCTGGTGGGGCTCCTCTGGAAGTCACATGAAAGCAGGGCTGGTGGGGCTGCTGGAAGTTAAATGTAGGCAAGGCTGGTGGGGATCCACTGAAGTCACATGTAAACAAGACTGGTGGGACTCCCGGAAGTCAATTGTATGCAAGGCAGCCACCTGGAAGTGACATGTAGGCAAAGCTGGTGGGGCTTCCTGGAAGTGACATGTAGGTGAGGCTGGTGGGGCTCCCCAGAAGTGACATGTAGCAAGGCTGGTGGGGTTTTCTAGAAGTCACATGTAAGCAAGGCTGGTGGGACTCCAAAGAAGTCACATTTAAGCAAGGTTGGTGGGGCTCCCTGGAAGTCACATGTACACAAGACTGGTGGGGCTCCCGGAAGTCACATGTATGCAAGGCAGGTGGGGATCCCTGGAAGTGACATTTAAGCAAGGCTGGTCGGGCTCCAGGGAAGTCACATGTAAGCATGGCTGGTGGGGGACCCCGAAGTGACATGTAAGCAAGGCTGGTGGGGCTCCCCAGTAGTGACATGTAAGCAAGGCTGGTGGGGCTCCCGGAAGTCACATGTATGCAAGGCAGGTGGGGATCCCTGGAAGTGACATTTAAGCAAGGCTGGTCGGGCTCCAGGGAAGTCACATGTAAGCATGGCTGGTGGGGGACCCCGAAGTGACATGTAAGCAAGGCTGGTGGGGCTCCCCAGTAGTGACATGTAAGCAAGGCTGGTGGGGCTCCCCAGAAGTCAGATGTAAGCACGCTCGAGAGGCTCCCTGGAAGTTACATGTAGGCAAGGCTGGTAAGGCTCCCCAGAAGTGACATGTAAGCAAGGCTGGTGGGGCGTCCAGAAGTGACATTGAAGCATTGATGGTGGGGCTCCATGGAAGTCACTTGTAAGCATGGCTGTTGGGCTCCCTGGAAGTTACATGTAGGCAAGGCTGGTGGGGCTCGCCAGAAGTTACATGTATGCAAGACTGGTGGGGCTCACCGGAAGTCCCATGTAAGCAAGGCTTGTGGGACTACCGGGAAGTGACATGTAAGCAAGATTGGTGGGGTTCCCTGAAGTGACATGTAAGCAAGGCTTGTGGGACTACCGGGAAGTGACATGTAAGCAAGATTGGTGGGGTTCCCTGAAGTGACATGTAAGCAAGGCTTTTGGGTCTCCCCAGTAGTGATATGTAAGCAAGGCTGGTTTGGCTCCCCAGAAGTCACATGTAAGCAAGGCTGGTGTGGCTGCCCGGAAGTCACATGTAAGCAAGTCTGGTGTGGCTGTCCGGAAGTCACATGTAAGCAAGGCTGGTGAGGCTCCAAAGAAGTCACATGTAAGCAAGGCTGCTGGGGCTCCCTGGAAGTCACATGTACACAAGACTGGTGGGGCTCCCGGAAGTCACATGTATGCAAGGCAGGTGGAGATCCCTGGAAGTGACATGTAAGCAAGGCTGGGGGGGCTCCAGGGAAGTCACATGTAAGCATGGCTGGTGGGGTTCCCCGAAGTGACATGTAAGCAAGACTGGTGGGGCTCCCCAGTCGTGACATGTAAGCAAGGCTGGTGGGGCTCCCCAGAAGTCAGATGTAAGCACAGCTCGAGAGGCTCCCTGGAAGTTACATGTAGGCAAGGCTGTTAGGGCTCCCCAAAAGTGACATGTAAGCAAGGCTGGTGGGGCGCCCAGAAGTGACATTTAAGCATTGATGGTGGGGCTCCATGGAAGTCACTTGTAAGCATGGCTGTTGGGCTCCCTGGAAGTTACATGTAGGCAAGGCTGGTGGGGCTCGCCAGAAGTTACATGTAGGCACAGCTGGTGGGGCTCCCCCGAAGTAACATGTAAGCAAGGCTGGTGGGGATGCCCAGAAGTGACATGTATGCAAGACTGATGGGGCTCCCCGGAAGTCCCATGTAAGCAAGGCTTGTGGGACTACAGGGAAGTGACATGTAAGCAAGGTTGGTGGGGCTCCCCGAAGTGACATGTAAGCAAGGCTGGTGGGTCTCCCCAATAGTGATATGTAAGCAAGGCTGGTTTGGCTCCCCAGAAGTCACATGTAAGCAAGGCTGGTGTGGCTGCCCGGAAGTCACATGTAAGCAAGGCTGGTGGGGCTCCTCTGGAAGTCACATGAAAGCAGGGCTGGTGGGGCTGCTGGAAGTTAAATGTAGGCAAGGCTGGTGGGGATCCACTGAAGTCACATGTAAACAAGACTGGTGGGACTCCCGGAAGTCAATTGTATGCAAGGCAGCCACCTGGAAGTGACATGTAGGCAAAGCTGGTGGGGCTTCCTGGAAGTGACATGTAGGTGAGGCTGGTGGGGCTCCCCAGAAGTGACATGTAGCAAGGCTGGTGGGGTTTTCTAGAAGTCACATGTAAGCAAGGCTGGTGGGACTCCAAAGAAGTCACATTTAAGCAAGGTTGGTGGGGCTCCCTGGAAGTCACATGTACACAAGACTGGTGGGGCTCCCGGAAGTCACATGTATGCAAGGCAGGTGGGGATCCCTGGAAGTGACATTTAAGCAAGGCTGGTCGGGCTCCAGGGAAGTCACATGTAAGCATGGCTGGTGGGGGACCCCGAAGTGACATGTAAGCAAGGCTGGTGGGGCTCCCCAGTAGTGACATGTAAGCAAGGCTGGTGGGGCTCCCCAGAAGTCAGATGTAAGCACGCTCGAGAGGCTCCCTGGAAGTTACATGTAGGCAAGGCTGGTAGGGCTCCCCAGAAGTGACATGTAAGCAAGGCTGGTGGGGCGTCCAGAAGTGACATTGAAGCATTGATGGTGGGGCTCCATGGAAGTCACTTGTAAGCATGGCTGTTGGGCTCCCTGGAAGTTACATGTAGGCAAGGCTGGTGGGGCTCGCCAGAAGTTACATGTAGGCACAGCTGGTGGGGCTCTCCGGAAGTAACATGTAAGCAAGGCTGGTGGGGCTGCCCAGAAGTGACATGTATGCAAGACTGGTGGGGCTCACCGGAAGTCCCATGTAAGCAAGGCTTGTTGGACTACCGGGAAGTGACATGTAAGCAAGATTGGTGGGGTTCCCTGAAGTGACATGTAAGCAAGGCTTGTGGGACTACCGGGAAGTGACATGTAAGCAAGATTGGTGGGGTTCCCTGAAGTGACATGTAAGCAAGGCTTTTGGGTCTCCCCAGTAGTGATATGTAAGCAAGGCTGGTTTGGCTCCCCAGAAGTCACATGTAAGCAAGGCTGGTGTGGCTGCCCGGAAGTCACATGTAAGCAAGTCTGGTGTGGCTGTCCGGAAGTCACATGTAAGCAAGGCTGGTGAGGCTCCAAAGAATGCACATGTAAGCAAGGCTGCTGGGGCTCCCTGGAAGTCACATGTACACAAAACTGGTGGGGCTCCCGGAAGTCACATGTATGCAAGGCAGGTGGAGATCCCTGGAAGTGACATGTAAGCAAGGCTGGTGGGGCTCCAGGGAAGTCACATGTAAGCATGGCTGGTGGGGCTCCCCGAAGTGACATGTAAGCAAGACTGGTGGGGCTCCCCAGTAGTGACATGTAAGCAAGGCTGGTGGGGCTCCCCAGAAGTCAGATGTAAGCACAGCTCGAGAGGCTCCCTGGAAGTTACATGTAGGCAAGGCTGTTAGGGCTCCCCAGAAGTGACATGTAAGCAAGGCTGGTGGGGCGCCCAGAAGTGACATTTAAGCATTGATGGTGGGGCTCCATGGAAGTCACATGTAAGCATGGCTGTTGGGCTCCCTGGAAGTTACATGTAGGCAAGGCTGGTGGGGCTCGCCAGAAGTTACATGTAGGCACAGCTGGTGGGGCTCCCCCGAAGTAACATGTAAGCAAGGCTGGTGGGGATGCCCAGAAGTGACATGTATGCAAGACTGGTGGGGCTCCCCGGAAGTCCCATGTAAGCAAGGCTTGTGGGACTACCGGGAAGTGACATGTAAGCAAGGTTGGTGGGGCTCCCTGAAGTGACATGTAAGCAAGGCTGGTGGGTCTCCCCAGTAGTGATATGTAAGCAAGGCTGGTTTGGCTCGCCAGAAGTCACATGTAAGCAAGGCTGGTGTGGCTTCCCGGAAGTCACATGTAAGCAAGGCTGGTGTGGCTGCCCGGAAGTCACATGTAAGCAAGGCTGGAGGGGCTCCCTGGAAGTCACATGAAAGCAGGGCTGTTGGGGCTGCTGGAAGTCAAATGTAGGCAAGGCTGGTGGGGCTCCACTGAAGTCACATGTAAACAAGACTGGTGGGACTCCCGGAAGTCACATGTATGCAAGGCAGGTGGGTCTTCCTGGAAGTGACATGTAGGTGAGGCTGGTGGGGCTCCCCAGAAGTGACATGTAGCAAGGCTGGTGGGGTTTTCTGGAAGTCACATGTATGCAAGGCTGGTGGGACTCCAAAGAAATCACATGTAAGCAAGGCTGGTGGGGCTCCCTGGAAGTCACATTTACACAAGACTGGTGGGGCTCCCGGAAGTCACATATATGCAAGGCAGATGGGGAACCCTGGAAGTGACATGTAAGCAAGGCTGGTGGGGCTCCAGGGAAGTCACATGTAAGCATGGCTAGTGGGGCTCCTCGGAAGTCACATGTAAGCAAGCCTGGTGTGGCTCCCTGGAAGTCACATGTAAGCAAGGCTGGTGGGGCTCCCTGAAAGTAACATTTAAGAAAGACTGGTGGGGCTTCCCAGAAGTGACATGTAAGCAACTCTGGTGGTGCTCCTGGAAGTGACATGTAAGCATTGCTTTTGGGGCTCACCGGGTGTCACATGTAAGCAAGGCTGGTGGGGCTCCCCAGAAGTCACATGTAAGTAAGGCTAGTTGTGGGTCCCTGGAAGTCTCATGTAAGCAAGGCTGGTGGGGCTTCCCAGAAGTGACATGTGAGCAAGGCCCGTGGGGCTCCCCGGAAGTGGCATGTATGCAAGGCTGGAGGGGCTCCCCAGAAGTGACATGTAAGCAAGGCTGGTGGGGCTCCCCGGAAGTGACATGTATGCAAGGCTGGTGGGGCTCCCCGGAAGTGACATGTATGCAAGGCTGGTGGGGCTCCCTAGAAGTGACATGTAGCAGGGCTGGTGGAGCTACCCGGAAGTGACATGTAAGCAAGGCTGGTGGGGCTCCCTAGAAGTGACATGTAGCAAGGCTGGTGTAGCTCCCCGGAAGTGACATCTATGCAAGGCTGGTGGGGCTCCCCAGAAGTGACATGTAAGCAACTCTGGCGGGGCTCCTGGAAGTGACATGTAGGTGAGGCTGATGGGGCTCCCTAGAAGTGACATGTAAGCAAGGCTGGTGGGGCTCCCCAGAAGTGACATGTAAGAACGGCTAGTGGGACTCCCTGGAAGTCGGATGTAGGCAAGGCTGATGGGGTTCCTGGAAGTCACATGTATGCAAGGCAGGTGGGGCTTCCCAGAAGTGACATGTAAGCAACTCTGGTGGTGCTCCTGGAAGTGACATGTAAGCATTGCTTTTGGGGCTCCCCAGGAGTCACATGGAAGCAAGGCTGGTGGGGCTCCCCAGAAGTCACATGTAAGTAAGGCTAGTTGTGGGTCCCCAGAAGTCACATGTAAGCAAGGCTGGTGGGGCTCCACGGAAGTCACATGTAAGCAAGACTGGTGGGGCTCCCCAGAAGTCACATGTTAGAAAGACTGGTGGGGATCCGTGGAAGTGACATGTAGGCAAGGCTGGTGGGGCTTCCTGGAAATGACATGTAGGTGAGGCTGGTGGGGCTCCCCAGAAGTGATATGTAAGCAAGGCTGGTGGGGCGCCTGGAAGTGACATGTACGCATTGATGGTGGGGCTCCAGGGAAGTCACATGTAAGCATGGCTGGTGGGGCTCCCTGGACGTCACATATAAGCAAGCCTGGTGTGTCTCCCCGGAAGTCACATTTAAGCAAGGCTGGTGGGGCTCCCTGAAAGTCACATTTAAGCAAGTCTGGTGGGGCTCCCGGAAGTCACATGTATGCAAGGCAGGTTGGGATCCCTGGAAGTGACATGCAGGAAAGGCTGGTGGGGCTTCCTGGAAGTGACATGTAGGTGAGGCTGGTGAGGCTCCCCAGAAGTCACATGTAGCAAGGCTGGTGGGGCTTTCTGGAAGTCACGTGTAGGCAAGGCTGCTGGGACTCCAAAGAAGTCACATGTAAGCAAGGCTGGGGGGGCTCCCCGTAAGTCACATGCAAACAAGACTGGTGGGGCTCCCGGAAGTCACATGTTAGCAAGGCTGGTGGGGCTCCCCAGAAGTCACATGTTAGAAAGACTGGTGGGGATCCCTGGAAGTGACATGTAGGCAAGGCTGGTGGGGCTTCCTGGAAATGACATGTAGGTGAGGCTGGTGGGGCTCCCCAGAAGTGATATGTAAGCAAGGCTGGTGG
Source organism: Ambystoma mexicanum (assembly GCF_040938575.1). Taxonomy (NCBI): domain Eukaryota; kingdom Metazoa; phylum Chordata; class Amphibia; order Caudata; family Ambystomatidae; genus Ambystoma; species Ambystoma mexicanum. The sequence goes on along the minus strand of NC_090940.1, from coordinate 494,709,957 downwards.
GGCGCCTGGAAGTGACATGTACGCATTGATGGTGGGGCTCCAGGGAAGTCACATGTAAGCATGGCTGGTGGGGCTCCCCGGAAGTCACATATAAGCAAGCCTGGTGTGGCTCCCCGGAAGTCACATGTAAGCAAGGCTGGTGGTGCTCCCTGAACGTAACATGTAAGCAAGGCTGGTGGGGCTTCCCAGAAGTGACATGGAAGCAAGGCTTGTCGGGCTCCCGGAAGTGATATGTAAGCAAGGCTGGTGGGGCTCCCCGGAAGTGACATGTAAGAAAGGCTAGTGGGGCACCCTGGATGTCACATGTAGGCAAGGCTGGTGGGGTTCCCAGAAGTTACATGTAGCAAGGTTGGTGGGGCTGCCCGGAAGTCACATCTATGCAAGGCTGGTGGGGCCCCCCAGAAGTGACATGTAAGCAACTCTGGTGGGGCTCCTGGAAGTGACATGTAAGCATTGCTGCTGGGGCTCCCCGGAAGTCACGTGTAGGCAAGGCTGGTTTGGCTCCCGGAAGTCACATGTAGGCAAGGCTGGTAGGGCTCCCTGAAAGTTACATGTAAGCAAGGCTGGTGGGGACCTGGAAGTCACATGTAGGCAAGGCTGATGGGGCTCCCTGGAAGTCACATGAAAGCAAGGCTGGTTGGACTCTCCGGAATTACAAGTAAGGAAGGCTGGTGGGGCTCCCCGGAAGTGACATGTATTCAATGCTGGTGGGGCACCCCCAAAGTAACATTTAAGCAAGGCTGGTTAGGATACCCGGAAGTGACATGTATGCAAGGCTGGTGGGGCTACCCAGAAGTCACATGCAGGCACAGCTGTTGGGGCTCCCCCGAAGTAACATTTAAGCAAGGCTTGTGGGGATTCCTGGAAGTGACATGTAAGCAAGACTGGTGGGGCTCTCTGGAAGTCCAATGTGAGCAAGGCTTGTGGGACTACCAGGAAGAGAGATGTAAGCAAGGTTGGTGGAGACCCCCAAATTGACATGTAAGCAAGGATGTTGGGGCTCCCCAGTAGTGACATGTAAGCAAGGCTGGTGGGACTCCCCGGAAGTCACATGTAAGCAAGGCTGGTGTGGCTCCCCGAAAGTCACATGTAAGGAAGGCTGGTGGGACTCCCCAGAAGTGACGTGTAGGCAAAGCTGGTGGGGCTCACTGGAAGTGATATGTAGGCAAGGCTGATGGGGCTTCCCAGAAGTCACATGTAAGCAAGGCTGGTGGGGCCCTGGAAGTCACATGTAGGCAAGGCTGATTGGGCTACCTGGAAGTCACATATAGGTAAGGCTGGTGGAGCTCCCTGGGAAGTCACATGAAAGCAAGGCTGGTGGGTCTCCGGGAAGTCACATGAGGGCAAGGCTGGTGAGGCTCAATGGAAGTCACATGTAGGTAAGGCTGGTGGGGCTCCCCGTAAGTCACATGTAAGCAAGGCTGGTGGGACTCCCTGGAATTACATGTAAGCAAGGCTGGTGGGGCTCCCCGGAAGTGACATGTATGCAAGGCTGGTGGGGCTCCCCCAAAGTAACATTTAAACAAGGCTGGTGGGGATACCCGGAAGTCACATGCAGGCATGGCTGGTGGGGCTCCCCGAAATTAACATTTACGAAATGCTGGTGGGGTTTACCTGGAAGTGACATGTAGGCAAGTCTGGTGGGGCTCCCCGGAAGTCCAATGTAATCAAGGCTTGTGGGACTACCAGGAAGAGACATGTAATCAAGGTTGGTGGGGCCCACCAAACTGACATGTGAGCAAGGCTGGTGGGCTCCCCTGTAGTGACATGTAAGTAAGGCTTTTTGGGGTCCCCGGAAGTCATATGTAAGCAAGGCTGGTGGGGCTCCCCGGAAGTCACATGTAAGCAAGGCTGGTGGGGCTCCCCGGAAGTCAAATTTAAGCAAGGCTGGTGGGGCTTCCTGGAAGTCACAAGTAAACAAGGCTGGTGGGGTCTGCGGAAGTCACATCTAATCAAGGCTGGTGGGGCTCCCCAGATGCCACATGTAAGCAAGGCTGCTGGGGCTCCCCAGAAGTCACATGCTAGCAAGGCTGGTAGGGCTCTAGGAAGTCACATGTAAGCAAGTCTAGTTTGTCTCCCTGGAAGTCACATGTAGGTAAGGCTGGTTGGGCTCCCTGGAAGTCACATGTAGGCAAGGCTGGTGGGGCTTCCCAGAAGTCACATGTAGGCAAATCTTCTGAGACTCACCAGAAGTGACGTGTAGACATGGCTGGTGGGGCTCCCCGGAAATGACATGTAGGCAAGGCTGGTGGGGCTTCCCAGAAGTCCTATTTAGGCAAGGCTGGTGGGGCTTCCTGGTAGTCACATGTAAGCAAGGCTGGTGGGGCTCCCGGTAAATCACACATGTAGGCAATGCTGATGGGGCTTCCCAGAAGTCACATGTAGGCAATACTGGTGGTGATCCCCAGAAATCACATGTAGCAAGGCTCTTGGAGTTACACGGAAGTCACATGTACGCAAGGCTGGTGAGGCTCCCCGGAATCATATTTAAGCAAGCCTGGTTGGGCTCCCGGAAGTCACATGTATGCAAAGCAGGTGGTGATCCTTTGAAGTGACATGTAAGCAAGTCTGGTGGGGATCCATGGAAGTCACATTTAAGCAAGGCTTGTGGGGATCCCCAGAAGTCACATGTAGGCAAGGCTTGTGGGGCTCCCCGAAATCACATGTAGGCAAGGCTGGTGGGTCTCACGGAAGTCAAATGAGGGCAAGGCTGGTGGGGCTCAACGGAAGTCACGTGTAGGTAAGGCTGGTGGGGCTCCCCGTAAATCACATGTAAGCAAGGCTGGTGGAACTCCCCGGAATTACATGTAAGCAAGGCTGGTGGGGCTCCCCGGAAGTGACATGTATGCAAGGCTGGTGGGGCCCCCCAAAGTAACCTTTAAGCAAGGCTGGTGCGGATACCTGGAAGTGACATGTAGGCAAGACTGGTGGGGCTCCCCAGAAGTCCAATGTAAGCAAGGCTTGTGGGACTACCAGGAAGAGACATGTAAGCAAGGTTGGTTGGGCCCCCCGAACTGACATGTAAGCAAGGCTGGTGGGGCTCCCCAGTAGCGACTGTAAGCAAGTCTGGTGGGACTCCCGAAAGTCACATGTAAGCAAGGCTGGTGTGGCTCCCGGAAGTCACATGTAAGCAATGCTGGTGGGGCTCCCCGAAAGTCACATGTAAGGAAGGCTGGTGGGGCCCTGGAAGTCACATGTAGGCAAGGCTGGTGGGGCTCACTGAAGTCACATGTAGGCAAGGCTGGTAGGGCTACCTGGAATTACATGTAGGCAAGGCTGGTGGAGCTCCCCGGAAGTGACATGTAAGCAAGGATGGTGGGGCTTCCTGAAAGTGACATGTAAGCAAGGCTGAGGGGGCTCCCCGGAAGTGACATGTAAGAAAGACTAGGTGGGCTCCCTGGAAGTCATATGTGTGCAAGGCAGGTGGGGCTCCCCAGAAGTGACATGTAAGCAACTCTTATGGTGCTCCCTGGAAGTATGAAAGCAAGGCTGTTGGGGCTTCCTGGATGTCACATGCAAGTAAGGCTGGTTGTGGGTCTCCTGAAGTCACATGTAAGCAAGGCTGGTGGGGCTCCCCGGAATTCACATGTAAGCAAGGCTGGTGGAGCTCCCCAGAAGTCACATGTAAGCACTTCTCATGCGGCTCCCTAGATATTACATTTAGCAAGGCTGGTGGGGCTCCCTGGACTGACATGTAGGCAAGGATGGTGGGGCTCCCAGAAGTGACATGTAAGCAAGGCTGGTGGGGCACCTGGAAGTGACATGTAAGCATTGCTGGTGGGGCTCCACAGAAGTGACATTTAAGCAAGGCTGGTAAGGCTCCCGAAAGGCACATGTAAGCAAGGTTGGTGAGTCTCCCCAGAAGTCACATGTAAACAAGACTGGTGGGGCTCCCGGAAGTCACACGTATGCAAGGCTAATGGGGCTCCCCAGAAGTCACATGTAGGCAACTCTGGTGGGGCTCCTGGAAATGACATGTAAGCATTGCTGGTGGGGCTCCCCAGAGGTCACATGTAGGCAAGGCTGGTGTGGCTCCCGGGAGTCACATGTAGGGAAGGCTGGTGGGGCTTCCCGGAAGTGACATGTAAGCAAGGCTGGTGGTGTTCCCCAGAAGTCACATGTAGCAAGGCTAGTGGGGCTCCCCGGAAGTCCCATGTAAGCAAGGCTGGTGGGGATCCATGGAAGTCACATTTAAACAAGGCTGGTGGGGATCCCCGGAAGTCACGTGTAGGCAATGCTTGTTGGGCTCCCCAGAAGTCATATGTAGGCAAGGCTGGTAGTGCTCTCCGGAATTCACATGTAGGCAAGGCTGGTGGGGCTACCCCAAAGTAACATTTAAGCAAGGCTGGTGGGGATACCCAGAAGTGACATGTATGCATGGCTGGTGGGCTCCCCAGAAGTCACATGCAGGCACGGCTGGTGGGGCTCCCCCGAAGTAACATTTAAGCAAGGCTAGTGGGGATACCTGGAAGTGATATGTAGGCAAGACTGGTGAGGCTCCCCGGAAGTCCAATGTAAGCAATTCTCGTGGGACTACCAGGAAGTGACATGTAAGCAAGGTTGGTGGGGCTCCCCGGAATTGACATATAAGCAAGGCTGGTGGGGCTCCCCAGAAGTGACATGTAAGCAAGGCTGGTGGGGCTCCCCAGAAGTGACATGTAAGCAAGGCTGGTGGGGCTCCCCGGAAGTGACATGTAAAAAAGGCTAGTGGGGCTCCCTAGAAGTCATTTGTATGCAAGGCTGGTGGGGCTTCCTAAAAGTCACAAGTAAACAAGGCTGGTGGGGTCCGCCCAAGTCACATCTAATCAAGGCTGGTGGGGCTCCCCAGATGCCACAAGTAATCAAGGCTGCTGGGGCTCCCCAGAAGTCACATGTAAGCAAGGCTAGTTTGGCTCCCTGGAAGTCACATGTAGGGAAGGCTGGGTGGGCTCCCTGGAAGTCACATGTAGGCAAGGCTGGTGGGGCTTCCCAGAAGTCACATGTAGGCAATGATGCTGAGACTCCCCAGAAGTGACGTGTAGACATGGCTGGTGGGGCTCCCCGGAAATTACATGTAGGGAAGGCTGGTGGGGCTTCCCAGAAGTCACATGTAAGCAAGGTTGGGGGGCTTCGACAAAGTCACATGTAAGCAAAGCTGGTGGGGCTCCCCAGAATTCACATGTAGGCAAGGCTGGTGGGGCTTCCCAGAAGTCACATTTAGGCAAGACTGGTGGGGCATCCCGGAAATCACATGTTAGTAAGGCTGGTGGGGTTCCCCGGAAATCACATGTAGGCAAGGATGGTGGGGATTCCCAGAAGTAACATGTAGGCAAGACTGGTAGGGATCCCCAGAAATCACATGTAGGAAGGCTGGTGGGCTTTCCGGAAGTCACTTGTAAGAAAGGCTTGTGGGGCTCCACGGATGTCACATGTAAGCAAGGCTGGTGGGGCTCCCCAGAAGTCACATGTTAGCAAGACTGGTGGGGCTCCCAGAAGTCACATGTATGCAGGGCAGGTGGGGATCCCTGGAAGTGATATGTAGGCAAGGCTGGTGGGGCCCCCTGCAAGTGACATGTAGGTGAGGCTGGTGGGGCTCCCAGGTAGTCACATTTAAGCAAGACTGGTGGGGCTCCCCAGAAGTGACATGTAAGCAAGGCTGGTGGGGCTCCCCGAAGTGACATGTAAGCAAGGCTGGTGGGGCTCCCCAGTAGTGACATGTAAGCAAGGCTGGTGGGGATCCCCAGAAGTCAGATGTAAGCATGGCTCGAGAGGCTCCCTGGAAGTTACATGTAGGCAAGGCTGGTGGGGCTCCCCAGAAGTAACATGTGAGCAAGGCTGGTGGGGCGCCCGGAAGTGACATTTAAGCATTGATGGTGGGGCTTCACGGAAGTCACTTGTAAGCATGTCTGTTGGGGCTCCCTGGAAGTCACATTTAAGCAAGGCTGGTAAGGCTCCCGAAAGGCACATGTAAGCAAGGTTGGTGAGTCTCCCCAGAAGTCACATGTAAACAAGACTGGTGGGGCTGCCGGAAGTCACACGTATGCAAGGCTAATGGGGCTCCCCAGAAGTCACATATAGGCAACTCTGGTGGGGCTCCTGGAAATGACATGTAAGCATTGCTGGTGGGGCTCCTCAGAGGTCACATGTAGGCAAGGCTGGTGTGGCTCCCGGAAGTCACATGTAGGGAAGGCTGGTGGGGCTTCCCGGAAGTGACTTGTAAGCAAGGCTGGTGGTGTTCCCCAGAAGTCACATGTAGCAAGGCTAGTGGGGCTCCCCGGAAGTCCCATGTAAGCAAGGCTGGTGGGGATCCATGGAAGTCACATTTAAACAAGGCTGGTGGGGATCCCCGGAAGTCACGTGTAGGCAATGCTTGTTGGGCTCCCCAGAAGTCATATGTAGGCAAGGCTGGTGGTGCTCTCCGGAATTCACATGTAGGCAAGGCTGGTGGGGCTCCCCCAAAGTAACATTTAAGCAAGGCTGGTGGGGATACCCAGAAGTGACATGTATGCATGGCTGGTGGGCTCCCCAGAAGTCTCATGCAGGCACGGCTGGTGGGGCTCCCCCGAAGTAACATTTAAGCAAGGCTAGTGGGGATACCTGGAAGTGACATGTAGGCAAGACTGGTGAGGCTCCCCGGAAGTCCAATGTAAGCAATTCTCGTGGGACTACCAGGAAGTGACATGTAAGCAAGGTTGGTGGGGCTCCCCGGAATTGACATGTAAGCAAGGCTGGTGGGGCTCCCCAGAAGTGACATGTAAGCAAGGCTGGTGGGGCTCCCCAGAAGTGACATGTAAGCAAGGCTGGTGGGGCTCCCCAGAAGTGACATGTAAAAAAGGCTAGGGGGGCTCCCTAGAAGTCATTTGTATGCAAGGCTGGTGAGGCTTCCTAAAAGTCACAAGTAAACAAGGCTGGTGGGGTCCGCCCAAGTCACATCTAATCAAGGCTGGTGGGGATCCCCAGATGCCACAAGTAAGCAAGGCTGCTGGGGCTCCCCAGAAGTCACATGTAAGCAAGGCTAGTTTGGCTCCCTGGAAGTCACATGTAGGGAAGGCTGGGTGGGCTCCCTGGAAGTCACATGTAGGCAAGGCTGGTGGGGCTTCCCAGAAGTCACATGTAGGCAATGATGCTGAGACTCCCCAGAAGTGACGTGTAGACATGGCTGGTGGGGCTCCCCGGAAATTACATGTAGGGAAGGCTGGTGGGCTTCCCAGAAGTCACATGTAAGCAAGGTTGGGGGGCTTCCACAAAGTCACATGTAAGCAAAGCTGGTGGGGCTCCCCGGAATTCACATGTAGGCAAGGCTGGTGGGGCTTCCCAGAAGTCACATTTAGGCAAGACTGGTGGGGCATCCCGGAAATCACATGTTAGTAAGGCTGGTGGGGTTCCCCAGAAATCACATGAAGGCAACTATGGTGGGGATTTCCAGAAGTAACATGTAGGCAAGACTGGTGGGGATCCCCAGAAATCACATGTAGGAAGGCTGGTGGGCTTTCCGGAAGTCACATGTAAGAAAAGGCTTGTGGGGCTCCACGGATGTCACATGTAAGCAAGGCTGGTGGGGCTCCACAGAAGTCACATGTTAGCAAGACTGGTGGGGCTCCCAGAAGTCACATGTATGCAGGGCAGGTGGGGATCCCTGGAAGTGATATGTAGGCAAGGCTGGTGGGGCTCCCTGCAAGTGACATGTAGGTGAGGCTGGTGGGGCTCCCAGGTAGTCACATTTAAGCAAGACTGGTGGGGCTCCCCAGAAGTGACATGTAAGCAAGGCTGGTGGGGCTCCCCGAAGTGACATGTAAGCAAGGCTGGTGGGGCTCCCCAGTAGTGACATGTAAGCAAGGCTGGTGGGGATCCCCAGAATTCAGATGTAAGCATGGCTCGAGAGGCTCCCTGGAAGTTACATGTAGGCAAGGGTGGTGGGGCTCCCCAGAAGTAACATGTAAGCAAGGCTGGTGGGGCGCCCGGAAGTGACATTTAAGCATTGATGGTGGGGCTTCACGGAAGTCACTTGTAAGCAAGGCTGGTGGGGCTCGCCAGAAGTCACATGTAGGCACAGCTGGTGGGGCTCCCCCGAAGTAACATGTAAGCAAGGTTGGTGGGGATGCCCAGAAGTGACATGTAGGCAAGGCTAGTGGGGCTCTCTGGAAGTCCCATGTAAGCAAGGCTGGTGGGACTACCGGGAAGTGACATGTAAGCAAGGTTGGTGGGGCTCCCCGAAGTGACATGTAAGCAAGGCTGGTGGGGCTCCAAAGTAGTGACATGTAAGAATGGCTGGTGGGGCTCCCCAGAAGTCACATGTAAGCAGGGCTGGTGTTGCTGCCCGGAAGTCACATGTAAGCAAGGCTGGTGGGGCTCCCCGAAAGTCAAATGTAAACAAGGCTGGAGGGGCCGTGGAAGTCACATGTAGGCAAGGCCGGTGGGGCTCCCCAGAAGTCACATATAGGCAAGGCTGGTGGGGCTCTCCTGGAAGTCACATGAAAGCAAGGCTGGTGGGTCTCCTTGAAGTCACGTGTAGGCAAGGCTGGTTGAGCTCCCCAGAAATCACATGTAGCAAGGCTGGTGGGGCTTTCCGGAAGTCACATGTAAGCAAGTGCTGGTGGGGCTAGCTGGAAGTCACATGGAAACAAGACTGGTGGGGCTCCCGGAAGTCACATGTATGCAAGGCAGGTGGGGATCCCTGGAAGTCACATGTAGGCAAGACTGGTAGGGCTTTCTGGAAGTGACATGTAAGTGAGGCTGGTGGGGCTCCCCAGAAGTGACATGTAAGCAAGGCTGGTGGTGCACCTGGAAGTGACATGTACACATTAATGGTGGGGCTCCAGGGAAGTCACATGTAAGCATGGCTGGTGGGGATCCCCGGAAGTCACATGTAAGCAAGGCTGGTGGTGCACCTGGAAGTGACATGTATGCATTAATGGTGGGGCTCCAGGGAAGTCACATGTAAGCAAGGCTGGTGGGTTTCTCCGAAAGTCACATTTAAGCAAGGCTGGTGGGTCTCTCCGGAAGTGACATGTAGGCAAGGCTGGTGGGGCTCCCCAGACGTGACATATAAGCAAGGCTTGTGGGGCGCCTGGAAGTGACATGTAAGCATTGATGGTGGGGCTCCGTAGAAGTCAAATGTAAGCAAGGCTGGTGGGGCTCCCCGGAAGTCACATGTAAGCAAGGCTGGTGTGGCTCGCTGGAAGTCACATGTAAGCAAGGCTGGTGGGGCTGCACGAAAGTCACATGTAAGCAAGGCTGGTGGGGCCCTGGAAGTGACATGTAAGCAAGGCTGGTGGGGCTTCCCAGAAGTGACATGTAAGCAAGGCTCATGGGGCTCCCCGGAAGTGACATGTAAGCAGGGCTAGTGGGGCTCCCTGGAAGTCACATGTAGGCAAGGCTGGTGGGGTTCCCAGAAGTTACATGTAGCAAGGTTGGTGGGGCTGCCCGGAAGTCACATCTATGCAAGGCTGGTGTGGCTCCCCAGAAGTGACATGTAAGCAACTCTGGTGGGGTTCCTGGAAGTGACATGTAAGCATTGCTGGTGGGGCTTCCCGGAAGTCACGTGTAGGCAATGCTGGTGTGGCTCCCGGACGTCACATGTAGGCAAGGCTGGTGTGGCTCCCCGGAAGTGACATGTAAGCAAGGCTAGTGGGGATCCCTGGAAGTCACATATAGGCAAGGCTGGTGGGGTTCCCGGAAGTTACATGTAGCAAGGCTGGTGGGGCTCCCCGGAAGTCACATGTATGCAAGGCTGGTGGTGCTCCCCAGAAGTGACATGTAAGCATCTCTGGTGGGGCTCCTGGAAGTGAGATGTAAGCATTGCTGGTGGGGCTCCCCAGAGGTCACATGTAGGCAAGGCTGGTGTGGCTCCCGGAAGTCAGATCTAGAGAAGGCTGGTGGGGCTTCACGGAAGTGACATGTAAGCAAGGATGGTGGGGTTCCCCGGAAGTCACATGCAGCAAGGCTGGTGGGGCTCCCCGGAAGTCCCATGTAAGCAAGGCTGGTGGGGATCCACGGAAGTCACAATTTAAGCAAAGCTGGTGGGGATCCCCAGAAGTCACATGTATGCAAGGCTGGTGGGGCTTCCCAGAAGTGACATGTAAGCAACTCTGGTGGGTCTCCTGGAAGTGACATGTAAGCATTGCTGGTGGGGCTCCCCAGAGGTCACATGTAGGCAAGGCTGGTGAGGCTCCCAGAAGTCACATGGAGGGAATGCTGGTGGAGCTTCACAGAGGTGACATGTAAGCAAGGCTGGTGAGGTTCCCCGGAAGTCAGATGTAGCAAGGCTGATGGGGCTCCCCGGAAGTCCCATGTAAGCAAGGCTGGTGGGGATCCACGGAAGTCACATTTAAGCAAGGCTGGTGGGGATCCCCAGGAGTCACATGTAGGCAAGGCTTTTTGGGCTCCCCAGAAGTCACATGTAGGTAAGGCTGGTGGGACTCCCCAGAAGTGACGTGTAGGCAAAGCTGGTGGGGCTTCCCGAAAGTGACATATATGCAAGGCTGGTGGGGCTCCTTAGAAGTGACATGTAAGAAAGGCTAGTGGGGCTCCCTGGAAGTCACATGTAGGCAAGGCTGGTGGGCTCCCCCGAGGTGACATGTAAGAATGGCTAGTGGGGCTCCCTGGAAGTCACATGTTGGCAAGGCTGGTGGGGTTCCTGGAAGTCACATGTATGCAAGGCAGGTGGGGCCCCCCAGAAGTGACATGTAAGCAACTTTGGTGGGGCTACTGGAAGTGACATGTAAGCATTGCTGTAAGCAAGGATGGTGGGGCTTCCCGGAAGTCACATGCAAGTAAGGCTGGTTTTGGGTACCCGGAAGTCACATGTAAGCAAGGCTGGTGGGGCTCCCTGGAATTCACATGTAAGCAAGGCTGGTGGAGCTCCCCAGAAGTCAAATGTAAGCACGGCTCATGCGGCTCCCCAGATGTTACATGTAGCAAGGATGGTGGGGCTCCCTGGAAGTAACATGTAGGTAAGGATGGTGGGGCTCCCCAGAATTGACATGTAAGCCACTCTGGTGGAGCGCCTGGAAGTGACATGTACGCATTGATGGTGGGGCTCCACGGAAGTCACATGTAAGCAAGGCTGGTGGGGCTCCCCGGAGGACACATGTAGGCAAGGCTGGTGGGGCTCCCTGGAGGTCACATGTAAGCAAGGCTGGTAGGGCTTCCGAAAGACACATGTGTTAGGCAGAATCCTGTGCATTTACCTTAGGGGCACTACAGAAGATTAAGACTACAGGTGAGAGCAATAAATCCCCTTTGGTATCAGTCTATACCACAAAGATTTAGTTGGTAGTTGTGGCTAGGCAGTCAGACTTATCTCAAGAGGGAGATGAGCAGTATTCAGGATTTACACAATAGGCCTTCAGTACTATGGAACAAGGAAACGCTGACCAAGGTTTGTAGTAAAAAGAATATATATATTTATTTTATACACTTCTAGTTAAAGACATATATCACAGTTTTTAAAGCAAGTTAAAAGAAGTCAGGGGAAAATATACACACTCCCTAGTTAAATTGTAGACCAAGTGAACCAGAGTGTAAACTGAGCAAAACGGCACAGTGTAAATCACACAAAAGGAAAACTCTATCAATTCTTTACAAGGGATGAAAACACAAGTTATATAGATATAGCTTCTTATACACCCTAACAACACTTCCCACCAGTTATGAACCAGATTTAAGCAAGACGGTGCATCAGTATAGAATATACTTAAATGAAAACTGAGCAACATGGCATTTTACAAATTTTAGCAAGGGGAAGGAAAGGGTAGTAATCAGAAGTAGGTGCACCAACACAGCTCTAGTTGAGAATCAATCTAAAGAAGGCAGTGCTAACAAATGTAGCCAGAGTCAGTAGGCCTGTGCCAGAGTCAGTGGTACAGGGCAAGGGCCCAGGAGCAAAATGTTCTTGTCGCTGCAATCAAGTCTTTGGTTAACGATTTAGAAAAGGTGGATGCAGAAAGTGAAAGACAATGTTAAGAGAGAGGTGTGGCCAACCCAAAAGGTAGGTAAAGGATTTAAAACACCTTTAGTGCTACCGTGGAGAAAGGGCAGCCTAGCAGAACAATGTACCTTAATACTGAAGAAGTGGCTCTTGCGGTGGTGGTTGTTCCTGGTAGTTCCTGCAGTTCGGGGGATCCAGCAGAGGAAGAGAGGCTCTCGTTGTGGAGGAAGGTTCTAGATTCTGCACTACCCAGGGATGAAACCAGCCGTGGTGCTGCCCGACGAATAAAAGGTACGCTCCTTTAAATCGCGGTCCGGGTGTACTGGTGCCTGCCTATCTGGCCTCCGCGTACAGGGTACTGGTGATTCCACCAAGGCAGGTCCGGGAAGATGATTGGCAAACTGGTTGGCCCCACCAGTTCAAGGGAAGAAGGCTCTTTCAGATGAAGATCTCTTCTCGTCATGTGAAGAAAAGTGGTGAGACGCTGCAGCAGGGCTTCACCGGTGGTTCAGTCGTTGCAAGGGTCTTTGGCTTATCTCCTCTTCAGCTTCTTAGTTCCAGTGGCGACGTCTTGCTCTTCCAGTCCTCCGGACCCTGCTTTTATGCAAAAAGTGAGGAGAGTGGAGATTGAGCCCTTAGGTGATTACACACTCTGCAAACAGGATCGGAACAGCAGGGCTCTCCAAGTGATCTCGCTTATAGCATCCTTCACCAACAAGCAAGGGGGCTTCACTCTGTGGGGAACTCGCCATCTCTACATGCAAGTATTCGCACCAATGGTCATTTATGGCCTTGAGTCACTGCTGACGATGAATTTGGCATGGTTACAAGTACTGGAAGGAAAGTTCTGGCGACGTATGCTGGGACTACCACCGGGGGTGCCTATGGCCTTGATAAGACTGGAGCTGGGTCTTCCCTCACTCAGGGCTATGGTACTTAAAAAAAGAGCTGGTTTCTACCTCAAAATGACAAGTGGTTCCCCTAACGCCCTATTAGGGACACTCCATCAGGAATTAGACAAAAAATCTACCACTGCATCTCTATACAAAGATATGGGTAAATTTCTCAACGAAATTGGCTGGATATACAGAGAGGCAACTGTCACCAAAGATATGCTAAATGCCTTGAGGAAAAAGATAGACCTATGGGATTGGTTAGAGAACTTTGCCCACTTGGAATCCCTCAAATCCTACCACTTTGTGCCCTACAGAATATACAAGTTCATGAAACCTCAGGACTATCTTCTCCTTTGTCCTACTAGAAGACTCCGCCGTTTCATCATCTTATTCAGACTGGAACAACTGCCCACCCTATCCAGAATAGGTGTAAGGGAAAACATACCTGCAGCAGAACGAACTTGCCGAGTGTGCAAATCTCCTGTATGTCTGGAGACGACAAGACATGTATTAACGCAATGCAGAGCAATCAAGAAGACTATTGTCCGCTATCTGGGAGAATTTGTGCATGATCCATTATCAATACCCAAACTTATGTTCTGGCGTTATTGTACTAATACATCGAACATGCATCTTTTCATAGCCCTGTATAACGTCTGGCAACAGATAGAATATGTAATGGAAAAATGAGCAAACTCCACCATTGACTTTTGGGTAACGAGTCGTAGAGGCACTTATACTTGACATAGCTGTCCAAATACTAACCTTGAACAATATGAAGCCTATATCAGCAATTATGTTTATTCTGACCCTTTACCCCAATTCCCTCCCCTCTTGTTTGGATTTTAGACTATAGATTTGATGTGCATTTGGTGTTACACATTAGTAGGACGAGTCTAGATGTATAATTTTATATGTATAATTTTCATTTTTTATGTCTATTGATATATGTGTAAAGTATGAATTTATTTTCCATACTATATCACATTAAAGAATTATTATTATTATTTATGCAAAAAGAGCCCCATTCATACAGCCTAGCTGTCACTTACACAGTGTAGTGGTCATCTTGGCGGGAGACCCTACAGCCTATCAGGATAAAGTGCGACATGGGTTGCTGAGGCAACCCTGTCCAGGGGTCCTACTCCCCCTCCCATACAATGGACCCACCCCAGACTCAGTGAAAGGACTGAAAGGAGGGCTTCTGGGCAAAAGCTCACCAAACGGACGAACAAAGGATCCCGGACCTGGGTTAGGAGATTAGAGAAAGACACGAGAAAGCAGTTATATTAAAGTTCTGGCAAATAAAACCTACCAGAGTAAAGTTAATATTAAAATACACCGACTGTATGTTAGAGGCTGTTAGAAAATGTGGTAGCCTCGAACAATGGGAAAGTCCCATAGGGAAATATTCACGGTCTAATATTTTCGGTAGTAACCACTGCCACCAGCCAGAAACTTTTGAGATAGGGACTGTACGGTACCCTCTCGAAAATGAACATAAGGGAAAAACTATTAACCCTTCCCAGTACCTCCATAGTAAGATGGGTTGTACTGGTTTAGTTCATAGGAATTGACTAGTAAAGTCAATGGGGACTTTACATGCCCTGGGAGACAGTAGTCAGTCCCAGGCAGGATATGGAGTCTATGTTTGGGGGTCGCTACGACACCCCTGTATCACTGCAAGGCGGGTGCTGTGTAACACATGTGAATGAAGATGGTTCCTATGGAGGCGAGAAAAACCCCATAGACATTAAACAAAAAAATAGCCTAGAACACACATAGCAAAAATGCCTAAGAGTGGAAAAAAGAGTCTCACTCTTAGCAGGATAAAAGAAACAAACCCTTCAAATCCAGCAAAGCTACTGGGGGACTCTATAGGTAAGGGGAAATTAGCCATAGAATGAGAATACTCCCTAACAAAATGTAAGCAAAGCTGTTGGGTCTCCCCAGAAGTCAATTGTAAGCAAGACCGGTGGGTCTCCCAGAAGGCACACGTATGCAAGGCTTGTGGGGCTCCCCAGAAGTCACATGTAGGCACGGATGCAGGGGCTCCCCGCAATAACATTTAAGCAAGGCTGGTGGGGATACCCGGAAGTGACATGTAGGCAAGACTGGTGGGGCTCCCCGGAGGTCCCATGTAATCAAGGCTGGTGGGGCCCTGGAAGTCACATTTAGGAAAGGCTGATGGGGGTCCCCGGAAGTCACATATAGATATGCTGGTGGGGCTTCCCGGGAAGTTACATGAAAGCAAGGCTGGTGGGGCTTCCAGAAGTCACATGTAGGCAAGGCTGGTGGGGCTCCACTGAAGTCACATGTAGGTAACTCTGGTGGGGCTCCCTATGAGTCACATGTAAGCAAGGCTGTCGGGGCTCCCTGGAATTACATGTAAGCAAGGCTGGTGGGGCTCCCCGGAAGTGACATGTAAGCAAGGCTGGTGGGGCTTCCCGGAAGTGACATGTAAGCACGGCGTGTGGGGCTCCCCGGAAGTGACATGTAAGCAAGGCTGGTGGGGCTCCCCGGAAGTGACATGTAAGATAGGCTAGTGGGGCTCCCCAGAAGTCACATGCTAGCAAGGCTGATAGGGCTCCCAGAAGTCACATGTAAGCAAGGCTGGTGGTGCTCCCCGGAAGTCACATGTAGGCAAGGCTGGTGGGACTCCCTGGAAGTCACCTGTAGGAAAGGCTGGTGGGGCTTCCCAGGAGTCACATGTAAGCAAGGCTTGTTGGGCTCCCCAGAAGTCACATGTAGGCAAGGCTGGTGGGGCTCCTGGAAGTGACATGTAAGCATTGCTGGTGGGGCTCCCCAGGAGTCACATGTAAGCAAGGCTGCTGGGGCTCCCCGGAAGTCACATGTAAGTAAGGCTGGCTTTGGGTTCCCGGAAGTGACATGTAAGCAAGGCTGGTGGGGCTCCCCGGAAGTCTCATGTAAGCAAGGCTGGTGGGGCTCCCTGGAAGTATAATTCAAGCAAGGCTGGTGTGGGCTTCCTGGAAGTCACAAGTAAACAAGGCTGGTGGGGCCCACGGAAGTGACATCTAATCAAGGCTGGTGGGGCTCCCCGGAAGCCACATGTAAGCAAGGCTGGTGGGGCTCCCCAGAAGTCACATGCTAGCAAGGCTGGTAGGGCTCCCAGAAGTCACATGTAAGCAAGGCTGGTGGTGCTCCCCGGAAGTCACATGTAGGCAAGGCTGGTGGGACTCTCTGGAAGTCACATGTAGGCAGGGCTGGTGGGGCTTCCCAGGAGTCACATGTAAGCAAGGCTTGTGGGGCTCCCCAGAAGTCACATGTAGGCAAGGCTGGTGGGACTCTCTGGAAGTCACATGTAGGCAGGGCTGGTGGGGCTTCCCAGGAGTCACATGTAAGCAAGGCTGGTGGTGCTCCCCGGAAGTCACATGTAGGCAAGGCTGGTGGGACTCTCTGGAAGTCACATGTAGGCAGGGCTGGTGGGGCTTCCCAGGAGTCACATGTAAGCAAGGCTTGTGGGGCTCCCCAGAAGTCACATGTAGGCAAGGATGGTGGGGCTTCCCGGTAGTCACATGTAAGCAAGGCTGGTGGGGCTCCCCGGAAATCACATGTAGGCAATGCTGGTGGGGCTTCCCAAAAGTCACATGTAGGCAAAACTGCTGGGGATCCCCAGAAATCACATGTAGCAAGGCTGGTGGGGCTTCCCAGAAGACGCATGTAAGCAGGGCTTGTGGGCTCCCCAGAAGTCACATGTAGGCAAGGCTGGTGGGGCTTCCCAGAAGTCCCATTTAGGCAAGGCTGGTGGGGCTTCCCGGTAGTCACATGTAAGCAAGGCTGGTGGGGCTCCCGGTAAATCACACATGTAGGCAATGCTGATGGGACTTCCCAGAAGTCACATGTAGGCAATACTGGTGGTGATCCCCAGAAATCACAGGTAGCAAGGCTCTTGGGGTTACACGGAAGTCACATGTACGCAAGGCTGGTGAGGCTCTCCCGAATTACATTTAAGCAAGCCTGGTTGGGCTCCCGGAAGTCACATGTATGCAAAGCAGGTGGTGATCCCTTGAAGTGACATGTAAGCAAGTGTGGTGGGGATCCATGGAAGTCACATTTAAGCAAGGCTTCTGGGGATCCCCAGAAGTCACATGTAGGCAAGGCTTGTGGGGCTCCCCGGAAATCACATGTAGGCAAGGCTGGTGGTGCTCCCCGGAAGTCACATGTAGGCAGGGCTGGTAAGGCTTCCCAGAAGTCACATGTAGGCAAGACCGGTGGGGATCCCTGGAAATCACATGTAGCAAGGATGGTGGGGCTTTCCGGAAGTCACACCTAAGCAAGGCTGGTGGGGCTCCACGGCAGTCTCATAGAAGCAACTCTGGTGGAGCTCCTGGAAGTGACATGAAAGCATTGCTGGTGGGGCTCCCCGGGAAACACATGTAAGCAAGGCTGGTGGGGCTCCCCGGAAGTAACATTTAAGCAAGGCTGGTGGGGCTTCCCGGAAGTCACAACTAAACAAGGCTGGTGGGGCCGCGGAGGTCACATCTAATCAAGGCTGGTTGGGCTCCCCGGGAAGCCACATGTAAGCAAGGCTGGTGGGGCTCCCCAGAAGTCACATGCTAGCAAGGCTGGTAGGGCTCCCAGAAGTCACATGTAAGCAAGGCTGGTGGGGCTCCCCAGAAGTCACATGCTAGCAAGGCTGGTGGTGCTCCCCGGAAGTCAAGTGCAGGCAAGGCTGGTGGGGCTCCCTGGAAGTCACATGTAGGCAAGGCTGGTGGTACTTCCGAGAAGTCACATGTAGGCAAGGCTGGTGGGGCTTCCCAGAAGTCCCATTTAGGCAAGGCTGGAGGGGCTTCCCGGTGGTCACATGTAAGCAAGGCTGGTGGGGCTCCCCGGAAATCACATGTAAGCAATGCTGGTGGGGCTTTCCAGAAGTCACATGTAGGCAATACTGGTGGGGATCCCCAGCAATCACATGTAGCAAGGCTGGTGGGGCTTCCCAGAAGTCACATGTAAGAAAGGCATGTGGGGCTCCCCAGAAGTCACGTGTAGGCAAGGCTGGTGGGGCTTCCCAGAAGTCCCATTTAGTCAAGGCTGGTGGGGCTTCCCGGTAGTCACATGTAAGCAAGGCTGGTGGGGCTCCCCGGAAATCACATGTAGACAATGCTGGTGGGGCTTCCCAGAAGTCACATGTAGGCAATACTGGTGGGGATCCCCAGAAATCACATGTAGCAAGGCTGGTGGGGATTTCTGGAAGTCACATGTAAGCAAGTCTGGTGGGGTTCCACAGAAGTCACATTTATGCAAGGCTGATGAGGCTACCCGGAAGTAACATGTAAGCAAGACTGGTGGGGCTCCTGGAAGTCAGATGTATGCAAGGCAGGTGGGGATCCCTTGAAGTGACATGTAAGCAAGGCTGGTGGGGATCCATGGAAGTCACATGTAGGCAAGGCTTGTGGGGCTCCCCAGAAGTCTCATGTAAGCAAGGCTTGTGGGGCTCCCCGGAAGTCACATGTAAGCAAGACTGGTGGGGCTCCTGGAAGTCACATGTATGCAAGGCAGATGGGGATCACTGGAAGTGACATGTAGGCAAGGCTGGTGGGGATCCATGGAAGTCACATTTAAGCAAGGCTTGTGGGGCTCCCCAGAAGTCTCATGTAAGCAAGGCTTGTGGGGCTCCCCGGAAGTCACATGTAAGCAAGACTGGTGGGGCTCCTGGAAGTCACATGTATGCAAGGCAGATGGGGATCCCTGGAAGTGACATGTAGGCAAGGCTGGTGGGGCTCCTGTTAGGGAGAATTCTCCTTCTAGTGCTAATTTCCCTCACCTAGTGATTCCCCCAGCAGCTTTGCTGGATTTCTGGAGTTTATTTGTCCACCTGGTAAGAGTGTACATTCTTTTTCCACTCTTACATGTGTGTTTGGCTTATGTATTTTTACTCATTGCGTGATCTTGGGCACTGGAGCACACCACTCCAGGTGCCTGTTCTTGTACGGGTTACACAGCACCTTTTGTGTAGTAACCCAGGGTTGTCTTTAAGACTTCCTTCTGACTCCATTTCGCTGCGGCTGACTACTGTCCCCCAGAGAAAGGTAAAGTTGCCATTTACTTTACATAGTCATTTTTACCACAGACCCAGTACACCCCATCTTACATGGAGTACTGGAAAGAGCTAATCTGTACCCCTTTTCTGTCTGTACCTCCCTGAGCATTGTTTCGCTCTTTTGACATTTTGACTTGGCTGGTGGCAGTGGTATCTACCCTAACATTTCTACCGCGATTATATTAGATATACGTGGTACTGTTCTTGGCTATTATATTACCCTCGAACATAAACCCGCTTGACCAAATCATCTTTCTTTTGGCCCAGTTGGGTTTATTTGCCATTTCTTTTTGTTAAAGTCCTTCATGTGTTTTACTTTGCGTGGCAAACTAGGTTTGCCTTCTTTATTCACTGTCTTTTGGCGGGCTTCTCTTGAGAAGCCCTCCTCAAGGCACCTGGGTGTCTAGGTGGGCTGAATGTGAGGGAGGGGTGTAGTCAGCCCCTGCACAGGGTATCCTAGGAAACCCAAGTCGCACTTTGCCATGATTGGCTGAGGTGGTTGTCCCGGCTGAACAACCCCCCTACTGCGTGATTGACAGCCAGGCTGTGTGAATGGGGGTTTTGCGCATAAAAGGCAGGTCTCTTGGGCTAGAAGTCAGAGTCGCCTCTGGAACTACAAGGAAGCGAAGAGAATCGGAGAGAACGACGGCTGCTGCAACTACCCCGTCCCGGTGAAGCCCTGCTGCAGTCCTGAGCTATCTTCCCTTTAACGACTAAGAGGAGATCCAGTCCGGAGTCTTCTTCCCTTGAGCCTGGTGGGGATAACCAGCTCATCTTCTTCAGGCAGAGATCTCCGCCATGGTCAAAATCGCTGCACACTGCAGTAGTGGTCTGGATAGCCACCTGCTGAGCCTCTCCTGTTTTTAAGCAGCACACCTTTTTCATTGTCGCTGCTGTCGGCTTCATCCCTGTGTGGTGCAGACCCCCTTCAAACGTCCTCCTTCACAACGAAGCTCCAGGAATCGTGGGTTTGTGGGAAACCAACAGGAACAACTGCCAGGGCACCAGCTGCAACGTTGGAATAAGGTACTGTGCTCTACTTGAGGAAACTGGGTGAATCCCTTTTCTTCATCCTCAAGGCTCGTCTTTGTCTTCACTCCTTCTTATAACTTTTGCTTCCGAACATTGACAATATCCAAGTACTTTTGGGCTACGCTGAATCGTGAACTGTCTAACGATGTGATCTTCGGCACAGGTCTCCGGTGTCACTTAAACCTGGCTTTGACCCTTTCACTTTTGAACTCCTGTTTCTGAGTGTTTCTCGATACTGTCTGCCTAACCTAAATATTGCCTGTGATTTTTGCCTCCAACTCCCTCTGGGTATCTCAGGTGGTAAGTGTGCTTTTGCCCCGGTAGCATTTCAGGTCACGGATACGCATTTATTGGGTAGACCGAACTGTCAAAAAGTGATTGCAACTGTTTCTGCGGTATCGTGTTTTGTTCATAATACCGGTTCATTCAAACACAGGGTACTTACCTTGAGACATACTGTACAAAGTGAATTGGTTAGTTGTAGTATATGTAACGTGTGGTTTTGTTTAAAGTTTAATAGAGGTGTTGTGTTTATAACTGATGGTTTAAAAATAAATGTACTTAGATTTTTTACCTGAAACCTTGAGTCAGTGTTTGCTTGAGACACATTAATTGTGGTCCCTTTGTGTAATCTCTGCTACTGCTCATATTCTCTTGAGATAAGCCTGGCTGCTCTGCCACTGCTACCACTATAACTTAGTAGTACAGGCTTGTACCAAAGGTAAACTTTTATTGCCACCTGTAGTCTTAATTGTGTGTAGTGGTCCCTAAGGGCACTGCACAGGATTCGGCCTAACACTGGTGTACAGCGGTGAGGATTTGGAAGTAGAGTGATTACACTTAGAGTACTGCTGTTGCTTGGGTTCAACTAACCACAAGGCTAACACCACTAAATCTATTTAACTGAGAAATCATGTCAAGTATGGAAAACTACACTGAAGAGAGTTTTTCACTCTATACTGCTGAGGTTCATAGAACCATGTGTAGAGATAAGAATGTCTCTGGTAAAGGAGAGAAATCTGAACTGGTTGCAAAGTTAATGGGAAAAAGTCTGAATAGTGGGTCAGAAAGGCCTACCACTACAGCCAATGTGGATTTCGATGTTTCTGATTCTGAGAGTGTTCATCTAGAAGAAGTAGATGATTCTTTGCTAGGAAACCCTACAACTCCTTTGCCTGCTCAGAATGCACAACCTCTGTCCACAGGGACCCCCACAGGTCCTACACTTACTCCTGAATTTATTGCACTTGAGAAAATGAGACTTGAATTAGAAGTGAAACGTATTGATGCACAAACTGCCATGAAACATCAAGAGTTAAGGCTCAGACAAATGGAGCCGAATCATGACCTACAAATGAAGAAACTGTCTCTAGATAATGCTTCTCTCAAAGAGTCTTCTAGGTCTTCCAGCCCTAAGAGACCCCGTATGCCAAAGGAAATGATTGGTATGTATGAGACTAAACTTGATGTTTTGGATTGGTTAGCACCAGGCGAGTTGCTAGGTGTGGAAAAGACCCGGGGCTAAGCTGATGTTGGAACTGTTGTGACTGGGGGCTAACTAGTCTTTTGGCTGTAGCTCCTGAGATTCTATCCGGGGCTACAACCAAAAGATCAGGGGCTATAGCCCCCTTAGCCCCCCCCTAGCAACGCCCCTGGTTAGCACTGTTTCAGTACAATCATGGGATCCAAGGTATCTCAGGGAATCAGTTGATTCCTTGGCTTTTCTCTAGGCTTCCCCCTGTTGCAAGTGATGCTGTAATGGAGTTGGGGAAGGAGGATAAGCAGGATTATGAGTGTGTGAAACTAGCATTAATAGCTAGGTTTGGGAAGACCCCTTCCCAGTATCTTAAGAAGTTTAGAACCCTCAAAAAGCATGATGGTACCCCTTGGGCTACCTGGGTGTGTGACTGTTTGAAAAACTTAGATGGTTGTGTTAAGGGTTACAAAGTGAACACTTAAGAAGGTTTGAGGAATCTTGTAATGTTGGAGTGTATTTTTGATGCCTGCTTTCCTGAGCTTAGACATCACTTGGCTGATTCAAAAGAGATAGATCCTAAGAAGTTAGCTAAGGCTGCTGACTTGTGGGTTGCCAACAGGGCTACTCACAAGGATTCTGGGGCATCTCAGAAGAAGGAAGATGGAAAGCAGTCCAAGAAAGACAACAAGGAGAATTCCGATAATTCCAATCCAAAAGAGGGCCCCAAACATAACCACGGTAAGCCACAAGGTAAACCGAATCAGGCTAGTGTCCGATCTGGTTCCACACCAGATTGAGGTCAGAGCAAGCCCCCATTCCAGAGAGCTTTTGGGAAATGCTTTGTTTGTGGATTGCCTGGCCATGTGAAAGGAGATCCCAAGTGTAAGGGTAAACCTTCAGGGATCAACACTGTCTACTTAGCCTTCTCCCAGAAGTACCTATGACAAGTGGAAACTTTTAGCTACTAGCTGATGAGCCCATGAGAGTCTCAGCTAGTGTTTCTTTAGTGTCCTTGGGTCTTTGGGAAAAAACAGAACTTAGATGTCTACAACTCAATCCCAGATAATACTAAAGAGTATTACAAAGGTAGTGTTATTGTGAATGGTCAGGAGACTCCGGCCATCAGAGACACTGGAGCCAGCATAACTGTGGTTGATGGATGTTTTTTCAAGGTGGAGGATGTTGCTAAGGCACCCAAACACCTAACCAAGTTAGCTGGAGGCCCTGTGCAAATGGTTCCCCAGTTACCAGCTCTCATCCAGTGTAATGACATGACTGTCACGATACCTGTAAGTGTGCAAAATAACGTACCTGGGAGGGTCCTGTTGGGTAATGACCTTACCACTCTTGGAGTTGTGTCTATTACCCCCTGGCCCCCCAGCAGAAGGAAGTAGGAGCTCACAAGGTCTGCAAGGGAGAGAACCTTAAGAGGCTCTCCTGGGGACATGATAGAGGAAGCTATCACACCAAGTCCATAGGACTTACTTACTGCCATTGCAGGGCAAGAAAAGACAAAAGGGAAACCTAAGTCTGCCAGCAAGAAACCAGCAAGCACTCCTGTGCCCAGGAGGACATCTCCGAGACTGTCCAAAGTCACACCTGTGACTCACACACCAGCTGAGGCTGAGTGTGAGGTTCAACCCTTTATGGTCAAACTAGATACTGAGGAATCAAATCTAGAAGAGGATCTTACCTTGGTAGGAGATCTTGACCCTGTTGACCATCCTGAGCTGCAGTCTTTACTAGCAGAAGGTGGACCAAACAGGGAGGATTTCAGCAAGGGACAAAGAGAGTGTCCTAACTTGGAGGGTCTTCGCCAACAGGCCACTTCTCAGCTCAATGGGACTGAGCCTGGGAAGTACAGGTTGCACTGCGAAGATGGCCTCTTCTACGGTGAACCAACTGACTCAACCCCTGGAGACTAAAAAAGACTGGTAGTACCTCTAGTGAACTGACTCCAGTTTCTGCAGTTAGCCCATGAGGTACCTTTGGCTGGTCACTTAAGTTTTAAGAAGACCAAGAAAAGGCTATCTCTGCACTTCTACTGGCCTAAGATGGGTACAGGAGTAGACAAATTCTGCAGAAGCTGCCACACTTGCCAAACCTCTGGCAAGAGTGGGTCCAAGAATGTGGCACCCTTAGTGCCTCTCCCAGTGGTGGCAGTCCCTTTTGAGAAGGTGGGGATTGACATTGTTGGTCCTCTTGACCCTCCCACATCTTCAGGCAACAGGTTTATCCTGGTTGTAGTGGACCATGCCACTAGATTTCCTGAAGCCATACCTATGAGGAGTGTTACGGCTCCGGCTGTGGCTAAGGCCCTACTTGGTATTTTTACCAGAGTAGATTTTCCTAAGGAGGTGATATCTGACAGGGGATCAAATTTTATGTCCCACTGCATGCAAAGCATGTGGAAAACCTGTGGAGTTACCTGCAAGTTCTCAACTGCCTACCACCCTCTAACCAATGGACTGGTAGAGAGTTTTAACAGAACTATGAAGAGCATGATAGGTGCTTTAGAAGAACCCCTTAGAAGAAAGTGGGACCCTCTACTGCAATGCCTTCTCTTTCCTTATAGAGAAGTCCCTCAGGAGGGAGTAGGATTTGGTCCCTTCGAACTTCTTTATGGCCATCCAGTCAGAGGTCCATTGGTCCTGATTAAGGAGGGGTTGGAGAGTGCTCCTTCCCCCAAGCTATTCAGAGTGACTGACTATGTGATAGGTCTCTGGAGGAGAATGTCACACATGATGGCAGAGGCAAGTGATAACTTGAGGGCTGGTCAAACTCTGGTCAAGAATTGGTATGACCAGAAGGCTAACATGGTTGAGTTTACTCAAGACCAGCTTGTTCTTGTTATGGTCCCCACAAGGCAGAGGGCCTTGCAGGACAAATGGATAGGACCCTTCAAGGTTGTGGTTAAAATTGGAGAGGTGAACTATCTGGTGGACTTAGGCAACCCTAAGGAGGCTCCCAGAGTCTTTCACACCAACCGTTTAAAGGCTTATGTCTCTAGACCTAACATAGGAGCTCTGCTTCTAGCTTCAGCTCAGGAGAAGGAGGAGAGTGAACCTCTGCCTGACTTCCTCAGAGGCTTACCTTTAGATGAGCAAGTGGAAGGAGTTAATCTCTCTTCCAGTCTCACACCTGACCAGCAGGATGCGTGCAAATTACTGTTAAATCAGTTTGCCTCCCTGTTCTCACTTTCACCAGGCTTGACCCCTTGGGGCCAGCATGACATAAACACTGGTGACAGTTTACCTGTCAAATGCAGGGGGTAAAGAATGTCAGACAATATCAGATCCCACATAAGGAATGAGGTCAACAAGATGCTTGAGCTTGGGGTTATAGAGCCCTCTACTAGCCCATGGTCTAGCCCAGTTGTGCTTGTACCAAAGGCAGGATCCAAGGAGTTGAGATTCTTCATGGACTATAGAGCTCTAAATGCAGTCACCACGACCATCCTTTGCCTAGGACAGATGAGCTGGTGGATAAACTTGGTGCAGCCAAGTACCTCAGCACATTTGACCTAACGTCAGGCTATTGGCAGATAACCCTGACAGACCATGCCAAGGAGAAAACTGCCTTCTCCACTCCATTGAATTGGCCACTACCAATTCAAGGTTATGCCTTTTGGATTAAAGAATGCACCTGCTACATTTCAGAGGATGGTCAATCAAATTCTGAATGGGATGGAGGACTTCTGCATGGCATACTTGGATGACATTGCAGTGTTCAGCCCTACATGGAAAAACATATTGAACACCTAGGTTATGTATTGCAGGCTCTGGAACAGGCCCATCTGACCATAAAGGCAAGCAAATGGCAAATTGGTCAGAATTCAGTGGTCTACCTTGGGCATGAGGTAGGATGAGGTGAAATAAGGCCATTGCCTAGCAAAATACAAGCTGTACAAAACTGGGCCACCCCTACTACTCAAACACAAGTGAGAACCTTCTTACGTTTCACTGGGTATTACAGGTACTTCATAGAGATCTATGGGACCATAGCTTCTCCCTTGAATGCCATCTCCTCTCCTAAATTTCCTAAAAAGGTCAGGTGGAATGAGGAGTGCAATCAAGCCTTTGAAGGTCTAAAGAAAGCCATTTGTCAAGCTCCAGTCCTAAGAGCTCCTGACTACGACCAACCCTTCATTGTACAAAATGATGCTTCTAATGTAGGTATAGGTGCAGTCCTTAGTCAACTGGATGAGAAAGGTAGGAAACACCCCATTTGTTTCATTAGCAAGAAGTTCAAGGATCCTGAAACAAGGTGGGCAACAATAGAAAAAGAATGCTTTGCTATTGTGTGGTCACTGAAGAGGTTTAGACCATACTTGTATGGATCTACCTTCATCATTCAGACTGACCACCAACCCTTGAGATGGCTGATGCAAATGAAAGGGGAAAACCCAAAATTACTCATATGGTCAATCTGCCTGCACGTATTTGATTTTTCCATTGAGCACAGAGCAGGAAGTCACCACCAAAACGGTCTCTCTAGGATGTTTGTAACTGTCTAGAGGTATGAGATCCATCCAGGAGTGGATTAAATCCTCCTGTCCCTTAGTCTGGGGGGGCGAGTCTTAGGGAGAATTCTCCTTCTAGGGCTAATGTCCCTCACCTAGTGAGTCCCACAGCAGCTTTGCTGGATTTCTGGAGTTTATTTTTTTTCCACCTGGTAAGAGTGTACATCTGTTTTCCGCTCTTGGATGTGTTTTGGCCTATGTGTTTTTACTCATTGTGTGATCTTGGGCACTGGAGCACACCACTCCAGGTGCCCCTGTTCTTGTACGGGTTACATAGCACCTTTAGTGTAGTGACCCAGGGTTGTCTTTAAGACTTCCCTCTGACTCCATTTCGCTGGGGCTGACTACTGTTCCCCAGAGGAAGGTAAAGTTGCCTTTTACTTTACATAGTCATTTTTACCACAGACCCAGTACACCCCATCTTACATGGAGTACTGGAAAGGGTTAATCTGTGCCCCTTTTCTGTCTGTACCTCCCTGAGTATTGTTTCACTCTTTTAACATTTAGACTTGGCTGGTGGCAGTGGTATCTACCCTTACTTTTCTACCGCGATTATATTAGGTATACATGGTACTGTTCTTGGCTATTATATTAGCCTCTAACATAAACCCGCTTGACCAAATCGTCTTTCCTTTGGCTCCGGTTGGGTTTATTCGCCATTACTTTTTGTTAAAGTCCTTCTTGTGTTTTACTTTGTGCGGCAAACTAGGTCCGCCTTCTTTGTTCACTGTCTTTTGGCGGGCTTCTGCAGAGAAGCCCTCCTCAAGGCACCTGGGTGTCTAGGTGGGCTGAATGTGAGGGAGGGGTGTAGTCACCCCCTGCACAGGGTATCCTAGGAAACCCAAGTCGGACTTTGCCATGATTGGCTGAGGTGGTTGTCCCGGCTGGACAACCTCCCTGCTGCGTGATTGACAGCCAGGCTGTGTCAATGGGGGTTTTGTGCATAAAAGGCAGGTCTCTTGGGCTAGAAGTCAGAGTCGCCTCTGGAACTACAAGGAACCAAAGAGAAACGGAGAGAACAATGGCTGCTGCAACTACCCCTTCCCGGTGAAGCCCTGCTGCAGTCCTGAGCTATCTTCCCTTCAATGACTAAGAGGAGATCTAGTCCAGAGTCTTCTTCCCTTGAGCCTGGTGGGGATAACCAGCTCATCCTCTTCAGCCAGAGATCTCCGCTGTGGTCGAAATTGCTGCACACTGCTGAAGTGGTCCGGATAGCCACCTGCTGAGCATCTCCTGTTTTTAAGGAGCACACCTTTTTTGTTGTCGCTGCTGTCGGCTTCATCCCTGTGTGGTGCAGACCCCCTTCAGATGTCCTCCTTCACAACGAAGCTCCAGGAATCGTGGGTCTGCGGGAAACCAACAGGAACATCTGCCAGGGCACCAGCTGCATCGTTGGAATAAGGTACTGTGCTCTACTCGAAGAAACTGGGTGAATCCCTTTTCTTCATCCTCAAGGCTCGTCCTTGTCTCCCTCCTTCTTATAACTTTTGCTTCCGAACATTGACAATATCCAAGTACTTTTGGGCTACACTGAATCGTGAACTGTCTAACAGTGTGATCTTCGGCACAGGTCTCCGGTGTCACTTAATCCTGACTCCGACCCTTTGACTTTTGAACTCCTGTTTCTGAGTGTTTCTCGATACTGTCTGCCTAACCTAATTATTGCCTGTGATTTTTGCCTCCAACTCCCTCTGGGTAGCTCAGGTGGTAAGTGTGCTTTTGCCCCGGTAGCATTTCATGTCACGGATACACGTTTATTGAGTAGACCGAACTGTCAAAAAGTGATTGCAACCATTTCCGCAGTATCGTGTTTTGTTCATAACACCGGTTCATTCAAACACAGGGTACTTACCTTGAGACATACTGTACAAAGTGAATTGGTTAGTTGTAGTATATTTAACATGTGGTTTTATTTAAAGTTTAATAGAGGTGTTGTGTTTATAACTGATGGTTTAAAAATAAATGTACTTATGTTTTTTACCTGAAACCTTGAGTCAGTGTTTGCTTGAGTCACAGTAATTGTGGTCCCTTTGTGTAATCTATGCTACTGCTCATATACTCTTGAGATAAGCCTGGCTGCTCTGCTACTTCTACAACTATAACTTAGTAGTACAGGCTTGGACCAAAGGTAAACTTGTATTGCCACCTGTAGTCTTAATTGTGTGTAGTGGTCCCTAAGGGCACTGCACAGGATTCTGCCTAACAGCTCCCAGGAAGTGATATGTTGGTGAGGCTGGTAGGGCTCCCGGGAAGTCACATTTAAGCAAGGCTGGTGGGGCTCCCCCGAAGTGACACATAAGCAAGGCTGGTGGGGCTCCCCGAAGTGACATGTAAGCAAGGCTGGTGGTGCTCCTCAGTAGTGACAGGTAAGGAAGGCTGGTGGGGCTCCACGGAATTCACATGTAAGCAATGCTGGTGGGGATCCATGGAAGTTACATTTAAGCAAGGCTTGTGGGGATCACAGAAATCATATGTAGGCAAGGATTGTTGGGCTCCCCGGAAGTCACATGTAGGCAAGGCTGGTGGGGCTCCCAGAAGTCACATGTAGCCAAGGCTAGTTTGGCTTCCCAGATGTTACATGTAGGCAAGACTGGTGGGGATCCCCGGAAATCACATGTAGCAAGGGGTGGGGCATTCTGGATGTCACATGTAAGCAAGGCTGGTGGTGCTCCATGGCAGTCACATGTAAGCAAGGCTGGTGGCGCTCCCCGGAAGTCACATGTAAGCAAGACTGGTGGGGCTCCCAGAAGTCACTTGTATGCAAGGCAGTTGGGGATCCTGGAAGTGACATGTAGGCAAGGCTGATCAGGCTCCCCGAAGTGACATGTAAGCAAGGCTGGTGGGGCTCCCCAGTAGTGACATGTAAGGAAGGCTGGTGGGGCTCCCCGGAATTCACATGTAAGCAAGGCTGGTGGGGCTCCCCAGAAGTCACATGTAAGCACGGCTGGTGAGGCTCCCTGGAAGTTACATGTAGCAAGGCTGGTGGGGATTCCCGGAAGTGACATGTAGGCAAGGATGATGGGGCTCCCCAGAAGTGACATGTAAGCAAGGCTGGTGGAGTGCCTGGATGTCATGTGTAAACAATGCTGGTGGGGCACCACGGAAGTCACATATCAGTAACGCTGGTGGGGCTCCACGGCACTCACATGTAAGCAAGGCTGGTGGGGCTCCCTGGAATTACATGTAGGCAAAGCTGATGGGGCTCCCCGGAAGTCGCATATCAGAAATGCTGGTGGGGCTCCACAGCAGTCACATGTAAGCAAGGCTGGTGGGGCTCCCTGGAATTACATGTAAGCAAGGCTGGTGGGGTTCCCCGGAAGTGACATGTAAGCAAGGCTGGTGGGGCTTCCCAGAAGTGACATGTAAGCAAGGCTGGTGGTGCTACCCGGAAGTGACATGTAAGCAAGGCTGGTGGGGCTCCCTGGAAGTGACATGTAAGAAAGGCTAGTGGGGTTTCCCTGTAAGTCACATGTAGGCAAGGCTGGTGGGGTTCCCAGAAGTCACATGTATGAAAGGCTGGTGGTGCTTCCCAGAACTGACATGTAAGCAACTCTGGTGGGGCTCCTAGAAGTGACATGTGAGCATTGCTGATGAGGCTCCCTGTGAGTCACATGTAAGCAGGGCTGGAAGGGCTCCCTGGAAGTCACATGTAAGTAAGGCTGGTTGGGGTCCCCGGAAGTCACATGTAAGCAAGGCTGGTGGGGCTACCCGGAAGTCACATGGACAATGCTGGTGGGACTCCCCGGAAGTCAAATTTAAGAGAGGCTGGTAGGGATCCCCGGAAGTGACATGCAGGCAAGACTGGTGGGTCTCCCCGGAAGTCCCATGTAAGCAAGGCTCTTGGGACTACCGGGAAGTGACATGTAAGTAAGGATGTTGGGGCTCTCCAAAGTGACATGTAAACATGGCTGGTGGGGCTCCCCAGTAGTGACATGTAAGCAAGGCTGGTGGGGCTCCCCGGAAGTCACATATAAGCAAGGCTGGTGGGGTTCCCTGGAATTACATGTAGGCAAGACTGATGGGGCTCCCCGAAAGTCGCATATCATAAATGCTGGTGGGGCTCCCCGGCAGTCACATGTAAGCAAGGCTAGTGGGGCTCCCTGGAATTACATGAAAGCAAGGCTGGTAGGGCTCCCCGGAAGTGACATGTAAGCAAGGTTGGTGGGGCTTCCCGGAAGTGACATGTAAGCAAGGCTGGTGGAGCTACCCGGAAGTGACATGTAATCAAGGCTGGTGGGGCTCCCCGGAAGTGACATCTAAGAAAAGCTAGTGGGGTTTCCCTGGAAGTCACATGTATGCAAATCTGGTGGTGCTCCCCAGAACTGACATGTAAGCAACTCTGGTGGGGCTCCTAGAAGTGACATGTGAGCATTGCTGGTGAGGCTCCCTGGGAGTCACATGTAAGCAAGGCTGGTGGGGCTCCCTGGAAGTCACATGTAAGTAAGGCTGGTTGGGGTCCCCAGAAGTCACATGTAAGCAAGGCTGTTGGGGATACCTGAAGTCCCATGTAAGCAAGGCTGGTGGGACTCCCCGGAAGTCAATTTTAAGAGAGGCTGGTAGGGATCCCCGGAAGTGACTTGTAGGCAAGACTGGTGGGGCTCCCCGGAAGTCCCATGTAAGCAAGGCTCTTGGGACTACCGGGAAGTGACATGTAAGTAAGGATGGTGGGGCTCTCCAAAGTGACAGGTAAGTAAAGCTGGTTGGGCTCCCCAGTAGTGACATGTAAGCAAGGCTGGTGGGGCTCCTCAGAAGTCGCATGTAAGCAAGGCTGGTGTGGCTCCCCTGTAGTCACATGTAAGCAAGGTTGGTGGGGCTCCCCGAAAGTCGCATGTAAGCAAGGCTGGTGGGGCCCTGGAAGTCATATGTAGGCAAGGCTTTTGGGGCTCCCCGGAAGTCACATATCAGTAAAGCTGGTGGGGCTCCACGGCAGTCACATGTAAGCAATGCTGGTGGGGCTCCCTGGAATTACATGTAAGCAAGGCTGGTGGGGCTCCCTGGAAGTGACATGTAAGCAAGGCTGGTGGGGTTTCCCGGAAGTGACATGCAAGAAAGGCTAGTGGGGCTCCCTGGAAATCACATCTAGGCAAGGCTGTTGGTGTTTCCAGAAGTCATATGTATGCAAGGCTGGTGGGGCTCCCCAGAAGTGACATGTAAGCAACTCTGGTAGAGTCACCTAGAAGTGACTTGTAAGCATTGCTGGTGGGGCTACACAGGAGTCACATGTAAGCAAGGCTGGTGGGGCTCCCCGGAAGTCACAAGTAAGTAAGGCTGGTTGGGGCCCCCAGAAGTCACATGTAAGCAAGTCTGGTGGGGCTCCCCGGAAGTCACATGTAAGCAAGGCTGGTGGGGCTCCCCGGAAGTCAAACTTAAGCAAGGCTGGTGGGGCTTCCTAGAAGTCTCAAGCAAACAAGGCTGGTGGGGTCCGCGGAAGTCACATCTAATCAAGGCTGGTGGGGCTCCCCAGATGCCACATGTAAGCAAGGCTGTTGGGGCTTTCCAGAAGTCACATGTAGGCAATGCTGCTGAGACTCCCCAGAAGTAACGTGTAGACATGGCTGGTGGGGCTCTCCGGAAGTGACATGTAGGCAAGCCTGGTGGGGCTCCCGGAAGTCACATGTATGCAAGGCAGGTGGGGATCCCTTGAAGTAACATGTAAGCAAGGCTGGTGGGGATCCATGGAAGTCACATTTAAGCAAGGCTTGTGGGGATCCCCAGAAGTCACATGTAGTCAAGGCTTGTGGGGCTCCCCGGAAGTCACATGAAGGCAAGGCAGGTGGGGTTCCCGGGAAGTCACATTTAGGCAAGGCTGGTGGGGCTTCCAGGAAGTCAAATGTGGGCAAAACTGGTGGGGATCCCTGGAAGTGACATGTAGGTGAGGCTGGTGGGGCTCCCAGGAAGTCACATTTAAGCAAGGTTGGTGGGGCTGTGCGGAAGGGACATGTAAGCAAAGCTGGTCGGGCTCCCAGAAGTGACATGTAAGCAAGGCTGGTGGGGCTCGCCAGTAGTGACATGTAAGGAAGGCTGGTGGGGCTCTCCGGAATTCACATGTAAGCAAGGCTGGCGGGGCTCCCTGGAAGTTACATGTAGCAAGGCTGGTGGGGCTCCCCGGAAGTGACGTGTAGGCAAGGATGGTGGGGCTCACCAGAAGTGATATGTAAGCAAGGCTGGTGGGGCGCCTGGAAGAGACATGTAAACAATACTTGTGGGGCACCACGGTTGTGGTCAGTAACGCTGGTGGGGCTCCACGGCAGTCACATGTAAGCAAGGCTGGTGAAACTCCATGGAATTACATGTAAGCAAGGCTGGTGGGGCTCCCCGGAAGTGACATGTAAGCAAGGCTGGTGGGCCTTCCCGGAAGTGACATGTAAGCAAGGCTGGTGGGGCTCCCCGGAAGTGATAAGTAAGAAAGGCTAGTAGGGTTTCCCAGGAAGTCACATGTAGGCAAGGCTGGTGGGGCTCCCCAGAAGTGACATGTAAGCAACTCTGGTGGGGCACCTAGAAGTGACATGTGAGCATTGCCGGTGGCTCTCCCAGGGAGTCAAATGTAAGCAAGGCTGGTGGGGCTCCCCAGAACTTACATGTAAGCAACTCTGGTGGTGCTCCTAGAAGTGACATGTGAGCATTGCTGGTGAGGTTCCCCGGCAGTCACATGTAAGCAAGGCTGGTGGGGCTCCCTGGAATTACATGTAAGCAAGGCTGGTAGGGCTCCCCGGAAGTGACATGTAAGCAAGGTTGGTGGGGCTTCCCGGAAGAGACATGTAAGCAAGGCTGGTGGAGCTACCCGGAAGTGACATGTAATCAAGGCTGGTGGGGCTCCCCGGAAGTGACATCTAAGAAAAGCTAGTGGGGTTTCCCTGGAAGTCACATGTATGCAAATCTGGTGGTGCTCCCCAGAACTGACATGTAAGCAACTCTGGTGGGGCTCCTAGAAGTGACATGTGAGCATTGCTGGTGAGGCTCCCTGGGAGTCACATGTAAGCAAGGCTGGTGGGGCTCCCTGGAAGTCACATGTAAGTAAGGCTGGTTGGGGTCCCCAGAAGTCACATGTAAGCAAGGCTGTTGGGGATACCGGAAGTCCCATGTAAGCAAGGCTGGTGGGACTCCCCGGAAGTCAATTTTAAGAGAGGCTGGTAGGGATCCCCGGAAGTGACTTGTAGGCAAGACTGGTGGGGCTCCCCGGAAGTCCCATGTAAGCAAGGCTCTTGGGACTACCGGGAAGTGACATGTAAGTAAGGATGGTGGGGCTCTCCAAAGTGACAGGTAAGTAAAGCTGGTTGGGCTCCCCAGTAGTGACATGTAAGCAAGGCTGGTGGGGCTCCTCAGAAGTCACATGTAAGCAAGGCTGGTGTGGCTCCCCTGTAGTCACATGTAAGCAAGGTTGGTGGGGCTCCCCGAAAGTCGCATGTAAGCAAGGCTGGTGGGGCCCTGGAAGTTATATGTAGGCAAGGCTGGTGGGGCTCCCTGGAAGTGACATGTAAGCAAGGCTGGTGGGGTTTCCCGGAAGTGACATGCAAGAAAGGCTAGTGGGGCTCCCTGGAAATCACATGTAGGCAAGGCTGTTGGGGTTTCCAGAAGTCATATGTATGCAAGGCTGGTGGGGCTCCCCAGAAGTGACATGTAAGCAACTCTGGTAGAGTCACCTAGAAGTGACTTGTAAGCATTGCTGGTGGGGCTACACAGGAGTCACATGTAAGCAAGGCTGGTGGGGCTCCCCGGAAGTCACAAGTAAGTAAGGCTGGTTGGGGCCCCCAGAAGTCACATGTAAGCAAGTCTGGTGGGGCTCCCCGGAAGTCACATGTAAGCAAGGCTGGTGGGGCTCCCCGGAAGTCAAATTTAAGCAAGGCTGGTGGGGCTTCCTAGAAGTCTCAAGCAAACAAGGCTGGTGGGGTCCACGGAAGTCACATCTAATCAAGGCTGGTGGGGCTCCCCAGATGCCACATGTAAGCAAGGCTGTTGGGGCTTTCCAGAAGTCACATGTAGGCAATGCTGCTGAGACTCCCCAGAAGTAACGTGTAGACATGGCTGGTGGGGCTCTCCGGAAGTGACATGTAGGCAAGCCTGGTGGGGCTCCCGGAAGTCACATGTATGCAAGGCAGGTGGGGATCCCTTGAAGTAACATGTAAGCAAGGCTGGTGGGGATCCATGGAAGTCACATTTAAGCAAGGCTTGTGGGGATCCCCAGAAGTCACATGTAGTCAAGGCTTGTGGGGCTCCCCGGAAGTCACATGAAGGCAAGGCAGGTGGGGTTCCCGGGAAGTCACATTTAGGCAAGGCTGGTGGGGCTTCCAGGAAGTCAAATGTGGGCAAAACTGGTGGGGATCCCTGGAAGTGACATGTAGGTGAGGCTGGTGGGGCTCCCAGGAAGTCACATTTAAGCAAGGTTGGTGGGGCTGTGCGGAAGGGACATGTAAGCAAAGCTGGTCGGGCTCCCAGAAGTGACATGTAAGCAAGGCTGGTGGGGCTCGCCAGTAGTGACATGTAAGGAAGGCTGGTGGGGCTCTCCGGAATTCACATGTAAGCAAGGCTGGCGGGGCTCCCTGGAAGTTACATGTAGCAAGGCTGGTGGGGCTCCCCGGAAGTGACGTGTAGGCAAGGATGGTGGGGCTCCCCGGAAGTGACGTGTAGGCAAGGATGGTGGGGCTCCCCAGAAGTGATATGTAAGCAAGGCTGGTGGGGCGCCTGGAAGAGACATGTAAACAATACTTGTGGGGCACCACGGAAGTGGTCAGTAACGCTGGTGGGGCTCCACGGCAGTCACATGTAAGCAAGGCTGGTGAAACTCCATGGAATTACATGTAAGCAAGGCTGGTGGGGCTCCCCGGAAGTGACATGTAAGCAAGGCTGGTGGGCCTTCCCGGAAGTGACATGTAAGCAAGGCTGGTGGGGCTCCCCGGAAGTGATAAGTAAGAAAGGCTAGTAGGGTTTCCCAGGAAGTCACATGTAGGCAAGGCTGGTGGGGCTCCCCAGAAGTGACATGTAAGCAACTCTGGTGGGGCACCTAGAAGTGACATGTGAGCATTGCCGGTGGCTCTCCCAGGGAGTCAAATGTAAGCAAGGCTGGTGGGGCTCCCCAGAACTGACATGTAAGCAACTCTGGTGGTGCTCCTAGAAGTGACATGTGAGCATTGCTGGTGGGGCTCCCTGGAAGTCACATGTAAGCAAGGCTGGTGGGTCTACCCGGAAGTCACATGTAAGCAAGGCTGGTGGACTCCCGGGAAGTCAAATTTAAGAGAGGCTGGTAGGGATCCCCGGAAGTGACATGTAGGCAAGACTGGTGGGGCTCCCCGGAAGTCCCATGTAAGCAAGGCACTTGGGACTAACGGGAAGTGACATGTAAGTAAGGATGGTGGGGCTCTCCAAAGTGACATGTAAGCAAGGCTGGTGGGGCTCCCCAGTAGTGACATGTAAGCAAGGCTGGTGAGGCTCCCCGGATGTCACATGTAAGCAAGGCTGGTGTGGCTCCACTGTAGTCACATGTAAGAAAGGTTGGTGGGGCTCCCCGAAAGTCACATGTAAGCAAGGCTGGTGGGGCCCCGGAAGTCACATGTAGGCAAGGCTTTTGGGGCTCCCCGGAAGTCACATATCAGTAATGCTGGTGGGGCTCCACGGCAGTCACATGTAAGAAAGGCTCTTGGGACTACCGGGAAGTGACATGTAAGTAAGGATGGTGGGGCTCTCCAAAGTGACATGTAAGCAAGGCTGGTGGGGCTCCCCAGTAGTGACATGTAAGCAAGGCTGGTGGGGCTCCCCGGAAGTCACATGTAAGCAAGGCTGGTGTGGCTCGCCTGGAATTTCATGTAAGCAAGGCTGGTGGAGCTCCCCTGAAGTGACATGTAAGCAAGGCTGTTGGGGCTCCCCGGAAGTGACATGTAAGAAAGGCAGTGAGGCTCCCTGGAAGTCACATGTAGGCAAGGCTGTTGGGGTTCCCTGGAAGTCACATGTAAGTAAGGCTGGTTGGGGTCCCTGGAAGTCACATGTAAGCAAGGCTGTTGGGGATACCGGAAGTTACATGTAAGCAAGGCTGGTGGGACTCCCCGGAAGTCAATTTTAAGAGAGGCTGGTAGGGATCCCCGGAAGTGACATGAAGGCAAGACTGGTGGGGCTCCCCAGAAGTCCCATGTAAGCAAGGCTCTTGGGACTACAGGGAAGTGACATGTAAGTAAGGATGGTGGGGCTCTCCAAAGTGACATGTAAGCAAGGCTGGTGGGGCTCCTCAGAAGTCACATGTAAGCAAGGCTGGTGTGGCTCCCCTGTAGTCACATGTAAGCAAGGTTGGTGGGGCTCCCCGAAAGTCGCATGTAAGCAAGGCTGGTGGGGCCCTGGAAGTCATATGTAGGCAAGGCTTTTGGGGCTCCCCGCAAGTCACATATCAGTAACGCTGGTGGGGCTCCACGGCAGTCACATGTAAGCAAGGCTGGTGGGGCTCCCTGGAATTACATGTAAGCAAGGCTGGTGGGGCTCCCTGGAAGTGACATGTAAGCAAGGCTGGTGGGGTTCCCCGGAAGTGACATGCAAGAAAGGCTAGTGGGGCTCCCTGGAAATCACATGTAGGCAAGGCTGTTGGGGTTTCCAGAAGTCACATGTATGCAAGGCTGGTGGGGCTCCCCAGAAGTGACATGTAAGCAACTCTGGTAGAGTCACCTAGAAGTGACATTTAAGCATTGCTGGTGGGGCTACACAGGAGTCACATGTAAGCAAGGCTGGTGGGGCTCCCCGGAAGTCACAAGTAAGTAAGGCTGGTTGGGGCCCCCAGAAGTCACATGTAAGCAAGTCTGGTGGGGCTCCCCGGAAGTCACATCTAATCAAGGCTGGTGGGGCTCCCCAGATGCCACATGTAAGCAAGGCTGTTGGGGCTTTCCAGAAGTCACATGTAGGCAATGCTGCTGAGACTCACCAGAAGTAACGTGTAGACATGGCTGGTGGGGCTCTCCGGAAGTGACATGTAGGCAAGCCTGGTGGGGCTCCCGGAAGTCACATGTATGCAAGGCAGGTGGGGATCCCTTGAAGTAACATGTAAGCAAGGCTGGTGGGGATCCATGGAAGTCACATTTAAGCAAGGCTTGTGGGGATCCCCAGAAGTCACATGTAGTCAAGGCTTGTGGGGCTCCCCGGAAGTCACATGAAGGCAAGGCTGGTGGGGTTCCCGGGAAGTCACATTTAGGCAACGCTGGTGGGGCTTCCAGGAAGTCAAATATGGGCAAAACTGGTGGGGATCCCTGGAAGTGACATGTAGGTGATGCTGGTGGGGCTCCCAGGAAGTCACATTTAAGCAAGGTTGGTGGGGCTGTGCGGAAGGGACATGTAAGCAAAGCTGGTCGGGCTCCCAGAAGTGACATGTAAGCAAGGCTGGTGGGGCTCGCCAGTAGTGACATGTAAGGAAGGCTGGTGGGGCTCTCCGGAATTCACATGTAAGCAAGGCTGGCGGGGCTCCCTGGAAGTTACATGTAGCAAGGCTGGTGGGGCTCCCCGGAAGTGACGTGTAGGCAAGGATGGTGGGGCTCCCCAGAAGTGATATGTAAGCAAGGCTGGTGGGGCGCCTGGAAGAGACATGTAAACAATGCTTGTGGAGCACCACGGAAGTGGTCAGTATCGCTGGTGGGGCTCCACGGCAGTCACATGTAAGCAAGGCTGGTGAAACTCCATGGAATTACATGTAAGCAAGGCTGGTGGGGCTCCCCGGAAGTGACATGTAAGCAAGGCTGGTGGGCCTTCCCAGAAGTGACATGTAAGCAAGGCTAGTGGGGCTCCCCGGAAGTGATAAGTAAGAAAGGCTAGTAGGGTTTCCCAGGAAGTCACATGTAGGCAAGGCTGGTGGGGCTCCCCAGAAGTGACATGTAAGCAACTCTGGTGGGGCACCTAGAAGTGACATGTGAGCATTGCCGGTGGCTCTCCCAGGGAGTCAAATGTAAGCAAGGCTGGTGGGGCTCCCCAGAACTGACATGTAAGCAACTCTGGTGGTGCTCCTAGAAGTGACATGTGAGCATTGCTGGTGAGGTTCCCTGGGAGTCACATGTAAGCAAGGTTGGTGGGGCTCCCTGGAAGTCACATGTAAGCAAGGCTGGTGGGTCTACCCGGAAGTCACATGTAAGCAAGGCTGGTGGACTCCAGGGAAGTCAAATTTAAGAGAGGCTGGTAGGGATCCCCGGAAGTGACATGTAGGCAAGACTGGTGGGGCTCCCCGGAAGTCCCATGTAAGCAAGGCACTTGGGACTAACGGGAAGTGACATGTAAGTAATGATGGTGGGGCTCTCCAAAGTGACATGTAAGCAAGGCTGGTGGGGCTCCCCAGTAGTGACATGTAAGCAAGGCTGGTGGGGCTCCCCGGATGTCACATGTAAGCAAGGCTGGTGTGGCTCCACTGTAGTCACATGTAAGAAAGGTTGGTGGGGCTCCACGAAAGTCACATGTAAGCAAGGCTGGTGGGGCCCTGGAAGTCAAATGTAGGCAAGGCTTTTGGGGCTCCCCGGAAGTCACATATCAGTAATGCTGGTGGGGCACCACGGCAGTCACATGTAAGAAAGGCTCTTGGGGCTACCGGGAAGTGACATGTAAGTAAGGATGGTGGGGCTCTCCAAAGTGACATGTAAGCAAGGCTGGTGGGGCTCCCCAGTAGTGACATGTAAGCAAGGCTGGTGGGGCTCCCCGGAAGTCACATGTAAGCAAGGCTGGTGTGGCTCGCCTGGAATTTCATGTAAGCAAGGATGGTGGAGCTCCCCTGAAGTGACATGTAAGCAAGGCTGTTGGGGCTCCCCGGAAGTGACATGTAAGAAAGGCAGTGAGGCTCCCTGGAAGTCACATGTAGGCAAGGCTGTTGGGGTTCCCTGGAAGTCACATGTAAGTAAGGCTGGTTGGGGTCCCTGGAAGTCACATGTAAGCAAGGCTGTTGGGGATACCGGAAGTCACATGTAAGCAAGGCTGGTGGGACTCCCCGGAAGTCAATTTTAAGAGAGGCTGGTAGGGATCCCCGGAAGTGACATGTAGGCAAGACTGGTGGGGCTCCCCAGAAGTCCCATGTAAGCAAGGCTCTTGGGACTACCGGGAAGTGACATGTAAGTAAGGATGGTGGGGCTCTCCAAAGTGACATGTAAGCAAAGCTGGTGGGGCTCCCCAGTAGTGACATGTAAGCAAGGCTAGTGGGGCTCCTCAGAAGTCACATGTAAGCAAGGCTGGTGTGGCTCCCCTGTAGTCACATGTGAGCAAGGTTGGTGGGGCTCCCCGAAAGTCGCATGTAAGCAAGGCTGGTGGGGCCCTGGAAGTCATATGTAGGCAAGGCTTTTGGGGCTCCCCGGAAGTCACATATCAGTAACGCTGGGGGGGCTCCACGGCAGTCACATTTAAGCAAGGCTGGTGGGGCTCCCTGGAATTACATGTAAGCAAGGCTGGTGGGGCTCCCCGGAAGTGACATGTAAGCAAGGCTGGTGGGGTTCCCCGGAAGTGACATGCAAGAAAGGCTAGTGGGGCTCCCTGGAAATCACATGTATGCAAGGCTGTTGGGGTTTCCAGAAGTCACATGTATGCAAGGCTGGTGGGGCTCCCCAGAAGTGACATGTAAGCAACTCTGGTAGAGTCACCTAGAAGTGACATGTAAGCATTGCTGGTGGGGCTACACAGACGTCACATGTAAGCAAGGCTGGTGGGGCTCCCCGGAAGTCACATGTAAGTAAGGCTGGTTGGGGCCCCCGGAAGTCACATGTAAGCAAGGCTGGTGGGGCTCCCCGGAAGTCACATGTAAGCAAGGCTGGTGGGGCTCCCCGGAACTCAAATTTAAGCAAGGCTGGTGGGGTCCGCAGAAGTCACATCTAATCAAGGCTGGTGGGGCTCCCCAGATGCCACATGTAAGCAAGGCTGGTGGGGCGCCCCAGAAGTCACATGCTAGCAAGGCTGGTAGGGCTCCCAGAAGTCACATGTAAGCAAGGCTAGTGGGGCTCCCTGGAAGTCACATGTAGGCAAGGCTGGTGGGGCTTTCCAGAAGTCACATGTAGGCAATGCTGCTGAGACTCCCCAGAAGTAACGTGTAGACATGGCTGGTGGGGCTCTCCGGAAGTGACATGTAGGCAAGCCTGGTGGGGCTCCCGGAAGTCACATGTATGCAAGGCAGGTGGAGATCCCTTGAAGTAACATGTAAGCAAGGCTGGTGGGGATCCATGGAAGTCACATTTAAGCAAGGCTTGTGGGGATCCCCAGAAGTCACATTTAGTCAAGGCTTGTGGGGCTCCCCAGAAGTCACATGTAGGCAAGGCTGGTGGGGTTCCCGGGAAGTCATATTTAGGCAAGGCTGGTGGGGCTTCCAGGAAGTCAAATGTGGGCAAACCTGGTGGGGATCCCTGGAAGTGACATGTAGGTGAGGCTGGTGGGGCTCCCAGGAAGTCACATTTAAGCAAGGTTGGTGGGGCAGTGCCGAAGGGACATGTAAGCAAAGCTGGTTGGGCTCCCAGAAGTGACATGTAAGCAAGGCTGGTGGGGCTCGCCAGTAGTAACATGTAAGGAAGGCTGGTGGGGCTCTCCGGAATTCACATGTAAGCAAGGCTGGCAGGGCTCCCTGGAAGTTTCATGTAGCAAGGCTGGTGGGGCTCCCCGGAAGTGACGTGTAGACAAGGATGGTGGGGCTCCCCAGAAGTGATATGTAAGCAAGGCTGTTGGGGCGCCTGGAAGAGACATGTAAACAATGCTTGTGGGCACCACGGAAGTCACATATCAGTAACGGTGGTCGGTCAAAAAAACGAAAACAAAATATCGAATTACCAAAATCTCGAATCCAAAATCTCGAAAAAAAAAATCTCGAATTATTTATGTATTTATTTATATGTATTTGTGGGTTCAGGTAAGTATAAAAAAAGGGTAAAATAAAAAAAAATAAAAAAAGGGGGGTTGGGGGGGAAACCCCCCCATTTCGAAATAAAAACGTATTAAAAAAAAAATTCGAGATTTTTTTTTTCGAGATTTTGAATTCGAGCTTTTTTTTTCGAGATTTTGTAATTCGGTTTTTTCACTATAAACCATCAGTAACGCTGGTGGGGCTCCACGGCAGTCACATGTAAGCAAGGCTGGTGAAGCTCCATGGAATTACATGTAAGCAAGGCTGGTGGGGCTCCCCGGAAGTGACATGTAAGCAAGGCTGGTGGGGCTTCCCGGAAGTGACATGTAAGCAAGGCTGGTGGGGCTCCCCGGAAGTGATATGTAAGAAAGGCTAGTAGGGTTTCCCAGGAAGTAACATGTAGGCAAGGCTGGTGGGGCTCCCCAGAAGTGACATGTAAGCAACTCTGGTGGGGCTCCTAGAAGTGACATGTGAGCATTGCCGGTGGCTCTCCCAGGGAGTCAAATGTAAGCAAGGCTGGTGGGGCTCCCCGGAAGTCACATGTAAGTAAGGCTGGTGGGGCTCCCCCGTAGTGACATGTAAGGAAGGCTTGTGGGGCTCCACGGAATTCACATGTAAGAAAGGCTGATGGGGCTCCCCAGAAGTCATATGTAAGCACGGCTGGTGAGGCTCCCTG
This sequence comes from Ambystoma mexicanum, assembly GCF_040938575.1. Classification (NCBI taxonomy): domain Eukaryota; kingdom Metazoa; phylum Chordata; class Amphibia; order Caudata; family Ambystomatidae; genus Ambystoma; species Ambystoma mexicanum. The sequence goes on along the minus strand of NC_090940.1, from coordinate 494,668,570 downwards.
GAAGTTACTTATAGCAAGGCTGGTGGGGCTTCCGGGAAGTGACAAGTAGGCAAGGATGGTGGGGCTCCCAGAAGTGACATGTAAGCAAGGCTGGTGGAGCGCCTGGAAGTGACTTGTAAACAATGCTGGTGAGCCACCACGGATGTTACATATCAGTAACGCTGGTGGGGCTCCACGGAAGTCACATGTAAGCAAGGCGGTTGGGGCTCCCTCGAATTACATGTAGGCAAAGCTGATGGGGGTCCCCGGAAGTTGCATATCAGAAATGCTGGTGGGGCTCCACGGCAGTCACATGTAAGCAAGGCTGGTGGGGCTCCCCTTAAGTTACATGTAAGAAAGGCTGGTGGGGCTTCCAGGAAGTGACATGTAAGCAAGGCTGGTGGGGCTCCCAGGAAGTGACATGTAAGAAAGGCTAGTGGGGTTTCCCTGGAAGTCACATGTATGCAAGGCTGGTGGGGCTCCCCAGAACTGACATGTAAGCAACTCTGGTGGTGCTCCTAGAAGTGACATGTGAGCATTGCTGGTGAGGCTCCCTGGGAGTCACATGTAAGCAAGGCTGGTAGGGCTCCCTGGAAGTCACATGTAAGTAAGGCTGGTTGGGGTCCCCGGAAGTCACATGTAAGCAAGGCTGGTGGGTCTACCCGGAAGTCACATGTAAGCAAGGCTGGTGGACTCCCCAGAAGTAAAATTTAAGAGAGGCTGGTAGGGATTCCCGGAAGTGACATGTAGGCAAGACTGGCGGGGCTCCCCGGAAGTCCCATGTAAGCAAGGCTCTTGGGACTACCGGGAAGTTACATGTAAGTAAGGAAGGTGAGGCTCTCCAAAGTGACATGTAAGCAAGGCTGGTGGGGCTCCCCAGTAGTGACATGTAAGCAAGGCTGGTGGGGCTCCCCGGAAGTCACATGTAAGCAAGGCTGGTGTGGCTCCCCTGTAGTCACATGTAAGCAAGGTTGGTGGGGCTCCCCGAAAGTCACAAGTAATCAAGGCTGGTGGAGCCCTGGAAGTCACATGTAGGCAAGGCTTTTGGGGCTCCCCGGAAGTCACATATCAGTAAAGCTGGTGGGGCTCCACGGCAGTCACATGTAAGCAAGGCTCTTGGGACTACCGGGAAGTGATATGTAAGTAAGGATGGTGGGGCTCTCCAAAGTGACATGTAAGCAAGGCTGGTGGGGCTCCCCAGTAGTGACATGTAAGCAAGGCTGGTGGGGCTCCAAGGAAGTCACATGTAAGCAAGGCTGGTGTGGCTCGCCTGGAATTTCATGTAAGCAAGGCTGGTGGAGCTCCCCTGAAGTGACATTTAAGCAAGGCTGTAGGGGCTCCCCGGAAGTGACATGTAAGAAAGGCAGTGAGGCTCCCTGGAAGTCACATGTAGGCAAGGCTGTTGGGGTTCCTGGAAGTCATATGCATGCAAGGCTGGTGGGCCTCCCCAGAAGTGACATGTAAGCAACTCTAGAGTCTCCTAGAAGTGACATGTAAGCATTGCTGGTGGGGCTACCCCGGAGTCACATGTAAGCAAGGCTGGTGGGGCTCCCCAGAAGTCACATGTAAGTAAGGCTGGTTGGGGTCCCCGGAAGTCACATGTAAGCAAGGCTGGTGGGGCTCCCCGGAAGTCACATGTAAGCAAGGCTGGTGGGGCTCACCCTGGATGCCACATGTAAGCAAAGCTGGTGGGGCTCCCCAGAAGTCACATGCCAGCAAGGCTGGTAGGGATCCGTGAAGTCACCTGTAAGCAAGACTAGTGGGGCTCCCTGGAAGTCACATGTAGGCAAGGCTGGTGGGGCTCCCTGGAAGTCACATGTAGGCAATGCTGCTGAGACTCCCCAGAAGTGACGTGTAGACATGGCTGGTGGGGCTCTCCGGAAGTGACATGTAGGTAAGCCTGGTGGGCTCCCGGAAGTCACGTGTATTCAAGGCAGGTGGGGATCCCTTGAAGTGACATGTAAGCAAGGCTGGTGGGAATCCATGGAAGTCACATTTAAGCAAGGCTTGTGGGGATCCCCAGAAGTCACATGTAGGCAAGGCTGGTGGGGTTCCCCAGAATTCACATTTATGCAAGGCTGGTGGGGCTTCCCAGAAATCAAATGTGGGCAAGACTGGTGGGGATCCCCGGAAAACACATGTAGCAAGGCTGGTGGGGCTTTCCGGAAGTCACACGTGAGCAAGGCTGGTGGGGCTCGACGACAGTCACATATAAGCAAGGCTGGTGGGGCTCCCCGGAAGTCACATGTAAGCAAGACTGGTGGGGCTCCCGGAAATCACATGTATGCAAGACAGGTGGGGATCCCTGGAAGTCAAATGTAGGCAAGGCTGGTGGGGCTCCCTGGAAGTGACATGTAGGTGAGGCTGGTGGGGCTCCCAGGAAGTCACATTTAAGCAAGGTTGGTGGGGCTGTGCGGAAGGGACATGTAACCAAAGCTGGTCGGGCTCCCAGAAGTGACATGTAAGCAAGGCTGGTGTGGCTCCCCAGTAGTGACATGTAGGGAAGGCTGGTGGGGCTCCCAGGAATTCACATGTAAGCAAGGCTGGTGGGGCTCCCTGGAAGTTACATGTAGCAAGGCTGGTGGGGCAGCCCGGAAGTGACATGTAGGCAAGGATGGTGGGGCTCCCCAGAAGTGATATGTAAGCAAGGCTGGTGGGGCATGTGAAAGAGACATGTAAACAATGCTGGTGGGGCACCACGGAAGTCACATATCAGTAACGCTGGTGGGGCTCCACGGCAGTCACATGTAAGCAAGGCTCTTGGGACTACCGGGAAGTGATATGTAAGTAAGGATGGTGGGGCTCTCCAAAGTGACATGTAAGCAAGGCTGGTGGGGCTCCCCAGTAGTGACATGTAAGCAAGGCTGGTGGGGCTCCAAGGAAGTCACATGTAAGCAAGGCTGGTGTGGCTCGCCTGGAATTTCATGTAAGCAAGGCTGGTGGAGCTCCCCTGAAGTGACATTTAAGCAAGGCTGTAGGGGCTCCCCGGAAGTGACATGTAAGAAAGGCAGTGAGGCTCCCTGGAAGTCACATGTAGGCAAGGCTGTTGGGTTTCCTGGAAGTCATATGCATGCAAGGCTGGTGGGCCTCCCCAGAAGTGACATGTAAGCAACTCTAGAGTCTCCTAGAAGTGACATGTAAGCATTGCTGGTGGGGCTACCCGGGAGTCACATGTAAGCAAGGCTGGTGGGGCTCCCCAGAAGTCACATGTAAGTAAGGCTGGTTGGGGTCCCCGGAAGTCACATGTAAGCAAGGCTGGTGGGGCTCCCCGGAAGTCACATGTAAGCAAGGCTGGTGGGGCTCACCCTGGATGCCACATGTAAGCAAAGCTGGTGGGGCTCCCCAGAAGTCACATGCCAGCAAGGCTGGTAGGGATCCGTGAAGTCACCTGTAAGCAAGACTAGTGGGGCTCCCTGGAAGTCACATGTAGGCAAGGCTGGTGGGGCTCCCTGGAAGTCACATGTAGGCAATGCTGCTGAGACTCCCCAGAAGTGACGTGTAGACATGGCTGGTGGGGCTCTCCGGAAGTGACATGTAGGTAAGCCTGGTGGGCTCCCGGAAGTCACGTGTATTCAAGGCAGGTGGGGATCCCTTGAAGTGACATGTAAGCAAGGCTGGTGGGAATCCATGGAAGTCACATTTAAGCAAGGCTTGTGGGGATCCCCAGAAGTCACATGTAGGCAAGGCTGGTGGGGTTCCCCAGAATTCACATTTATGCAAGGCTGGTGGGGCTTCCCAGAAATCAAATGTGGGCAAGACTGGTGGGGATCCCCGGAAAACACATGTAGCAAGGCTGGTGGGGCTTTCCGGAAGTCACACGTGAGCAAGGCTGGTGGGGCTCGACGACAGTCACATATAAGCAAGGCTGGTGGGGCTCCCCGGAAGTCACATGTAAGCAAGACTGGTGGGGCTCCCGGAAATCACATGTATGCAAGACAGGTGGGGATCCCTGGAAGTCAAATGTAGGCAAGGCTGGTGGGGCTCCCTGGAAGTGACATGTAGGTGAGGCTGGTGGGGCTCCCAGGAAGTCACATTTAAGCAAGGTTGGTGGGGCTGTGCGGAAGGGACATGTAACCAAAGCTGGTCGGGCTCCCAGAAGTGACATGTAAGCAAGGCTGGTGTGGCTCCCCAGTAGTGACATGTAGGGAAGGCTGGTGGGGCTCCCAGGAATTCACATGTAAGCAAGGCTGGTGGGGCTCCCTGGAAGTTACATGTAGCAAGGCTGGTGGGGCAGCCCGGAAGTGACATGTAGGCAAGGATGGTGGGGCTCCCCAGAAGTGATATGTAAGCAAGGCTGGTGGGGCATGTGAAAGAGACATGTAAACAATGCTGGTGGGGCACCACGGAAGTCACATATCAGTAACGCTGGTGGGGCTCCACGGCAGTCACATGTAAGCAAGGCTGGTGGGCTTCATGGAATTACATGTAAGCAAGGCTGGTGGGGCTCCCCGGAAGTGACATATAAGCAAGGCATGTGGGGCTTCCCGGAAGTGACATGTAAGCAAGGCTGGTGGGGCTCCCTGGAAGTGACATGTAAGCAAGGCTGGTGGGGCTCCCCGGAAATCACATGTAAGAAAGGCTAGTAGGGTTTCCCAGGAAGTCACATGTAGGCAAAGCTGTTGGGGTTCCCGGAAGTCACATGTAAGCAAGGCTGGTGGGGCTCCCCAGAAGTGACATGTAAGCAGCTCTGGTGGGGCTCCTAGAAGTGACATGTGAGCATTGCTGGTGGCTCTCCCAGGGAGTCACATGTAAGCAAGTCTGGTGGGGCTTCCCGGAAGTCACATGTAAGTAAGGCTGGTGGGGCTCCCCATTGGTGACATGTAAGGATGGCTGGTGGGGCTTCCCGAAATTCACATGTAAGCACTGCTGGTGGGGCTCCCCAGAAGTCACATGTAAGCACGGCTGGTGAGGCTCCCTGGAAGTGACATGTAGCAAGGCTGGTGGGACTTCCCGGAAGTGACATGTAGGCAAGGATGGTGGTCCTCCCCAGAAGTGAAATGTAAGCAAGGCTGGTGAAGCGCCTGGAAGTGACGTGTAGACAATGCTGATGGTGTCGGAATCGAAATAATATTATACCTCCTATTGCATTGTTTGAATGTGTATTGGCCTACGCCAAGTTGTCTAAAACATTGTGTAAATAGATTCCGCGGCAAGGTCTTGACCTTAGTGTACTGTGTAAATCGCCATCTTGGATCTAGCTGCCATTTTAGGTTCTTTTGCAATGTGGAAGTCACCCTGAACATCAAAATGGAGGCCGAATGACATTTCGAGTGGGATTTTGGCCGTTGTGACCTCCGCATACATGAATAAATAATATGCCTGCAGGCCACTTGTTGGGGTCACGAACTGAGACCTTGTCCTATCCCTGACCTATGTGTAAATGAACAACTGTATCAGCGAAACTGATCGAAATGCATACATTATGGGATCGACCTGGCAACGAACTCTAGGCCTGGTCCTAAGAATGGTTAACCCGCGAGGGGGTTGGCCAGAGCTGGATAAAAAGTATAAAAACCTGAGTATCCCAATGTACGGTCTCTCACACTAATGCAGCGAACTACCGTTGAAAGTTTGTTCTGTTATTCTGAGAGCCGAATAGCTATCCGTTTGTCAATTGACTTTTGGTAATTGTTGTAACTTTTGAATAAAGCAATTTGTATGTTCTTTGTAACCTGGTTGGTGTGTTTCTTTTGGGCTTCCCGGCCTCATATCAATTTCTCTATTTCCACAGTTGGCGCCCGAATAGGGACCCTCAAGATTGATGCCGGATCATTGAAGGTTGACGCAGACTATCGAACCGGGATTGGACGGTGTGATTCTGCGGGCCCGACCGATCGAGACGCGATACCTCGGCAGCGCTGCACGATCCAATCCTTGGACGATAGTCGTGTGGTCTGACACGGCATCTTAACGAGGGTCCAATTTTGAGGCGGGCAGATTTGCCGAAACCACCAAACACAAGGTAAAATTCGTTAGGTAAGTTCTTTGGTAAACCGTACGGTCCTCCTTAGGTTTGGTCAGGAGCAGTCGTAACCCGGCTCTTAATTTAACCCTGACAATTTGAATTTGGCGTGTAGTATCTGCAGACACAATTATTGACCAGGTAACACCAATTTTTTGTGAAATGCCTGGGAAATTGTCTAGCTGCTTTAGGGCTCTGTTCCGCAGCGATCGACAATCCTTGGAATTTAGCCACCCGGCACCTCAGGAGGGGTCGCCGGCGTGTACTATGTACTGTAAGTATGGCATTGGAAGTATAGTATTTAATGATATTTGGCACAGACAGACCAGATATGCCTCCGAATTTCAGTGGCCAATCAACGGTAGTTTTGAGATCCTCCGTATTGAATACTTAGAATCGATCTTGTTAAAGAAAAAGGCCAGACCAACAGCCTTTGATGTGTTACAGAATTGGAAGAAAGAAGCATTACAGCAGCTTAAAAGTAGGGATAAACATGCACGTCGTCATAAAACAAACGCCGAAAAAGCACTATTATATGATAAAGAAAAGCGGTCAGAACCAGTTAAAAATATGGATAGAGATTTTTCACTCGGGATCCAGAAAATTTACCCCTCTAAAGATTTCCATGTTTCTGAAGAATTTATCGAGAAGTTATTAAATGAACGCAGGCCTGATGCCTCAGCGCCACCTCCGTATGCTCCTATTTTGGGCGCTCTGCCCATTCCTGTTGTTGCTCCTGTTGTTATTCCTGTTCCCCCTGTAGAACCTATTGTTCCTAGTCCTTTGGTTGTTCTTCCTCCACCTATCGCACCGCCCCTTCCCTCTGCACCGATAGTTGCACTGTTATTAAATTTACCTATACCTCCGCTCCCGAGTGGCCTCGTATTGACTGAAGTCGATCCAGGTGGAGGATCAAAGATTGTCACTTGTAGTACTGTTTCTGCAGATAAGAAACAGGAATTGTTTGCATGGGCTAAGCATTGCATGGAGAAAGGTGATCAAGCTAATGTTTTTTCCACATTATCTAATTTGAATAGTTTTCCCGAGAAAAATGTTTTTATCGAAGGGTTGGGGACTCATTTGTGTGAAATGTGGTGTAGATTACAAAATTCAGATCTTCCACAAGGGGTGAGAGATCTGAATGCTTTGGCACTTTCGAGGGACACAGAGCAGAAAGTATATGGGCATGTCGAAAAATTGTTTGAGTTTAGGAAAGACTTTGAAAAGTCGCGAAATAAGGACGACGAAGACGATAGAATATATGTACAGACACGGTTCCTTCCGTGCCGTAGATCGGCACCTGAGGAAGTACGAATTTGTACTAAAGATGCGGTTCGATGGATCTCGGATTCATCGATACCGCCAGATGAAGTATATGACACGTATAGTCAGTATATAGTAGAAATGCAAAGAAAGGTAATTCAGGTGATGGTACAGCACCTGCAAGAGGAATGTGTAAGGAAAAGGGTTAGTTGCCCCATAGAATTATTGGGGATTTGTAAAAGGGCTTTTTCGCCCGATACTTCTACAGCTGCCTTAGCGCTCGACCTGGCCCTGTTGCTTAGTAAGCGGCCGGAGGTACCTATATCTCAGTTGCCTATGAGAGAGGTTCCTCCGACCTTTGTCCCAAAAGTTGAGATCCCCGTCAACCCTGGGACTGGTGCCCCCGCTGTGGATATCCCTGCACATTATGTATCGCAATTTGTTCACGTCCGGTTTTCACGACAGGAAGTGAACACAATTAGACAATCAGTTCCCGATATCAGGAAAAACCTGATGGGGTTTTACAAAGAAATAGAGTCCATTTTACAGTCCTCTGTGTTCACCTTGAGTGACATTGACTTGTTATTCCCTGTACTCCTACCCGTAGATGTATGGAAACAGGTTCGGACAATAGACGATGTGCCGGGGTTGGGAGATATGTGGGCTAATATGATTAGAATTGATGGAGAAAGACCAGCTGGTGAGAAACCACCACAGGTAATACTTACCTTGCCTGATAGAATTGTTGCAAAACTAAAAACTATAATTCCAGAGAAAAGAATTATTTGGGACAAGCTTACGGCCTGTGTCCAAGGGAAAACTGAAGGCGCCACCGAATTTTTTAATAGATTCGAGCAGGTATTTTCTGACTTCAGTGGACAGGATTTAGGTACAGAGTCGGGGAAGAGGTTGTTCGTGGACAAATTTGTACGTGGATTGTTACCTGACATCCAGTCACAGATTATGTCCTCTGAGAGCGCTTGGCAGGCAAAATCTCAATCTGAGGTTTTGCACATGGCTCAGTATTATGAGAACCGTGTTAATAATGAGAAGGAAAAAATTGAAAAGAGAAAGGGAGATTTGAAAACCAAAGTATTATTACAGCAAATTGTTAGAAACCCCAGAGGAGGCACGACACAGACTAGAGGTCAGTACGTCCCAAAAGGAAATGCTCCTTTGAGTCCTGTGAATATTAATCAATGTGCTTATTGCCGCCAGGAAAGTCATTGGCGAGCACAGTGCCCTGTCCTTTGCCAGAGGTCAAACAGTGCGTTTGGGGGTATGGGTAGACGACCTAGGGGCCGACCCAGAGCAGGGGGGCCTGACAGAGGTCAGCTTTTACAAGATCCTCAGCAACCTTTTTTACGGGAAAATCAGACCTCGAGTATGGACTCGAGGAACATATTTGATCACCCTTCTGCTGCCTACCTTTCTGAAGAGCTTCCTTCTGACGAGGCTCTATTTCATTAGGATTGCCCGAAGCAGGGTTTGGAACCTTCACCTATTCCCGTTAATCAGAAAGGCCCCTACGTTGAATTATTAGTAGGGAATAGGAAACACCAGTTTTTGATTGACACTGGAGCACAGAAGTGCTCCATTGATCATTCTCGGGTTCCAAACATCCCACTGTCAGGGCAAACAAATGTTTCCGTAGGGTTTTCTGGTATACCAACTGTCTGTCCAGTTTCTGCACCGGTATCCGTTTCTTTGGGTCCCTTTGCGGACCATTGTCCTTTTCTTCTCACTTCGGACTGTGGAGAGAATTTGCTGGGGTTGAATTTGTTAAAGAAATTGAACGCAGTAATTCATTGTTCTTCGGATGGAGTACGGCTAACGGTTTCACCACAGCAGCTTCCTAATTCTCAGTTCTTGATTCAACCTTTTCCTCCCGAGTTCAGCATTGTCCCGGAATGTTTGTGGGCGGTGGACGACAATGATGTCGGAGTGTTACAGATTGAGCCCGTTAAAATAGTTCTGAAACATGGGGTGAAACTGCCACGCATTCCTCAGTAGAAAATAACAGTCGAAGGCGAACGTGCTTTGAAATGCATTGTCTCCGATTTTGTACATCGTGGGGTGATCGAGGAGATTACAGGTAGTTTGTGTAACAGTCCGATCTTGCCCGTATATAAGAAAGGCGATTAACTGAGTGGTCGCCCCACAATTTCCATTTGTGCCTGATGTGATGACGATATTGACAATGATCCCTGCTACGGCTACGCACTTCAGCGTTTTGGATTTAAAAAACGCTTTCTTTAATATTCCTATACATAAAGAAAGCAGATATCTGTTTGCGTTCACCTTGGGGGGACGCTCATTTACATTTACAAGGGCACCTCAAGGGTATACTGAAAGTCCCAGCATTTATAGTAGAGCTTTGAAAGAGCAGCTCGACACCCTTGAATTGCCACCTACTTGTACGCTGCTTCAATATGTTGACGATTTGCTTTTGGCTATAAACTCTGAGAGTGCTTGTAAAGAAGGCACTGTACTGTTGCTTATTCATCCAGCTAAAAATGGTCACAAAGCTTTGCTTAAAAAATTTCAATATTGTTGTCAGGAGGTTGCCTATTTAGGTTACCTCCTGTCAAAGGAGGGGATAAGATTGACACCTGAAAGAATAAAACACATTTCTGGCATGTCTGTTCCAAATACACAGAAGGAAGTCAGAGCCCTGATAGGTATGGCTTCTTACTGTAGGTTGTGGATCCCGAACTTCTCACTAGTGATAAAACCGATGTTGGCTCTGACGAAGAAGGGCATTTCTCTGCCACTGCCATGGGAATCGGAACATCAACGATCATTTGAGCTTCTGAAAACCGCGCTATGTTTGGCACCGGTTCTGGGTACTCCAAATTATGACAAGGCCTTTGTGTTGTTTGTGCATGAATGTGATGGATGTGCTTTGGCTGTGATAACACAGGAACACGGAGGGAAGAATAGGCCGTGCGGCTACTACTCCTCCGCCCTTGATCCTGTCGCATGCGCTTTGCCAAGATGTTTGCGCGCTGTCGCTGCTGCTGCCGCGTCTGTAAAACAGAGTGAGGGAATGGTCCTAGGCCATGATTTGATTTTGATGGTACCTCACTCTGTTGATATTCTATTGAACAAAACCCAAATGCAACACCTCACCTCTGCGCGGTTAACAAGGTATGAACTAATTCTGTTTGCCCCTCATATCCAAATTAAGAGGTGTTGTGTTCTTAATCCGACTGAACTCTTACCTTTCCCGCAAAACACTGTTTGCGGTGATGAAGAATTACATGACTGCCTGTATACCACTGAACAAGAAACGAAGGGCAGGATAGATCTCATAGATACTTCTTTGGAGAATGCGGAAGGGGAGCTGTTTTGCGATGGCTCCTGCTTCAAACTTTCGGATAGTACATCTACAGCTGCTTATGCAGTTACTACATTGAGCAAAGTTGTCGAAACTAAGAGAATTTCGCATAACTCCGCGCAGGCCGCAGAGATTATAGCGTTGACCCGAGCTTGTGAACTTTCCCAAGGGCGTAGAGTAAATATATATACTGATAGTCAGTACGCATTTGGGGTGGCTCACAACTTTGGAAAACTCTGGTCAGAAAGACGGTTCCTGACCTCACATGGGACCAAGATTCAGCATGGCCCCTTGATAGTGCAATTACTCTCGACACTCTCACTCCCTAAACAGTTAGCGATCGTGAAATGTGCAGCACATCGGAAGGTCATAGATGATGTGGGCAAAGGGAACGCTTTTGCGGATATGATAGCCAGACAAACGGCCACAGACCTTAGCACGGACATGTATGCCTCGAGGGAAATGAGAGATGCTTGCATAATGGATGAAGGTATTGGGTATGTGCGAGATATTCAAACTGATGCCACGATAGAGGAATCTAAAAAGTGGGCTGAAGGGATGGGGAAACTGGATGATGAAGGGTGTTGGGTGGATACATCTGAAGGAAAATGGTTGCTCCCTGATTCATATGTATTGGCAATGGTTACGATGGCACACGGTCCTACGCATGTGTGTGCCCAGCAGATCACGAAAATGCTAGAACAAGTTTGGGTAAATGACAAGATTCTGGAGACTGCAAAGAGGCACGTCCAGAACTGTATGATCTGCTTACAGCACAATGTGGGGAAGGGGACAGTGACTCCAAGGGGAAGCTTTGGGCCCCCTTCTGTTCCCTTTGAGGTCATTCACTTTGATTTTATTGAGATGGAACGATGTAATAATCTAAAATATGTTCTTGTAATTATTTGTGCCTTCAGTAAATGGGTCGAGGCTTTGCCCGTCAAAGATGCTACCGCCATGACCACTGCAAAGATTATGGTAAAAGAATTATTTCCTCGATTTGGGCTCCCGAGGATAATCTGGTCGGATAATGGCCCTCACTTTATTGCAGCAGTAATTTTGCAGATATGTACAGCTCTATGTATTGAGAAACGATTTCACTCAGCTAGACATCCTCAAAGCGCTGGGTTGGTGGAAAGACACAACGGTATTTTAAAGAATAAACTTGCAAAAACATGTGCTGATACCAAACTAAAATGGCCAGATGTCTTGCCTATTGTGTTATTAGCTATGCGTACCACACCTCAGACTAGAACTGGCTTTCTCCATTTGAGGTAGTGATGGGGAGACCTGCTAACATTTGGGGTCTCCCGAAACCTAAAGCCCTGAGGGAGGAGGAAAATGTATTGCTTGTAGACTACTGTAACCAGTTAACTAAAAACCTGTATTTCATTAATCACCAGGTGTACTCTGCTTTACCTGTACGGTTCACGGGCCCAGGACACGATATACAGCCTGGAAGTTGGGTCCTAGTGAAGGCCTACGAGAGGTCTTCCTGTCTCGCGCCTCGCTGGCGGGGACCCCATCAGGTGTTATTGGTCAGCAGGACAGCAGTGCGGGTGGCTGGAAAGAAGAACTGGATTCAAGCGACGCACGTCAAGAAACTTCCTCACCCGACACCACACGTTACAGAAGAAGCAGAACCCCTCGCTGACGCTACAGTCTCTGATCTTGGAGTAGCAAACAGCGCTGTGAGTGCGTCGGAGAAGTTTTCTGAGCCTGAGGAGCTTGGGGAACAGTCCATTTCGTCTCCGCACTCGCTTGAAAAATCACTTCCGGAAAACACTGTTTCGAGCTCTGCGACTTCCGTCGCCTCCGACACGTCGCTTTCCTCAGGAAGTGACGGCACTTTACTTCCGGACCAGACAATTTTGGGTACCACCAGGTACAACCTTCGATCAAGGAAATAGAACTACGCCACGAGTTTTGCGTGCATTTGGAAAAAGGAAGTGATTGGAAATTCTCATGTTATGAGAAAGTTTTGTTGAATAAAAGGGATTCTGCTGGCTAGGGTTGGGAAGGACTAAGAAATCGCGCGACCGTAGCGTCGCCAGCAACGAACATTGGGGTCGTCGATCGAGGAACTACGATGCATGCCACCTCCGCTGCTGCCCCCGTATTGGACTTGTGAATAAGGGCGTGACCAAATTGGACAATGAACAATGTGCCTGGGCCCCGAAAACGTACTGTTGTGTGTTGATAATGATAATTGTTATTTTTGCAACTGCTGCTGTAGGACTTTGGTATTTTGAAGAAATCTATCCTTTGAAACCTTTATTACCGCCCGAGATTGTACCAACTGTTTTGACTCCCTCTGTACACCTTCACACTCTGTCCCCTAGAGACTCCCAACATAGACAGAAGTATCATAATAACACTCTGATGATAGTAATGAATGCTACTCATGCCATTTTTAATAAGAGTAATTGTTGGATTTGCACTCATTTACCGCAACATGGGAACAAGGGACTGGGATGGTATATACATCCTCTACCTTTAACGACTGCTTGCTATGCTTCTCTTAGAGCATTATTCTTTGGCCGATGGAATGATAGCATCTCAGGGAACTTTGATGGAACTAATCTGAATGATTTTGAGAAACGTGAATTGACTCCCCTGGGATGCTCGCTTTTCGCAAATAGAAGTAAACCTAACGTCGTTTCTATTAGGCTGTCTGACAAACTATCTCTTCCTTTTCAAACTCTGATTTCCTTTAAAATGGCTCCGATAGGCAATAAGGATGCTGTACCTCCTTCTTATTCTATAAATCATAGTCCTGACTCAGTTCCTTTCTGTGTACAGAGAAATGGCACTAGGCCAATGGGAGATTTTGAAGCTTGTAAAAACGTTGTAAATTTAACTGGGGAAAACAGGCCTCTGTATGTAGGGGGGCCTGTTTATTTTGTTTGTGGTAGTTTAGCATTTCCCTGGTTACCCAAGGATTGGCAGGGAACTTGTTATTTAGGAATATTGTTACCCGGGGTATTTGTAGCAAGTACATTAGAGATTTCTAAGGCTCGCCCGCGGCGAGACGAGAACGAAGATACCCCTGGGCAAGTATTGGGAGACATAGCGAAATCAGTTGTGCCCTTTTGGGGACAAATAACAAACTCAGAGAACATTAGGGGATTAGCAAAGGTACTGGAGAGAACGATCAACCGGACCACGGACATACTCTACAATATGACCTTAGAGCAAAAAGCAATAAGATTGGTAGCACTCCAAAATCGGATGGCATTAGATGTCATTTTGGCAGAACGAGGTGGAGTATGCAAATTAGTGGGGTCCGCTTGTAGTGTTTTCGTTCCAGACTCCTCGCCAACAATTTTTAAAGCAATACAGAACTTGCATACTCTTAGTTCTGAAGTACACATCCCTGTAGGAGACTGGAATCGTAGCACTTGGTTCTGGGATTCTTTACGATCTTGGGGTTGGAAGGTGCTTTCCGTTATTCTGGTTATTTTAGGGATCCTGCTATTCCTTTGTTGCTGTTTTCAATGCCTTCCAAGTATATGTGGAATGTTAGGGGGATGTTGCGCCCAAGCAGTGAGCGCAATAGGGCATAAAATATATGCCCCAAGTGCATCTAAAGAATTCATGTTACAAGAGGTTTTTATGAACAACCTTATGGCTATAGACATAACAGACAATGAAGCAGAATCTATGGATGATAGCACATGGAGTTATTTTCAAAAGTATTAGGAATAATGTTTAGCACTTGGCATAGGCCAAAAGGAGGGTCTGTCGGAATCGAAATAATATTATACCTCCTATTGCATTGTTTGAATGTTTATTGGCCTACGCCAAGTTGTCTAAAACATCGTGTAAATATATTCCGCGGCAAGGTCTTGACCTTAGTGTACTGTGTAAATCGCCATCTTGGATCTAGCCCCAATTTTAGGTTCTTTTGCAATGTGGAAGTCACCCTGAACATCAAAATGGAGGCCGAATGACATTTCAAGTGGGATTTTGGCCGTTGTGACCTCCGCATACATGAATAAATAATATGCCTGCAGGCCACTTGTTGGGGTCGCAAGCTGAGACCTTGTCCTATCCCTGACCTATGTGTAAATGAACAACTGTATCAGCGAAACTGATCGAAATGCATACATTATGGGATCGACCTGGCAACGAACTCTAGGGCTGGTCCTAAGAATGGTTAACCAGAGCTGGATAAAAAAGTATAAAAACCTGAGTATCCCAATGTACGGTCTCTCACACTAATGCAGCGAACTACCGTTAAAAGTTTGTTCTGTTATTCTGAGAGCCGAATAGCTATCCGTTTGTCAATTGACTTTTGGTAATTGTTGTAGCTTTTGAATAAAGCACTTTGTATGTTCTTTGTAACATGTGTTGGTGTGTTTCTTTTGGGCTTCCCGGCCTCATATCAATTTCTCTGTTTCCACAATGGGGCTCCCCGGAACTCGCATATCAGAAATGCTTTTGGGGCTCTACGGCAGTCACATGTAAGCAAGGCTGGTGGGGCTCCCTGGAATTACATGTAGGCAAGGCTGGTGGGGCTCCCCTTAAGTGACATGTAGGCAAGGCTGGTGGGGCTTCCCGGAAGTGACATGCAAGAAAGGCTAGTGGGGTTTCCCTGGAAGTCACATGTAGGCAACTCTGGTGGGGTTCTGGAAGTCACATGTATGCAAGGCTGGTGGGGGTCCCTAGAACTGACATGTAAACAACTCTGGTGGGGCTCCTAGAAGTGACATGTGAGCATTGCTGATGAGGCTCCCTGGGAGTCACATGTAAGCAAGGCTGGTGGGGCTCCCTGGAAATCACATGTAAGTAAGGCTGGTTGGGGTCCCCGGAAGTCACATGTAAGCAAGGCTGGTGGGGCAACCCGGAAGTCACATGTAAGCAAGGCTGGTGGGACTCCCCGGAAGTCAAATTTAAGAGAGGCTGGTAGGGATCCCCGGAAGTGACATGTAGGCAAGACTGGTGGGGCTCCCCGGAAGTCCCATGTAAGCAAGGCTCTTGGGACTACTCGGAAGTGACATGTAAATAAGGATGGTGGGGCTCTCCAAAGTGACATGTAAGCAAGGCTGGTGGGGCTCCCCAGTAGTGACATGTAAGCAAGGCTGGTCGGGCTCCCCGGAAGTCACATGTAAGCAAGGCTGGTGTGGCTCCTCTGAAGTCACATGTAAGCAAGGTTGGTGGGGCTCTCCGAAAGTCGCATGTAAGCAAGGCTGGTGGGGCCCTGGAAGTCATATGTAGGCAAGGCTTTTGGGGCTCCCCGGAAGTCACATATCAGTATCGCTGGTGGGGCTCCACAGCAGTCACATGTAAGCAAGGCTGGTGGTGCTCCCTGGAATTACATTTAAGCAAGGCTGGTGGGGCTCCCCGGAAGTGACATGTAAGAAAGGCTGGTGGGGCTCCCTGGAAGTCACATGTAGGCAAGGCTGTTAGGGTTCCCGGAAGTCACATGTATGCAAGGCTGGCGGGGCTCCCCAGAAGTGACATGTAAGCAAATCTGGTAGAGTCTCCTGGAAGTGACATGTAAGCATTGCTGGTGGGGCTACCTGGGAGTCACATGTAAGCAAGGCTGGTGGGGTTCCCCGGAAGTCACATGTAAGTAAGGCTGGTTGGGGTCCCCGGAAGTCACATGTAAGCAAGGCTGGTGTGGCTCCCCGGAAGTCACATGTAAGCAAGGCAGGTGGGGATCCCTTGAAGTGACATGTAAGCAAGGCTGGTGGGAATCCATGGAAGTCACATTTAAGCAAGACTTGTGGGGATCCCCAGAAGTCACATGTAGTCAAGGCTAGAGGGGCTCCCCGGAAGTCACATGTAGGCAAGGCTGGTGGGGTTCCCCAGAAGTCACATTTATGCAAGGCTGGTGGGGCTTCCCAGAAACCAAATGTGGGCAAACTGGTGGGGATCCCCGGAAAACACATGTAGCAAGGTTGGTGGGCTGTGCGGAAGGGACATGTAAGCAAAGCTGGCCGGGCTCCCAGAAGTGACATGTAAGCAAGGCTGGTGTGGCTCCCCAGTAGTGACATGTAAGGAAGGCTGGTGGGGCTTCCCGGAATTCACATGTAAGCAAGGCTGGTGGGGCTCCCTGGAAGTTACATGTAGCAAGGCTGGTGGGGCACCCCGGAAGTGACATGTAGGCAAGGATGGTGGGGCTCCCCAGAAGTGATATGTAAGCAAGGCTGGTGGGGCATGTGGAAGAGACATGTAAACAATGCTGGTGGGGCACCACGGAAGTTACATATCAGTAACGCTGGTTGGGCTCCACGGCAGTCACATGTAAGCAAGGCTGGTGGGGCTCCATGGAATTACATGTAAGCAAGGCTGGTGGGGCTCCCTTGAAGTGACATTTAGGTGTGGCTCATGGGGCTCCCAGTAAGTCACATTCAAGACAGGCTGGTGGGGCTCCGCAGAAGGGACATGTAAGCAAGGCTGGTGGGGCTACCCGAATTGACATGTAAGCAAGGCTGGTGGGGCTCCCCAGTAGTGACATGTAAGGAAGGCTGGTGGGGCTCCCCCAATTCACATGTAAGCAAGGCTGGTGGGGTTCCCCAGAAGTCACATGTAAGCACGGCTGGTGAGGCTCCCTTGAAGTTACATGTAGCAAGGCTGGAGGGTCTTCCCGGAAGTGACATGTAGGCAAGGATGGTGGGACTCCCCAGAAGTGAAATGTAAGCAAGGCTGGTGAAGCGCCTGGAAGTGACGTGTAGACAATGCTGGTGAGGCACCACGGAAGTCACATATCAGTATCGCTGGTGGGGCTCCACGGCAGTCACTTGTAACAAGGCTGGAGGGGCTCCCTGGAATTACATGTAAGCAAGGCTGGTGGGGCTCCCCTTAAGTGACATGTAAGCAAGGCTGGTGGGGCTTCCAGGAAGTGACATGTAAGCAAGGCTGGTGTAGCTACCCGGAAGTGACATGTAAGCAAGGCTAGTGGAGCTACCCGGAAGTCACATATCAGATATGCTTTTGGGGCTCCACGGCAGTCACATGTAAGCAATGCTGGTGGGGCTCCCTTTAATTACATGTAAGCAAGACTGGTGGGGCTCCCCTTAAGTGACATGTAAGCAAGGCTGGTGGGGTTTCCAGGAAGTGACATGTAAGCAAGGCTGGTGGAGATACCCGGAAGTGACATGTAAGAAAGGCTAGTGGGGTTTCCCTGGAAGTCACATGTAGGCAAGGCTGGTGGGGTTCCCGGAAGGCACATGTATGCAAGGCTGGTGGGGCTCTCCAGAACTGACACGTAAGCAACTCTGGTGGGGCTCCTAGAAGTGACATGTGAGCATTGCTGGTGAGGCTCCCTGGGAGTCACATGTAAGCAAGGCTGGTGGGGCTCCCTGGAAGTCACATGTATGTAAGGCTGGTTGGGGTCCCCGGAAGTCACATGTAAGCAAGGCTGGTGGGTCTACCCAGAAGTCACATGTAAGCAAGGCTGGTGGGACTCCCCGGAAGTCAAATTTAAAAGAGGCTGGTAGGGATCCCCGGAAGTGACATGTAGGTAAGACTGGTGGGGCTCCCCGGAAGTCCCATGTAAGCAAGGCTCTTGGGACTTCCGGGAAGTGACATGTAAGTAAGGATGATGGGGCTCTCCGAAGTGACATGTAAGCAAGGGTGGTGGGGCTCCCCAGTAGTGACATGCAAGCAAGGCTGGTGGTGCTCCCCGGAAGTCACATGTAAGCAAGGCTGGGGTGGCTCCCCTGAAGTCACATGTAAGCATTGTTGTTGGAGCTCCCCGAAAGTCACATGTAAGCAAGGCTGGTGGGGCCCTGGAAGTCACATGTCGGCAAGGCTTTTTGGGCTCCCCGGAAGTCACATATCAGTAGCGCTGGTGGGGCTCCACGGCAGTCACATGTAAGCAAGGCTGGTGGGGCTCCCTGGAATTACATGTAAGCAAGGCTGGTGGTGCTCCCCGGAAGTGACATGTAAGCAAGGCTGGTGGGGCTCCCCGTAAGTGACATGTAAGAAAGGCTAGTGGGGCTCCCTGGAATTACATGTAAGCAAGGCTGGTGGGGCTCCCCTTAAGTGACATGTAAGCAAGTGGGGCTTCCAGGAAGTGACATGTAAGCAAGGCTGGTGGAGCTACCCGGAAGTGACATGTAAGCAAGGCTGGTGGAGCTACCCGGAAGTCACATATCAGAAATGCTTTTGGGGCTCCACGGCAGTCACATGTAAGCAATGCTGGTGGGGCTCCCTTTAATTACATGTAAGCAAGGCTGGTGGGGCTCCCCTTAAGTGACATGTAAGCAAGGCTGGTGGAGCTACCCGGAAGTGACATGTAAGCAAGGCTGGTGGAGCTACCCGGAAGTGATATGTAAGCAAGGCTGGTGGGGCTCCCTGGAAGTGACATGTAAGAAAGGCTAGTGGGGTTTCCCTGGAAGTCACATGTAGGCAAGGCTGGTGGGGTTCCCGGAAGGCACATGTATGCAAGGCTGGTGGGGCTCTCCAGAACTGACATGTAAGCAACTCTGGTGGGGCTCCTAGAAGTGACATGTGAGCATTGCTGGTGAGGCTCCCTGGGAGTCACATGTAAGCAAGGCTGGTGGGGCTCCCTGGAAGTCACATGTAAGTAAGGCTGGTTGGGGTCCCCGGAAGTCACATGTAAGCAAGGCTGGTGGGTCTACCCAGAAGTCACATGTAAGCAAGGCTGGTGGGACTCCCCGGAAGTCACATTTAAGAGAGGCTGGAAGGGATCCCTGGAAGTGACATGTAGGTAAGACTGGTGGGGCTCCCCGGAAGTCCCATGTAAGCAAGGGTCTTGGGACTACCGGGAAGTGACATGTAAGTAAGGATGGTGGGGCTCTCCGAAGTGACATGTAAGCAAGGGTGGTGGGGCTCCCCAGTAGTGACATGCAAGCAAGGCTGGTGGTACTCCCCGGAAGTCACATGTATGCAAGGCTGGGGTGGCTCCCCTGAAGTCACATGTAAGCATTGTTGTTGGAGCTCCCCGAAAGTCACATGTAAGCAAGGCTGGTGGGGCCCTGGAAGTCACATGTAGGCAAGGCTTTTTGGGCTCCCCGGAAGTCACATATCAGTAGTGCTGGTGGGGCTCCACTGCAGTCACATGTAAGCAAGGCTGGTGGGGCTCCCTGGAATTACATGTACGCAAGGCTGGTGGTGCTCCCCAGAAGTGACATGTAAGCAAGGCTGGTGGAGCTACCCGGAAGTCACATATCAGAAATGCTTTTGGGGCTCCACGGCAGTCACATGTAAGCAATGCTGGTGGGGCTCCCTTTAATTACATGTAAGCAAGGCTGGTGGGGCTCCCCTTAAGTGACATGTAAGCAAGGCTGGTGGAGCTACCCGGAAGTGACATGTAAGCAAGGCTGGTGGAGCTACCCGGAAGTGACATGTAAGCAAGGCTGGTGGGGCTCCCTGGAAGTGACATGTAAGAAAGGCTAGTGGGGTTTCCCTGGAAGTCACATGTAGGCAAGGCTGGTGGGGTTCCCGGAAGGCACATGTATGCAAGGCTGGTGGGGCTCTCCAGAACTGACATGTAAGCAACTCTGGTGGGGCTCCTAGAAGTGACATGTGAGCATTGCTGGTGAGGCTCCCTGGGAGTCACATGTAAGCAAGGCTGGTGGGGCTCCCTGGAAGTCACATGTAAGTAAGGCTGGTTGGGGTCCCCGGAAGTCACATGTAAGCAAGGCTGGTGGGTCTACCCAGAAGTCACATGTAAGCAAGGCTGGTGGGACTCCCCGGAAGTCACATTTAAGAGAGGCTGGTAGGGATCCCCGGAAGTGACATGTAGGTAAGACTGGTGGGGCTCCCCGGAAGTCCCATGTAAGCAAGGGTCTTGGGACTACCGGGAAGTGACATGTAAGTAAGGATGGTGGGGCTCTCCGAAGTGACATGTAAGCAAGGGTGGTGGGGCTCCCCAGTAGTGACATGCAAGCAAGGCTGGTGGTACTCCCCGGAAGTCACATGTAAGCAAGGCTGGGGTGGCTCCCCTGAAGTCACATGTAAGCATTGTTGTTGGAGCTCCCCGAAAGTCACATGTAAGCAAGGCTGGTGGGGCCCTGGAAGTCACATGTAGGCAAGGCTTTTTGGGCTCCCCGGAAGTCACATATCAGTAGTGCTGGTGGGGCTCCACGGCAGTCACATGTAAGCAAGGCTGGTGGGGCTCCCTGGAATTACATGTAAGCAAGGCTGGTGGTGCTCCCCGGAAGTGACATGTAAGCAAGGCTGGTGGGGCTACCCGGAAGTCACATATCAGAAATGCTTTTGGGGCTCCACGG
Organism: Ambystoma mexicanum; assembly: GCF_040938575.1. Classification (NCBI taxonomy): domain Eukaryota; kingdom Metazoa; phylum Chordata; class Amphibia; order Caudata; family Ambystomatidae; genus Ambystoma; species Ambystoma mexicanum. The sequence continues at coordinate 494,647,818 of NC_090940.1, read as the reverse complement.
CAGTCACATGTAAGCAATGCTGGTGGGGCTCCCTTTAATTACATGTAAGCAAGGCTGGTGGGGCTCCCCTTAAGTGACATGTAAGCAAGGCTGGTGGAGCTACCCGGAAGTGACATGTAAGCAAGGCTGGTGGAGCTACCCGGAAGTGACATGTAAGCAAGGCTGGTGGGGCTCCCTGGAAGTGACATGTAAGAAAGGCTAGTGGGGTTTCCCTGGAAGTCACATGTAGGCAAGGCTGGTGGGGTTCCCGGAAGGCACATGTATGCAAGGCTGGTGGGGCTCTCCAGAACTGACATGTAAGCAACTCTGGTGGGGCTCCTAGAAGTGACATGTGAGCATTGCTGGTGAGGCTCCCTGGGAGTCACATGTAAGCAAGGCTGGTGGGGCTCCCTGGAAGTCACATGTAAGTAAGGCTGGTTGGGGTCCCCGGAAGTCACATGTAAGCAAGGCTGGTGGGTCTACCCAGAAGTCACATGTAAGCAAGGCTGGTGGGACTCTCCGGAAGTCACATTTAAGAGAGGCTGGTAGGGATCCCCGGAAGTGACATGTAGGTAAGACTGGTGGGGCTCCCCGGAAGTCCCATGTAAGCAAGGCTCTTGGGACTACCGGGAAGTGACATGTAAGTAAGGATGGTGGGGCTCTCCGAAGTGACATGTAAGCAAGGGTGGTGGGGCTCCCCAGTAGTGACATGCAAGCAAGGCTGGTGGTACTCCCCGGAAGTCACATGTAAGCAAGGCTGGGGTGGCTCCCCTGAAGTCACATGTAAGCATTGTTGTTGGAGCTCCCCGAAAGTCACATGTAAGCAATGCTGGTGGGGCCCTGGAAGTCACTTGTAGGCAAGGCTTTTTGGGCTCCCCGGAAGTCACATATCAGTAGTGCTGGTGGGGCTCCACGGCAGTCACATGTAAGCAAGGCTGGTGGGGCTCCCTGGAATTACATGTAAGCAAGGCTGGTGGTGCTCCCCGGAAGTGACATGTAAGCAAGGCTGGTGGGGCTCCCCGTAAGTGACATGTAAGAAAGGCTAGTGGGGCTCCCTGGAAGTGACATGTAGGAAAGACTGTTGGGGGTCCCAGGAAGTCACATGTATGCAAGGCTGGTGGGGCTCCCCAGAAGTGACATGTAAGCAACTCTGGTAGAGTCTCCTAGAAGTGACATGTAAGCATTGCTGGTGGGGATACCTGGGAGTCACATGTAAGCAAGGCTGGTGGGGCTCCCCGGAAGTCACATGTAAGTAAGGCTGGTTGGGGACCCCGGAAGTCACATGTAAGCAAGGCTGGTGGGGCTCCCGGAAATCACATGTATGCAAGACAGGTGGGGATCCCTGGAAGTCAAATGTAGGCAAGGCTGGTGGGGCTCCCTGGAAGTGACATGTAGGTGAGGCTGGTGGGGCTCCCAGGAAGTCACATTTAAGCAAGGTTGGTGGGGCTGTGCGGAAGGGACATGTAAGCAAAGCTGGTCGGGCTCCCAGAAGTGACATGTAAGCAAGGCTGGTGTGGCTCCCAGGAATTCACATGTAAGCAAGGCTGGTGGGGCTCCCTGGAAGTTACATGTAGCAAGGCTGGTGGGGCAGCCCGGAAGTGACATGTAGGCAAGGATGGTGGGGCTCCCCAAAAGTGATATGTAAGCAAGGCTAGTGGGGCATGTGGAAGAGACATGTAAACAATGCTGGTGGGGCACCACGGAAGTCACATATCAGTAACGCTGGTGGGGCTCCACGGCAGTCACATGTAAGCAAGGCTGGGGGGATTCATGGAATTACATGTAAGCAAGGCTGGTGGGGCTCCCCGGAAGTGACATATAAGCAAGGCATGTGGGGCTTCCCGGAAGTGACATGTAAGCAAGGCTGGTGGGGCTCCCTGCAAGTGACATGTAAGCAAGGCTGGTGGGTCTCCCCGGAAATCACATGTAAGAAAGGCTAGAAGGGTTTCCCAGGAAGTCACATGTAGGCAAAGCTGGTGGGGTTCCCGGAAGTCACATGTAAGCAAGGCTGGTGGGGCTCCCCAGAAGTGACATGTAAGCAGCTCTGGTGTGGCTCCAAGAAGTAACATGTGAGCATTGCTGGTGGCTCTCCCGGGGAGTCACATGTAAGCAAGTCTGGTGGGGCTTCCCGGAAGTCACATGTAAGTAAGGCTGGTGGGGCTCCCCATTAGTGACATGTAAGGATGGCTGGTGGGGCTCCCCGAAATTCACATGTAAGCACTGCTGGTGGGGCTCCCCAGAAGTCACATGTAAGCACGGCTGGTGAGGCTCCCTGGAAGTGACATGTAGCAAGGCTGGTGGGGCTTCCCGGAAGTGACATGTAGGCAAGGATGGTGGTCCTCCCCAGAAGTGAAATGTAAGCAAGGCTGGTGAAGCGCCTGGAAGTGACGTGTAGACAATGCTGATGGTGTCGGAATCGAAATAATATTATACCTCCTATTGCATTGTTTGAATGTGTATTGGCCTACGCCAAGTTGTCTAAAACATTGTGTAAATAGATTCCGCGGCAAGGTCTTGACCTTAGTGTACTGTGTAAATCGCCATCTTGGATCTAGCCGCCATTTTAGGTTCTTTTGCAATGTGGAAGTCACCCTGAACATCAAAATGGAGGCCGAATGACATTTCGAGTGGGATTTTGGCTGTTGTGACCTCCGCATACATGAATAAATAATATGCCTGCAGGCCACTTGTTGGGGTCGCGAACTGAGACCTTGTCCTATCCCTGACCTATGTGTAAATGAACAACTGTATCAGCGAAACTGATCGAAATGCATACATTTTGGGATCGACCTGGCAACAAACTCTAGGTCTGGTCCTAAGACTGGTTAACCCGCGAGGGGGTTGGCCAGAGCTGGATAAAAAGTATAAAAACCTGAGTATCCCAATGTACGGTCTCTCACACTAATGCAGCGAACTACCGTTGAAAGTTTGTTCTGCTATTCTGAGAGCCGAATAGCTATCCGTTTGTCAATTGACTTTTGGTAATTGTTGTAGCTTTTGAATAAAGCACTTTGTATGTTCTTTGTAACCTGTGTTGGTGTGTTTCTTTTGGGCTTCCCGGCCTCATATCAATTTCTCTGTTTCCACAATGGGGCTCCCCGGAACTCGCATATCAGAAATGCCTTTGGGGCTCCACGGCAGTCACATGTAAGCAAGGCTGGTGGGGCTCCCCTTAAGTGACTTGTAAGCAAGGCTGGTGGGGCTTCCCGGAAGTGACATGTAAGCAAGGCTTATGGAGCTACCCGGCAGTGACATGTAAGCAAGGCTGGTGGGGCTCCCTGGAAGTGACATGCAAGAAAGGCTATTGGGGTTTCCCTGGAAGTCACATGTAGGCAAGTCTGGTGGGGTTCTGGAAGTCACATGTATGCAAGGCTGGTGGGGGTCCCTAGAACTGACATGTAAACAACTCTGGTGGGGCTCCTAGAAGTGACATGTGAGCATTGCTGGTGAGGCTCCCTGGGAGTCACATGTATGCAAGGCTGGTGGGGCTCCCTGGAAATCACATGTAAGTAAGGCTGGTTGGGGTCCCCGGAAGTCACATGTAAGCAAGGCTGGTGTGGCTCCCCGGAAGTCACATGTAAGCAAGGCAGGTGGGGATCCCTTGAAGTGACATGTAAGCAAGGCTGGTGGGAATCCATGGAAGTCACATTTAAGCAAGACTTGTGGGGATCCCCAGAAGTCACATGTAGTCAAGGCTGGTGGGGTTCCCCAGAAGTCACATTTATGCAAGGCTGGTGGGGCTTCCCAGAAACCAAATGTGGGCAAACTGGTGGGGATCCCCGGAAAACACATGTAGCAAGGTTGGTGGGGCTGTGCGGAAGGGACATGTAAGCAAAGCTGGCCGGGCTCCCAGAAGTGACATGTAAGCAAGGCTGTTGTGGCTCCCAAGTAGTGACATGTAAGGAAGGCTGGTGGGGCTTCCCGGAATTCACATGTAAGCAAGGCTGGTGGGGCTCCCTGGAAGTTACATGTAGCAAGGCTGGTGGGGCACCCCGAAAGTGACATGTAGGCAAGGATGGTGGGGCTCCCCAGAAGTGATATGTAAGCAAGGCTGGTGGGGCATGTGGAAGAGACATGTAAACAATGCTGGTGGGGCACCACGGAAGTTACATATCAGTAACGCTGGTGGGGCTCCACGGCAGTCACATGTAAGCAAGGCTGGTGGGGCTCCATGGAATTACATGTAAGCAAGGCTGGTGGGGCTCCCTTGAAGTGACATTTAGGTGTGGCTCATGGGGCTCCCAGTAAGTCACATTCAAGCCAGGCTGGTGGGGCTCCGCGGAAGGGACATGTAAGCAGGGCTGGTGGGGCTACCCGAATTGACATGTAAGCAAGGCTGGTGGGACTCCCCAGTAGTGACATGTAAGGAAGGTTGGTGGGGCTCCCCGGAATTCACATGTAAGCAAGGCTGGTGGGGCTCCCCAGAAGTCACATGTAAGCATGGCTGGTGAGGCTCCCTTGAAGTTACATGTAGCAAGGCTGGAGGGGCTTCCCGGAAGTGACATGTAGGCAAGGATGGTGGGACTCCCCAGAAGTGAAATGTAAGCAAGGCTGGTGAAGCGCCTGGAAGTGACGTGTAGACAATGCTGGTGAGGCACCACGGAAGTCACATATCAGTATCGCTGGTGGGGCTCCACGGCAGTCACTTGTAAGCAAGGCTGGTGGGGCTCCCTGGAATTACATGTAAGCAAGGCTGGTGGGGCTCCCCTTAAGTGACATGTAAGCAAGGCTGGTGGGGCTTCCAGGAAGTGACATGTAAGCAAGGCTGGTGGAGCTACCCGGAAGTGACATGTAAGCAAGGCTAGTGGAGCTACCCGGAAGTCACATATCAGAAATGCTTTTGGGGCTCCACAGCAGTCACATGTAAGCAATGCTGGTGGGGCTCCTTTTAATTACATGTAAGCAAGGCTGGTGGGGCTCCCTTTAATTACATGTAAGCAAGGCTGGTGGGGCTCCCCTTAAGTGACATGTAAGCAAGGCTGGTGGAGCTACCCGGAAGAGACATGTAAGCAAGGCTGGTGGAGCTACCCGGAAGTGACATGTAAGCAAGGCTGGTGGTGCTCCCTGGAAGTGACATGTAAGAAAGGCTAGTGGGGTTTCCCTGGAAGTCACATGTAGGCAAGGCTGGTGGGGTTCCCGGAAGGCACATGTATGCAAGGCTGGTGGGGCTCTCCAGAACTGACATGTAAGCAACTCTGGTGGGGCTCCTAGAAGTGACATGTGAGCATTGCTGGTGAGGCTCCGTGGGAGTCATATGTAAGCAAGGCTGGTGGGGCTCCCTGGAAGTCACATGTAAGTAAGGCTGGTTGGGGTCCCCGGAAGTCACATGTAAGCAAGGCTGGTGGGTCTACCCAGAAGTCACATGTAAGCAAGGCTGGTGGGACTCCCCGGAAGTCAAATTTAAAAGAGGCTGGTAGGGATCCCCGGAAGTGACATGTAGGTAAGACTGGTGGGGCTCCCCGGAAGTCCCATGTAAGCAAGGCTCTTGGGACTACCGGGAAGTGACATGTAAGTAAGGATGATGGGGCTCTCCGAAGTGACATGTAAGCAAGGGTGGTGGGGCTCCCCAGTAGTGACATGCAAGCAAGGCTGGTGGTGCTCCCCGGAAGTCACATGTAAGCAAGGCTGGGGTGGCTCCCCTGAAGTCACATGTAAGCATTGTTGTTGGAGCTCCCCGAAAGTCACATGTAAGCAAGGCTGGTGGGGCCCTGGAAGTCACATGTAGGCAAGGCTTTTTGGGCTCCCCGGAAGTCACATATCAGTAGCGCTGGTGGGGCTCCACGGCAGTCACATGTAAGCAAGGCAGGTGGGGCTCCCTGGAATTACATGTAAGCAAGGCTGGTGGTGCTCCCCGGAAGTGACATGTAAGCAAGGCTGGTGGGGCTCCCCGTAAGTGACATGTAAGAAAGGCTAGTGGGGCTCCCTGGAAGTGACATGTAGGCAAGACTGTTGGGGTTCCCAGGAAGTCACATGTATGCAAGGCTGGTGGGGCTCCCCAGTAGTGACATGTAAGGAAGGCTGGTGGGGCTCCCCGGAATTCACATGTAAGCAAGACTGGTGGGGCTCCCCAGAAGTTACATGTAAGCACGGCTGGTGAGGCTCCCTTGAAGTTACATGTAGCAAGGCTGGAGGGGCTTCCCGGAAGTGACATGTAGGCAAGGATGGTGGTAATCCCCAGAAGTGAAATGTAAGCAAGGCTGGTGAAGCGCCTGGAAGTGACGTGTAGACAATGCTGGTGAGGCACCACGGAAGTCACATATCAGTATCGCTGGTGGGGCTCCACAGCAGTCACTTGTAAGCAAGGCTGGTGGGGCTCCCTGGAACTACATGTAAGCAAGGCTGGTGGGGCTCCCCTTAAGTGACATGCAAGCAAGGCTGGTGGGGCTTCCAGGAAGTGACATGTAAGCAAGGCTGGTGGAGCTACCCGGAAGTGACATGTAAGCAAGGCTGGTGGAGCTACCCGGAAGTCACATATCAGAAATGCTTTTGGGGCTCCACGGCAGTCACATGTAAGCAATGCTGGTGGGGCTCCCTTTAATTACATGTAAGCAAGGCTGGTGGGGCTCCCCTTAAGTGACATGTAAGCAAGGCTGGTGGGGCTTCCAGGAAGTGACATTTAAGCAAGGCTGGTGGAACTACCCGGAAGTGACATGTAAGCAAGGCTGGTGGAGCTACCCGGAAGTGACATGTAAGCAAGGCTGGTGGGGCTCCCTGGAAGTGACATGTAAGAAAGGCTAGTGGGGTTTCCCTGGAAGTCACATGTAGGCAAGGCTGGTGGGGTTCCCGGAAGGCACATGTATGTAAGGCTGGTGGGGCTCTCCAGAACTGACATGTAAGCAACTCTGGTGGGGCTCCTAGAAGTGACATGTGAGCATTGCTGGTGAGGCTCCCTGGGAGTCACATGTAAGCAAGGCTGGTGGGGCTTCCTGGAAGTCACATGTAAGTAAGGCTGGTTGGGGTCCCCGGAAGTCACATGTAAGCAAGGCTGGTGGGTCTACCCAGAAGTCACATGTAAGCAAGGCTGGTGGGACTCCCCGGAAGTCACATTTAAGAGAGGCTGGTAGGGATCCCCGGAAGTGACATGTAGGTAAGACTGGTGGGGCTCCCCGGAAGTCCCATGTAAGGCTCCCTGGAAGTGACATGTAGGCAAGACTTTTGGGGTTCCCAGGAAGTCACATGTATGCAAGGCTGGTGGGGCTCCCCAGTAGTGACATGTAAGGAAGGCTGGTGGGGCTCCCCGGAATTCACATGTAAGCAAGACTGGTGGGGCTCCCCAGAAGTTACATGTAAGCACGGCTGGTGAGGCTCCCTTGAAGTTACATGTAAGCAAGGCTGGTGGGGCTCCCCTTAAGTGACATGTAAGCAAGGCTGGTGGGGCTTCAAGGAAGTGACATGTAAGCAAGGCTGGTGGAGCTACCCGGAAGTGACATGTAAGCAAGGCTGGTGGAGCTACCCGGAAGTCACATATCAGAAATGCTTTTGGGGCTCCACGGCAGTCACATGTAAGCAATGCTGGTGGTGCTCCCTTTAATTACATGTAAGCAAGGCTGGTGGGGCTCCCCTTAAGTGACATGTAAGCAAGGCTGGTGGGGCTTCCAGGAAGTGACATTTATGCAAGGCTGGTGGAGCTACCCGGAAGTGACATGTAAGCAAGGCTGGTGGAGCTACCCGGAAGTGACATGTAAGCAAGGCTGGTGGGGCTCCCTGGAAGTGACATGTAAGAAAGGCTAGTGGGGTTTCCCTGGAAGTCACATGTAGGCAAGGCTGGTGGGGTTCCCGGAAGGCACATGTATGCAAGGCTGGTGGGGCTCTCCAGAACTGACATGTAAGCAACTCTGGTGGGGCTCCTAGAAGTGACATGTGAGCATTGCTGGTGAGGCTCGCTGGGAGTCACATGTAAGCAAGGCTGGTGGGGCTCCCTGGAAGTCACATGTAAGTAAGGCTGGTTGGGGTCCCCGGAAGTCAAATGTCAGCAAGGCTGGTGCGTCTACCCAGAAGTCACATGTAAGCAAGGCTGGTGGGAATCCCCGGAAGTCACATTTAAGAGAGGCTGGTAGGGATCCCCGGAAGTGACATGTAGGTAAGACTGGTGGGGCTCCCCGGAAGTCCCATGTAAGCAAGGCTCTTGGGACTACCGGGAAGTGACATGTAAGTAAGGATGGTGGGGCTCTCCGAAGTGACATGTAAGCAAGGGTGGTGGGGCTCCCCAGTAGTGACATGCAAGCAAGGCTGGTGGTGCTCCCCGGAAGTCACATGTAAGCAAGGCTGGGGTGGCTCCCCTGAAGTCACATGTAAGCATTGTTGTTGGAGCTCCCCGAAAGTCACATGTAAGCAAGGCTGGTGGGGCCCTGGTAGTCACATGTAGGGAAGGCTTTTTGGGCTCCCCGGAAGTCACATATCAGTAGTGCTGGTGGGGCTCCACGGCAGTCACATGTAAGCAAGGCTGGTGGGGCTCCCTGGAATTACATGTAAGCAAGGCTGGTGGTGCTCCCCGGAAGTGACATGTAAGCAAGGCTGGTGGGGCTCCCCGTAAGTGACATGTAAGAAAGGCTAGTGGGGCTCCCTGGAAGTGACATGTAGGCAAGACTGTTGGGGTTCCCAGGAAGTCACATGTATGCAAGGCTGGTGGGGCTCCCCAGAAGTGACATGTAAGCAACTCTGGTAGAGTCTCCTAGAAGTGACATGTAAGCATTGCTGGTATGGCTACCTGGGAGTCACATGTAAGCAAGGCTGGTGGGGCTCCCCGGAAGTCACATGTAAGTAAGGCTGGTTGGGGACCCCGGAAGTCACATGTAAGCAAGGCTGGTGGGGCTCCCGGAAATCACATGTATGCAAGACAGGTGGGGATCCCTGGAAGTCAAATGTAGGCAAGGCTGGTGGGGCTCCCTGGAAGTGACATGTAGGTGAGGCTGGTGGGGCTCCCAGGAAGTCACATTTAAGCAAGGTTGGTGGGGCTGTGCGGAAGGGACATGTAAGCAAAGCTGGTCGGGCTCCCAGAAGTGACATGTAAGCAAGGCTGGTGTGGCTCCCCAGTAGTGACATGTAGGGAAGGCTGGTGGGGCTCCCAGGAATTCACATGTAAGCAAGGCTGGTGGGGCTCCCTGGAAGTTACATGTAGCAAGGCTGGTGGGGCAGCCCGGAAGTGACATGTAGGCAAGGATGGTGGGGCTCCCCAAAAGTGATATGTAAGCAAGGCTGGTGGGGCATGTGGAAGAGACATGTAAACAATGCTGGTGGGGCACCACGGAAGTCACATATCAGTAACGCTGGTGGGGCTCCACGGCAGTCACATGTAAGCAAGGCTGGTGGGCTTCATGGAATTACATGTAAGCAAGGCTGGTGGGGCTCCCCGGAAGTGACATATAAGCAAGGCATGTGGGGCTTCCCGGAAGTGACATGTAAGCAAGGCTGGTGGGGCTCCCTGGAAGTGACATGTAAGCAAGGCTAGTGGGGCTCCCCGGAAATCACATGTAAGAAAGGCTAGTAGGGTTTCCCAGGAAGTCACATGTAGGCAAAGCTGGTGGGGTTCCCGGAAGTCACATGTAAGCAAGGCTGGTAGGGCTCCCCAGAAGTGACATGTAAGCAGCTCTGGTGGGGCTCCAAGAAGTAACATGTGAGCATTGCTGGTGGCTCTCCCGGGGAGTCACATGTAAGCAAGTCTGGTGGGGCTTCCCGGAAGTCACATGTAAGTAAGGCTGGTGGGGCTCCCCATTAGTGACATGTAAGGATGGCTGGTGGGGCGCCCCGAAATTCACATGTAAGCACTGCTGGTGGGGCTCCCCAGAAGTCACATGTAAGCACGGCTGGTGAGGCTCCCTGGAAGTGACATGTAGCAAGGCTGGTGGGGCTTCCCGGAAGTGACATGTAGGCAAGGATGGTGGTCCTCCCCAGAAGTGAAATGTAAGCAAGGCTGGTGAAGCGCCTGGAAGTGACGTGTAGACAATGCTGATGGTGTCGGAATCGAAATAATATTATACCTCCTATTGCATTGTTTGAATGTGTATTGGCCTACGCCAAGTTGTCTAAAACATCGTGTAAATAGATTCTGCGGCAAGGTCTTGACCTTAGTGTACTGTGTAAATCGCCATCTTGGATCTAGCCGCCATTTAAGGTTCTTTTGCAATGTGGAAGTCACCCTGAACATCAAAATAGAGGCCGAATGACATTTCGAGTGGGATTTTGGCTGTTGTGACCTCCGCATACATGAATAAATAATATGCCTGCAGGCCACTTGTTGGGCACATGTAAGCAAGGCTGGTGGGGCCCTGGTAGTCACATGTAGGGAAGGCTTTTTGGGCTCCCCGGAAGTCACATATCAGTAGTGCTGGTGGGGCTCCACGGCAGTCACATGTAAGCAAGGCTGGTGGGGCTCCCTGGAATTACATGTAAGCAAGGCTGGTGGTGCTCCCCGGAAGTGACATGTAAGCAAGGCTGGTGGGGCTCCCCGTAAGTGACATGTAAGAAAGGCTAGTGGGGCTCCCTGGAAGTGACATGTAGGCAAGACTGTTGGGGTTCCCAGGAAGTCATATGTATGCAAGGCTGGTGGGGCTCCCCAGTAGTGACATGTAAGGAAGGCTGGTGGGGCTCCCCGGAATTCACATGTAAGCAAGACTGGTGGGGCTCCCCAGAAGTTACATGTAAGCACGGCTGGTGAGGCTCCCTTGAAGTTACATGTAGCAAGGCTGGAGGGGCTTCCCGGAAGTGACATGTAGGCAAGGATGGTGGTAATCCCCAGAAGTGAAATGTAAGCAAGGCTGGTGAAGCGCCTGGAAGTGACGTGTAGACAATGCTGGTGAGGCACCACGGAAGTCACATATCAGTATCGCTGGTGGGGCTCCACAGCAGTCACTTGTAAGCAAGGCTGGTGGGGCTCCCTGGAACTACATGTAAGCAAGGCTGGTGGGGCTCCCCTTAAGTGACATGCAAGCAAGGCTGGTGGGGCTTCCAGGAAGTGACATGTAAGCAAGGCTGGTGGAGCTACCCGGAAGTGACATGTAAGCAAGGCTGGTGGAGCTACCCGGAAGTCACATATCAGAAATGCTTTTGGGGCTCCACGGCAGTCACATGTAAGCAATGCTGGTGGGGCTCCCTTTAATTACATGTAAGCAAGGCTGGTGGGGCTCCCCTTAAGTGACATATAAGCAAGGCTGGTGGGGCTTCCAGGAAGTGACATTTAAGCAAGGCTGGTGGAACTACCCGGAAGTGACATGTAAGCAAGGCTGGTGGAGCTACCCGGAAGTGACATGTAAGCAAGGCTGGTGGGGCTCCCTGGAAGTGACATGTAAGAAAGGCTAGTGGGGTTTCCCTGGAAGTCACATGTAGGCAAGGCTGGTGGGGTTCCCGGAAGGCACATGTATGCAAGGCTGGTGGGGCTCTCCAGAACTGACATGTAAGCAACTCTGGTGGCGCTCCTAGAAGTGACATGTGAGCATTGCTGGTGAGGCTCCCTGGGAGTCACATGTAAGCAAGGCTGGTGGGGCTTCCTGGAAGTCACATGTAAGTAAGGCTGGTTGGGGTCCCCGGAAGTCACATGTAAGCAAGGCTGGTGGGTCTACCCAGAAGTCACATGTAAGCAAGGCTGGTGGGACTCCCCGGAAGTCACATTTAAGAGAGGCTGGTAGGGATCCCCGGACGTGACATGTAGGTAAGACTGGTGGGGCTCCCCGGAAGTCCCATGTAAGCAAGGCTCTTGGGACTACCGGGAAGTGACATGTAAGTAAGGATGATGGGGCTCTCCGAAGTGACATGTAAGCAAGGGTGGTGGGGCTCCCCAGTAGTGACATGCAAGCAAGGCTGGTGGTGCTCCCCGGAAGTCACATGTAAGCAAGGCTGGGGTGGCTCCCCTGAAGTCACATGTAAGCATTGTTGTTGGAGCTCCCCGAAAGTCACATGTAAGCAAGGCTTGTGGGGCCCTGGAAGTCACATGTAGGCAAGGCTTTTTGGGCTCCCCGGAAGTCACATATCAGTAGCGCTGGTGGGGCTCCACGGCAGTCACATGTAAGCAAGGCTGGTGGGGATCCCTGGAATTACATGTAAGCAAGGCTGGTGGTGCTCCCCGGAAGTGACATGTAAGCAAGGCTGGTGGGGCTCCCCGTAAGTGACATGTAAGAAAGGCTAGTGGGGCTCCCTGGAAGTGACATGTAGGCAAGACTTTTGGGGTTCCCAGGAAGTCACATGTATGCAAGGCTGGTGGGGCTCCCCAGTAGTGACATGTAAGGAAGGCTGGTGGGGCTCCCCGGAATTCACATGTAAGCAAGACTGGTGGGGCTCCCCAGAAGTTACATGTAAGCACGGCTGGTGAGGCTCCCTTGAAGTTACATGTAAGCAAGGCTGGTGGGGCTCCCCTTAAGTGACATGTAAGCAAGGCTGGTGGGGCTTCAAGGAAGTGACATGTAAGCAAGGCTGGTGGAGCTACCCGGAAGTGACATGTAAGCAAGGCTGGTGGAGCTACCCGGAAGTCACGTATCAGAAATGCTTTTGGGGCTCCACGGCAGTCACATGTAAGCAATGCTGGTGGGGCTCCCTTTAATTACATGTAAGCAAGGCTGGTGGGGCTCCCCTTAAGTGACATGTAAGCAAGGCTGGTGGGGCTTCCAGGAAGTGACATTTATGCAAGGCTGGTGGAGCTACCCGGAAGTGACATGTAAGCAAGGCTGGTGGAGCTACCCGGAAGTGACATGTAAGCAAGGCTGGTGGGGCTCCCTGGAAGTGACATGTAAGAAAGGCTAGTGGGGTTTCCCTGGAAGTCACATGTAGGCAAGGCTGGTGGGGTTCCCGGAAGGCACATGTATGCAAGGCTGGTGGGGCTCTCCAGAACTGACATGTAAGCAACTCTGGTGGGGCTCCTAGAAGTGACATGTGAGCATTGCTGGTGAGGCTCGCTGGGAGTCACATGTAAGCAAGGCTGGTGGGGCTCCCTGGAAGTCACATGTAAGTAAGGCTGGTTGGGGTCCCCGGAAGTCAAATGTCAGCAAGGCTGGTGGGTCTACCCAGAAGTCACATGTAAGCAAGGCTGGTGGGAATCCCCGGAAGTCACATTTAAGAGAGGCTGGTAGGGATCCCCGGAAGTGACATGTAGGTAAGACTGGTGGGGCTCCCCGGAAGTCCCATGTAAGCAAGGCTCTTGGGACTACCGGGAAGTGACATGTAAGTAAGGATGGTGGGGCTCTCCGAAGTGACATGTAAGCAAGGGTGGTGGGGCTCCCCAGTAGTGACATGCAAGCAAGGCTGGTGGTGCTCCCCGGAAGTCACATGTAAGCAAGGCTGGGGTGGCTCCCCTGAAGTCACATGTAAGCATTGTTGTTGGAGCTCCCCGAAAGTCACATGTAAGCAAGGCTGGTGGGGCCCTGGTAGTCACATGTAGGGAAGGCTTTTTGGGCTCCCCGGAAGTCACATATCAGTAGTGCTGGTGGGGCTCCACGGCAGTCACATGTAAGCAAGGCTGGTGGGGCTCCCTGGAATTACATGTAAGCAAGGCTGGTGGTGCTCCCCGGAAGTGACATGTAAGCAAGGCTGGTGGGGCTCCCCGTAAGTGACATGTAAGAAAGGCTAGTGGGGCTCCCTGGAAGTGACATGTAGGCAAGACTGTTGGGGTTCCCAGGAAGTCACATGTATGCAAGGCTGGTGGGGCTCCCCAGAAGTGACATGTAAGCAACTCTGGTAGAGTCTCCTAGAAGTGACATGTAAGCATTGCTGGTATGGCTACCTGGGAGTCACATGTAAGCAAGGCTGGTGGGGCTCCCCGGAAGTCACATGTAAGTAAGGCTGGTTGGGGACCCCGGAAGTCACATGTAAGCAAGGCTGGTGGGGCTCCCGGAAATCACATGTATGCAAGACAGGTGGGGATCCCTGGAAGTCAAATGTAGGCAAGGCTGGTGGGGCTCCCTGGAAGTGACATGTAGGTGAGGCTGGTGGGGCTCCCAGGAAGTCACATTTAAGCAAGGTTGGTGGGGCTGTGCGGAAGGGACATGTAAGCAAAGCTGGTCGGGCTCCCAGAAGTGACATGTAAGCAAGGCTGGTGTGGCTCCCCAGTAGTGACATGTAGGGAAGGCTGGTGGGGCTCCCAGGAATTCACATGTAAGCAAGGCTGGTGGGGCTCCCTGGAAGTTACATGTAGCAAGGCTGGTGGGGCAGCCCGGAAGTGACATGTAGGCAAGGATGGTGGGGCTCCCCAAAAGTGATATGTAAGCAAGGCTGGTGGGGCATGTGGAAGAGACATGTAAACAATGCTGGTGGGGCACCACGGAAGTCACATATCAGTAACGCTGGTGGGGCTCCACGGCAGTCACATGTAAGCAAGGCTGGTGGGCTTCATGGAATTACATGTAAGCAAGGCTGGTGGGGCTCCCCGGAAGTGACATATAAGCAAGGCATGTGGGGCTTCCCGGAAGTGACATGTAAGCAAGGCTGGTGGGGCTCCCTGGAAGTGACATGTAAGCAAGGCTAGTGGGGCTCCCCGGAAATCACATGTAAGAAAGGCTAGTAGGGTTTCCCAGGAAGTCACATGTAGGCAAAGCTGGTGGGGTTCCCGGAAGTCACATGTAAGCAAGGCTGGTAGGGCTCCCCAGAAGTGACATGTAAGCAGCTCTGGTGGGGCTCCAAGAAGTAACATGTGAGCATTGCTGGTGGCTCTCCCGGGGAGTCACATGTAAGCAAGTCTGGTGGGGCTTCCCGGAAGTCACATGTAAGTAAGGCTGGTGGGGCTCCCCATTAGTGACATGTAAGGATGGCTGGTGGGGCGCCCCGAAATTCACATGTAAGCACTGCTGGTGGGGCTCCCCAGAAGTCACATGTAAGCACGGCTGGTGAGGCTCCCTGGAAGTGACATGTAGCAAGGCTGGTGGGGCTTCCCGGAAGTGACATGTAGGCAAGGATGGTGGTCCTCCCCAGAAGTGAAATGTAAGCAAGGCTGGTGAAGCGCCTGGAAGTGACGTGTAGACAATGCTGATGGTGTCGGAATCGAAATAATATTATACCTCCTATTGCATTGTTTGAATGTGTATTGGCCTACGCCAAGTTGTCTAAAACATCGTGTAAATAGATTCTGCGGCAAGGTCTTGACCTTAGTGTACTGTGTAAATCGCCATCTTGGATCTAGCCGCCATTTAAGGTTCTTTTGCAATGTGGAAGTCACCCTGAACATCAAAATAGAGGCCGAATGACATTTCGAGTGGGATTTTGGCTGTTGTGACCTCCGCATACATGAATAAATAATATGCCTGCAGGCCACTTGTTGGGGTCGCGAACTGAGACCTTGTCCTATTCCTGACCTATGTGTAAATGAACAACTGTATCAGCGAAACTGATCGAAATGCATACATTATGGGATCGACCTGGCAACGAACTCTAGGCCTGGTCCTAAGAATGGTTAACCCGCGAGGGGGTTGGCCAGAGCTGGATAAAAAGTATAAAAACCTGAGTATCCCAATGTACGGTCTCTCACACTAATGCAGCGAACTACCGTTGAAAGTTTGTTCTGCTATTCTGAGAGCCGAATAGCTATCCGTTTGTCAATTGACTTTTGGTAATTGTTGTAGCTTTTGAATAAAGCACTTTGTATGTTCTTTGTAACCTGTGTTGGTGTGTTTCTTTTGGGCTTCCTGGCCTCATATCAATTTCTCTGTTTCCACAGTTGGCGCCCGAATAGGGACCCTCAAGATTGATGCCGGATCATTGAAGGTTGACGCAGGCTATCGAACCGGGATTGGACGGTGTGATTCTGCGGGCCCGATCGATCGAGACGCGATACCTCGGCAGCGCTGCACGATCCAATCTTTGGACGAAAGTCGTGTGGTCTGACACGGCATCTTAACGAGGGTCCAATTTTGAGGCGGGCAGATTTGCCGAAACCACCAAACACAAGGTAAAATTTGTTAGGTAAGTTCTTTGGTAAACCGTACGGTCCTCCTTAGGTTTGGTCAGGTGCAGTCGTGACCCGGCTCTTAATTTAACCCTGACAATTTGAATTTGGCGTATAGTATCTGCAGACACAATTATTGACCAGGTAACACCAATTTTTTGTGAAATGCCTGGGAAATTGTCTAGCTGCTTTAGGGCTCTGTTCCGCAGCGATCGACAATCCTTGGAATTTAGCCGCCCGGCACCACAGGAGGGGTCGCCGGCGTGTACTATGTACTGTAAGTATGGCATTGGAAGTATAGTATTTAATGATATTTGGCACAGACAGACCAGACATGCCTCCGAATTTCAGTGGCCAATCAACGGTAGTTTTGAGATCCCCCGTATTGAATACTTAGAATCGATCTTGTTAAAGAAAAAGGCCAGACCAGCAGCCTTTGATGTGTTACAGAATTGGAAGAAAGAAGCATTACAGCAGCTTAAAAGTAGGAATAAACATGCACGTCGTCATAAAACAAACGCCGAAAAAGCACTATTATATGATAAAGAAAAGCGGTCAGAATCAGTTAAAAATATGGATAGAGCCTTTTCACTCGGGATCCAGAAAATGTACCCCTCTAAAGATTTCCATGTTTCTGAAGAATTTATCGAGAAGTTTATAAATGAACGCAGGCCTTATGCCTCAGCGCCACCACCGTATGCTCCTATTTTGGGCGCTCTGCCCATTCCTTTTGTTGCTCCTGTTGTTATTCCTGTTCCCCCTGTACAACCTATTGTTCCTAGTCCTTTGTTTGTTGTTCCTCCACCTATCGCACCGCCCCTTCCCTCTGCACCGATAGTTGCACCTTTATTAAATTTACCTATACCTCCGCTCCCGAGTGGCCCCGTATTGACTGAAGTCGATCCAGGTGCAGGATCAAAGATTGTCACTTGTAGTACTGTTTCTGCAGATAAGAAACAGGAATTGTTTGCATGGGCTAAGCATTGCATGGAGAAAGGTGATCAAGCTAATGTTTTTTCCACATTATCTAATTTGAATAGTTTTCCCGAGAAAAATGTTTTTATCGAAGGGTTGGGGACTCATTTGTGTGTAATGTGGGGTAGATTACAAAATTCAGATCTTCCACAAGGGGTGAGAGATCTGAATGCTTTGGCACATTCGAGGGACACAGAGCAGAAAGTATATGGGCATGTCGAAAAATTGTTTGAGTTTAGGAAAGACTTTGAAAAGTCGCGAAATGAGGACGACGAAGACGATAGAATATATGTACAGACACGGTTCCTTCCGTGCCGTAGATCGGCACCTGAGGAAGTACGAATTTGTACTAAAGATGCGGTTCGATGGATCTCGGATTCATCGATACCGCCAGATGATGTATATGACACGTATAGTCAGTATACAGTAGAAATGCAAAGAAAGGTAATTCAGGTGATGGTACAGCACCTGCAAGAGGAATGTGTAAGGAAAAGGGTTAGTTGCCCCATAGAATTATTGGGGATATGTAAAAGGGCTTTTTCGCCCGATACTTCTACAGCTGCCTTAGCGCTCGACCTGGCGCTGTTGCTTAGTAAGCGGCCGGAGGTACCTATATCTCAGTTGCCTATGAGAGAGGTTCCTCCGACCTTTGTCCCAAAAGTTGAGATCCCCGCCAACCCTGGGACTGGTGCCCCCGCTGTGGATTATCCCTGCACATTATGTATCGCAATTTGTTCACGTCCCGTTTTCACGACAGGAAGTGAACACAATTAGACAATCAGTTCCCGATATCAGGAAAAACCCGATGGGGTTTTACAAAGAAATAGAGTCCGTTTTACAGTCCTCTGTGTTCACCTTGAGTGACATTGACTTGTTATTCCCTGTACTCCTACCCGGAGATGTATGGAAACAGGTTCGGACAATAGACGATGTGCCGGGGTTGGGAGATACGTGGGCTAATATGATTAGAATTGATGGAGAAAGACCAGCTGGTGAGAAACCACCACAGGTAATACTTACTTTGCCTGATAGAATTGTTGCAAAACTAAAAACTATAATTCCAGAGAAAAGAATTATTTAGGACAAGCTTACGGCCTGTGTCCAAGGGAAAACTGAAGGCGCCACCGAATTTTTTAATAGATTCGAGCAGGTATTTTCTGACTTCAGTGGACAGGATTTAGGTACAGAGTCAGGGAAGAGGTTGTTCGTGGACAAATTTGTAGGTGGATTGTTACCTGACATCCAGTCACAGATTATGTCCTCTGAGAGCGCTTGGCAGGCAAAATCTCAATCTGAGGTTTTGCACATGGCTCAGTATTATGAGAACCGTGTTAATAATGAGAAGGAAAAAATTGAAAAGAGAAAGGGAGATTTGAAAACCAAAGTATTATTACAGCAAATTGTTAGAAACCCCAGAGGAGGCACGAAACAGACTAGAGGTCAGTACGTCCCAAAAGGAAATGCTCCTTTGAGTCCTGTGAATTTTAATCAATGTGCTTATTGCCGCCAGGAAGGTCATTGGCGAGCACAGTGCCCTGTCCTTCGCCAGAGGTCAAACAGTGCGTTTGGGGGTATGGGTAGACGACCTAGGGGCCGACCCAGAGCAGGGGGCCCTGACAGAGGTCAGCTTTTACAAGATCCTCAGCAACCTTTTTCACAGGAAAATCAGACCTCGAGTATGGACTTGAGGAACATATTTGATCACCCTTCTGCTGCCTACCTTTCTGAAGAGCTTCCTTCTGACGAGGCTCTATTTCATTAGGATTGCCCAAAGCAGGGTTTGGAACCTTCACCTATTCCCGTTAATCAGAAAGGCCCCTACGTTGAATTATTAGTAGGGAATAGGAAACACCAGTTTTTGATTGACACTGGAGCACAGAAGTGCTCCATTGATCATTCTCGGGTTCCAAACATCCCACTGTCAGGGCAAACAAATGTTTCCGTAGGGTTTTCTGGTATACCAACTGTCTGTCCGGTTTCTGCACCGGTATCCGTTTCTTTGGGTCCCTTTACGGACCATTGTCCTTTTCTTCTCACTTCGAACTGTGGAGAGAATTTGCTGGGGTTGAATTTGTTAAAGAAATTGAACGCAGTAATTCATTGTTCTTCGGATGGAGTACGGCTAACGGTTTCACCACAGCAACTTCCTAATTCTCAGTTCTTGATTCGACCTTTTCCTCCCGAGTTCAGCATTGTCCCGGAATGTTTGTGGGCGGTGGACGACAATGATGTCGGAGTGTTACAGATTGAGCCCGTTAAAATAGTTCTGAAACATGGGGTGAAACTGCCACGCATTCCGCAGTATAAAATATCAGTCGAAGGCGAACCTGCTTTGAAATGCATTGTCTCCGATTTTGTACATCGTGGGGTGATCGAGGAGATTACAGGTAGTTTGTGTAACAGTCCGATCTTGCCCGTATATAAGAAAGGCGATTAACCGAATGGTCGCCCCACAATTTCCATTTGTGCCTGATGTGACGACGATATTGACAATGATCCCTGCTACGGCTACGCACTTCAGCGTTGTGGATTTAAAAAACGCTTTCTTTAATATTCCTATACATAAAGAAAGCAGATATCTGTTTGCGTTCACCTTGGGGGGACGCTCATTTACATTTACAAGGGCACCTCAAGGGTATACTGAAAGTCCCAGCATTTATAGTAGAGCTTTGAAAGAGCAGCTCGACACCCTTGAATTGCCACCTACTTGTACGCTGCTTCAATATGTTGACGATTTGCTTTTGGCTATAAACTCTGAGAGTGTTTGTAAAGAAGGCACTGTACTGTTGCTTGTTCATCCAGCTAAAAATGGTCACAAAGCTTCGCTTAAAAAATTTCAATATTGTTGTCAGGAGGTTTCCTATCTAGGCTACCTCCTGTCAAAGGAGGGGAGAAGATTGACACCTGAAAGAATAAAACACATTTCTGGCATGTCTGTTCCAAATACACAGAAGGAAGTCAGAGCCCTGATAGGTATGGCTTCTTACTGTAGGTTGTGGATCCCGAACTTCTCACTAGTGATAAAACCGATGTTGGCTCTGACGAAGAAGGGCATTTCTCTGCCACTGCCATGGGAATCGGAACATCAACGATCATTTGAGCTTCTCAAAACCGCGCTATGTTCGGCACCGGTTCTGGGTACTCCAAATTATGACAAGGCCTTTGTGTTGTTTGTGCATGAATGTGATGGATGTGCTTTGGCTGTGTTAACACAGGAACACGGAGGGAAGAATAAGTCATGCGGCTACTACTCCTCCGCCCTTGATCCTGTCGCATGCGCTTTGCCAAGATGTTTGCGCGCTGTCGCTGCTGCTGCCTCGTCTGTAAAACAGAGTGAGGGAATGGTCCTAGGCCATGATTTGATTTTGATGGTACCTCACTCTGTTGATATTCTATTGAACAAAACCCAAACGCAACACCTCACCTCTGCGCGGTTAAAAAGGTATGAACTAATTCTGTTTGCCCCTCATATCCAAATTAAGAGGTGTTGTGTTCTTAATCCGGCTGAACTCTTACCTTTCCCGCAAAACACTGTTTGCGGTGATGAAGAATTACATGACTGCCTGTATACCACTGAACAAGAAATGAAGGGCAGGATAGATCTCATAGATACTTCTTTGGAGAATGCGGAAGGGGAGCTGTTTTGCGATGGCTCCTGCTTCAAACGTTCGGATGGTACATCTACAGCTGCTTATGCAGTTACTACATTGAGCAAAGTTGTCGAAACTAAGAGAATTTTGCATAACTCCGCGCAGGACGCAGAGATTACAGCGTTGACCCGAGCTTGTGAACTTTCCCAAGGGCGTAGAGTAAATATATATACTGATAGTCAGTACGCATTTGGGGTGGCTCACAACTTTGGAAAACTCTGGTCAGAAAGACGGTTCCTGACCTCACATGGGACCAAGATTCAGCATGGCCCCTTGATAGTGCAATTACTCTCGGCACTCTCACTCCCTAAACAGTTAGCGATCGTGAAATGTGCAGCACATCGGAAGGTCATAGATGATGTGGGCAAAGGGAACGCTTTTGCGGATATGATAGCCAGACAAACGGCCACAGACCTTAGCACGGACATGTATGCCTCGAGGGTAATGAGAGATGCTTGCATAATGGATGAAGGTATTGGGTCTGTGCGAGATATTCAAACTGATGCCACGATAGAGGAATCTAAAAAGTGGGCTGAAGGGATGGGGAAACTGGATGATGAAGGGTGTTGGGTGGATACATCTGAAGGAAAATGGTTGCTCCCTGATTCATATGTATTGGCAATGGTTACAATGGCACACGGTCCTACGCATGTGTGTGCCCAGCAGATCAAGAAAATGCTAGAACAAGTTTGGGTAAATTACAAGATTCTGGAGACTGCAAAGAGGCACATCCAGAAATGTATGATCTGCTTACAGCACAATGTGGGAAAGGGGACAGTGACTCCAAGGGGAAGCTTTGGGCCCCCTTCTGTTCCCTTCGAGGTCATTCACTTTGATTTTATTGAGATGGAACGATGTAATAATCTAAAATATGTTCTTGTAATTATTTGTGCCTTCAGTAAATGGGTCGAGGCTTTACCCGTCAAAGATGCTACCGCCATGACCACTGCAAAGATTATGGTAAAAGAATTATTTCCTCGATTTGGGCTCCCGAGGATAATCTGGTCGGATAATGGCCCTCACTTTATTGCAGCAGTAATTTTGAAGATATGTACAGCTCTATGTATTGAGAAACGATTTCACTCAGCTAGACATCCTCAAAGCGCTGGGTTGGTGGAAAGAAACAACGGTATTTTAAAGAATAAACTTGCAAAAACATGTGCTGATACCAAACTAAAATGGCCAGATGTCTTGCCTATTGTGTTATTAGCTATGCGTACCACACCTCAGACTAGAACTGGCGTTCTCCATTTGAAGTAGTGATGGGGAGACCTGCTAACATTTGGGGTCTCCCGAAACCTAAAGCCCTGAGGGAGGTGGAAAATGTATTGCTTGTAGACTACTGTAACCAGTTAACTAAAAACCTGTATTTCATTTATCACCAGGTGTACTCTGCTTTACCTGTACGGGTCACGGGCCCAGGACACGATATACAGCCTGGAAGTTGGGTCCTAGTGAAGGCCTACGAGAGGTCTTCCTGTCTCGCGCCTCGCTGGCGGGGACCCCATCAGGTGTTATTGGTCACCAGGACAGCAGTGCGGGTGGCTGGAAAGAAGAACTGGATTCAAGCGACGCACGTCAAGAAACTTCCTCACCCGATGCCACACGTTACAGAAGAAGCAGAACCCCTCGCTGACGCTACAGTCTCTGATCTTGGAGTAGCAAACAGCGCTGTGAGTGCGTCGGAGAAGTTATCTGAGCCTGAGGAGCTTGGGGAACAGTCCATTTCGTCTCCGCACTCGCTTGAAAAATCACTTCCGGAAAACACTGTTTCGAGCTCTGCGACTTCCGTCGCCTCCGACACGTCGCTTCCCTCAGGAAGTGACGGCACTTTACTTCCGGACCAGACAATTTTGGGTACCACCAGGTACAACCTTCGATCAAGGAAATAGAACTACGCCACGAGTTTTGCGTGCATTTGGAAAAATGAAGTGATTGGAAATTCTCATGTTATGAGAAAGTTTTGTTGAATAAAAGGGATTCTGCTGGCTAGGGTTGGGAAGGACTAAGAAATTGCGCGACCGTAGCGTCGCCAGCAACGAACATTGGGGTCGTCGATTGAGGAACTACGATGCCTGCCACCTCCGCTGCTGCCCCCCGTATTGGACTTGTGAATAAGGGGGTGACCAAATTGGACAATGAACAATGTGCCTGGGCCCCGAAAACGTACTGTTGTGTGTTGATAATGATAATTGTTATTTTTGCAACTGCTGCTGTAGGACTTTGGTATTTTGAAGAAATCTATCCTTTGAAACCTTTATTACCGACCGAGATTGTACCAACTGTTTTGACTCCCTCTGTACACCTTCACACTCTGTCCCCTAGAGACTCCCAACATAGACAGAAGTATCATAATAACACTCTGATGATAGTAATGAATGCTACTCATGCCATTTTTAATAAGAGTAATTGTTGGATTTGCACTCATTTACCGCAACATGGGAACAAGGGACTGGGATGGTATATACATCCTCTACCTTTAACGACTGCTTGCTATGCTTCTCTTAGAGCATTATTCTTTGGCCGATGGAATGATAGCATCTCAGGGAACTTTGATGGAAATAATCTGAATGATTTCGAGAAACGTGAATTGACTCCCCTGGGATGCTCGCTTTTCGCAAATAGAAGTAAACCTAACGTCGTTTCTATTAGGCTGTCTGACAAACTATCTCTTCCTTTTCAAACTCTGATTTCCTTTAAAATGGCTCCGATAGGCAATAAGGATGCTGTACCTCCTTCTTATTCTATAAATCATAGTCCTGACTCAGTTCCTTTCTGTGTACAGAGAAATGGCACTAGGCCAATGGGAGATTTTGAAGCTTGTAAAAACGTTGTAAATTTAACTCGGGAAAACAGGCCTCTGTATGTAGGGGGGCCTGTTTATTTTGTTTGTGGTAGTTTAGCATTTCCCTGGTTACCCAAGGATTGGCAGGGAACTTGTTATTTAGGAATATTGTTACCCGGGGTATTTGTAGCACGTACATTAGAGATTTCTAAGGCTCGCCCGCGGCGAGACGAGAACGAAGATACCCCTGGGCAAGTATTGGGAGACATAGCGAAATCAGTTGTGCCCTTTTGGGGACAAATAACAAACTCAGAGAACATTAGGGGATTAGCAAGGGTACTGGAGAGAACGATCAACCGGACCACGGACATACTCTACAATATGACCTTAGAGCAAAAAGCAATAAGATTGGTAGCACTCCAAAATCGGATGGCATTAGATGTCATTTTGGCAGAACGAGGTGGAGTATGCAAATTAGTGGGGTCCGCTTGTTGTGTTTTCGTTCCAGACTCCTCGCCAACAATTTTTAAAGCAATACAGAACTTGCATACTCTTGTTCTGAAGTACACATCCCTGTAGGAGACTGGAATCGTAGCACTTGGTTCTGGGATTCTTTACGATCTTGGGGTTGGAAGGTGCTTTCCGTTATTCTGGTTATTTTAGGGATCCTGCTATTCCTTTGTTGCTGTTTTCAATGCCTCCCAAGTATATGTGGAATGTTAGGGGGATGTTGCGCCCAAGCAGTGAGCGCAATAGGGCATAAAATATATGCCCCAAGTACAGCATCTAAAGAATTTATGTTACAAGAGGTTTTTATGAACAACCTTATGGCTATAGACATAACAGAGAATGATGCAGAATCTATGGATGATAGCACATGGAGTTATTTTCAAAAGTATTAGGAATAATGTTTAGCACTTGGCATAGGCCAAAAGGAGGGTCTGTCGGAATCAAAATAATATTATACCTCCTATTGCATTGTTTGAATGTTTATTGGCCTATGCCAAGTTGTCTAAAACATTGTGTAAATAGATTCCGCGGCAAGGTCTTGACCTTAGTGTACTGTGTAAATCGCCATCTTGGATCTAGCCGCCATTTTAGGTTCTTTTGCAATGTGTAAGTCACCCTGAACATCAAAATGGAGGCCGAATGACATTTCGAGTGGGATTTTGGCCGTTGTGACCTCCGCATACATGAATAAATAATATGCCTGCAGGCCACTTGTTGGGGTCGCAAACTGAGACCTTGTCCTATCCCTGACCTATGTGTAAATGAACAACTGTATCAGCGAACCTGATCGAAATGCATACATTATGGGATCGACCTGGCAACGAACTCTAGGCCTGGTCCTAAGAATGGTTAACCCGCGAGGGGGTTGGCCAGAGCTGGATAAAAAGTATAAAAACCTGAGTATCCCAATGTAAGGTCTCTCACACTAATGCAGCGAACTACCGTTGAAAGTTCGTTCTGTTATTCTGAGAGCCGAATAGCTATCCGTTTGTCAATTGACTTTTGGTAATTGTTGTAGCTTTTGAATAAAGCACTTTGTATGTTCTTTGTAACCTGTGTTGGTGTGTTTCTTTTGGGCTTCCCGGCCTCATATCAATTTCTCTGTTTCCACAATGGGGCTCCCCGGAACTCGCATATCAGAAATGCTTTTGGGGCTCCACGGCAGTCACATGTAAGCAAGGCTGGTGGGGCTCCCTGGAATTACATGTAAGCAAGGCTGGTGGGGCTCCCTTTAAGTGACATGTAAGCAAGGCTGGTGGGGCTTCCCGGAAGTGACATGTAAGCAAGGCTTGTGGAGCTACCCGGAAGTGACATGTAAGCAAGGCTGGTGGGGATCCCTGGAAGTGACATGCAAGAAAGGCTAGTGGGGTTTCCCTGGAAGTCACATGTAGGCAAGTCTGGTGGGGTTCTGGAAGTCACATGTATGCAAGGCTGGTGGGGGTCCCTAGAACTGACATGTAAACAACTCTGGTGGGGCTCCTAGAAGTGACATGTGAGCATTGCTGGTGAGGCTCCCTGGGAGTCACATGTAAGCAAGGCTGGTGGGGCTCCCTGGAAATCACATGTAAGTAAGGCTGGTTGAGGTCCCCGGAAGTCACATGTAAGCAAGGCTGGTGGGGCAACCCGGAAGTCACATGTAAGCAAGGCTGGTGGGACTCCCCAGAAGTCAAATTTAAGAGAGGCTGGTAGGGATCCCCGGAAGTGACATGTAGGCAAGACTGGTGGGGCTCCCCGGAAGTCCCATGTAAGCAAGGCTCTTGGGACTACTGGGAAGTGACATGTAAATAAGGATGGTGGGGCTCTCCAAAGTGACATGTAAGCAAGGCTGGAGGGGCTCCCCAGTAGTGACATGTAAGCAAGGCTGGTCGGGCTCCCCGGAAGTCACATGTAAGCAAGGCTGGTGTGGCTCCTCTGAAGTCACATGTAAGCAAGGTTGGTGGGGCTCCCCGAAAGTCGCATGTAAGCAAGGCTGGTGGGGCCCTGGAAGTCATATGTAGGCAAGGCTTTTGGGGCTCCCCGGAAGTAACATATCAGTAACGCTGGTGGGGCTCCACGGCAGTAACATGTAAGCAAGGCTGGTGGTGCTCCCTGGAATTACATGTAAGCAAGGCTGGTGGGGCTCCCCGGAAGTGACATGTAAGAAAGGCTGGTGGGGATCCCTGGAAGTCACATGTAGGCAAGGCTGTTAGGGTTCCCGGAAGTCACATGTATGCAAGGCTGGTGGGGCTCCCCAGAAGTGACATGTAAGCAACTCTGGTAGAGTCTCCTGGAAGTGACAGGTAAGCATTGCTGGTGGGGCTACCTGGGAGTCACATGTAAGCAAGGCTGGTGGGGTTCCCCGGAAGTCACATGTAAGTAAGGCTGGTTGGGGTCCCCGGAAGTCACATGTAAGCAAGGCTGGTGGGGCAACCCGGAAGTCACATGTAGGCAAGGCTGGTGGGGTTCCCCAGAAGTCACATTTATGCAAGGCTGGTGGGGCTTCCCAGAAACCAAATGTGGGCAAACTGGTGGGGATCCCCGGAAAACACATGTAGCAAGGTTGGTGGGGCTGTGCGGAAGGGACATGTAAGCAAAGCTGGCCGGGCTCCCAGAAGTGACATGTAAGCAAGGCTGGTGTGGCTCCCCAGTAGTGACATGTAAGGAAGGCTGGTGGGGCTTTCCGGAATTCACATGTAAGCAAGGCTGGTGGGGATCCCTGGAAGTGACATGTAGGCAAGGATGGTGGGGCTCCCCAGAAGTGATATGTAACCAAGGCTGGTGGGGCATGTGGAAGAGACATGTAAACAATGCTGGTGGGGCACCACGGAAGTTACATATCAGTAACGCTGGTGGGGCTCCACGGCAGTCACATGTAAGCAAGGCTGGTGGGGCTCCATGGAATTACATGTAAGCAAGGCTGGTGGGGCTCCCTTGAAGTGACATTTAGGTGTGGCTCATGGGGCTCCCAGTAAGTCACATTCAAGCCAGGCTGGTGGGGCTCCGCGGAAGGGACATGTAAGCAAGGCTGGTGGGGCTACCCGAAGTGACATGTAAGCAAGGCTGATGGGGCTCCCCAGTAGTGACATGTAAGGAAGGCTGGTGGGGCTCCACGGAATTCACATGTAAGCAAGGCTGGTGGGGCTCCCCAGAAGTCACATGTAAGCACGGCTGGTGAGGCTCCCTTGAAGTTACATGTAGCAAGGCTGGAGGGGCTTCCCGGAAGTGACATGTAGGCAAGGATGGTGGGACTCCCCAGAAGTGAAATGTAAGCAAGGCTGGTGAAGCGCCTGGAAGTGACGTGTAGACAATGCTGGTGAGGCACCACGGAAGTCACATATCAGTATCGCTGGTGGGGCTCCACGGCAGTCACTTGTAAGCAAGGCTGGTGGGGCTCCCTGGAATTACATGTAAGAAAGGCTGGTGGGGCTCCCCTTAAGTGACATGTAAGCAAGGCTGGTGGGGCTTCCAGGAAGTGACATGTAAGCAAGGCTGGTGGAGCTACCCGGAAGTGACATGTAAGCAAGGCTAGTGGAGCTACTTGGAAGTCACATATCAGAAATGCTTTTGGGGCTCCACGGCAGTCACATGTAAGCAATGCTGGTGGGGCTCCCTTTAATTACATGTAAGCAAGGCTGTAGGGGCTCCCCTTAAGTGACATGTAAGCAAGGCTGGTGGGGCTTCCAGGAAGTGACATGTAAGCAAGGCTGGTGGAGCTACCCGGAAGTGACATGTAAGCAAGGCTGGTGGAGCTACCCGGAAGTGACATGTAAGCAAGGCTGGTGGGGCTCCCTGGAAGTGACATGTAAGAAAGGCTAGTGGGGTTTCCCTGGAAGTCACATGTAGGCAAGGCTGGTGGGGTTCCCGGAAGGCACATGTATGCAAGGCTGGTGGGGATCTCCAGAACTGACATGTAAGCAACTCTGGTGGGGCTCCTAGAAGTGACATGTGAGCATTGCTGGTGAGGCTCCCTGGGAGTCACATGTAAGCAAGGCTGGTGGGGCTCCCTGGAAGACACATGTAAGTAAGGCTGGTTGGGGTCCCCGGAAGTCACATGTAAGCAAGGCTGGTGGGTCTACCCAGAAGTCACATGTAAGCAAGGCTGGTGGGACTCCCCGGAAGTCAAATTTAAAAGAGGCTGGTAGGGATCTCCGGAAGTGACATGTAGGTAAGACTGGTGGGGTTCCCCGGAAGTCCCATGTAAGCAAGGCTCTTGGGACTACCGGGAAGTGACATGTAAGTAAGGGTGGTGGGGCACCCCAGTAGTGACATGCAAGCAAGGCTGGTGGTGTTACCCGGAAGTCACATGTAAGCAAGGCTGGGGTGGCTCCCCTGAAGTCACATGTAAGCATTGTTGTTGGAGCTCCCCGAAAGTCACATGTAAGCAAGGTTGGTGGGGCCCTGGAAGTCACATGTAGGCAAGGCTTTTTGGGCTCCCGGGAAGTCACATATCAGTAGCGCTGGTGGGGCTCCACGGCAGTCACAGGTAAGCAAGGCTGGTGGGGCTCCCTGGAATTACATGTAAGCAAGGCTGGTGGTGCTCCCCGGAAGTGACATGTAAGCAAGGCTGGTGGGGGTCCCCGTAAGTGACATGTAAGAAAGGCTAGTGGGGCTCCCTGGAAGTGACATGTAGGCAAGACTGTTGGGGTTCCCAGGAAGTCACATGTATGCAAGGCTGGTGGGGCTCCCCAGTAGTGACATGTAAGGAAGGCTGGTGGGGCTCCCCGGAATTCACATGTAAGCAAGACTGGTGGGGCTCCCCAGAAGTCACATGTAAGCACGGCTGGTGAGGCTCCCTGGAAGTTACATGTAGCAAGGCTGGAGGGGCTTCCCGGAAGTGACATGTAGGCAAGGATGCTGGTACTCCCCAGAAGTGAAATGTAAGCAAGGCTGGTGAAGCGCCTGGAAGTGACGTGTAGACAATGCTGGTGAGGCACCACGGAAGTCACATATCAGTATCGCTGGTGGGGCTCCACAGCAGTCACTTGTAAGCAAGGCTGGTGGGGATCCCCTTAAGTGACATGTAAGCAAGGCTGGTGGGGCTTCCAGGAAGTGACATGTAAGCAAGGCTGGTGGAGCTACCCGGAAGTGACATGTAAGCAAGGCTGGTGGAGCTACCCGGAAGTCACATATCAGAAATGCTTTTGGGGCTCCACGGCAGTCACATGTAAGCAATGCTGGTGGAGCTCCCTTTAATTACATGTAAGCAAGGCTGGTGGGGCTCCCCTTAAGTGACATGTAAGCAAGGCTGGTGGGGCTTCCAGGAAGTGACATGTAAGCAAGGCTGGTGGAGCTACCCGGAAGTGACATGTAAGCAAGGCTGGTGGAGCTACCCGGAAGTGACATGTAAGCAAGGCTGGTGGGGCTCCCTGGAAGTGACATGTAAGAAAGGCTAGTGGGGTTTCCCTGGAAGTCACATGTAGGCAAGGCTGGTGGGGTTCCCGGAAGGCACATGTATGCAAGGCTGGTGGGGCTCTCCAGAACTGACATGTAAGCAACTCTGGTGGGGCTCCTAGAAGTGACATGTGAGCATTGCTGGTGAGGCTCCCTGGGAGTCACATGTAAGCAAGGCTGGTGGGGCTCCCTGGAAGTCACATGTAAGTAAGGCTGGTTGGGGTCCCCGGAAGTCACATGTAAGCAAGGCTGGTGGGTCTACCCAGAAGTCACATGTAAGCAAGGCTGGTGGGGCTCCCTGGAAGTGACATGTAAGAAAGGCTAGTGGGGTTTCCCTGGAAGTCACATGTAGGCAAGGCTGGTGGGGTTCCCGGAAGGCACATGTATGCAAGGCTGGTGGGGCTCTCCAGAACTGACATGTAAGCAACTCTGGTGGGGCTCCTAGAAGTGACATGTAAGCAAGGCTGGTGAGGCTCCCTGGGAGTCACATGTAAGCAAGGCTGGTGGGGCTCCCTGGAAGTCACATGTAAGTAAGGCAGTTTGGGGTCCCAGGAAGTGACATGTAGGTAAGACTCGTGGGGCTCCCCGGAAGTCCCATGTAAGCAAGGCTCTTGGGACTACCGGGAAGTGACATGTAAGTAAGGATGGTGGGGCTCTCCGAAGTGACATGTAAGCAAGGGTGGTGGGGCTCCCCAGTAGTGACATGCAAGCAAGGCTGGTGGTGCTCCCCGGAAGTCACATGTAAGCAAGGCTGGGGTGGCTCCCCTGAAGTCACATGTAAGCATTGTTGTTGGAGCTCCCCGAAAGTCACATGTAAGCAAGGCTGGTGGGGCCCTGGAAGTCACATGTAGGCAAGGCTTTTTGGGCTCCCCGGAAGTCACATATCAGTAGTGCTGTTGGGGCTCACGGCAGTCACATGTAAGCAAGGCTGGTGGGGCTCCCTGGAATTACATGTAAGCAAGGCTGGTGGTGCTCCCCGGAAGTGACATGTAAGCAAGGCTGGTGGGGCTCCCCGTAAGTGACATGTAAGAAAGGCTAGTGGGGCTCCCTGGAAGTGACATGTAGGCAAGACTGTTGGGGTTCCCAGGAAGTCACATGTATGCAAGGCTGGTGGGGCTCCCCAGAAGTGACATGTAAGCAACTCTGGTAGAGTCTCCTAGAAGTGACATGTAAGCATTGCTGGTGGGGCTACCCGGGAGTCACATGTAAGCAAGGCTGGTGGGGCTCCCCGGAAGTCACATGTAAGTAAGGCTGGTTGGGGATCCCGGAAGTCACATGTAAGCAAGGCTGGTGTGGCTCCCCGGAAGTCAAATGTAAGCAAGGCTGGTGGGTGTCCCCGGAAGTCAAATTTAAGCAAGGCTGGTGGGGCTTCCTAGAAGTCACAAGCAAACAAGGCTGGTGGGGTCTGTAGAAGTCACATCTAATCAAGGCTGGTGGGGCTCCCTGGATGCCACATGTAAGCAAGGCTGGTGGGGCTCCCCAGAAGTCACATGCTAGCAAGGCTGGTAGGGCTCCCAGAAGTCACCTGTAAGCAAGGCTAGTGAGGCTCCCTGGAAGTCACATGTAGGCAAGGCTGGTGGGGCTCCCTGGAAGTCACATGTATGCAAGGCTGGTGGGGCTTTCCAGAAGTCACATGTAGGCAATGCTGCTGAGACTCCCCAGAAGTGATGTATAGACATGGCTGGTGGGGCTCTCCGGAAGTGACATGTAGGCAAGCCTGGTGGGGCTCCCGGAAGTCACATGTATGCAAGGCAGGTGGGGATCCCTTGAAGTGACATATAAGCAAGGCTGGTGGGGATCCATGGAAGTCACATTTATGCAAGGCTTGTAGGGATCCCCAGAAGTCACATGTAGTCAAGGCGTGTGGGGTTCCCCGGAAGTCACATTTAGGCAAGGCTGGTGGGGCTTCCCAGAAGTCAAATGTAGCCAAGACTTTTGGGGATCCCCGGAAAACACATGTAGCAAGGCTGGTGGGGCTTTCCGGAAGTCACACGTGACCAAGGCTGGTGGCGCTCCACGACAGTCACATATAAGCAAAGCTGGTGGGGCTCCCGGAAGTCACATGTAAGCAAGACTGGTGGGGCTCCTGGAAGTCACATGTAAGCATTGCTGGTGGGGCTTCCCGGAAGTCACTTGAAAGCAAGGGTGGTGGGGCTCCTCAGTAGTGACATGCAAGCAAGGCTGGTGGGGCTCCCGGGAAGTCACATGTAAGCAAGGCTGGGGTGGCTCCCCTGAAGTCACATGTAAGCATTGTTATTTGGAGCTCCCCGAAAGTCACATGTAAGCAAGGCTGGTGGGGCCCTGGAAGTCACATGTAGGCACGGCTTTTTGGGCTTCCCGGAAGTGACATGTAGGCAAGGATGGTGGGACTCCCCAGAAGTGAAATGTAAGCAAGGCTGGTGAAGCGCCTGGAAGTGACGTGTAGACAATGCTGGTGAGGCACCACGGAAGTCACATATCAGTATCGCTGGTGGGGCTCCACGGCAGTCACTTGTAAGCAAGGCTGGTGGGGCTCCCTGGAATTACATGTAAGAAAGGCTGGTGGGGCTCCCCTTAAGTGACATGTAAGCAAGGCTGGTGGGGCTTCCAGGAAGTGACATGTAAGCAAGGCTGGTGGAGCTACCCGGAAGTGACATGTAAGCAAGGCTAGTGGAGCTACTTGGAAGTCACATATCAGAAATGCTTTTGGGGCTCCACGGCAGTCACATGTAAGCAATGCTGGTGGGGCTCCCTTTAATTACATGTAAGCAAGGCTGTAGGGGCTCCCCTTAAGTGACATGTAAGCAAGGCTGGTGGGGCTTCCAGGAAGTGACATGTAAGCAAGGCTGGTGGAGCTACCCGGAAGTGACATGTAAGCAAGGCTGGTGGAGCTACCCGGAAGTGACATGTAAGCAAGGCTGGTGGGGCTCCCTGGAAGTGACATGTAAGAAAGGCTAGTGGGGTTTCCCTGGAAGTCACATGTAGGCAAGGCTGGTGGGGTTCCCGGAAGGCACATGTATGCAAGGCTGGTGGGGATCTCCAGAACTGACATGTAAGCAACTCTGGTGGGGCTCCTAGAAGTGACATGTGAGCATTGCTGGTGAGGCTCCCTGGGAGTCACATGTAAGCAAGGCTGGTGGGGCTCCCTGGAAGACACATGTAAGTAAGGCTGGTTGGGGTCCCCGGAAGTCACATGTAAGCAAGGCTGGTGGGTCTACCCAGAAGTCACATGTAAGCAAGGCTGGTGGGACTCCCCGGAAGTCAAATTTAAAAGAGGCTGGTAGGGATCTCCGGAAGTGACATGTAGGTAAGACTGGTGGGGTTCCCCGGAAGTCCCATGTAAGCAAGGCTCTTGGGACTACCGGGAAGTGACATGTAAGTAAGGGTGGTGGGGCACCCCAGTAGTGACATGCAAGCAAGGCTGGTGGTGTTACCCGGAAGTCACATGTAAGCAAGGCTGGGGTGGCTCCCCTGAAGTCACATGTAAGCATTGTTGTTGGAGCTCCCCGAAAGTCACATGTAAGCAAGGTTGGTGGGGCCCTGGAAGTCACATGTAGGCAAGGCTTTTTGGGCTCCCGGGAAGTCACATATCAGTAGCGCTGGTGGGGCTCCACGGCAGTCACAGGTAAGCAAGGCTGGTGGGGCTCCCTGGAATTACATGTAAGCAAGGCTGGTGGTGCTCCCCGGAAGTGACATGTAAGCAAGGCTGGTGGGGGTCCCCGTAAGTGACATGTAAGAAAGGCTAGTGGGGCTCCCTGGAAGTGACATGTAGGCAAGACTGTTGGGGTTCCCAGGAAGTCACATGTATGCAAGGCTGGTGGGGCTCCCCAGTAGTGACATGTAAGGAAGGCTGGTGGGGCTCCCCGGAATTCACATGTAAGCAAGACTGGTGGGGCTCCCCAGAAATCACATGTAAGCACGGCTGGTGAGGCTCCCTGGAAGTTACATGTAGCAAGGCTGGAGGGGCTTCCCGGAAGTGACATGTAGGCAAGGATGCTGGTACTCCCCAGAAGTGAAATGTAAGCAAGGCTGGTGAAGCGCCTGGAAGTGACGTGTAGACAATGCTGGTGAGGCACCACGGAAGTCACATATCAGTATCGCTGGTGGGGCTCCACAGCAGTCACTTGTAAGCAAGGCTGGTGGGGATCCCCTTAAGTGACATGTAAGCAAGGCTGGTGGGGCTTCCAGGAAGTGACATGTAAGCAAGGCTGGTGGAGCTACCCGGAAGTGACATGTAAGCAAGGCTGGTGGAGCTACCCGGAAGTCACATATCAGAAATGCTTTTGGGGCTCCACGGCAGTCACATGTAAGCAATGCTGGTGGAGCTCCCTTTAATTACATGTAAGCAAGGCTGGTGGGGCTCCCCTTAAGTGACATGTAAGCAAGGCTGGTGGGGCTTCCAGGAAGTGACATGTAAGCAAGGCTGGTGGAGCTACCCGGAAGTGACATGTAAGCAAGGCTGGTGGAGCTACCCGGAAGTGACATGTAAGCAAGGCTGGTGGGGCTCCCTGGAAGTGACATGTAAGAAAGGCTAGTGGGGTTTCCCTGGAAGTCACATGTAGGCAAGGCTGGTGGGGTTCCCGGAAGGCACATGTATGCAAGGCTGGTGGGGCTCTCCAGAACTGACATGTAAGCAACTCTGGTGGGGCTCCTAGAAGTGACATGTGAGCATTGCTGGTGAGGCTCCCTGGGAGTCACATGTAAGCAAGGCTGGTGGGGCTCCCTGGAAGTCACATGTAAGTAAGGCTGGTTGGGGTCCCCGGAAGTCACATGTAAGCAAGGCTGGTGGGTCTACCCAGAAGTCACATGTAAGCAAGGCTGGTGGGGCTCCCTGGAAGTGACATGTAAGAAAGGCTAGTGGGGTTTCCCTGGAAGTCACATGTAGGCAAGGCTGGTGGGGTTCCCGGAAGGCACATGTATGCAAGGCTGGTGGGGCTCTCCAGAACTGACATGTAAGCAACTCTGGTGGGGCTCCTAGAAGTGACATGTAAGCAAGGCTGGTGAGGCTCCCTGGGAGTCACATGTAAGCAAGGCTGGTGGGGCTCCCTGGAAGTCACATGTAAGTAAGGCAGTTTGGGGTCCCAGGAAGTGACATGTAGGTAAGACTCGTGGGGCTCCCCGGAAGTCCCATGTAAGCAAGGCTCTTGGGACTACCGGGAAGTGACATGTAAGTAAGGATGGTGGGGCTCTCCGAAGTGACATATAAGCAAGGGTGGTGGGGCTCCCCAGTAGTGACATGCAAGCAAGGCTGGTGGTGCTCCCCGGAAGTCACATGTAAGCAAGGCTGGGGTGGCTCCCCTGAAGTCACATGTAAGCATTGTTGTTGGAGCTCCCCGAAAGTCACATGTAAGCAAGGCTGGTGGGGCCCTGGAAGTCACATGTAGGCAAGGCTTTTTGGGCTCCCCGGAAGTCACATATCAGTAGTGCTGTTGGGGCTCACGGCAGTCACATGTAAGCAAGGCTGGTGGGGCTCCCTGGAATTACATGTAAGCAAGGCTGGTGGTGCTCCCCGGAAGTGACATGTAAGCAAGGCTGGTGGGGCTCCCCGTAAGTGACATGTAAGAAAGGCTAGTGGGGCTCCCTGGAAGTGACATGTAGGCAAGACTGTTGGGGTTCCCAGGAAGTCACATGTATGCAAGGCTGGTGGGGCTCCCCAGAAGTGACATGTAAGCAACTCTGGTAGAGTCTCCTAGAAGTGACATGTAAGCATTGCTGGTGGGGCTACCCGGGAGTCACATGTAAGCAAGGCTGGTGGGGCTCCCCGGAAGTCACATGTAAGTAAGGCTGGTTGGGGATCCCGGAAGTCACATGTAAGCAAGGCTGGTGTGGCTCCCCGGAAGTCAAATGTAAGCAAGGCTGGTGGGGGTCCCCGGAAGTCAAATTTAAGCAAGGCTGGTGGGGCTTCCTAGAAGTCACAAGCAAACAAGGCTGGTGGGGTCTGTAGAAGTCACATCTAATCAAGGCTGGTGGGGCTCCCTGGATGCCACATGTAAGCAAGGCTGGTGGGGCTCCCCAGAAGTCACATGCTAGCAAGGCTGGTAGGGCTCCCAGAAGTCACCTGTAAGCAAGGCTAGTGAGGCTCCCTGGAAGTCACATGTAGGCAAGGCTGGTGGGGCTCCCTGGAAGTCACATGTATGCAAGGCTGGTGGGGCTTTCCAGAAGTCACATGTAGGCAATGCTGCTGAGACTCCCCAGAAGTGATGTATAGACATGGCTGGTGGGGCTCTCCGGAAGTGACATGTAGGCAAGCCTGGTGGGGCTCCCGGAAGTCACATGTATGCAAGGCAGGTGGGGATCCCTTGAAGTGACATATAAGCAAGGCTGGTGGGGATCCATGGAAGTCACATTTATGCAAGGCTTGTAGGGATCCCCAGAAGTCACATGTAGTCAAGGCGTGTGGGGTTCCCCGGAAGTCACATTTAGGCAAGGTTGGTGGGGCTTCCCAGAAGTCAAATGTAGCCAAGACTTTTGGGGATCCCCGGAAAACACATGTAGCAAGGCTGGTGGGGCTTTCCGGAAGTCACACGTGACCAAGGCTGGTGGGGCTCCACGACAGTCACATATAAGCAAAGCTGGTGGGGCTCCCGGAAGTCACATGTAAGCAAGACTGGTGGGGCTCCTGGAAGTCACATGTAAGCATTGCTGGTGGGGCTTCCCGGAAGTCACTTGAAAGCAAGGGTGGTGGGGCTCCTCAGTAGTGACATGCAAGCAAGGCTGGTGGGGCTCCCGGGAAGTCACATGTAAGCAAGGCTGGGGTGGCTCCCCTGAAGTCACATGTAAGCATTGTTGTTGGAGATCCCCGAAAGTCACATGTAAGCAAGGCTGGTGGGGCCCTGGAAGTCACATGTAGGCACGGCTTTTTGGGCTCCCCGGAAGTCACATATCAGTAGCGCTGGTGGGGCTCCACAGCAGTCACATGTAAGCAAGGCTGGTGGGGCTCCCTGGAATTACATCTAAGCAAGGCTGCTGGGGCTCCCCAAAAGTGACATGTAAGAAAGGCTAGTGGGGCTCCCTGGAAGTGACATGTAGGCAAGACTGTTGGGGTTCCCAGGAAGTCACATGTATGCAAGGCTGGTGGGGCTCCCCAGAAGTGACATGTAAGCAACTCTGGTAGAGTCTCCTAGAAGTGACATGTAAGCATTGCTGGTGGGGCTACCCGGGAGTCACATGTAAGCAAGGCTGGTGGGGCTCCCCGCAAGTCACATGTAAGTAAGGCTGGTTGGGGACCCCGGAAGTGACATGTAAGCAAGGCTGGTGGGGCTCCCCAGAAGTCAAATGTAAGCAAGGCTGGTGGGGGTCCCCAGAAGTCAAATTTAAGCAAGGCTGGTGGGGCTTCCTAGAAGTCACAAGCAAAAAAGGCTGGTGGGGTCTGTAGAAGTCACATCTAATCAAGGCTGGTGGGGCTCCCTGGATGCCACATGTAAGCAAGGCTGGTGGGGCTCCCCAGAAGTCACATGCTAGCAAGGCTGGTAGGGCTCCCAGAAGTCACCTGTAAGCAAGGCTAGTGGGGCTCCCTGGAAGTCAAATGTAGGCAAGGCTGGTGGGGCTCCCTGGAAGTCACATGTATGCAAGGCTGGTGGGGCTTTCCAGAAGTCACATGTAGGCAATGCTGCTGAGACTCCCCAGAAGTGATGTATAGACATGGCTGGTGGGGCTCTCCGGAAGTGACATGTAGGCAAGCCTGGTGGGGCTCCCGGAAGTCACATGTATGCAAGGCAGGTGGGGATCCCTTGAAGTGACATGTAAGCAAGGCTGGTGGGGATCCATGGAAGTCACATTTATGCAAGGCTTGTAGGGATCCCCAGAAGTCACATGTAGTCAAGGCGTGTGGGGTTCCCCGGAAGTCACATTTAGGCAAGGCTGGTGGGGCTTCCCAAAAGTCAAATGTAGCCAAGACTTTTGTGGATCCCCGGAAAACACATGTAGCAAGGCTGGTGGGGCTTTCCGGAAGTCACACGTGAGCAAGGCTGGTGGGGCTCCACGACAGTCACATATAAGCAAAGCTGGTGGGGCTCCCGGAAGTCACATGTAAGCAAGACTGTGGGGCTCCTGGTAGTCACATGTATCGAAGGCAGGTAGGGATCCCTGGAAGTCACATGTAGGCAAGGCTGGTGGGGCTCCCTGGAAGTGACATGTAGGTGAGGCTGGTGGGGCTCCCATGACATCACATTTAAGCAAGGCTGGTGGGGCTGTGCGGAAGGGACATGTAAGCAAGGCAGGTCGGGCTTCCCTAAGAGACATGTAAGCAAGGCTGGTGGGGCTCCCCAGCAGTGACATGTAAGGAAGGCTGGTGGGGCTCCCCGGAATTCACATGTATGCAAGGCTGGTGGGGCTCCCCAGAGTGACATGTAAGCAACTCTGGTGGGGCTCCCTGGAATTACATGTAAGCAAGGCTGGTGGGGCTCCCCGTAAGTGACATGTAAGAAAGGCTAGTGGGGCTCCCTGGAAGTGACATGTAGGTAAGACTGTTGGGTTCCCAGGAAGTCACATGTATGCAAGGCTGGTGGGGCTCCCCAGAAGTGACATGTAAGCAACTCTGGTAGAGTCTCCTAGAAGTGACATGTAAGCATTGCTGGTGGGGCTACCCGGGAGTCACATGTAAGCAAGGCTGGTGGGGCTCCCCGGAAGTCACATGTAAGTAAGGCTGGTTGGGGACCCCGGAAGTCACATGTAAGCAAGGCTGGTGGGGCTCCCCGGAAGTCAAATGTAAGCAAGGCTGGTGGGGGTCCCCGGAAGTCAAATTTAAGCAAGGCTGGTGGGGCTTCCTAGAAGTCACAAGCAAACAAGGCTGGTGGGGTCTGTAGAAGTCACATCTAATCAAGGCTGGTGGGGCTCCCTGGATGACACAAGTAAGCAAGGCTGGTGGGGCTCCCCAGAAGTCACATGCTAGCAAGGCTGGTAGGGCTCCCAGAAGTCACCTGTAAGCAAGGCCAGTGGGGCTCCCTTTAAGTCACATGTAGGCAAGGCTGGTGGGGCTCCCTGGAAGTCACATGTATGCAAGGCTGGTGGGGCTTTCCAGAAGTCACATGTAGGCAATGCTGCTGAGAATCCCCAGAAGTGATGTATAGACATGGCTGGTGGGGCTCTCCGGAAGTGACATGTAGGCAAGCCTGGTGGGGCTCCCGGAAGTCACATGTATGCAAGGCAGGTGGGGATCCCTTGAAGTGACATGTAAGCAAGGCTGGTGGGGATCCATGGAAGTCACATTTATGCAAGGCTTGTAGGGATCCCCAGAAGTCACATGTAGTCAAGGCGTGTGGGGTTCCCCGGAAGTCACATTTAGGTAAGGCTGGTGGGGCTTCCCAGAACTCAAATGTAGCCAAGACTTTTGGGGATCCCCGGAAAACACATGTAGCAAGGCTGGTGGGGCTTTCCGGAAGTCACACGTGAGCAAGGCTGGTGGGGCTCCACGACAGTCACATATAAGCAAAGCTGGTGGGGCTCCCGGAAGTCACATGTAAGCAAGACTGGTGGGGCTCCTGGTAGTCACATGTATCGAAGGCAGGTAGGGATCCCTGGAAGTCACATGTAGGCAAGGCTGGTGGGGCTCCCTGGAAGTGACATGTAGGTGAGGCTGGTGGGGCTCCCATGACATCACATTTAAGCAAGGCTGGTGGGGCTGTGCGGAAGGGACATGTAAGCAAGGCAGGTCGGGCTTCCCTAAGAGACAGGTAAGCAAGGCTGGTGGGGCTCCCCAGCAGTGACATGTAAGGAAGGCTGGTGGGGCTCCCCGGAATTCACATGTATGCAAGGCTGGTGGGGCTCCCCAAAAGTGACATGTAAGCAACTCTGGTGGGGCTCCCTGGAAGTGACATGTAGGCAAGACTGTTGGGGTTCCCAGGAAGTCACCTGTAAGCAAGGCTAGTGGGGCTCCCTGGAAGTCAAATGTAGGCAAGGCTGGTGGGGCTCCCTGGAAGTCACATGTATGCAAGGCTGGTGGGGCTTTCCAGAAGTCACATGTAGGCAATGCTGCTGAGACTCCCCAGAAGTGATGTATAGACATGGCTGGTGGGGCTCTCCGGAAGTGACATGTAGGCAAGCCTGGTGGGGCTCCCGGAAGTCACATGTATGCAAGGCAGGTGGGGATCCCTTGAAGTGACATGTAAGCAAGGCTGGTGGGGATCCATGGAAGTCACATTTATGCAAGGCTTGTAGGGATCCCCAGAAGTCACATGTAGTCAAGGCGTGTGGGGTTCCCCGGAAGTCACATTTAGGCAAGGCTGGTGGGGCTTCCCAGAAGTCAAATGTAGCCAAGACTTTTGGGGATCCCCGGAAAACACATGTAGCAAGGCTGGTGGGGCTTTCCGGAAGTCACACGTGAGCAAGGCTGGTGGGGCTCCACGACAGTCACATATAAGCAAAGCTGGTGGGGCTCCCGGAAGTCACATGTAAGCAAGACTGTGGGGCTCCTGGTAGTCACATGTATCGAAGGCAGGTAGGGATCCCTGGAAGTCACATGTAGGCAAGGCTGGTGGGGCTCCCTGGAAGTGACATGTAGGTGAGGCTGGTGGGGCTCCCATGACATCACATTTAAGCAAGGCTGGTGGGGCTGTGCGGAAGGGACATGTAAGCAAGGCAGGTCGGGCTTCCCTAAGAGACATGTAAGCAAGGCTGGTGGGGCTCCCCAGCAGTGACATGTAAGGAAGGCTGGTGGGGCTCCCCGGAATTCACATGTATGCAAGGCTGGTGGGGCTCCCCAGAGTGACATGTAAGCAACTCTGGTGGGGCTCCCTGGAATTACATGTAAGCAAGGCTGGTGGGGCTCCCCGTAAGTGACATGTAAGAAAGGCTAGTGGGGCTCCCTGGAAGTGACATGTAGGTAAGACTGTTGGGTTCCCAGGAAGTCACATGTATGCAAGGCTGGTGGGGCTCCCCAGAAGTGACATGTAAGCAACTCTGGTAGAGTCTCCTAGAAGTGACATGTAAGCATTGCTGGTGGGGCTACCCGGGAGTCACATGTAAGCAAGGCTGGTGGGGCTCCCCGGAAGTCACATGTAAGTAAGGCTGGTTGGGGACCCCGGAAGTCACATGTAAGCAAGGCTGGTGGGGCTCCCCGGAAGTCAAATGTAAGCAAGGCTGGTGGGGGTCCCCGGAAGTCAAATTTAAGCAAGGCTGGTGGGGCTTCCTAGAAGTCACAAGCAAACAAGGCTGGTGGGGTCTGTAGAAGTCACATCTAATCAAGGCTGGTGGGGCTCCCTGGATGACACAAGTAAGCAAGGCTGGTGGGGCTCCCCAGAATTCACATGCTAGCAAGGCTGGTAGGGCTCCCAGAAGTCACCTGTAAGCAAGGCCAGTGGGGCTCCCTTTAAGTCACATGTAGGCAAGGCTGGTGGGGCTCCCTGGAAGTCACATGTATGCAAGGCTGGTGGGGCTTTCCAGAAGTCACATGTAGGCAATGCTGCTGAGAATCCCCAGAAGTGATGTATAGACATGGCTGGTGGGGCTCTCCGGAAGTGACATGTAGGCAAGCCTGGTGGGGCTCCCGGAAGTCACATGTATGCAAGGCAGGTGGGGATCCCTTGAAGTGACATGTAAGCAAGGCTGGTGGGGATCCATGGAAGTCACATTTATGCAAGGCTTGTAGGGATCCCCAGAAGTCACATGTAGTAAAGGCGTGTGGGGTTCCCCGGAAGTCACATTTAGGTAAGGCTGGTGGGGCTTCCCAGAAGTCAAATGTAGCCAAGACTTTTGGGGATCCCCGGAAAACACATGTAGCAAGGCTGGTGGGGCTTTCCGGAAGTCACACGTGAGCAAGGCTGGTGGGGCTCCACGACAGTCACATATAAGCAAAGCTGGTGGGGCTCCCGGAAGTCACATGTAAGCAAGAC
Organism: Ambystoma mexicanum; assembly: GCF_040938575.1. Classification (NCBI taxonomy): domain Eukaryota; kingdom Metazoa; phylum Chordata; class Amphibia; order Caudata; family Ambystomatidae; genus Ambystoma; species Ambystoma mexicanum. The sequence goes on along the minus strand of NC_090940.1, from coordinate 494,606,883 downwards.
TGTGGGGCTCCTGGTAGTCACATGTATCGAAGGCAGGTAGGGATCCCTGGAAGTCACATGTAGGCAAGGCTGGTGGGGCTCCCTGGAAGTGACATGTAGGTGAGGCTGGTGGGGCTCCCATGACATCACATTTAAGCAAGGCTGGTGGGGCTGTGCGGAAGGGACATGTAAGCAAGGCAGGTCGGGCTTCCCTAAGAGACATGTAAGCAAGGCTGGTGGGGCTCCCCAGCAGTGACATGTAAGGAAGGCTGGTGGGGCTCCCCGGAATTCACATGTATGCAAGGCTGGTGGGGCTCCCCAGAGTGACATGTAAGCAACTCTGGTGGGGCTCCCTGGAATTACATGTAAGCAAGGCTGGTGGGGCTCCCCGTAAGTGACATGTAAGAAAGGCTAGTGGGGCTCCCTGGAAGTGACATGTAGGTAAGACTGTTGGGTTCCCAGGAAGTCACATGTATGCAAGGCTGGTGGGGCTCCCCAGAAGTGACATGTAAGCAACTCTGGTAGAGTCTCCTAGAAGTGACATGTAAGCATTGCTGGTGGGGCTACCCGGGAGTCACATGTAAGCAAGGCTGGTGGGGCTCCCCGGAAGTCACATGTAAGTAAGGCTGGTTGGGGACCCCGGAAGTCACATGTAAGCAAGGCTGGTGGGGCTCCCCGGAAGTCAAATGTAAGCAAGGCTGGTGGGGGTCCCCGGAAGTCAAATTTAAGCAAGGCTGGTGGGGCTTCCTAGAAGTCACAAGCAAACAAGGCTGGTGGGGTCTGTAGAAGTCACATCTAATCAAGGCTGGTGGGGCTCCCTGGATGACACAAGTAAGCAAGGCTGGTGGGGCTCCCCAGAATTCACATGCTAGCAAGGCTGGTAGGGCTCCCAGAAGTCACCTGTAAGCAAGGCCAGTGGGGCTCCCTTTAAGTCACATGTAGGCAAGGCTGGTGGGGCTCCCTGGAAGTCACATGTATGCAAGGCTGGTGGGGCTTTCCAGAAGTCACATGTAGGCAATGCTGCTGAGAATCCCCAGAAGTGATGTATAGACATGGCTGGTGGGGCTCTCCGGAAGTGACATGTAGGCAAGCCTGGTGGGGCTCCCGGAAGTCACATGTATGCAAGGCAGGTGGGGATCCCTTGAAGTGACATGTAAGCAAGGCTGGTGGGGATCCATGGAAGTCACATTTATGCAAGGCTTGTAGGGATCCCCAGAAGTCACATGTAGTAAAGGCGTGTGGGGTTCCCCGGAAGTCACATTTAGGTAAGGCTGGTGGGGCTTCCCAGAAGTCAAATGTAGCCAAGACTTTTGGGGATCCCCGGAAAACACATGTAGCAAGGCTGGTGGGGCTTTCCGGAAGTCACACGTGAGCAAGGCTGGTGGGGCTCCACGACAGTCACATATAAGCAAAGCTGGTGGGGCTCCCGGAAGTCACATGTAAGCAAGACTGGTGGGGCTCCTGGTAGTCACATGTATCGAAGGCAGGTAGGGATCCCTGGAAGTCACATGTAGGCAAGGCTGGTGGGGCTCCCTGGAAGTGACATGTAGGTGAGGCTGGTGGGGCTCCCATGACATCACATTTAAGCAAGGCTGGTGGGGCTGTGCGGAAGGGACATGTAAGCAAGGCAGGTCGGGCTTCCCTAAGAGACAGGTAAGCAAGGCTGGTGGGGCTCCCCAGCAGTGACATGTAAGGAAGGCTGGTGGGGCTCCCCGGAATTCACATGTATGCAAGGCTGGTGGGGCTCCCCAAAAGTGACATGTAAGCAACTCTGGTGGGGCTCCCTGGAAGTGACATGTAGGCAAGACTGTTGGGGTTCCCAGGAAGTCACATGTATGCAAGGCTGGTGGGGCTCCCCAGAAGTGACATGTAAGCAACTCTGATAGAGTCTCCTAGAAGTGACATGTAAGCATTGCTGGTGGGGCTACCCGGGAGTCACATGTAAGCAAGGCTGGTGGGGCTCCCCGGAAGTCACATGTAAGTAAGGCTGGTTGGGGACCCCGGAAGTCACATGTAAGCAAGGCTGGTGGGGCTCCCCGGAAGTCAAATGTAAGCAAGGCTGGTGGGGGTCCCCGGAAGTCAAATTTAAGCAAGGCTGGTGGGGCTGTGCGGAAGGGACATGTAAGCAAGGCAGGTCTGGCTTCCCTAAGAGACATGTAAGCAAGACTGGTGGGGCTCCCCAGCAGTGACATGTAAGGAAGGCTGGTGGGGCTCCCCGGAATTCACATGTATGCAAGGCTGGTGGGGCTCCCCAAAAGTGACATGTAAGCAACTCTGGTGGGGCTCCTGGAAGTGACATGTAAGCATTGCTGGTGGGGCTTCCCGGAAGTCACTTGTAAGCAAGGGTGGTGGGGCTCCCCAGTAGTGACATGCAAGCAAGGCTGGTGGGGCTCCCGGGAAGTCACATGTAAGCAAGGCTGGGGTGGCTCCCCTGAAGTCACATGTACGCATTGTTGTTGGAGCTCCCCGAAAGTCACATGTAAGCAAGGCTGGTGGTGCCCTGGAAGTCACATGTAGGCACGGCTTTTTGGGCTCCCCGGAAGTCACATATCAGTAGCGCTGGTGGGGCTCCACGGCAGTCACATTTAAGCAAGGCTGGTGGGGCTCCCTGGAATTACATGTAAGCAAGGCTGGTGGGGCTCCCCGTAAGTGACATGTAAGAAAGGCTAGTGGGGCTCCCTGGAAGTGACATGTAGGCAAGACTGTTGGGGTTCCCAGGAAGTCACATGTATGCAAGGCTGGTGAGGCTCCCAGGAATGACATGTAAGCAACTCTGGTAGAGTCTCCTAGAAGTGACATGTAAGCATTGCTGGTGGGGCTACCCGGGAGTCACATGTAAGCAAGGCTGGTGGGGCTCCCCGGAAGTCACATGTAAGTAAGGCTGGTTGGGGACCCCGGAAGTCACATGTAAGCAAGGCTGGTGGGGCTCCCCGGAAGTCAAATGTAAGCAAGGCTGGTGGGGGTCCCCGGAAGTCAAATTTAAGCAAGGCTGGTGGGGCTTCATAGAAGTCACAAGCAAACAAGGCTGGTGGGGTCTGTAGAAGTCACATCTAATCAAGGCTGGTGGGGCTCCCTGGATGCCACATGTAAGCAAGGCTGGTGGGGCTCCCCAGAAGTCACAAGGCTGGTAGGGCTCCCTGGAAGTCACATGTAGGCAAGGCTGGTGGGGCTCCCTGGAAGTCACATGTATGCAAGGCTGGTGGGGCTTTCCAGAAGTCACATGTAGGCAATGCTGCTGAGACTCCCCAGAAGTGATGTATAGACATGGCTGGTGGGGCTCTCCAGAAGTCACAAGGCTGGTAGGGCTCCCTGGAAGTGACATGTAGGCAAGCCTGGTGGGGCTCCGGGAAGTCACATGTATGCAAGGCAGGTGGGGATCCCTTGAAGTGACATGTAAGCAAGGCTGGTGGGGATCCATGGAAGTCACATTTATGCAAGGCTTGTAGGGATCCCCAGAAGTCACATGTAGTCAAGGCGTGTGGGGTTCCCCGGAAGTCACATTTAGGTAAGGCTGGTGGGGCTTCCCAGAAGTCAAATGTAGCCAAGACTTTTGGGGATCCCCGGAAAACACATGTAGCAAGGCTGGTGGGGCTTTCCGGAAGTCACACGTGAGCAAGGCTGGTGGGGCTCCACGACAGTCACAAATAAGGAAAGCTGGTGGGGCTCCCGGAAGTCACATGTAAGCAAGACTGGTGGGGCTCCTGGAAGTCACATGTATGCAAGGCAGGTAGGGATCCCTGGAAGTCACATGAAGGCAAGGTTGGTGGGGCTCCCTGGAAGTGACATGTAGGTGAGGCTGGTGGGGCTCCCATGACATCACATTTAAGCAAGGCTGGTGGGGCTGTGCGGAAGGGACATGTAAGCAAGGCAGGTCGGGCTTCCCTAAGAGACATGTAAGCAAGGCTGGTGGGGCTCCCCAGCAGTGACATGTAAGGAAGGCTGGTGGGGCTCCCCGGAATTCACATGTATGCAAGGCTGGTGGGGATCCCTGGAAGTCACATGTAGGCAAGGCTGGTGGGGCTCCCTGGAAGTGACATGTAGGTGAGGCTGGTGGGGCTCCCATGACATCACATTTAAGCAAGGCTGGTGGGGCTGTGCGGAAGGGACATGTAAGCAAGGCAGGTCTGGCTTCCCTAAGAGACATGTAAGCAAGGCTGGTGGGGCTCCCCAGCAGTGACATGTAAGGAAGGCTGGTGGGGCTCCCCGGAATTCACATGTATGCAAGGCTGGTGGGGCTCCCCAAAAGTGACATGTAAGCAACTCTGGTGGGGCTCCTGGAAGTGACATGTAAGCATTGCTGGTGGGGCTTCCCGGAAGTCACTTCTAAGCAAGGGTGGTGGGGCTCCCCAGTAGTGACATGCAAGCAAGGCTGGTGGGGCTCCCGGGAAGTCACATGTAAGCAAGGCTGGGGTGGCTCCCCTGAAGTCACATGTACGCATTGTTGTTGGAGCTCCCCGAAAGTCACATGTAAGCAAGGCTGGTGGTGCCCTGGAAGTCACATGTAGGCACGGCTTTTTGGGCTCCCCGGAAGTCACATATCAGTAGCGCTGGTGGGGCTCCACGGCAGTCACATGTAAGCAAGGCTGGTGGGGCTCCCTGGAATTACATGTAAGCAAGGCTGGTGGGGCTCCCCGTAAGTGACATGTAAGAAAGGCTAGTGGGGCTCCCTGGAAGTGACATGTAGGCAAGACTGTTGGGGTTCCCAGGAAGTCACATGTATGCAAGGCTGGTGGGGCTCCCCGGAAGTCAAATGTAAGCAAGGCTGGTGGGAGTCCCCGGAAGTCAAATTTAAGCAAGGCTGGTGGGGCTTCCTAGAAGTCACAAGCAAACAAGGCTGGTGGGGTCTGTAGAAGTCACATCTAATCAAGGCTGGTGGGGCTCCCTGGATGCCACATGTAAGCAAGGCTGGTGGGGCTCCCCAGAAGTCACATGCTAGCAAGGCTGGTAGGGCTCCCAGAAGTCACCTGTAAGCAAGGCTAGTGGGGCTTCCTGGAAGTCACATGTAGGCAAGGCTGGTGGGGCTCCCTGGAAGTCACATGTATGCAAGGCTGGTGAGGCTTTCCAGAAGTCACATGTAGGCAATGCTGCTGAGACTCCCCATAAGTGATGTATAGACATGGCTGGTGGGGCTCTCCGGAAGTGACATGTAGGCAAGCCTGGTTGGGCTCCGGGAAGTCACATGTATGCAAGGCAGGTGGGGATCCCTTGAAGTGACATGTAAGCAAGGCTGGTGGGGATCCATGGAAGTCACATTTATGCAAGGCTTGTAGGGATCCCCAGAAGTCACATGTAGTCAAGGCGTGTGGGGTTCCCCGGAAGTCACATTTAGGTAAGGCTGGTGGGGCTTCCCAGAAGTCAAATGTAGCCAAGACTTTTGGGGATCCCCGGAAAACACATGTAGCAAGGCTGGTGGGGCTTTCCGGAAGTCACACGTGAGCAAGGCTGGTGGGGCTCCATGACAGTCACATATAAGCAAAGCTGGTGGGGCTCCCGGAAGTCACATGTAAGCAAGACTGGTGGGGCTCCTGGAAGTCACATGTATGCAAGGCAGGTAGGGATCCCTGGAAGTCACATGAAGGCAAGGTTGGTGGGGCTCCCTGGAAGTGACATGTAGGTGAGGCTGGTGGGGCTCCCATGACGTCACATTTAAGCAAGGCTGGTGGGACTGTGTGGAAGGTACATTTAAGCAAGGCAGGTCGGGCTTCCCTAAGAGACATGTAAGCAAGGCTGGTGGGGCTCCCCAGCAGTGACATGTAAGGAAGGCTGGTGGGGCTCCCCAGAATTCACATGTAAGCAAGGCTGGTGGGGCTCCCCGGAAGTGAAATGTAAGCAAGGCTGGTGGGGCTCCCCGGAAGTCACATGTAAGTAAGGCTGGTTGGGGACCCCGGAAGTCACATGTAAGCAAGGCTGGTGGGGCTCCCCGGAAGTCAAATGTAAGCAAGGCTGGTGGGGGTCCCCGGAAGTCAAATTTAAGCAAGGCTGGTGGGGCTTCCTAGAAGTCACAAGCAAACAAGGCTGGTGGGGTCTGTAGAAGTCACATCTAATCAAGGCTGGTGGGGCTCCCTGGATGCCACATGTAAGCAAGGCTGGTGGGGCTCCCCAGAAGTAACATGCTAGCAAGGCTGGTAGGGCTCCCAGAAGTCACCTGTAAGCAAGGCTAGAGGGGCTCACTGGAAGTCACATATAGGCAAGGCTGGTGGGGCTCCATGGAAGTCACATGTATGCAAGGCTGGTGGGGCTTTCCAGAAGTCACATGTAGGCAATGCTGCTGAGACTCCCCAGAAGTGATGTATAGACATGGCTGGTGGGGCTCTCCGGAAGTGACATGTAGGCAAGCCTGGTGGGGCTCCTGGAAGTCACATGTATGCAAGGCAGGTGGGGATCCCTTGAAGTGACATGTAAGCAAGGCTGGTGGGGATCCATGGAAGTCACATTTATGCAAGGCTTGTAGGGATCCCCAGAAGTCACATGTAGTCAAGGCGTGTGGGGTTCCCCGGAAGTCACATTTAGGCAAGGCTGGTGGGGCTTCCCAGAAGTCAAATGTAGCCAAGACTTTTGGGGATCCCCGGAAAACACATGTAGCAAGGCTGGTGGGGCTTTCCGGAAGTCACACGTGACCAAGGCTGGTGGGGCTCCACGACAGTCACATATAAGCAAAGCTGGTGGGGCTCCTGGAAGTCACATGTATGCAACGCAGGTAGGGATCCCTGGAAGTCACATGTAGGCAAGGTTGGTGGGGCTCCCTGGAAGTGACATGTAGGTGAGGCTGGTGGGGCTCCCATGACGTAACATTTAAGCAAGGCTGGTGGGACTGTGCGGAAGGGACATTTAAGCAAGGCAGGTCGGGCTTCCCTAAGAGACATGTAAGCAAGGCTGGTGGGGCTCCCCAGCAGTGACATGTAAGGAAGGCTGGTAGGGCTCTCCAGAATTCACATGTAAGCAAGGCTGGTGGGGCTCCCTGGAAGTTTCATGTGGCAAGGCTGGTGGGGCTCCCCAGAAGTGACATGTAGTCAAGGCTGGTGGGGCTCCCCAGAAGTGATATGTAAGCAAGGCTGGTGGGGCGCCTGGAAGTGACATGTAAACAATGCCGGTGGGGCACCACGGAAGTCACATATCAGTAACGCTATTGGGGCTCCACGGCAGTCACATGTAAGCAAGGCTGGTGGGGATACCGGAAGTCACATGTAGACAAGGCTTGTTGGGCTCCCCAGAAGTCATATGTAGGCAATGCTGGTGGGGCTCCCTGAAAGTAACATGTAAGCAAGGCTGATGGGGCCCTGGAAGTCAAATGTAGGCAAGGCTGATGGGGCTCCCCAGAAGTCACATGAAAGCAAGGATGGTGAAGCTCCCAGAAGTCACATGTAGGCAAGGCTTGTGGGGTTCACCGGAAGTTATATGTAGCAAGGCTGGTGGAGCTCCCCGGAATTCACATGTAAGCAAGGCTGGTGGAGATCCATGGAAGTCACATTTAAGCAAGGCTTGTGGGTATCCCCAGAAATCACATGTAGGCAAGGCGTGTGTGGCTCCCCAGAAGTCACATGTAGGCAAGGCTGGTGGGACTCCCCAGTAATGACAAGTAAGGAAGGCTGGTGGGGCTCCCCGGAATTCACATGTAAGCAAGGCTGGTTGGGCACCTGGAAGTGACATATCAGTAACGCTGGTGGGGCTCGACAGCAGTCACGGGTAAGTAAGGTTGGTGGGGCTCCCTGGAATTACATGTAGGCAAGGCTGATGGGGCTCCCCGGAACTCACATATCAGTAACACTTGTGGGGCTCCACGGCAGTCACATTTAAGCAAGGTTGTTGGGGCTCCCTGTAAATACATGTAAGCAAGGCTGGTGGGGCTCCACGGAAGTGACATGTAAGCAAGGCTGGTGGGGCTTCCCAGAAGTGACATGTAAGCAAGGCTGGTGGAGCTACCCTTTAAGTGACATGTAAGCAAGGCTGGTGGGGCTCCCCGGAAGTGACATGTAAGAAAGGCTAGTGGGTTTTCCCTGGAAGCCACATGTAGGCAAGTCTGGTGGGGTTCCCGGAAGTCACATGTATGCAAGGCTTGTTTGGCTTCCCAGAAGTGACATGTAAGCAACTCTGGTGGGGCTCCTAGAAGTGACATGTAAGCATTGCTGTTGGGCTCCCCGGGACTCACATGTAAGCAAGGCTGGTGGGGCTCCCCGGAAGTCACATGTAAGTAAGGCTGGTTGTTGTCCCCAGAAGTCACATCTAAGCAAGGCTGTTGGGACTCCCCGGAAGTCACAAGTAAACAAGGCTGGTGCTACTCCCCTGAAGTCACATGTAAGCAAGACTGGTGGGGCTCCCGGAAGTCACATGTATGCAAGGCTGGTGGGGCTCCCCCAAAGTAACATGTAAGCAAGGCTGGTAGGGATCCCCGGAAGTGACATGTAAGCATGGCTTGTGGGGCTTCCCGGAAGTGACATGTAAGCATGGCTGGTGGGGCTCCGCGAAGTCACATGTAAGTAAGGCTGGTTGGGGACCCCGGAAGTCACATGTAAGCAAGGCTGGTGGGGCTCCCGGAAGTCAAATGTAAGCAAGGCTGGTGGGGCTCCCCGGAAGTCAAATTTAAGCAAGGCTAGTGGGGCTTCCTAGAAGTCACAAGCAAACAAGGCTGGTGGGGTCTGTAGAAGTCACATCTAATCAAGGCTGGTGGGGCACCCTGGATGCCACATGTAAGCAAGGCTGGTGGGGCTCCCCAGAAGTCACATGCTAGCAAGGCTGGTAGGGCTCCCAGAAGTCACCTGTAAGCAAGGATGGTGGGGCTCCCTGGAAGTCACATGTATGCAAGGCTGGTGGGGCTTTCCAGAAGTCACATGTAGGCAAGGCAGGTGGGGATCCCTTGAAGTGACATGTAAGCAAGGCTGGTGGGGATCCATGGAAGTCACATTTATGCAAGGCTTGTAGGGATCCCCAGAAGTCACATGTAGTCAAGGCTTGTGGGGCTCCCCGGAAGTCACATGTAGGCAAGGCTGGTGGGGTTCCCCGGAAGTCACATTTAGGCAAGGCTGGTGGGGCTTCCCAGAAGTCAAATGTAGCCAAGACTTTTGGGGATCCCCAGAAAACACATGTAGCAAGGCTGGTGGGGCTTTCCGGAAGTCACACGTGAGCAAGGCTGGTGGGGCTCCACGACAGTCACATTTAAGCAAAGCTGGTGGGGCTCCCGGAAGTCACATGTAAGCAAGACTGGTGGGGCTCCTGGTATTCACATGTATCGAAGGCAGGTAGGGATCCCTGGAAGTCACATGTAGGCAAGGCTGGTGGGGCTCCCTGGAAGTGACATGTAGGTGAGGCTGGTGGGGCTCCCATGACATCACATTTAAGCAAGGCTGGTGGGGCTGTGCGGAAGGGACATGTAAGCAAGGCAGGTCGGGCTTCCCTAAGAGACATGTAAGCAAGGCTGGTGGGGCTCCCCAGCAGTGACATGTAAGGAATGCTGGTGGGGCTCCCCGGAATTCACATGTATGCAAGGCTGGTGGGGCTCCCCAAAAGTGACATGTAAGCAACTCTGGTGGGGCTCCCTGGAATTACATGTAAGCAAGGCTGGTGGGGCTCCCCGTAAGTGACATGTAAGAAAGGCTAGTGGGGCTCCCTGGAAGTGACATGTAGGCAAGACTGTTGGGGTTCCCAGGAAGTCACATGTATGCAAGGCTGGTGGGGCTCCCCAGAAGTGACATGTAAGCAACTCTGGTAGAGTCTCCTAGAAGTGACATGTAAGCATTGCTGGTGGGGCTACCCGGGAGTCACATGTAAGCAAGGCTGGTGGGGCTCCCCGGAATTACATGTAAGCAAGGCTGGTGGGGCTCCCCGTAAGTCACATGTATGCAAGGCTGGTGGGGCTCCCCAGAAGTGACATGTAAGCAACTCTGGTAGAGTCTCCTAGAAGTGACATGTAAGCATTGCTGGTGGGGCTACCCGGGAGTCACATGTAAGCAAGGCTGGTGGGGCTCCCCGGAAGTCACATGTAAGCAAGGCTGGTGGGGGTCCCCGGAAGTCAAATTTAAGCAAGGCTGGTGGGGCTTCCTAGAAGTCACAAGCAAACAAGGCTGGTGGGGTCTGTAGAAGTCACATCTAATCAAGGCTGGTGGGGCTCCCTGGATGCCACATGTAAGCAAGGCTGGTGGGGCTCCCCAGAAGTCACATGCTAGCAAGGCTGGTAGGGCTCCCAGAAGTCACCTGTAAGCAAGGCTAGTGGGGCTCCCTGGAAGTCACATGTAGGCAAGGCTGGTGGGGCTCCATGGAAGTCACATGTATGCAAGGCTGGTGGGGCTTTCCAGAAGTCACATGTAGGCAATGCTGCTGAGACTCCCCAGAAGTGATGTATAGACATGGCTGGTGGGGCTCTCCGGAAGTGACATGTAGGCAAGCCTGGTGGGGCTCCCGGAAGTCACATGTATGCAAGGCAGGTGGGGATCCCTTTAAGTGACATGTAAGCAAGGCTGGTGGGGATCCATGGAAGTCACATTTATGCAAGGCTTGTAGGGATCCCCAGAAGTCACATGTAGTCAAGGCGTGTGGGGTTCCCCGGAAGTCACATTTAGGTAAGGCTGGTGGGGCTTCCCAGAAGTCAAATGTAGCCAAGACTTTTGGGGATCCCCTGAAAACACATGTAGCAAGGCTGTTGGGGCTTTCCGGAAGTCACACGTGAGCAAGGCTGGTGGGGCTCCACGACAGTCACATATAAGCAAAGCTGGTGGGGCTCCCGGAAGTCACATGTAAGCAAGACTGGTGGGGCTCCTGGAAGTCACATGTATGCAAGGCAGGTAGGGATCCCTGGAAGTCACATGAAGGCAAGGTTGGTGGGGCTCCCTGGAAGTGACATGTAGGTGAGGCTGGTGGGGCTCCCATGACGTCACATTTAAGCAAGGCTGGTGGGACTGTGCGGAAGGGACATTTAAGCAAGGCAGGTCGGGCTTCCCTAAGAGACATGTAAGCAAGGCTGGTGGGGCTCCCCAGCAGTGACATGTAAGGAAGGCTGGTGGGGCTCCCCAGTATTCACATGTAAGCAAGGCTGGTGGGGCTCCCCGGAAGTGAAATGTAAGCAAGGCTGGTGGGGCTCCCCGGAAGTCACATGAAAGTAAGGCTGGTTGGGGACCCCGGAAGTCACATGTAAGCAAGGCTGGTGGGGCTCCCCGGAAGTCAAATGTAAGCAAGGCTGGTGGGGCTCCCCTGAAGTCACATGTAAGCATTGTTGTTGGAGCTCCCCGAAAGTCACATGTAAGCAAGGCTGGTGGGGCCCTGGAAGTCACATGTAGGCAAGGCTTTTTGGGCTCCCCGGAAGTCACATATCAGTAGCACTGGTGGGGCTCCACGACAGTCACATGTAAGCAAGGCTGGTGGGGCTCCCTGGAATTACATGTAAGCAAGGCTGGTGGTGCTCCCCGGAAGTGACATGTAAGCAAGGCTGGTGGGGCTCCCCGTAGGTGACATGTAAGAAAGGCTAGTGGGACTCCCTGGAAGTGACATGTAGGCAAGACTGTTGGGGTTCCCAGGAAGTCACATGTATGCAAAGCTGGTGGGGCTCCCCAGAAGTGACATGTAAGCAACTCTGGTAGAGTCTCCTAGAAGTGACATGTAAGCATTGCTGGTGGGGCTACCCGGGAGTCACATGTAAGCAAGGTTGGTGGGGTTCCCCGGAAGTCACATGTAAGTAAGGCTGGTTGGGGACCCCAGAAGTCACATGTAAGCAAGGCTGGTGGGGCTCCCCGGAAGTCAAATGTAAGCAAGGCTGGTGGGGCTCCCCGGAAGTCAAATTTAAGCAAGGCTGGTGGGGCTTCCTAGAAGTCACAAGCAAACAAGGCTGGTGGGGTCTGTAGAAGTCACATCTAATCAAGGCTGGTGGGGCTCCCTGGATGCCACATGTAAGCAAGGCTGGTGGGGCTCCCCAGAAGTCACATGCTAGCAAGGCTGGTAGGGCTCCCAGAAGTCACCTGTTAGCAAGGCTAGTGGGGCTCCCTGGAAGTCACATGTAGGCAAGGCTGGTGGGGCTCCCTGGAAGTCACATGTGTGCAAGGCTGGTGGGGCTTTCCAGAAGTCACATGTATGCAAGGCAGGTGGGGATCCCTTGAAGTGACATGTAAGCAAGGCTGGTGGGGATCCATGGAAGTCACATTTCTGCAAGGCTTGTAGGGATCCCCAGAAGTCACATGTAGTCAAGGCTTGTGGGGCTACCCGGAAGTCACATGTAGGCAAGGCTGGTGTGGTTCCCCGGAAGTCACATTTAGGCAAGGCTGGTGGGGCTTCCCAGAAGTCAAATGTAGCCAAGACTTTTGGGGATCCCCGGAAAACACATGTAGCAAGGCTGGTGGGGCTTTCCGGAAGTCACACGTGAGCAAGGCTGGTGGGGCTCCACGACAGTCACATATAAGCAAAGCTTGTTGGGCTCCCGGAAGTCACATGTAAGCAAGACTGGTGGGGCTCCTGGAAGTCACATGTATGCAAGGCAGGTAGGGATCCCTGGAATCACATGTAGGCAAGGCTGGTGGGGCTCCCTGGACGTGACATGTAGGTGAGGCAGGTGGGGCTCCCATGACGTCACATTTAAGCAAGGCTGGTGGGGCTGTGCGGAAGGGACATGTAAGCAAGGCAGGTCGGGCTTCCCTAAGAGACATGTAAGCAAGGCTGGTGGGGCTCCCCAGCAGTGACATGTAAGGAAGGCTGGTGGGGCTCCCCGGAATTCACATGTAAGCAAGGCTGGTGGGGCTCCCTGGAAGTTTCATGTAGCATGGCTGGTGGGGCTCCCGGGAAGTGACATGTAAGCAAGGCTAGTGGGGCTGCCTGGACGTCACATGTAGGCAAGGCTGGTGGGTTTCCCAGAAGTTACAAGTACCAAGGCTGGTGGGGCTCCCCGGAACTCACATGTATGCAAGGCTGGTGGGGCTCCCCAGAAGTGATATGTAAGCAAGGCTGGTGGGGCGCCTGGAAGTGACATGTAAACAATGCTGGTGGGGCACCACGGAAGTCACATATCAGTAACGCTAGTGGGGCTCCACGGCAGTCACATGTAAGCAAGGCTGGTGGGGCTCCATGGAATTACATGTAAGCATGGCTGGTGGGGCTCCCTGGAAGTGACATGTAAGCAAGGCTGGTGGGGCTTACCAGAAGTGACATTTAAGCAAGGCTGGTGGTTCTCCCCGGAAGTGACATGTAAGCAAGGCTAGTGGGGCTCCCCGGAAGTGACATGTAAGAAAGGCTAGTAGGGTTTCCCAGGAAGTCACATGTAGGCAAGGCTGGTGGGGTTCCCGGAAGTCACATGTAAGCAAGTCTGGTGGGGCTCCCCAGAAGTGACATGTAAGCAACTCTGGTGGGGCTCTTAGAAGTTACATGTGAGCATTGCTGGTGGCTCTCCCGGGGAGTCACATGTAAGCAAGGCTGGTGGGGCTCCCCGGAAGTCACATGTTAGTAAGGCTGGTGGGGTTCCTCGGAAGTCACATATAAGCAAGGCTGGTGGGGATCCCCGAAAGTCCCATGTAAGCAAGGCTTGTGGGACTACCGGGACGTGACATGTACGCAAGGCTAGTGTGGATCCCCTGAAGTCACATGTAAGCAAGGTTGGTGGGGCTCTTCGAAAGTCACATGTAAGCAAGGCTGGTGGGGTCCTGGAAGTCACATGTAGGCAAGGCTTTTGGGGCTCCCCAAAAGTCACATATCAGTAACGCTGTGGGCCTCCACAGTGGTCACATGTAAGCAAGGCTGGTTCGGCTCCCTGGAATTACATGTAAGCAAGGCTGGTGGGGCTCCCCGGAAGTGAAATGTAAGCAAGGCTGGTGGGGCTTCCCGGAAGTGACATGTAAGCAAGGCTAGTGCGGCTCCCTGAACGTCACATGTAGGGAAGGCTGGTGGGGTTCCCAGAAGTTACAAGTAGCAAGGCTGGTGGGGCTCCCCGGAACTCACATGTATGCAAGGCTGGTGGGGCTTCCCAAAAGTGACATGTAAGCAACTCTGGTGGGGCTCCTGGAAGTGACATCTAAGCATTGCTGGTGGGGCTTCCCGGAAGTCACTTGTAGGCAAGGCTGGTGTAGCTCCCGGAAGTCACATGTAGGCAAGGCTGGTGGGGCTCCCGGAATTGACATGTAAGCAAGGCTGGTGGGGTTCACCAGAAGTTATATGTAGCAAGGCTGGTGGGGCTCCTTGGAAGTCACATGTAAGCAAGGCTGGTGGGGATCCACGGAAGTCACATTTAAGCACCCCTGGTGGGGATACTGGAATTCACATCTAGATAAGGCTTGTTGGGCTCCCCAGAAGTCATATGTAGACAAGGCTGGTGGGGCTCCCTGCAAGTCACATGTAAGCAAGGCTGGTGGGGCCCTGGCAGTCACATGTAGCCAAGGCTGATGGGGCTCCCCAGAAGTCAACTGAAAGCAAGGATGATGGAGCTCCCAGAAGTCACATGTAGGCAAGGCTTGTGGGGGTTCACCGGAAGTTATATGTAGCAAGGCTGGTGGAGCTCCCCGGAATTCACATGTAAGCATGGCTGGTGGAGATCCATGGAAGTCACAGTTAAGCAAGGCTTGTGGGTATCCCCAGAAATCACATGTAGGCAAGGCATGTGTGGCTTCCCAGAAGTCACATGTAGGCAAGACTGGTGGGACTCCCCAGTAGTGACAAGTAAAGAAGGCTGGTGGGGCTCCTCGGAATTCACATGTAAGCAAGACTGGTTGGGCACCTGGAAGTGACATATCAGTAATGCTGGTGGGGCTCCACAGCAGTCACTTGTAAGCAAGGCTGGTGGGGATCCACGGAAGTCACATTTAAGCACGGCTGGTGGGGATACCGGAAGTCACATGTAGACAAGGCTTGTTGGGCTCCCCAGAAGTCATATGTAGGCAAGGCTGGTGGGGCTCCCTGAAAGTAACATGTAAGCAAGGCTGGTGGGGCCCTGGAAGTCAAACGTAGGCAAGGCTGATGGGGCTCCCCAGAAGTCACATGAAAGCAAGGATGGTGGAGCTCCCAGAAGTCACATGTAGGCAAGGCTTGTGGGGTTCACCAGAAGTTATATGTAGCAAGGCTGGTGGAGCTCCCCGGAATTCACATGTAAGCAAGGCTGGTGGAGATCCATGGAAGTCACATTTAAGCAAGGCTTGTGGGTATCCCCAGAAATCACATGTAGGCAAGGCGTGTGTGGCTTCCCAGAAGTCACATGTAGGCAAGACTGGTGGGACTCCCCAGTAGTGACAAGTAAGGAAGGCTGGTGGGGCTCCCCGGAATTCACATGTAAGCAAGGCTGGTTGGGCACCTGGAAGTGACATATCAGTAATGCTGGTGGGGCTCCACAGCAGTCACTTGTAAGCAAGGCTGGTGGGGATCCACGGAAGTCACATTTAAGCACGGCTGGTGGGGATACCAGAAGTCACATGTAGACAGGGCTTGTTGGGCTCCCCAGAAGTCATATGTTGTCAAGGCTGGTGGGGCTCCCTGAAAGTAACATGTAAGCAAGGCTGGTGGGGCCCTGGAAGTCAAATGTAGGCAAGGCTGATGGGGCTCCCCAGAAGTCACATGAAAGCAAGGATGGTGGAGCTCCCAGAAGTCACATGTAGGCAAGGCTTGTGGGGTTCACCAGAAGTTATATGTAGCAAGGCTGGTGGAGCTCCCCGGAATTCACATGTAAGCAAGGCTGGTGGAGATCCATGGAAGTCGCATTTAAGCAAGGCTTGTGGGTATCCCCAGAAATCACATGTAGGCAAGGCTTGTGGGGATCCCCGGAAGTCACATGTAGGCAAGGCTGGTGGGGCTCCCAGAAGTCACATGTAGGCAAGACTGCTGGGGATCCCCGGAAATCACTTGTAGCAAGGCTGGTGGGGCTTTCCAGAAGTCACATGTTAGCAATCTGGTGGGGCTCCATGGCAGTCACTTGCAAGCAATGCTGGTGGGTCTCCCTGGAAGTCACATGTAAGCAAGACTGGTGGGGCTCCCTGAAAGTAACATGTAAGCAAGGCTGGTGGGGCCCTGGAAGTCACATTTAGGCAAGGCTGATG
The DNA here is from genome assembly GCF_040938575.1 of Ambystoma mexicanum. Classification (NCBI taxonomy): domain Eukaryota; kingdom Metazoa; phylum Chordata; class Amphibia; order Caudata; family Ambystomatidae; genus Ambystoma; species Ambystoma mexicanum. The sequence goes on along the minus strand of NC_090940.1, from coordinate 494,590,921 downwards.
GGGCTCCCCAGAGGTCACATATAGGTAAGGCTAGTGGAGCTCCCCGGGAAGTCACATGAAAGCAAGGATGGTGGAGCTCCCAGAAGTCACATTTAAGCAAGGCTGGTGGGGCTCATCAGTGGTGACATGTAAGGAAGGCTGGTGGGTCTCCCTGGAAGTCACATGTAAGCAAGACTGGTGGGGCTCCCTGAAAGTAACATGTAAGCAAGGCTGGTGGGGCCCTGGAAGTCACATTTAGGCAAGGCTGATGGGGCTCCCCAGAGGTCACATATAGGTAAGGCTAGTGGAGCTCCCCGGGAAGTCACATGAAAGCAAGGATGGTGGAGCTCCCAGAAGTCACATTTAAGCAAGGCTGGTGGGGCTCATCAGTGGTGACATTTAAGCAAGGCTTGTGGGGATCCCCAGAAATCACATGTAGGCAAGGCTTGTGGGGCTCCCCAGAAGTCACATGTAGGCAATTTTGGTGGGGCTCCCCGGAAGTCACATGTAGGCATGGCTGGTATGGCTTCCCATCCACACCAGCCTTGGTGGGGATTCCTGGAAATCACATGTAGCAAGGCTGGTGGGGCTTTCTGGAAGTCACATGTAAGCAAGGCTGGTGGGGCTCCATGGCAGTCACATGTAAGCAAGGCTGGCGGGGCTCCCCGGAAGTTACATGTAAGCAAGACTGGTGTGGCTCCCAGAATTCACATGTATGCAAGGCAGGTGGGGATCCCTGGAAGTAAAATGTAGGCAAGGCTGGTGGGGCTACCAGGAAGTCACATTTAAGCAAGGCTTGTGGGGATCCCCAGAAATCACATGTAGGCAAGGCTTGTGAGGCTCCCCAGAAGTCACATGTAGGCAATTTTGGTGGGGCTCCCCGGAAGTCACATGTAGGCATGGCTGGTGTGGCTTCCCATCCACGCCAGCCTTGGTGGGGATTCCTGGAAATCACATGTAGCAAGGCTGGTGGGGCTTCCTGGAAGTCACATGTAAGCAAGGCTGGTGGGGCTCCATGGCAGTCACAGGTAGCAGGGCTGGTGGGGCTCCCCGGAAGTTACATGTAAGCAAGACTGGTGGGGCTCCCGGAAGTCACATGTATGCAAGGCTGGTGGGGCTCCCTGGATGTGACATGTAGGTGAGGCTGTTGGGGCTCCCAGGAAGTCACATTTAAGCAAGGCTGGTGGTGCTCCGCGGAAGGGACATGTAAGCAAGGCAGGTGGGGCTCCCCGCAGTGACATGTAAGCAAAGCTTGTGGTGCTCCCCAGTAGTGACATGTAAGGAAGGCTGGTGGGTCTGCCTGGAATTCACATGTATGCAAGCTGGTGGGGCTCCACAGAAGTCACATGAAGTACGGCTGGTGAGGCTCTCTGGAAGTTACATGTAGCAAGGCTGGTGGGGCTCCCTGGAAGTGACATGTAGGCAAGGATGGCGGGGTTCCCCAGAAGTGACATGTAAGCAAGCCTGGTGGGGTGCCTGGAAGTGTCATATCAGTAAGGCTGCTGGGGCTCCGCAGCAGTCACATTTAAGCAAGGCTGGTGGGGCTCCCTGGAATTTCATGTAGGCAAGGCTGATGGGGCTCCCTGGAAATCACATATCAGTAACGCTTGTGGGGCTCCACGGCAGTCACATGTAAGCAAGGCTGGTGGGCCTCTCTGGAATTACATGTAAGCAAGGCTGGTTGGGCTCTCCGGTTGCCACTTGTAAGCAAGGCTGGTGGGGCTCCCCAGAAGTCACATGCTAGCAAGGCAGTAGCGCTCCCAGAAGTCACATGTAAGCAAGGCTAGTTTGGCTCCCTGGAAGTCAATGTAGGCAAGGCTGGTGGGGCTCCCTGGAAGTCACATGCAGGCAAGGCTGGTGGGGCTTCCCAGAAGTCACATGTAGGCAAGACTGGTGGGGCTTCCCAGAAGTCACATGTAAGCAAGGCTGGGAGCTTCCACTAATTCACATTCCAGCAAAGCTGGTGGGGCTCCCCGGAAGTACCATGTCGGCAAGGCTGGTGGGGCTTCCCAGAAGTCACATTTAGGCAAGGCTGGTGGGGCTTCCCGGAATGCACATGTATGCAAGGCTGGTGGGGCTCCCAGGAAGTCACATGTAAGTAAGGCTGGTTGTTGTCCCCGGAAGTCACATCTAAGCAAGGCTGGTGGGACTCCCCGGAAGTCACAAGTAAACAAGGCTGGTGTGACTTCTCGGAAGTCAAATGTAAGAAAGACTGGTGGGGCCCCGGAAGTCACATGTATGCAAGGCTGGTGGGGCTCCCCCAAAGTAACATGTAAGCAAGGCTGGTAGGGATCCCCGGAAGTGACATGTAAGCAATGCTTGTGGGGCTTCCCGGAAGTGACATGTAAGCATGGCTGGTGGGGTTCCCGGGAAGTGACATGTAAGCAAGGCTAGTGGGGCTCCGTGGACGTCACATGTAGGCAAGGCTGGTGGGGTTCGCAGATGTTACAAGTGCCAAGGCTGCTGGGGCTCCCCGGAACTCACATACATGCAAGGCTGTTGGGGCTCCCCAGAAGTGACATGTAAGCAAATCTGGTGGGGCTCCTGGAAGTGACATGTAAGCATTGCTGGTGGGGCTTCCAGGTAGTCACATGTAGGCAAGGCTGGTGTAGCTCCCGGAAGTCACATATAGGCAAGGCTGGTGGGGCTCCCCGGAATTGACATGAAAGCAAGGCTGGTTGGGTTCACCGGAAGTTATATGTAGCAAGGCTGGCGGGGCTTCCTGGAAGTCACATGTAAGCAAGGCTGGTGGGGATCCACGGAAGTCACATTTAAGCATGGCTGGTGGGGATCCCGGAAGTCACATGTAGGCAAGGCTTGTTGGGCTCCCCAGAAGTCACATGTAAGCAAGGCTGGTGGGCCTCTCTGGAATTACATGTAAGCAAGGCTGGTTGGGCTCTCCGGTTGCCACTTGTAAGCAAGGCTGGTGGGGCTCCCCAGAAGTCACATGCTAGCAAGGCAGTAGCGCTCCCAGAAGTCACATGTAAGCAAGGCTAGTTTGGCTCCCTGGAAGTCAATGTAGGCAAGGCTGGTGGGGCTCCCTGGAAGTCACATGCAGGCAAGGCTGGTGGGGCTTCCCAGAAGTCACATGTAGGCAAGACTGGTGGGGCTTCCCAGAAGTCACATGTAAGCAAGGCTGGGAGCTTCCACTAATTCACATTCCAGCAAAGCTGGTGGGGCTCTCCGGAAGTACCATGTCGGCAAGGCTGGTGGGGCTTCCCAGAAGTCACATTTAGGCAAGGCTGGTGGGGCTTCCCGGAATGCACATGTATGCAAGGCTGGTGGGGCTTCCTGGAAGTCACATGTAAGCAAGGCTGGTGGGGATCCACGGAAGTCACATTTAAGCATGGCTGGTGGGGATCCCGGAAGTCACATGTAGGCAAGGCTTGTTGGGCTCCCCAGAAGTCATATGTAGGCAAGGCTGGTGGGGCTCCCTGAAAGTAACATGTAAGCAAGGCTGGTGCGACTCCCCCGAAGTCACATGTAAGCAAGACTGGTGGGGCTCCCCCAAATTAACATGTAAGCAAGGCTGGTAGGGATCCCCGGAAGTGACATGTAAGCAAGGCTTGTGGGGCTTCCCGGAAGTGACATGTAAGCATGGCTGGTGGGGCTCCCGGGAAGTGACATGTAAGCAAGGCTTGTGGGGCTTCCCGGAAGTGACATGTAAGCATGGCTGGGAGGGATCCCCGGAAGTGACATGTAAGCAAGGCTGGTGGGGTTCCCAGAAGTTACAAGTACCAAGGCTGGTGGGGCTCCCCAGAAGTGACATGTAAGCAACTCTGGTGGGTCTCCTGGAAGTGACATGTAAGCATTGCTGGTGGGGCTTCTAGGAAGTCACATGTAGGCAAGGCTGGTGTAGCTCCCGGAAGTCACATGTAGGCAAGGCTGGTGGGGCTCCCCGGAATTGACATGTCAGCAAGGCTGGTTGGGTTCACCGGAAGTTATATGTAGCAAGGCTGGCAGGGCTCCCTTGAAGTCACATGTAAGCAAGGCTGGTGGGGATCCACGGAAGTCACATTTAAGCATGGCTGGTGGGGATTCCGGAAGTCACATGTAGGCAAGGCTTGTTGGGCTCCCCAGAAGTCATATGTAGGCAAGGCTGGTGGGGCTCCATGAAAGTAACATGTAAGCAAGGCTGGTGGGGCCCTGGAAGTCACATGTAGGCAAGGCTGATAGGGCTCCCCAGAGGTCATATATAGGTAAGGCTGGTGGAGCTCCCCGGGAAGTCACATGAAAGCAAGGATGGTGGAGCTCCCAGAAGTCACATGTAGGCAAGGCTGGTGGGGCTCCACGGAAGTCACATGTAGGTAAAGTTGGTGGGGCTCCCCATAAGTCATATGTAAGCAAGGCTGGTGGGGCTCCCCGGAATTACATGTAGCAAGGCTGGTGCGACTCCACGGAAGTGACATGTAGGCAATGCTGGTGGGGCTCCGCAGAAGTGACATGTAAACAAGGCTGGTCGGGCTCCTAGAAGTGACATGTAAGCATTGGTGGTGGGGCTCCTAGGAAATCACATGTAGGCAAGCTGGTGTGACTCCTGGAAGACACATGTAGGCAAGGCTGGTGGGGCACCCAGAATTGACATGTAAGCAAGGCTGTTGGGGGTCAATGGAAGTCACATTTAAGCAAGACTTGTGGGGATCCCCGAAAGTCACATGTAGGCAATGCTGGTGGGGCTCCCAGAAGTCACATGTAGGCAAGACTGCTGGGGATCCCCGGAAATCACTGGTAGCAAAGCTGGTGGGGCTTTCCAGAAGTCACATGTAAGCAATCTGGTGGGGCTCCACGGCAGACACTTGCAAGCAAGGCTGGTGGGTCTCCCTGGAAGTCACATGTAAGCAAGACTGGTGGGGCTCCCGGAAGCCACATGTATGCAAGGCAGGTGGGGATCCCTGGAAGTGACATATAGGCAAGGCTGGTGGGGCTCTCTGGAAGTGACATGCAATCAAGGCTGGTGGGGCCCTGGAAGTCACATGTAGGCAAGGCTGATGGGGCTCCCCAGAGGTCACATATATGTAAGGCTGGTGGAGCTCCCCGGGAAGTCACATGAAAGCAAGTCTGGTGGGGATCCATGGAACTCACATTTAAGCAAGGCTTGTGGGGATCCCCAGAAATCACACATAGGCAATTCTGGTGAGCCTCCCCGGAAGTCACATGTAGGCATGGCTGGTGTGGCTTCCCAACCACACCAGCCTTGGTGGGGATTCCTGGAAATCACATGTAGCAAGGCTGGTGGGGCTTTCTGGAAGTCACATGTAAGCAAGGCTGGTGTTGCTCCATGGCAGTCACATGTAAGCAAGGCTGGTAGGGCTCCCCGGAAGTTACATGTAAGCAAGACTGGTGGGGCTCCCGGAAGTCACATGTATGCAAGGCAAGTGGGGATCCCTGGAAGTAAAATGTAGGCAAGGCTGGTGGGGCTCCCTCGATGTGACATGTAGGTGAGGCTGGTGGGGCTCCCAGGAAGTCACATTTAAGCAAGGCTGGTGGTGCTCCGCGGAAGGGACATGTAAGCAAGGCAGGTGGGGCTCCCCGAAGTGACATGTAAGCAAAGCTGGTGGGGCTCCACAGTAGTGACATGTAAGGAAGGCTGGTGGGTCTCCCCGGAATTCACATGTATGCAAGCTGGTGGGGCTCCACAGAAGTCACATGTAGGCACGGCTGGTGAGGCTCTCTGGAAGTTACATGTAGCAAGGCTGGTGGGGCTCCCTGGAAGTGACATGTAGGCAAGGATGGCCCAGAAGTGACATGTAAGCAAGCCTGGTTGGGTGCCTGGAAGTGTCATATCAGTAAGGCTGGTGGGGCTCCGCAGCAGTCACATTTAAGCTAGGCTGGTGGGGCTCCCTGGAATTTCATGTAGGCAAGGCTGATGGGGCTCCCCGGAAATCACATATCAGTAACTCTGGTGGGGCTCCACGGCAGTCACATGTAAGCAAGGCTGGTGGAGCTCCCTGGAATTACATGTAAGCAAGGCTGGTTGGGCTCTCCGGTTGCCACTTGTAAGCAAGGCTGGTGGGGCTCCCCAGAAGTCAAATGCTAGCAAGGCTGGTATGGCTCCAAGAAGTCACATGTAAGCAAGGCTAGTTTGGCTCCCTGGAAGTCAATGTAGGCAAGGCTGGTGGGGCTCCCTGGAAGTCACATGTAGGCAAGGCTGGTGGAGCTTCCCAGAAGTCACATGAAGGCAATGTTGCTGAGACTCCCCAGAAGTGACGTGTAGACATGGCTGGTGGGGCTCCCCGGAAGTGACATGTAGGCAAGACTGGTGGGGCTTCCCAGAAGTCACATGTAAGCAAGGCTGGGGGCTTCCACGAATTCACATGCAAGCAAATCTGGGGGGGATCCCCGGAAGTAACATGTAGGCAAGGCTGGTGGGGCTTCCCAGAAGTCACATTTAGGCAAGGCTGGTGGGGGTTCCCGGAATGCACATGTAAGCAAAGCTAGTAGGGCTCCCCGGAAATCACTTGTAGGCAAGGATGGTGGGGATTCCCAGAAGCAACATGTAGGCAAGACTGGTGGGGATCCCCAGAAATCACATGTAGCAAGGCTAGTGGGGCTTTCCGGAAGTCACATGTAAGCAAGGCAGGTGGGGGTCCCCGAAAGTCACATGTAACCAAGGCTGGTGGGGCCCTAGAAGTGACATGTAAGCAAGGCTGGTGGGGCTCCCCAGTAGTGACATGTAAGCAAGGCTGGTGGGGCTCCACGGAAGTCACATGTAAGCAAGACATGTGGGGCTCCCCAGAAGTCACATGTAAGCAAGACTGATGGGGCCCCAGAAGTCAAATGTATGCAAGGCAGGTGGGGATCTCTGGATGTGACATGTAGGCAAGGCTGGTGGGGCTCCCTTTAAGTGACATGTAGGTGAGTCTGGTGGGGCTCCCAGGTAGTCACATTTAAGCAAGGCTGGTGGGGATCCCCAGTAGTGACATGTAAGCAATGCTGGGTGGGCTCCCCGGAAGTCACATGTAAGCAAGACTGATGGGGCTACCGGAAGTCACATGTATGCAAGGCTCGTGGGGCTCGCCAGAAGTCACATGTAGGCACAGCTGTTGGGGCTCCCCGAAGTAACATCTAAGCAAGGCTGGTGGGGATGCCCAGAAGTGACATGTAAGCAAGACTGGTGGGGCTCCCCGGAAGTCCCATGTAAGTAAGGCTTGTGGGACTACCGGGAAGTGACATGTAAGCAAGGTTGGTGGGGCTCCCCAGTAGTGACATGTAAGCAAGGCTGGTGGGGCACCTGGAAGTGTCATGTAAGCTTTGATGGTGGGGCTCCACGGAAGTCTCATGTAAGAATGGCTGGTGGGGCTCCTTGGAAGTCACATGTAAGCAAGACTGGTGGGGCTCCCGGAAGTCACATGTATGCAAGGCTGGTGGCGTTCCCTATGAGTCACATGTAAGCAAGGCTGGTGGGGCTCCCTCAAATTACATGTAAGCAAGGCTGGTGGGGCTCCCCCGAAGTGACATGTGCGCAACTCTGGTGGGGCTCCTAGAAGTGACATGTAAGCATTGCTAGTGGGGCTCCCCGGAAGTCACATGTAGGCAAAGGTTGTTGGGCTCCCCAGAAGTCATATGTGTCATGATCACTGCTTCCAAGGAGTCAGGAACAGCCCAACATCCTTGGAAGCAGGCCCCTAACCGTTATCTTAGGCACCAGCCGGTCCCCACTGGGACCTTTTGGACCTTGTCCTGGCGCCGGTGGCACCAGGCTCATCAAAGTCATCGGTCCCGGCACTGGAAGCGCTGGGCTCATATTATGTATGAAGATGCTTGGGTGGACTTACCTGCAGCAGACCATGCTGCTTACTTACCAGCCACTTAGAAGTCCTCTGTGAACAGGAACTACTTTCTTACCTGGGTGGGGCAAGCTCCACTCCCTGGATACAGCACTGGAACTCTTCTGGAACTGGAACTCTTTTCTTACCTAGGCGGGGCCGTGGAGGAAGACGCCTCATCACTCCAAGGCTATTTAAACCACACCCGATAGATGAAACGTGCTTCGCGTTATTCTGCATCTGCAGCAGAACGCTCACCGACTGTCAGGTTTCGTGGGATTTGGATGAATGAGGTGGAATGAGGATATGATTAACATAAAGTATGGTTTGGGCCTTAACTTTCTGTGCAGAGTGTGGAGAGCTTCCCAAGTCAAAATGGAGAATTCCAAAAGGATCAGTGATTGGCCAGAAGTAAAAGAAAGGCATTGTTGGAACATTCTAAACCGCCTTTCATTGGCCCTCATTAGGACCCTGGCGGATTTTTTCCGCCGTCGGCGGACTTTTCCGCCATGGCGCAAAGTCCCTTTACGCCATGGCGGATGGCGGACTTACCGCCCCATTCCGAGGTCGGCGGGGCGGTAAGTCCCCATTGACCCATTTACCCTTCCCCATTCCCATTTCGGCCCCATAGGGCTCAATGGGAGTGGGGAAGGAGTTAATTACGCCACCGTAAATTACGGTGGCGTAATTAACACCAAGGTCCCATAGCGCCATGGATTTTTACGCCCGCAAAAAGCGGGCGGAAAAATGACCATGGCGCTATGGGAACTCGTAGTTGGCGGTAAGGGGTCGGCGCAGCTAACGCTGGCGCAAACCCCTTACCGCCAGGGTCCTAATGAGGGCCCTTGTCAGAAGCCCAGCTGGAAGGTCTTATGTTTGAAGCTCTTAAGGTTTAGAAAACTTTGGTTAGGCCCTTGTGCCTACTATTAGTTATTTGGACCAGGAAAGTGTGGGAGATTTAAAAAGAAACTTAGAAAACGTTCCGGTGAAAGAAAGAAGCAAGTTAAGTGATTTCATTATCTTTTATGGAATTTTATGATTATCAAGCAGGAGTGAAATATCAAAACTATTAATTTACTTGTTCCTGTTTTTCTTAGTTTTTGCTCATATAGTAGTTCTTTTTGTTCTTTCAAGAATTTATTTTTGCACTTCTAGAACTGTATTTAAATTAATTGAACTGCGTCACATTATTTTTTGCATCTGGCAAGTTGGAGTGTGGAGGTCTGTTATTCATTTTAGCGTCGTGTGTTTTTTCGGCCGTATAAAAGTTTATTGAGTACTGTACCTTTTGTCGGTAACAGTGCTTTTCTTAGCGTCGGACTAGTGTTAGAAATCTTACACTGTCTGCGCAAGTGACAGTGTGGTAGCCACGCGACTCCGAGGCGTTATGTTTAATTTACTAACATTCTAACCTGGCGCGTGATCTTCACTGGGCTGCCTCTTCAAGGATTAGTCTCCGGAACTGAGGAATTTCTCCTTTCATGTTTGAACAATTCATATTAAGAAGAGTGGAAGACGATTCCTTTACGCATGCGCCCAAGCCAGTTTCATTTTTGAACTCAATTCCTTGTTCATGTGCGCTTCCATTTTAGAAGGAGTAAACAATATCTTCACGCATGCGCATATTCTGGTAAAAGGAACGCTTCTTTTACGAGCGATCTTCTTTGCAAGCAAAAGATCCAATTAATGAACACTTTTACACATTCAGAAAACAAACAATTTTAAATTGAATAGTTAGAGTGTCATTCTTGGAATTTGTGTTGAAGCTAGACACCAATACAAACTACATGTATAATATTTCCAGCGGGTTGTTTGGGTAAAAGAAAGTTGAACTGCTTGAAGACAAACTCATTAAACTGAGAGAGATTAGCAGTTTTTTGCAAAACCGAATTGAAGAAATCAGTAAGAGCATCTAAGACTCTATTTTTATGTTTTCTTCAGTAGAATTCATACACGTCCTCTACGTTATTCACAGAGGATAATCAGGTATGGTGGCGTGTTTATTTACTTAAATTTATAAAGAGAAGTCAGAGCCAAGGAATTCAAAGGTTAGTGACTAAAGTGAATTTGTTGTTATTTTCACCAACAGGTTGGCAGATAAAGAAGCTGAGCAAAACCTGAAGTTTATTATTTTGTCCCATTTTCCCCCTTTCCCTTGGGGGTGCTCTCAACTGAACTGTTTGATACCAGTTAAGAGGTTAGCATCCAAAGGGGACTGCGGGGGTTCAGCAGCTTCCGGGGACAACATCAGATTTGAGAAAGCCTGACACCGAGTCTGTTCCAGCCTTTCTTCTTTCGATCCTGAACCTGCAAGAATTATACTTACCATTCCTGTATCCAGTCAACAACAGCACCTGCAAAGACAAGAAACAACAGGTTAGCAAGGCAACCTTTACACGCAGTGCTTACTCACCTGATCCATCGGCTGCGGCCATTTCTTCACGCTGCACCTCCGCCTGTGAAGACAAAAGCATTGTTATTACTTACCGGCACTCCGCGAATTCCGGATTTCTTCACGCTGCATCGCCGCCTGTGAAAACAAAAGAAGAGACATTAGACAGGTATTTACTTACGCCCATCGCGCTCGTCACAATTGAACGCCTGCAAATACTCCGGCGTCTCTTCAGCACGAACTAAGCAGCAAGGGAAAAAGACAGTTTGAGCGCTTGCATTTACTTACTCATTTTCAGGCGCTTCACTCCATCTTCCATCTCCAGAGTCCTGCAAGACAAAAAGGGAAAAGCATTATACAGAGTCCTGTTCAATATTAACGTGCCACGCACCTAAAGACTATAAAGACTAAAAAGGTGTCCGGAATCTCACCGCTCGTGCAGTTAACGACGGTAACGATCCTCTGAGTTCAAGAGGCCTATGTTTCACCAGTGAAGGAACTGGCAACGGCACCCTGCACCAGACGCAGATGGAGAGTCCAGCATTCACCTATCTAAGGTGAGCACGTTGACCTGGGGGCTCTACGGAGAAGCTAGGAAGAGAGGGAGAGAGAGAGGGACATTCAACAACCCAGACCCTTAACCCCCATATTCTTTCACCTGCAGAAACCTCACCCTTCGAGTTCGACACACAGTGAGAAGAGGTTCGACCCCAGAAGCCAATCGAGTCCTGCACATCACTTTTCGAGTCGCAGACACCTTCCTGCCAAGACCAGCGCCTCTGTGGGAATCAGGTGAGCGTTACAATATGTAGGCAAGGTTGGTGGGGCTCCCCGAAAGTCACATGTAGGCAAGGCTGGTCGGACTCCTCAGAAGTGACCTGTAGGCAAAGCTGGTGGGACTCACTGGAAGTGACATGTAGGCAAGGCTGGTGGAGCTTCCCAGAACTCACATGTAGGTAAGGCTGTTGGAGCTCCCCGGAAGTCACATGAAAGCAAGGCTGGTGGGGCTCCCTGAAAGTTTCATGTAAGCAAGGCTGTTGGGGCTTCCCGGAAATGACATGTAAGCTAAGCTGGTGGGGCTCCCCAGAAGTGACATGTAAGAAAGGCTAGTGGGGTTTCCCTGGAAGTCACATGTAGGCAAGGCTGGTGGGTTTCCCGGAAGTCACATGTAAGCAAGGCTTTTGGGGCTTCCCAGAAGTGACATGTAAGCAAGGCTGGTGGGGTTCCCCGGACGTCACATGTAAACAAGGCTGGTGGGGCTTCCTGGAAGTGACATGTAAGCAAGGCTGGTGGGGCTCCCCTGAAGTGACATGTAAAAAAGGCTAGTGGGGTTTCCCAGGAAGTCACATGTAAGCAAGGCTGGTGGGGTTCACGGAAGTGACATGTAAGCAAGGCTGGTGGGGCTCCCCAGAAGTGACATGTAAGAAAGACTAGTGGGGTTTCCCTGGAAGTCACATGTAAGCAAGGCTGGTGGGGCTCCCGGAAGTGACTTGTAATAAAGGCTAATGGGGTTTCCCTGGAAGTCACATGTAAGCAAGGCTGGTGGGGCTTACCGGAAGTGACATGTAAGCAAGGCTGGTGGAGCTACCCAGAAGTGACATGTAAGAAAGGCTAGTTGGGTTTCCCTGGAATTCCCATGTAAGCAAGGCTGGTGGGGCTCCCCGGAAGTGACATGTAAGAAAGGCTAGTGGGGTTTCCCTGGAAGTCACATGTCGGCAAGGCTTTTTGGGCTCCCCAGAAGTGACATGTGCACAACTCTGGTGGGGCATCTAGAAGTGACAAGTAAGTATTGCTGGTGGGGCCCCCCGGGGGTCAAATGTAAGGAAGGCTGGTGGGGCTCCCCGGAAGTCACATGCAGGCAAATCTTGTTGGGCTCCCAGAAGTCATATGTAGGTAAGGCTGGTGGGGCTCCACGGAAGTCACATGTAGGCAAGGCTGGTGGGACTCCCCAGAAGTGACGTGTAGGCAAAGCTGGTGAGGCTCACTAGAAGTGACTTGTAGGCAAGGCTGGTGGGGCTTCCCAGAAGTCACATGTAGGCAAGGCTGATGGGGCTCACTGGAAGTCACATATAGGTAAGGCTGGTGGAGATCCCTGGGAAGTCACATGAAAGCAAGGCTGGTGAGTCTCCTGTAAGTCACATGAGGGAAAGGTTGATGGGGCTCCACGGAAGTCACATGTAGGTAAGGCTGGTGGGGCTCCCCGTAAGTCACATGTAAGCAAGGCTAGTAGGACTCCCTGGAATAACATGTAAGCAAGGCTGGTGGGGCGCACCAGAAGTGACATGTATGCAAGGCTGGTGGGGTTACCGAGAAGTCACATGTATGCATGGCTGGTGGGGCTCCCCCAAAGTCACATTTAAGCAAGGCTTGTGAGGATCCCCAGAAATCACATGTAGGCAAGGCTTGTGGGGCTCCCCGGAATTCACATGGAGGCAAGGCTGGTGGGGATCCCCGGAAATCACATGTAGCAAGGCTGGTGGGGCTTTCCGGAAGTTACATGTAAGCAAGGCTGGTGGGGCTCCCCAGAAGTCATATGTAAGCAAGACTGGTGTGACTCCCGGAAGTCACATGTATGCAAGGCAGGTGGGGATCACTGGAAGTGACATGTAAGCAAGGCTGGTGGGGCTCCCGGGAAGTGACATGTAGGTGAGGCTGGTGGGGCCCCCGGAAGTGTCATGTAGGCAAGGATAGTGGGGCTCCCCAGAAGTGACATGTAAGCAAGGCTGGTGGGGCGCCTGGAAGTGACATGTAAACAATGCTGGTGGGGCACCATGGAAGTCACACATCAGTAACACTGGTGGGGCTCCACAGCAATCACATGTTAGCAAGGCTGGTGGGGCTACCCGGAAGTAACATGTAGGCAAGGCTGGTGGGGCTTCCCAGAAGTCACATTTAGGCAAGGCTGGTGGGGCTTCCAGGAATGCACATGTAAGCAAAGCTAGTGGGGCTCCCCGGAATTCACATGTAGGCAAGGATGGTGGGGATTCCCAGAAGTCACATGTAGGCAAGACTGGTGGGGATCCCCAGAAATCACATGTAGCAAGGCTAGTGGGGCTTTCCGGAGGTCACAAGTAAGCAAGGCTGGTGGGGGTCCCCAAAAGTCATATGTAAGCAAGCCCTGGAAGTGACATGTAAGCAAAGCTGGTGGGGCTCCCCAGTAGTGACATTTAAGCAAGGCTGGTGGGGCTCCACGGAAGTCACATGTAAGCAAGACTTGTGGGGCTCCCCAGAAGTCACATGTAAGCAAGACTGATGGGGCTCCTGGAAGTCATATGTATGCAAGGCAGGTGGGGATCCCTGGAAGTGACATGTAGGCAAAGCTGGTGGGCTCCCTTTAAGTGACATGTAGGTGTGTCTGGTGGTGTGCCTGGAAGTGACATGTAAGCATGGATTGTGGGGCTCCACGGGAGTCACATGTAAGCATGGCTGGTTGGGCTCACCGGAAGTCACATGTAAGCAAGACTATAGGGGCTCCCGGAAGTCACATGTATGCAAAGCTGTTGGGGCTCCCCGAAAGTCACATTTAAGCAAGGCTGGTGGTGCTCCCCTGAAGTAACATCTAAGCAAGGCTGGTGGGGATGCCCAGACGTTACATGTAGGCAAGACTGGAGGGGCTCCCCGGAAGTCCCATGTAAGCAAGGCTTGTGGGACTACTGGAAAGTGACATGTAAGCAAGGTTGGTGGGGCTCCCGTAGTGACATGTAAGCAAGGCTGGTGGGGCGCCTGGAAGTGACATGTAAGCATTGATGGTGGGGCTCCACAGAAGTCACATGTAGGCATGGTTGGTGCGGCTCCCTGGAAGTCACAAGTAAGCAAGACTGGTGGGGCTCCCGGAAGTCACATGTATGCAAGGCTGGTAGGGCTCGCCAGAAGTCACATATAGGCACAGCTGGTGGGGCTCCCCCGAAGTAACATCTAAGCAAGGCTGGCGGGGATGCCCAGAAGTGTCATGTAGGCAAGACTGGTGGGGCTCCCTTGAAATCCCAGGTAAGCAAGGCTTGTGGGACTACAGGGAAGTGACATGTAAGCAAGGTTGGTGGGGCTTCGCAAAGTGACATGTAAGCAAGGCTGGTGGGGCTCCCCAGTAGTGACATGTAAGCAAGGCTAGTGTGGCTCCCCGGAAGTCTCATGTAAGCAAGGCAGGTGGGGCTCCCCAAAAGTCAAATGTAAGCAAGGCTGATGTGGCCCTGGAAGTCACATGTAAGCAAGTATGTAGGCTAGGCTGATGGGGCTCCCCAGAAGTCATATATAGGTAAGTCTGGTGGGGCTCCCCTGGAAGTCACGTGAAAGCAAGGCTGGTGGGGCTACTGGAAGTCACATGTAGGCAAGGCTGGTGGGGCTCCACTGAAATCACATGTAGGTAGGGCTGGTGGGGCTCCCCAGAAATCACAAACATGAGGATGTTGGGGCTTTTCAGATTTTCGTAAATCACATGTAAGCTAGGCTGGTGGGACTCCAAAGAAGTCACATGTAAGCAAGGCTGGTGGGTCTCCCCGGAAGTCACATGTAAGCAAGATTTGTGGGGCTCCCAGAAGTCACATGTATGCAAAGCAGGTTTGGATCCCTGGAAGTGACATGTAGGCAAGGCTTTTGGGGCTCCCTGGAAGTGACATGAAGGTGAGGCTGGTGGGGCTCCCCAGAAGTGACATGTAAGCAAGGCTGGTGTTGCGCCTGGAAGTGACATGTAAGCATTGATGGTGGGGCTCCCCGAAAGTCAAATGTAAGCAAAGCTGGTGTGGCTCCCCGGAAGTCACATGTAAGCAAGGCTGGTGGGGCTCCCCGAAAGTCACATTTAAGCAAGGCTGGTGGGGCTCCCCAGAAGTGACATGTAAGCAAGGCTGGTGGGGAGCCTGGAAGTGACATGTAAGCATTGATGATGGGGCTCCCCTGAAGTCACATGTAAGCAAGGCTGGTGGGGCTCCCTGGAAGTCACATTTAAGCAAGGCTGGTGTGGCTCCCCGGAATTCACATGTAAGCAAGGCTGGTGGGGCTCCCCAAAAATCACATGTAAGCAAGGCTGGTGGGGCCCTGTAAGTGACATGTAAGCAAGGCTGGTGGTGCTCCCCACTAGTGACATGTAAGCAAGGCTGGTGGAGCTCCCTGGGAAGTCATATGAAAGCAAAGCCGGTGGGTCTCCCGGAAGTCACAAGGGCAAGGCTGGTGGGGCTCCATGGAAGTCACATGTACTTAAGGCTGGTGGGGCTCCCCGTAAGTCACATGTAAGCAAGGCAGGTGGGACTCCCCGGAATTACATGTAAGGAAGGCTGGTGGGGCTCCCCGGAAGTCACATGTATGCAAGGCTGGTGGGGCTCCCCAGAAGTCACATGTAGGCATGGCGGTTGGGGCTCCCCCAGAGTAACATTTAAGCAAGGCTGGTGTTGATTCCCGGAATTGACATGTATGCAAGGCTGGTGGGAATCCCTGGAAGTGACATGTAGGCAAGGCTGGTGGGGCTCCCTTGAAGTGACATGTAGGTGAGGCTCATGGGGCTCCCAGTAAGTCACATTCAAACAAGGCTGGTGGGGCTCAGCGGAAGGGACATGTAAGCAAGGCTGGTGGGGCTACCCGAAGTGACATGTAAGCAAGGCTGGTGGGGCTCCCCAGTAGTGACATGTAAGGGAGGCTGGTGGGGCTCCTCAGAAGTCACATGTAAGCACGGCTGGTGAGGCACCCTGGAAGTTACATGTTGCAAGGCTGGTGGGGCTCCCCAGAAGTGAAATGTAGGCAAGGATGGTGGGGCTCCCAGAAGTGACATATAAGCAAGGCTGGTGGGGTGCCTGGAAGTGACATGTAAGCAAGGCTGGTGGAGCTCCCCACTAGTGACATGTAAGCAAGGCTGGTGGAGCTCCCTGGGAAGTCATATGAAAGCAAAGCCGGTGGGTTTCCCGGAAGTCACATGAGGGCAAGGCTGGTGGGGCTCCATGGAAGTCACATGTACTTAAGGCTGGTGGGGCTTCCCGTAAGTCACATGTAAGCAAGGCAGGTGGGACTCCCCGGAATTACATGTAAGCAAGGCTGGTGGGGCTCCCCGGAAGTCACATGTATGCAAGGCTGGTGGGGCTCCCCAGAAGTCACATGTAGGCATGGCTGGTGGGGCTCCCCCAAAGTAACATTTAAGCAAGGCTGGTGTTGATTCCCGGAATTGACATGTATACAAGGCTGGTGGGAATCCCTGGAAGTGACATGTAGGCAAGGCTGGTGGGGCTCCCTTGAAGTGACATGTAGGTGAGGCTCATGGGGCTCCCAGTAAGTCACATTCAAACAAGGCTGGTGGGGCTCAGCGGAAGGGACATGTAAGCAAGGCTGGTGGGGCTACCCGAAGTGACATGTAAGCAAGGCTGGTGGGGCTCCCCAGTAGTGACATTTAAGGAAGGCTGGTGGGGCTCCTCAGAAGTCACATGTAAGCACGGCTGGTGAGGCACCCTGGAAGTTACATGTTGCAAGGCTGGTGGGGCTCCCCAGAAGTGAAATGTAGGCAAGGATGGTGGGGCTCCCAGAAGTGACATGTAAGCAAGGCTGGTGGGGTGACTGGAAGTGACATATAAACAATGCTGGTGGGGCACCAAGGAAGTCACATATCAGTAACGCTGGTGAGGCTCCACGGCAGTCACATGTAAGCATGGCTGGTGGGGCTCCCTGGAATTACATGTAGGCAAGGCTGATGGGGCTCCCCGGAAGAGACATATCAGTAATGCTGGTGGTGCTCCCTGGCAGTCACATGTAAGCAAGGCTGGTGGGGCTCCCTGGAATGACATGTAAGCATGGCTGGTGGGGCTCCCGGGAAAGACATGTTAGCAAGGCTGGTGGGGCTTCCCGGAAATGACATGTAAGCAGGGCTGGTGGGGCTCCCCGGAAGTGACATGTAAGAAAGGCTAGTGGGGTTTCCCTGGAAGTCACATGTAGGCAAGGCTGGTGGGTTTCCCGGAAGTCATATGTAAGCAAGGCTTTTGGGGCTTCCCGGAAGTGACATGTAAGCAAGGCTGGTGGGGCTCCCCGGAAGTGACATGTAAGAAAGGCTAGTGGGGTTTCCCTGGAAGTCACATGTAGGCAAGGCTGGTAGGGTTCCAGGAAGTCACATGTCGGCAAGGCTTGTTGGGCTCCTCAGAAGTCATATGTAGGCCAGGTTGGTGGGGTTCCCCAGAAGTGACATGTGCGCAACTCTGGTGGGGTTCCTAGAAGTGACATGTAAGCATTGCTGGTGGGGCTCCCCGGGAGTCGCATGTAGGCAAGAGTTGTTGGGCTCCCCAGAAGTCATATGTAGGCAAGATTGGTGGGTCTCCCCAAAAGTCACACGAAGGCAAGGCTGGTGGAACTCCCCAGAAGTGACGTGTATGCAAAGCTGGTGGGGTTCACTGGAAGTGACATGTAGGCAAGGCTGGTGGGGCTTCCCAGAACTCACATGTAGGTAAGGCTGGTGGGGCTCCCCGGAAGTGACAAGTAAGAAAGGCTAGTGGGGTTTCCCTGCAAGTCACATGTAGGCAAGGCTGGTGGGTTTCCCGAAGTCACATGTAAGCAAGGCTTTTGGGGCTTCCCAGAAGTGACATGTAAGCAAGGCTGGTGGGGCACCCCTGAAGTGACATGTAAGAAAGGCTAGTGGGGTTTCCCTGGAAGTTACATGTAAGCAAGGCTGGTGGGGTTCACGGAAGTCACATGTAAGCAAGGCTGGTGGGGCTTACCGGAAGTGACATGTAAGCAAGGCTGGTGGGGCTCCCCAGAAGTGACATGTAAGAAAGGCTAGTGGGGTTTCCCTGGAAGTCACATGAAAGCAAGGCTGGTGGGGCTCCCCGGAAGTGACATGTAAGAAAGGCTAGTTGGGTTTCCCTGGAAGTCACATGTAGGCAAGGCTGGTTGGGCTCCCCAGAAGTGACATGTTTGCAACTCTGGTGGGGCTTCTAGAAGTGACAAGTAAGCATTGCTGATGGGCCCCCCCGGGAGTCACATGTAAGCAAGGCTGGTGGGGCTCCCCAGAAGTCACATGCAGGCAAATCTTGTTGGGCTCCCCAGAAGTCATATGTAGGCAAGGCTGGTGGGGCTCCCCGGAAGTCACATGTAGGCAAGGCTGGTGGGACTCCCCAGAAGTGATGTGTAGGCAAAGCTGGTGAGGCTGAAAGGCAGTGACTTGTAGGTAAGGCTGGTGGGGCTTTCCAGAAGTCACATGTAGGCAAGGCTGATGGGGCTCCCTGGAAGTCACATATAGGTAAGGCTGGTGGAGATCCCTGGGAAGTCACATGAAAGCAAGGCTGGTGGGTCTCCTGTAAGTCACATGAGGGCAAGGTTGATGGGGCTCCATGGAAGTTACATGTAGGTAAGGCTGGTGGGGCTCCCCGTAAGTCACATGTAAGCAACGCTAGTGGGACTCCCTGGAATTACATGTAAGCAAGGCTGGTGGGGCACCCCAGAAGTGACATGTATGCAAGGCTGGTGGGGCTCCCCAGAAGCTACATGGATGCATGGCTGGTGGGGCTCCCCGGAAGTCACATTTAAGCAAGGCTTGTGAGGATCCCCAGAAATCACATGTAGGCAAGGCTTGTGGGGCTCCCCGGAATTCACATATAGGCAAGGCTGGTGGGGGTCCCCGGTAGTCACATGTAGGCAAGGTTTGTGGGTCTTCCCAGAAGTCACATGTCGGCAAGACTGGTGGGGATCCCCGGAAATCACATGTAGCGAGGCTGGTGGGGCTTTTTGGAAGTCACATGTAAGCAAGGCTGGTGGGTCTCCGTGGCAGTCACATGTAAGCAAAGCTGGTGGGGCTCCCCAGAAGTCACATGTAAGCAACACTGGTGGGGCTCCCGGAAGTCACATGTATGCAAGGCAGGTGGGGATCCCTGGAAGTGACATGTAAGCAAGGCTGGTGGGGATCCCTGGAAGTTACATGTAGGTGAGGCTGGTGGGGCTCCCAGGAAGTCACATTTAAGCAAGGCTGGTGGGGCTCTGCGGAAGGGACATGTAAGCAAGGCTGGTGGGGCTCCCCGAAGTGACATGTAAGCAAGGCTGGTGGGGCTCCCCAGCAGTGACATGTAAGGAAGGCTGGAGGGGCTCCCAGGAATTCACATGTAAGCAAGGCTGGTGGGGCTCCTCAGAAGTCACATGTAAGCACGGCTGGTGAGGCTCCCTGGAAGTTACATGTAGCAAGGCTGGTGAGGCTCCCCAGAAGTGACATGTAGGCAAGGATAGTGGGGCTCCCCAGAAGTGACATGTAAGCAAGGCTGGTGGGGCACCTGGAAGTGACATGTAAACAATGCTGGTGGGGCACCACGGAAGTCACAAACAGAGAGAAACTGGGGCCAGCAGAACAGTAGTGGATGAAAGCTTTTTCAAGCCTGAGGATGTTGCTAAGGCACCCAAAGGTCCCACTAAAGTTTCTGGAGGTCCTGTCCAGTTGGTTCCTATTCTACCAGCCCTCATACAGTGTAACAACATGACAGTGAGGATTCCTGTCAGTGTTCAGACTGAGGTGCCTGGGAGAGTCCTGTTGGGGAATGATCTAAAAACCCTAGGAGCAGTATCCAGTACCCCTAGGCCTCCCAGTATGGAGAAGCAGAACCAAACCAAATCGGCTAGAGATGCCACCTTCAGGGACCACTCTAAGCCTGTGGGAACCTCTACAGAGAACCCCGCTACATGCCCTGGTGTTAGTAAGTTGACCTCTCACCCAGGCATATTGCAGGTTAGTATGTTAGGGAAATGGGAGCACCAACCTAGCTTCATAATTGTTCCCCCAGTTTTTAATTCTCTGACTCCCCCTGCTTCTGAGGAAGAGGTGGATCGACCAACTGGGCCTCTCGCTAGACCTAAGAGAACTGGTAATTCTCAGTGCTGGTGGAAAACCAGAAAAGAAAAGTTTGAGGGCAAAAGCCGTCAGACTGTTAGACCTTCTACAGAAGAGTCGAACCCAAATCCTAGTATTAGGAGGGAAATTCCTTAAGTAGGTAAGGTAAGATCTAAGAGGAAGAGAAGCCTGTACTGTGTCTATCCCCATCCCCTCCACCCAAGAGGCCTAGGACTCAACCTGCTCCCAACAGAGAGGTGGTGAGGAACCCTGGAGGCCCCTCTAGATCTAAGGGAATCCTTTATAAGCAACCCTTGAAAAAGCCTATCACGGGTTCAGGAGTTGTAGCAACTTTAGAGGGACTGGTCAACCAGATCCCCTATAGCTTTAAGAAGAAAAATGTTTCCCAAAGGGTTTGTAGGTCCTATAGCTTACAAAGGAAAACCTTTGATTTTGCCATTGAGCACAGGTCAGGATGTCACCACCAAAATGCTGATCTCTCTAGGATGTTTATAACCGACTAGAGGTAAGAGACTTATCCAGGAGTGGATTAGATCCTCCTGTCCCTTAGTCTAGGGGGGGGGGGGCAAGTGTTAGGGAGAATTCTCATTCTATGGCTAATTTCCCTTACCTAGAGAGTACCCCAGCAGCTTTGCTGGATTTGAAGTTTTTTTTTTTCTCCTGCTAAGAGTGAGACTCTTTTTCCCAATCTTAGGCACTTTTGCTATGTGTGTTCTAGGCTCTATTTTTGTGTTTAAAGTCTCTGGGGTGGTTCTCACCTCCATAGAAACCATCTTTATTCACATGTGTTACACAGCACCCTCTGTGCAGTGACACAGGGGTGTTGTAGCGACCCCCAAACATAGAATCATACCCTGGGACTGACTGCTGTCTCCAAGGGCATGTAAAGTCCCCATTGACTTTACTAGTCAATTGTTATGAACTAAACCAGTTCAACCCATCTTACTATGGAGATACTGGAAGGGTTAATAGTTTTTTAATTAGGTTCATTTTCGAGTGGGTGTCGTACAGTCCCTCTCTCAAAAGTTTCTGGCTGGTGGCAGTGGTTACTACCGTCAATATTCGACTGCAAATATTTCCCTATGGAATGTTCCCATTGTTCGAGGCTACCACATTTTCTGACAGTCTCTAACATACCGCCGGGGTATTTTAATATTAACTTTACTCTGGTAGGTTTTATTTGCCAGAACTTTAATATAACTTCTTACTCGTGTCTTTCTCTAAACTCCTAACCCAGGTTGGGGATCCTTTGTTTGTCCTTTGGCGGACTTCTGCCGAGAAGCCCTCCTTTCGGTGCCACTGAGTCTGGGATGGGTCCATTGTGTGGGAGGGTGAGTAGGACCCCTGGACAGGGTTGCTTCAGCAACCCATGTCGCGCTCTATCCTGATAGGCTGGAGGGTCTCCCGCCAAGATGACCGCTCCACTTTGTGAGTGACAGCTAGGCTGTATGAATGGGGATCTTTTTGCATAAAAGCAGGGTCCTGAGGACTGGAAGAGCAAGACGTCCCCACTGGAACTAAGAAGCCAAAGAGGAGAGAAGCCAAAGACATCTGCAACGACTGAACCACCGGTGAAGCCCTGCTGCAGCGTCTCACCACTTTTCTCAACACGACGAGAGAAGATCTTCATCTGCCAAAGCCTTCTTCCCTTGAGCTGGTGGGACCAACCAGTTTACCAATCACATTCCTGGACCTGCCTTGGTTGAATCGCTAGTACCCAGTACTCGGAGGCCGGATAGCCAGGCACCAGTCTACTCGGACCGCCATTTAAAGGAGCGTAACTTTTATTCGTCGGGGAGCACCGCGGCTGGTTTCATCCCTGGGTAATGCAGTAAATCGAACCTTCCTCTTCCTCTGCTCGATCCCCCGAACTGCAGGAACTACCAGGAACAACCACCACCTCAGGAGCCACTTCTTAATTTTAAAGCTACATTGTTCCGCCAGGCCGCCCTTTCTTCGCGGTAGAGCTAAAGGTGTTTTAAATCCTTTGCCTACCTGTTGGGTTGGCCGGCCCCTCTCTTTTAACATTGTCTGTCACCTTCTGCATCCGCCTTTTCAAATCGTTACTCAAAGACTTGACTGCAGCTACAAGAACATTTTGCTCCTGTGCCCTTGCCCTTTACCACTGACTTTGGCACAGGCCTACTGACTCTGGCTACATTTGTTAGAACTGCCTTCTTTAGATTGATTCTCAACTAGAACTGTGTTGGTGCACCTACTTCTTATCACTACCCTTTTCTTCCCCTTTCAAACCCTTGTGAAATGCCATTTTGCTCAGTTTTCATTTATGTATTGCCAATACTGATGCACTGTCTTGCTTAATCTGGTTCACAAATGTATGGGAAGTGTTTCTAGGGTGTGTAAGAAGCTATTTCTATATAACTTGTACTTCCCCTCCCTTTTGAGAAATTGTTAGAGGATCCCTTGTGTGTAGTTTACACTATGTCGTTTTGCTCAGTTTTCACTTTGGTTCACTTGGTCTACAATTTAAATAGGGAGTTGTATTTACTTTTCCTTACTTTAACTTGCTTATGAACTGTGATAAATGTGTTTTACTAGAAGTGTATGAAATGAATATATGTATACTTTTTCATATAAAGCTTTGGTCGGTGTTTCCTTGTGCGATAGTACTGCAGGCTTATTGTGTAAACCCTGAATACTGCTCATCTCCCGCTTGAGAGAAGTCTGACTGCTCAGCCACAGCTAGCAACTAAATCTTTGTGGTACAGACTGATAAAAAAGGGGATTTATTGCTCTCACCTGTAGTCCTAGTCTTCTGTAGTGCTCCCAAAGGGAACTGCACAGGATTCTGCCTAACAGCAAGACTGGTGGGGATCCCCGGAAATCACATGTAGCAAGGCTGGTGGGGCTTTCCAGAAGTCTCATGTAAGCAAGGCTGGTGGGGCTCCACGGCAGTCACATGTAAGCAAGGCTGGTGGGGCTCCCCGGAAGTCACATGTAAGCAAGACTGGTGGGGCTCCCGGAAGTCACATGTAGGCAAGACTGGTGGGGATCCCCGTAAATCGCATGTAGCCAGGCTGGTGGGGCTTTCCGGAAGTCACATGTAAGCAAGGCTGGTGGGGCTTCACGGCAGTCACATGTAAGCAAGAC
Organism: Ambystoma mexicanum; assembly: GCF_040938575.1. Taxonomy (NCBI): domain Eukaryota; kingdom Metazoa; phylum Chordata; class Amphibia; order Caudata; family Ambystomatidae; genus Ambystoma; species Ambystoma mexicanum. The sequence continues at coordinate 494,567,883 of NC_090940.1, read as the reverse complement.
TGGTGGGGATCCCCGGAAGTCACATGTAAGCAAGACTGGAGGGGCTCCCAGAAGACACATGTATGCAAGGCAGATGGAGATCCCTGGAGGTGACATGTAGGAAAGGCTGGTGGGGCTCCCTGGAAGTGACATGTAGGTGAGGCTGGTGGGGCTCCCAGGAAGTCTCCTTTAAGCACAGCTGATGGGGCTCCCCGAAGTGACATGTAAGCAAAGCTGGTGGGGCTCCCTGGAAGTCACATGTTGGTGAGGCTGGTGGGGCTCCCCGGAAGTCACATGTAAGCAAGGCAGGTGAGGATTTCCGGAAGTCACATGTAAGCAAGGCAGGTGGGGATCCCTGGAAGTGACATGTAGGAAAGGCGTGTGGGGCTCCCTGGAAGTGACATGTAGGTGAGGCTGGTGGGGCTCCCAGGAAGTCACATTTAAGCAAGGCTGTTGGGGCTCCCCGAAGTGACATGTAAGCAAGGCTGGTGGGGCTCCCTTGAAGTGAAATGTTGGTGAGGCTGGTGGGGCTCCCAGGAAGTCACATTTAAGCAAGGCTGGTGGGGATCCCCGGAAGTGACATGTAAGGAAGGCTGGTGGGGTTCCCCGGAATTCACATGTATGCAAGGCTGGTGGGGATCCATGGAAGTGACATTTAAGCAGGGCTTGTGAGGCTCCCCGGAAGTCACATTTAGGCAAGGCTGGTTGGGCTCCCCAGAAGTCACAAATAGGCAAGGCTGGTGGGGTTTCCCAGAATTCAAATGTAACCAAGACTGGTGGGGATCCCTGGAAATCACATGTAGCAAGGCTGGTGGGGCTTTCTGGAAGTCACATGTAAGCCAGGCTGGTGGGGCTTCACGGAAGTCACATGTAAGCAAAGCTGGTGGGGATCGCCGGAAGTCACATGTAAGCAAGACTGCTGGGTCTCCCAGAAGTCACATGTATGCAAGACAGGTGGGGATCCCTGGAAGTGACATGTAGGAAAGGCTGGTGGGGCTCCCTGGAAGTGACATGTAGGTGAGGCTGATGGGGCTCCCAGTAAGTCACATTTAAGCAAGGCTGGTGGGGCTTCCCTAAGTGACATGTAAGCAAGGCTGGTGGGGCTCCCTGGAAGTGACATGTTGGTGAGGCTGGTGGGGCCCCCAGGAAGTCACATTTAGGCAAGGCTGGTGGTGCTCCCCGGAAGTGACATGTAAGCAAGGCTGGTGGGCTCCCCAGTAGTGACATGTAAGTAAGGCTGGTGGGGCTCCCCGGAATTCACATGTAAGCAAGGCTGGTGGGGCACCATGGAAGTCACATTTAAGCAAAACCTGTGGGGATCCCCAGAAGTCACAGTTAGGCAAGGCTTGTGGGGCTCCCCGGAAGTCACATGTAGGCAAGGCTGCTGGGGCTTCCCAGAATTCACATGTAGGCAAGACTGGTGGGGATCCCTGGAAAATAACATGTAGCAAGGCTGGTGGGGCTTTTCCGGAAGTCACATGTAAGCAAGGCTGGTGGGGCTTCACGTCAGTCACATGTAAGCAAGGCTGGTGAGGATCCCCGGAAGTCACATGTAAGCAAGACTGGTGAGGATCCCAAAAGTCACATGTATGCAAGGCATGTGGGGATCCCTGGAAGTGACATGTAGGAAAGGCTGGTGGAGCTCCCTGGAATTGACATGTAGGTGAGGCTGGTGGGGCTCCCAGGAATTCACATTTAAGCAAGGCTGGTGGGGCTCCCCAAAGTGACATGTAAGCAAGGCTGGTGGGGCTCCCCAGTAGTGACATGTAAGGAAGGCTGGTGAGGCTCCCTGGAAGTTACATGTAGCAAGGTTGGTGGGGCTCCTTGGAAGTGACATGTAAGCAAGGCTGGAGGGGCTCCCCGGAAGTGACATGTAAGCAAGGCTACTGGGGCTCCCTGGACGTCACATGTAGGCAAGACTGGTGGGGTTCCCAGAAGTCACATGTAGCAAGGCTGGTGGGGCTCCCCGGAAGTCACATCTATGCAAGGCTGGTGGGGCTCCCCAGAAGGCACATGGAAGCAACTCTCGTGGGGCTTCTGGAAGTGACATATAAGCATTGGGGCTCCCCGGAAGTCACATGTAGGCAAGGCTGGTGTAGCTCCCGGAAGTCACATGTAGGCAAGGCTGGTGGGGCTCCCCAGAAGTGACATGTAAGCAAGGATGTTGGGGTTCCCCGGAAGTTACATGTAGCAAGGTTTTGGGGCTCCCTGGAAGTCACATTTAAGCAACGCTGGTGGGGAACCCGGAAGTCACATGTAGGCAAGGCTTGTTGGGCTCCCCAGAAGTCACATGTAGGCAAGGCTGGTGGGGCCCTGGATGTCACATGTAGGCAAGGCTGATGGGGCTCCCCTGAAGTCACATATAGGTAAGGCTGGTGGAGCTCCCCAGGAAGTGACATGAAAGCAAGGCTGGTGGGGCTCCCAGAAGTCATATGTAGACAAGGCTGGTGAGGCTCCACGGAAGTCACATGTAGGTAAGGCTGGTGGGGCTCCCCGTAAGACATATGTAAGTAAGGCTGATGGGGGTCCCCGGAATTACATGTAAGCAAGGAACTTGGGGCTTCCCGGAAGTGACATGTAAGTAAGGCTGGTGGGGCTCCCCAGAAGTAACATGTAAGCAAGGTTAGTAGGGCTCCCTGGAAGTCACATGTAGGCAAGGCTGGTGGGGTTCCCGGAAGTTACATATAGCAAGGCTGGTGGGGCTCCCCGGAACTGACATGTAAGCAAGGCTGGTGGGTCTCTTAGAAGTGACATGTAAGCATTGCTGGTGTGTTAGGCAGAATCCACTCCAGTTGCCTTGGGGAGCACTACAGCAGATTAAGACTACAGGTATATGCAATAAATCCCCTTTGGTATCAGTCTGTACCACAAAGATTTTGTTGGTAGCTGTGGCTGAGCAGTCAGACTTATCTCTAGAGGGAGATGAGCAGTATTCAGGGTTTACACATTAGGACTATAGTACTATGGTACAAGGAAACAATGACCAAAGCTTTGTATTAAAAATGATATATATATATATATATATATATATATATATGTATTTTACACACTTCTAGTTCAACACATAAATCACATTTATCAAAGCAAGCTAAAACAGTCAAGAAACTTACACACAACTCCCTATTTAAATTATAGACAAGTTTGAGCCAGAGTGAAAACTGAGCAAAATGGCACAGGGTTAATCAGGCAAAAATGGCACTCTAATAATTTCTAAAAAGGGAGGGAAAGGACAAGTTATACAGAACTAACCTCTTAAACACACTAGCAACACTTCCCAAGTGGATTGTGAACAAGTTAGGCAAGGTAGCACATTAGCAATAGCAATACATAGGTGAAAACCGAGCAAAATGGCACTTCAACAATACATTAAAGGGAAGAAAGAAAGGTTACAAGAGTTTTTGGTGCACCAACACAGTTGAGGGTGAAAAGCGATCTAGTAAAGGCAGTTGTAACAGATTTAGCCAAAGTCAATAGGCCTGTGCCAGAGTTAGTGGTACAGGGCAATGTGCCCAGGATCAAACTGTTCTAGTAGCTGCAGTCAAGTCTTTGGTTAACGATTCAAAAGGAGGGTGCAGAAGGTAAAACATAATGTTAGACGACAGGGGCAGCCAGCCCAAGAGGTAAGTAAAGGATTTAAAACACCTTTAGCAGTACCCCACGAAACGGGAGGCCTGTCGGAACAAAGTCTCTTGAAAAGTAGAACAGGATCCTGTAGTGGCAGTAGTTCCTGGTAGTTCCTGCAGTTCGGGATATCCAGCAGAGGAAGAGAGGCTCTCGTTGTGGAGGAAGGTTCGAGTTACTGCACTGCCCAGGGAAGAAACCAGCCGCGGTGATGCCAAACGAATAAAAGGTACGGTCCTTTAAATTGCGGTTGCGGTGGAAGGGTGCCTGGCTATCCGGTCTGCGAGAGCTTGGCATGGTGATTCGACCAAGGCAAGTCCTGGAAGGCGATTGGCAAGCTGGTTGACCCCACCAGCTCAAGGGAAGTAGGCTCTTGCAGGTGAAGATCTTCGCTCGTCGTTGGAGTAAAAATGGTGAGATGCTGCAGCAGGACTTCACCGGTGGTTCAGTCGTTGCAGATGTCTTTGGCTTCTCTCCTCTTCAGCCTCTTAGTTCCAGTGGCGACGTCTTGCTCTTCCAGTCCACAGGTCCCTGCTTTTATGCAGAAAATCCCCCATTCATACAGCCTAGCTGTCACTCACACTGTGGAGTGGTCATCCTGGCGGGAGACCCTCCAGCCTATCAGGGCAGAGTGCGACTTGGGTTGCTTAGGCAACCCTGTCCAGGGTGCCTACTCCCCTTCCCACACAATGGGTCTACCCCAGACTCAGTGGCGCCGAGAGGAGGGCTTCTTGGCAAAAGCCCACCAAAAGGACGAACAAAGGATCCCCGACCTGGGTTAGGATTTCAGAGAAAGACACGAGAAATAAATATTATTAAAGTTTTGGCAAAAAAAACCCTACCGGATTAAAGTTAATAAAAATATAAACGGAGGCTCGTTAAAGGCTGTCAGTAAAAGTGATAGCCTCGAACAATGGGAAAATCCCATAGGAAAATATTCGCCGTTGAATATTTACGGTAGTAACCAATGCCACCAGCCAGAAACTTTTTATTAACCCTTTTCAGTACTTCCATAGTAAGATGGTTTGTACTGGTTTAGTTCATAACTATTGACTAGTAAAGTCTATGGGACTTTACATGCCCTGGGAGACATTAGTCATTCCCAGGGTATGGAGTCTATGTTTGGGGGTCACTATGACACCCCTGTGTTACTGCACTGAGGGTGCTGTGTAACACACATGTATAAAGATGGTTCCTATGAGGGTGAGAAAAACCCCATAGACATTAAACTCAAAAATAGCCTAGAACACACATCAGCAATATGCCTAAGAGTGGGAAAAAGTGTCTCACTCTTAGCAGGAGAAAAAATAAAAATAAACCGCTTAAATCAGCAAAGCTGCTGGGGGACTCTATAGGTAAGGGAAATTAGCCATAGAATGAGAATTCTCCCTAACACTCGCCCCCCCCCAAACCCCTATACTAAGGGACAGGAGGATCTAATCCACTCCTGGATGAGTCTCTTACCTCTTGTCGGTTAAAAACTTCGTAGAGAGACCATCACCATTTTGGTGGTGACATCCTGACCTGGGCTTAATGGTAAAATCAAAGGTTTTCATTTGTAAGCTATATGACCTACATACCCTTTGAGAAACATCTTTCTTTTTAAATCTATAGGAGATCTAGTTGACCAGTCCCTCAGAAGTTGGTACAACTCCTGAACCTGTGATAGGCGTTTTCAAGGGGTCCTTATAAAGGATTCCCTTAGATCTAGAGGGGATCCAGGTTTACCCACCACCTCTCTTTGGTGAGTAGGTTGGGTCTCAGGCATCTTGGTTGGAGGGACTGGGGATAAGCAAAGTACATGCTTGCCCCTCCTCTTAGATCTATCCTTACCGTCTTTAGGAGTTTCTCTCCTAACATTAGGATTTTGGTTGGAGTTTTCTGTAGAAGGTCCAACAGTCTGAAGGTTTTTGGCCTTAGACTTTTCCTTTCTGGTGTTCACCAGCACTGAGAATCACCAGTTCTCTTAGGCCTATAGAGGGGCCCAGTTGGTCTATCCACCTCTTCCTCAGAAGCAGGTGCTTGTAGTGGGGTTCTTGTAGAGGTTCCCACAGGCTCAAAGTGGTCCCTTAAGGTTGCCTTTCTAGCCAATGTGGTTTGGTTCTGCTCGTCCATACTGGGGTACTGGATACTACTCCTAGAGTTTTTAGATCATTCCCTAACAGGACTCTCCCAGGTACCTCATTCTGAACACTGACAGGAATCCTCACTGTCATGTTATTACACTGAATGAGGGCTGGTAGAATTGGAACCAACTGGACAGGGCCTCCAGAAAATTTAGAGGGACCTTTGGGTGCCTTAGCAAAATGCTCAGGCCTGAAAAAGCTTCCATCAACTACAGTTCTGCTGGCCCCAGTGCCTCTCCTGGCAGGACTATCCTGGCCATTGACAAGAACACTGTCCATGTAATATACTTTAGAGTTTTCTGGAAGGAAGTCATATACACCCCTATTCTGTTTGCTAACCAGACCCATGGACTCTAAGGATACAGTTGCTTGAAGACTCAAGGGTTCTTCAGCAAAAAATTCAAAGTGAGCACTAGACATTTGTACTTCTTCCTCTGGGGAGAAGGCTAAGGAGGCAGTCCTGATCCCTGCAGGTTTACCCTTGCACCTGGGATCTCCTTTGATATGTTCAGTTGACCCACAGACATAGCATTTACCAAATGCTCTCTGGAATGGGGGATTCTGCTGACATCCCTCTGGTTGAGCACCAGAGGATTCACTAGCCCTATTTGGTTTCCCTTGGGGCTTACCCTGGTTATGTCTGGGGGCCTCTTCTGGAGGGGAGGTATTTGAATTCTCTCTGTTGTTTTCCTTAGGCTGCTTTCCTTCATCCTTTTTCTGAGTGACCCCATAATCCTTGTGAGTGGCCCTGTTGGCAACCCACAAGTCAGCAGCCTTAGCTAGTTTCTTGGAATCTATTTCCTTTGATTCAGCCAAGTGCTGTCTGAGCTCAGAAGAGCAGGCATCATACATATACTCCAACATTACAAGATTTTTCATTCCTTTAAAGGTGTTAACCCTGTAACCCTTAATCCAACACTCTAAGTTTTTCAAACACTCACTCACCCAGGTAGCCCAAGGGGTACCATCATGCTTTTTGAGGGTCCTAAACCTCTTATGGTACTGGGAAGGGGTCTTCCCAAATCTAGCTATCAATGCTAACTTCACACATTCATAATCCATCCTATCCACCTCCCCCAATACCATTACCACATCAGATGCAACAGTGGGGAGCCTAGAGAATACCGAAAAACACTCAGGGACACCGTTTTACTTTGTAGTTTAACCTGAAGTGTTAATTTTAGGTATGTTTTTAACACACAAGAACACTTCGTGGGGTCCACTTTTTTAGCGTGGAGACTAGTGATTAATCATATACCAATTAATGTGTGGCCTCAGAATATCTTTTTTTCTGGAGTGGTTCTCATACTATATGTGGACTTTTTATCCTTAGGAGTAGGGTGCACTGATCTTCTGCCCATAACTAGTAGGGCCGAGGATTAATGTCTTGGTAGGGCTTGGGGCCACATTTCCAAGAGGAACTGTTTCATAGGTCATGGGACCTTTTTGCTTTTATTGACCTTCATTAGAATTGTGTGGTCCCCAAGTATTGGATCGCTTTTGTGAATGCTAAAATAAATTGAAGGTTAAAAATGGGATTTTTGTATAGGCCCATCCGTTGTAACGTTCTCCTTTTTTAGTGGTCTTTTTTGTTTTTTTGACTGGCTTCTTTCAGGATTGTGGTCCAGTATTGCCTCAGTGACGTATTTCATTTGGTGCTTTTCCACTTGGATTGGTTTTTGGTACAGGAGTCGATGATACAACGGTTTTTTGGTTGAATACTTCCTCCACAACACAATGTTGTTTTCGTCTTTTTCAGAGGGGTATCCTGACTAATTTCTTGGGATATCCTTGGTTTTAAAAAGAGGTTGACCGGTTTCGATGACTATTATTTGTCATCTTCTTCAGGATCGTGATTTGTGAGCCTATCTTGATAAGATCAGGTCACGAATGGGGACTGTGGAACCACCATCCCAACTACCTAAAGAGAAAAGAGAAAACCAAAATGGGTTTTTTCTGTTCGTGAGGTCATGTTATTTAGAGATCATCATATGAATAGATTGTTAGTGAACAAATTAGAGTTAATTCAATTGTTAAAGATAATTAATTGGACAGTCTGTGTCTATTGGCAGAGGGGAACAAAGAACTTGCTTTTTACCCAGGGCGTGATCTTATCCCCACAAATGATTGTTACCTTCCATGCAGCTCTGCTGATCAATTGCTATGAGCTGTGTTGTTATTATTAACTGCTGGAAGGTTGCATCTTCATATCCTGTAAGACACAATGCGATGGTGTGTCAGTCTGTGTACTTAACCAATTACGTAGTACATGAGTGATATTGTTCCGCAAAGTCTACTAGATGCCAGCTGATCCGTATCTGTGAGCCCTCTGGTGGAGAGGTGGCGCCAAAAGGGCCATGCAGTGTGGGGCGTTCTCGCTGAGGATCTCTGGGTCCCTGCTGCGAGTGAAGCAGCCTGGACCATAGCATTGCATGTAGTGTGCTCTCGGTCGCGAGCGCTACAGGCAGATGTGTTTGCCTTGACTCGCGATCAAGAGAGTGGCATATTTTCATAATGCCGCGTAAGACGCGGGTGTTTTTTGAGGATGTGCGGGACTGCCCGTGTTAGTTGGTTGGAGTGTACGAGCGCGATCGTGCGCAAGGCCGGCTGATATGCCTGCCGCAGCCTGCGATCGCAGGTACATTTTGTTTACATAGCCTTTAAGTTTTTGGAATTGCATTTTCAAGTTCTTCTCTTACTGAGTTGTTCGTCTGGCCTCCGCTTGTCGTCAAGCCGTGGGACGGTGGAAGGCTTCGCTCTCAGTGTCAACCAGCGGTTGCTTGGCAACGGAGCTGGCTATTTATAGTCCGTTTTCGATGCCGGCAACCCCGATCGTGTGGGGCGGCCATCTTGGAGCATTTTCGCTCCTATGGAATGACTCATTCGTCTAGTGCCATACACTGTGTAGGGATAGGTGACAGTCCCCCAGTGGTTGGCACTTTTCAGATTCGATGACACCGTTTATAAACACTTAGGATGTTATACTACTCTGCTTAATGTAGTAATTCTCCCTTAGTGAGAAACCTTACATGGGGGTTCAAAATATTTTACAACCGTATCATTGCGCCTTTTTCAATGCGTGCCACGAAGAACGTGGCAGAACACATATACAGTCATTGTGCAGTTGATATAGTGACAATCATTGTTGAAGTGTCACCATTCTCCCCTCGTGATTAATGCCAGTTTAGAAGTACTTTTAAATTTCAGTAAAATTTTTGGGTAAAAAAGGGACACCACACCTGTTCTAACTTGCAATATGGTTCGCCCGTATTGTATGTGCACTGTTTTTTGGCGGGGGGAGAAGGGTGTACACTACATTGACCCAAAAACCATAGTACATGTTCGTGGTGCGTTGTTTTTTTCGTGTGTTATTCTCTGTGCTTCATCTGTTGGGGATGTTCATTTCATTAGGGTGAGGATATTCCACTGTATTTCCTCATTCAAACCATTTCTCACTGTATCTAGTCTGAAGATCCAGAGTTGTTCTCGTTTTAGGAGCATTTGTCCATAGTCCCCACCCCTTCTTGGGGGTGTTAGTTTTTCAAGAATTGTCCATACGAAGTCATCCTGCGTGTGCCCTTTTTGGACAAAATGACTCACCAGCGGTGCCGTTAGTTTTTTGGTGCGAATGCAAGATTTCTGTTCGATGAGTCTCTTCTTCACCTCCCTTGTTGTCATGCCCACATATCGGAGGGTACAGGGGCACGTGATAAGATATACCACCGCTTTGGATTTACAGTTAGTTAGATTTCTTTGTTGCCAGGGTGTGTGCCATCCTATCTCGATGGTCTTGCTTTTTGAGGTTTGTGCACACATGGAGCAGCCCCCACAGGCTGTATGTCCTGTTGGTTTTTCTGCTCCCCAGATTGTATTTTCTTCATTGTCGTCTTGTTCCTTTAGAGTATGTACAAGACTATTTCTTAGATTTCTCCGTCTTTTGATGGCGAAAGACGGTTGGGCCAAAGTACTTGAGCCTGTGTTCAGGATAGGCCACAGTTTTTTTATTTCTTTTTTGATGGTGTTGAACATCGGGGAGTAGCTCATAACAGCCGTTATCTCTTCTCTTTTTGGGTCTTTTTTATGTTGCTGTAGCGTAATCTCCCTAGGCATATTTCTTGCCCGTTTACATGTGTCATTGATAATTTTCTTCGGGTAACCACTTCCTCTTAGTTGTTTTTTTAGAAGGCCCAATTGTTCTTTGAAGTCTTCCAGTCTTGTGCATGTTCTGCGGTACCGAAGAAATTGACCAAAAGGAAGGTTGTCTTTCAGGGCTTTTGGGTGGTAGCTGTTTTACCGCAGGAGTGAGTTCCTGTCGGTGTCTTTTTTGTAGACCCGAGCCCCTAATCCGTCTTCTTGGGTGGTAATGTGCAGATCCAGGAAATGTGTCTCTGTCCTATTTGCGTCAATGGTGAATTTTAAATGTGCATTGCAGTTGTTCAACCACTGATGGAATGCTGTCAGATCCTCTTTTGTCCCTTGGAAAATCATAAGGACGTCGTCGATATATCTTTTCCGTATCCTTATCTTCTCCAAAAATGGATTTGTGTTGGCATAGATAAATTAATTTTCCAAATGTTCGACATATAGATTTGCTAGGCTAGGCGTGAATGTTGCGCCCATTGCTGTTCCGGAGATCTGCTGGAAGAATGTTTTTTCAAGAATAAAGAAATTCTTAGTAAGGGCTATTTCTGCGAGTTCAGTTATGAAACCAGAGTGTCCGCTTGTTATTTTGGATCATTGCTCAGAATTCTTCTCACCATTTCCACTGTTTCTACTTGGGGAATATTAGTATAGAGGGCTTCAATATCCATTGTGACCAACCATTGAGTGGTTTTATCAAAGGTGAGAGTCGTGAGTAAATTCAATATTGCTGTTGAGTCCTTAACATACAATGTCATCTTTGGAATCCTGTCGCGTAGAAATCTGTCCACATATTGGGAGAGGGGTTCCACAATTGAATTTATACCCGATACTATGGGCCTGCCTGGTATCGGTGTTACCCCCTTATTCACTTTGGGTAATGCATAAAAGGCTGGCAGCCTTGGGTGTACTGGGGTGAGGAAGGATGCTTCTTTCTCATTGATGTACTCCTCAATTAGTGCTTCTTCCACTATTGGTGCAATGAGTCTCCTCAGGGAGGGAGTAGGGTCACTGGGTAGGGCTCTATAGCTGTTCTGATCTTGGACCAAGGTGTTAACCATCTGCTGGTAGTCGTGGGTGTCCATAAGGACCGTGGCTCCTCCCTTGTCTGCTGGTTTTATTACTATTTTGTCATTGCCAGCCAGTGTTTTCAGGGCTTCTGCTTCCATCTTGCTGTAGTTGTTATGTACAAATGTATGATCTTTTTCCATTTGCTTCAGCTTCTTCAGTAATGCTTGTTCGAAAGTATTGCACTCAGGAGTATTGCTTTCAGTCGGTGGATAGAATTGTGAGGCCGGACGTAGGTCCGTGAAATTCCCTGTGTCTTCTTTCATGGAGACCTGAAAGAATTGTTTTAGTCTTATCCTTCTGATCAATTGTGTTATCTCTATTCTTGTTTGAAATGGATCGTATCGAGCAGTGGGTACGAAAGATAGTCCCTTCCCCAAGACAGTTCTCTCTGCTTCTGTGAGTACATGTGATGACAGGCTCATAATTAATGAAAGTTGGGTTGCTGGAATCCTTTTCCTTGACTGCGGGTCATCACTGGGGAGAATGGTTGCCAGTGTGGTCTCCCTCGTTGGTTCCCTTGTTGTCCTAAAAAACTGACATTGTTGGTTCCTCGCCCTTGTCCTTGAATGTTCCAGAATTGGCCTGCTGTGGCTATTTGAGATGTCTGTTGTTGCTGTTGTTGTTGTTGTTGTGCCCTTAGGTCATCATCCGAGCTCATACTGGAATTGTTAGAGGAGCCAGATCTGTTACCTCTGTACTGTCTTCCACCCATTTGTTGGCTTTGTAGATATGCATTTTTCCTAGCAAGTTTTTCTTCCTCGGAGAAGTAGTTTTCCCTGGTGTATGGATAAATCTTCTCATGCGAGAAGACTGATAGGTCCTTCTTTAGTTTGCTAATCTTTTTTGTAAGGTTTATTTCGTGGAATTCCTTCAGCGATGTCTCTAGTGCTGCAAGTTTAGTATTGAAGATCTCTAGTGCAATATTTGCTTTGCTGATATCCAGTTTGGTTTGTATGTCCTTCATCAGCTTCTCTGAGACCGTTTTTGCTGTGTTAATGATGAGAATTAACCAGTCTCTTGTACATTTATTAGCTATGAAGGACCAATCCTTCGTAAATTGTAGGTCATCTAGGAACATTCTGGGTTCTATATGTATGATTAGACCACTAGGGACCGCATGGGCTCTTAGATATTCTATCATCAGTGCTCCATGGAGTTCCGTTCATATTAGTTTTTTTCTCAGGGCCTCAATTTCGTTCCATTCATCGTTATTAGTCAGGGCTTGTATTGTTGCATTTGTCCCTAGTAGGGAGGGATTCGCCAAAATGCCTTCCACGAGGTCTTCTGCAAACGCCAGATAGTTGTTTTCAGCCATCTTCTATTTTTGTAGTGGGTATGCAATTTCTCTGTCTTCCCTGCCAACTGATCCAAGACCGTCGGGTGTTGTTATGGATTTTTCAGATAGACTGGAGGTTACTCCAGTCCAGCTTCTACTTGATACTTCCCAGCGGCCGAAGGGCCGCGCAAAATATACCGAAAAACACTCAGGGAAACCGTTTTACTTTGTAGTTTAACCCGAAGTGTTAATTTTAGGTATGTTTTTAACACACAAGAACACTTTGTGGGGTCCACTTTTTTAGCGTGGAGACTAGTAATTAATCATATACCAATTAATGTGTGGCCTCAGAATATCTTTTTTTCTGGAGTGGTCCTCATAGTATACGTGGACTGCTATCCTTAGGAGTAGGGTGCACAGATCTTCTGCCCATCACGAGTAGGGGAAAGGATTCATGTCTTGGTAGGGCTTGGGGCCACATTTCCAAGAGGAACTGTTTCATAGGTCATGGGACCTTTTTGCTTTTATTGACCTTCATAAGAAGTGTGTGGTCCCCAAGTATTGGATCACTTTTGTGAATGCTAAAATAAATTGAAAGTTAAAAATGGGATTTTTGTATAGGCCCATCTGTTGTAACATTCTCCTTTTTTAGTGGTCTTTTTTGTTTTTTTGACTGGCTTCTTTCACGATTGTGGTCCAGTATTGCCTCAGTGACGTATTTCATTTGGTGCTTTTCCACTTGGATTGGTTTTTGGTACAGGAGTCCATGATACAACGTTTTTTTGGTTGAATACTTCCTCCACAAAACAATGTTGTTTTCGTCTTTTTCAGAGGGGTATCCCGACTAATTTCTTGGGATATCCTTGGTTTTAAAAAGAGGTCGACTGGTTTCGATGACTATTATTTGTCATCTTCTTCAGGACCGTGATTTCTGAGCCTGTCTTGATAAGATCAAGACAAGAATGGGGACTGTGGAACCACCATCCCAACTACCTAAAGAGAAAGCAGAAAACCAAAATGGGTTTTTTCTGTTCGTGAGGTCATGTTATTTAGAGATCATCATATGAATAGATTGTTAGTGAACAAATTAGGGTTAATTCAATTGCTAAATATAATTAATTGGACAGTCTGTGTCTATTGGCAGAGGGGAACAAAGAACTTGCTTTTTACCCAGGGCGTGATCTTATCCCCACAAATGATTGTTACCTTCCATGCAGCTCTGCTGATCAATTGCTATGAGCGGTGTTGTTATTATTGACGGCTGGAAGGTTGCATCTTCATATCCTGTAAGATACAATGCGGTGGTGTGTCAGTCTGTGTACTTAACCAATTACGTAGTACATGAGTGATATTGTTCCGCAAAGTCTACTAGACGCCAGCTGATCCGTATCTGTGCGCCCTCTGGTGTAGAGGTGGTGCCAAAAGGGCCATGCAGCGTGGGGTGTTCTCGCTGAGGATCTCTGGGTCCCTGCTGCGGGTGAAGCAGCCTGGCCTAGCCTAGCCATGCATGCAGTGTGCTCTCGGTCGCGAGCGCTACAGGCAGATGTGTTTGCCTTGACTCGCGATCATGAGAGTGACATATTTTCATAATGCTGCGTAAGAAGCGGGTGTTTTTTGAGGACAGGCGGGACTGCCCGTGTTAGTTGGTTGGAGTGTACAAGCGTGATCATGCGCAATGCCGGCTGATATGCCTGCCGCAGCCCACAATCGCGGGTACATTTCGTTTACATAGCCTTTAAGTTTTTGGAATTGCATTTGCATAGTGACAATCATTGTTGAAGTGTCGCCACTCTCCCCTCGTGATTAATGCCGGTTTAGAAGTACTTGTACATTTCAGTAAAATTCTTTGGTAAAAAAGGGACACCACATCTGTTCTAATTTGCAATATGGTTCGCCCGTATTGTATGTGCACTGTTTTTTGGCGGGGGGAGAAGGCTGTACGCTACATTGACCCAAAAACCATAGTACATATTCGTGGTGCGTTTTTTTTTCGTGTGTTATTCTCTGTGCTTCATCTGTTGGGGATGTTCATTTCATTAGGGCGAGGTTATTCCACTGTATTTCCTCGTTCAAACCATTTCTCACTGTATCTAGTCTGAAGATCCAGAGTTGTTCTCATTTTAGGAGCATTTGTCCAAATTCCCCACCCCTTCTTGGGGGTGTTAGTTTTTCAAGAATTGTCCATACAAAGTCATCCTGCGGGTGCCCTTTTTGGACAAAATGACTCACCAGCGGTGCCGTAGTTTTTTGGTACGAATGCAAGATTTATGTTCGATGAGTCTCTTCTTCACCTCCCTTGTTGTCATGCCCACATATTGGAGGGTACAGGGGCACGTGATAAGATATACCACCCCACATGCACATTTAAAATTCACCATTGACGCAAATAGGAAAGAGACACATTTTCTGGATTTGCACATTACCACCCAAGAAGACGGATTAGGGGCTCGGGTCTACAAAAAAGACACTGACAGGAACTCAATCCTGCGGTACAACAGCTACCACCCAAAAGCCCTGAAGGACAACCTTCCTTTTGGGTCAATGTAGTGTACACCCTTCTCCCTCCGCCAAAAAACAGTGCACATACAATACGGGCAAACCATATTGCAAATTAGAACAGATGTGGTGTGCCTTTTTTACCAAAAAATTTTACTGAAATGTACAAGTACTTCTAAACTGGCATTAATCACGAGGGGAGAATGGCGACACTTCAACAATGATTGTCACTATGTCAACTGCACAATGACTGTATATGTGTTCTGCCACGTTTTTCGTGGCACGCATTGAAAAAGGCGCCATGATACAGTTGTAAATTATTTTGAACCCCCATGTAAGGTTTCTCATTAAGGGAGAATGACTACATTAAACAGAGTAGTATAACATCCTAAGTGTTTATAAACGGTGTCATTGAATCTGAAAAGTGCCAACCACTGGGGGATTGTCACCTATCCCTACACAATGTATGGCACTAGACGAATGAGGCATTCCATAGGAGCAAAAATGCTCCAAGATGGCCGCCCCACACGATCGGGGCTGCCGGCATCGAAAACGGACTATAAATAGCCGGCTCTGTTGCCAAGCAACCGTTGGTTGACACTGAGAGCGAAGCCTTCCGGCGTCCCACGGCTTGACGACAAGTGGAGGCCAGATGAACAACTCGGTAAGAGAAGCACTTGAAAATGCAAATCCAAAAACTTAAAGGCTATGTAAACGAAATGTACCCGCGATCGCGGGCTGCAGCAGGCATATCAGCCAGCATTGCACACGATCGCGCTCGTTCACTACAACCAAATAACACGGACAGTCCCGCCCGTCCTCAAAAAACACCCTCGTCTTACGCGGCATTATGAAAATATATCACTCTCATGATCGCGAGTCAAGGCAAACACAACTGCCTGTAGCGCTCGCGACCGAGAGCACAATGCATGCAATGCTATGGTCCAGGCTGCTTCACTCGCAGCAGGGACCCAGAGATCCTCAGCGAGAACGCCCCATGCTGCATGGCCCTTTTGGCACCACCTCTCCACCAGAGGGCGCACAGATACGTATCAGCTGGCGTCTAGTAGACTTTGCGGAACAATATCACTCATGTACTACGTAATTGGTTAAGTACACAGACTGACACACAGACTGACACACCACCGCATTGTGTCTTACAGGATATGAAGATGCAACCTTCCAGCCGTCAATAATAACAACACAGCTCATAGCAATTGATCAGCAGAGCTACATGGAAGGTAACAATCATTTGTGGGGATAAGATCACGCCCTGGGTAAAAAGCAAGTTCTTTGTTCCCCTCTGCCAATAGACACAGACTGTCCAATTAATTATCTTTAACAATTGAATTAACCCTAATTTGTTCACTAACAATCTATTCATATGATGATCTCTAAATAACATGACCTCATGAACAGAAAAAAACATTTTGGTTTTCTCCTTTCTCTTTAGGTAGTTGGGATGACAGTTCCACAGACCCCATTCTTGTCCTGATCTTATCAAGACAGGTTCACAAATCACGGTCCTGAAGAAGATGACAAATAATAGTCATCGAAAGTGGCCGACCTCTTTTTAAAACCAGGGATATCCCAAGAAATTAGTCGGGATATCCCTCTGAAAAAGACCAAAACAACATTGTGTTGTGGAGGAAGTATTCAACCAAAAAAACGTTGTATCATGGACTCCTGTACCAAAAACCAATCCAAGTGGAAAAGCACCAAATGAAATACGTCACTGAGGCAATACTGGACCACAATCCTGAAAGAAGCCAGTCAAAAAAACAAAAAATACCACTAAAAAAGGAGAATGTTACAACGGATGGGCCTATACAAAAATCCCATTTTTAACCTTCAATTTATTTTAGCATTCACAAAAGTGATCCAATACTTGGGGACCACACACTTCTTATGAAGGTCAATAAAAGCAAAAAGGTCCCATGACCTATGAAACAGTTTCTCTCGGAAATGTGGCCCCAAGCCCTACCAAGACATTAATCCTCGCCCCTTCTCGTAATGGGCAAAAGATCTGTGCACCCTACTCCTAAGGATAGCAGTCCACGTATACTATGAGGACCACTCCAGAAAAAAAGATATTCTGAGGCCACATATTAATTGGTATATGATTAATCACTAGTCTCCACGCTAAAAAAGTGGACCCCACGAAGTGTTCTTGTGTGTTAAAAAAAAGAGCCTAGAGAATAACCAGTGAAGCAACTGATTCCCTGTGATTTCCTGGAGCCCATGATTGTATTCAAACATAGCTAACCAATATAACACATGCAATTTAGGTTCATACATACCCACAAACTCTTTAGGCATCCAGGGTCTCATTGGACTGGAAGATCTAGAGGATCCGTAGAGAGAAGCATTTTCCAAAGACAGTTTCTTCATCTCTAGCTCATGATTGAGCTCCATTCCTCTGAGCCTTAGTTCTTGGTGCTTCTGTTCAGATTGGGCCCTAATTCTTTTGAATTAAAGTTCAAGCCTCATTTTTTCTAGTGAGTTAAATTCAGGACTTAATGTGGGACCTGATAAAGGTCCAACAGCCAAGGCGTGAGGCCTTAGAGCAGGCAGAGGGCCAAAGAGGGTTACATTGTCAGCCTCCTCTTCCTCATCTGCTTCAATAATAACATAATCAACATTATCATCCTTAATGTTTGCTACATTTGCTGGAGGAGGAGGCACTAGAGCCCCACTCTCCAGACTTTGTTTTTCTAACAATCTTTCAATCATTTCTGATTTCTTGCCTTTGACAGGAAGACCTTTCTGTCTACACAGATCCCTTAAATAATCAGTAGTATTAGGAAGGAGGGTCTCCTGGCTGTAACTTTCCATACTTTGACTTCGTTTAAAATAAACTTATAGGTATTGTTAAGCCTTGTGGTTAATTGAACCAAGGTACTAGCAGCACTCTAAAATGTAAATCCAATACTTTTATGCTCACTGCTGTACACCAGTGTTAGGCAGAATCCACTGCAGTTCCCTTGGGGAGCACTACATCAGATTAAGACTACAGGTATATGCAATAAATTCCCTTTGGTATCAGTCTGTACCACAAAGATTTAGTTGGTAGCTGTGGCTGAGCAGTCAGACTTATCTCAATAGGGAGATGAGCAGTATTCAGGGTTTACACATTAGGACTATAGTACAATGGTACAAGGAAACACTGACCAAAGCTTTGTGTTAAAAAGAATATATATATTTATTTTACACACTTCTAGTTCAATATTTAAATCACATTCATCAAAGCAAGTTAAAACAGTCAATAAAAGTATACACAACTCCCTATTTAAATTATAGACAAGTTTGAGCCAGAGTAAAAACTGAGCAAAATGGCACAGGGTTAATCAGGCAAAAATGGTACTCTAATAATTTCTCAAAATGAAGGGTCAGGACAAGTTATACAGAACTAACCTCTTGCTGGTGAAGATCTTCTCTCGTCGTTTGAGTAAAAGTGGTGAGACGCTGCAGCAGGGCTTCACCGGTGGTTCAGTCGTTGCAGATGTCTTTGGTTTCTCTCCTCTTCGGCTTCTTAGTTAAAGTGACGACGTCTTGCTCTTCCAGTCCACAGGTCCCTGCTTTTATGTAGAAAATCCCCCATTCATACAGCCTAGCTGTCACTCACACAGTGGAGTGGTCAACCTGCTGGGGGACCCTCCAGCCTATCAGGGCAGAGTGTGTCTTGGGTTGCTTAGGCAACCCTGTCCAGGGTGCCTATTCCCCTTCCCACACAATGGGTCTACCCCAGACTCAGTGACACTGAGAGGAGGGCTTCTTGGCAGAAGCCCTCCAAAAGGAAGAACAAAGGATCCCCGACCTGGGTTAGGATTTCAGGGAAAAACATGAGAAAGAAATATTATTAAAGCTCTGGAAAAAAACCCTACTGGATTAAGGTTAATAAAAATATAAACCGGTGGTTCGTTAGAGGCTGTCAGTAAAAGTGGTAGCCTCGAACAATGGGAAAATCCCATAGGAAAATATTTGCGGTCAAATATTTACAGTAGTAACCACTGCCACCAGCTAGAAACATTTGAGAGACAGACTGTAGGGTACCCTCTCGAAAATGAACACAAGGGAAAAATGATTAACCCTTTTCAGTACTTCCAAAGTAAGATGGTTTGTACTGGTTTAGTTCATAACTTTTGACTAGTAAAGTCAATGGGGACTTTACATGCCCTGGGAGACAGTAGTCAGTCCCAGGGTATGGAGTCTATGTTTGGGGGTCACTATGACACCCCTGTGTTACTGCACTGGGGGTGCTGGGTAACACACATAAATAAGATGACACCTATGCGGGTGAGAAAAACCCCATAGACCATAAGCACAAAAATAGCCTCAAACACACATCAAAAATATGCATAAGAGTGGGAAAAGAGTCTCACTCTTAGCAGGAGAAAAAAAAAACCTTGAAATCCAGCAAAGCTGCTGGGGGACTCTAAAGGTAAGGGAAATTAGCCTTTTAAGAGAATTCTCCCTAACACGGGGCTCCCCAGTAGTGACATGTAAGGAAGGCTGGTGGGGCTCCCCGGAATTCACATGTAAGCAAGGCTGGTGGGGTTCCTTGGAAGTCACATTTAAGCAAAGCTTGTGGGGATCCCCAGAAGTCACATGTAGGCAAGGCTTGTGGGGCTCCCCGGAAGTCACATGTAGGCAAGGCTGGTGGGGCTCCCCAGAAGTCACATTTAGGCAAGGCTGGTGGGGCTTTCCAGAAGTCACATGTAGGCAAGGCAGGTGGGGATCCCTGGAAGTGACATGTAGGCAAGGCTGATGGGGCGCCCTGGAAGTCACATGTTAGCAAGGCTGGTAGGGCTCCCCAAACGTCACATGTGAGCAAGGCTGGTGCGGCTCCCCGGAAGTCACATGTATGCAAGGTTGGTGGGGCTCCACCGAAGTAATATGTAAGCAAGGCTCGTGGGGATCCCTGGAAGTGACATGTAGGCAATACTGGTGAGGCTCCCTGAAAGTCCCATGTAAACAAGGCTTGTGGGACTACCGGGAAGTGACATGTAAGCAAGGTTGGTGGGGCTCCCCGAAGTGACATGTAAGCAAGGCTGGTGGGGTTCCACAGTAGTGACATGTAAGAAAGGCTAGTGGGGCTCCCTGGAAGTCACATGTAGGCAAGGCTGGTGGGGTTCCTGGAAGTCACATGTATGCAATGCTGGTGGGGCTCCCCAGAAGTGACATGTAAGCAACTCTGGTGGGGCTCCTAGAAGTGACATGTAAGCATTGCTGCTGGGGCTCCCCGGGAGTCACATGTAAGCAAGGCTGTTGGGGCTCCCCGGAAGTCACATGTAAGTAGACTAGTTGGGGTCCCTGGAAGTCACATGTAAGCAAGGCTGGTGGGGCTCCCCGGAAGTCACATGTAAGCAAGGCTGGTGGGGCTCCCCGGAAGTCAAATTTAAACAAGGCTGGTGGGGCTTCCTGGAAGTCACAAGTAAACAATGCTGGTAGGGTCCGCGGAAGTCACATCTAATCAAGGCTGGTGGGGCTTCCCGGATGCCACATGTAAGCAATGCTGCAGGGGCTCCCCAGAAGTCACCTTCTAGCAAAGCTGGTAGGGCTCCCGGAAGTCACATGTAAGCAAGGCTAATGGGGCTCCACGGAAGTCACATATAGGCAAGGCTGGTGGGGCCCCCTGGAATTCACATATAGGCAAGGATGGTGGGGCTTCCCAGAAGTCACATGTAGTCAAGGCTGCTGAGACTCCTCAGAAGTGACGTGTAGACATGGCTGGTGGGGCTCCCCGGAACTGACATGTAGGCAAGGCTGGTGGGGCGTTCCCAGAAGTCACATGTAAGCAAGGCTGGTGGGGCTCCCCGGAAGTCACATGTAAGCAAGGCTGGTGGGGCTTCCTGGAAGTGACATGTAGGTGAGGCTGGTGGGGATTCCCAGAAGTCACATGTAGGCAAGACTGGTGAGGATCCCCAGAAATCACATGTAGGAAGGCTGGTGGGGCTTTCCGGAAGTCACATGTAAGCAAGGCTGGTGGGGCTCCACGGAAGTCACATGTAAGCAAGGCTGGTGGGGCTCCCCAGAAGTCACACGTTAGCACAGCTCGAGAGGCTTCCTGGAAGTTACATGTAGCAAGGCTGGTGGGGCGCCCCGGAAGTGACATGCAGGCAAGGCTGGTGGGGCTCCCCAGAAGTGACATGTAGGCAAGGATGGTGGGGCTCCCCAGAAGTCACATGTAGGAAAGGATGGTGGGGTTCCCCACAAGTCAAATGTAGGCAAGACTGGTTGGGTTCCCCAGAAATCACATGCAGCAAGGCTGGTGGGGCTTTCCGGAAGTCACATGTAAGCAAGGCTGGTGGGGCTCCACGGAAGTCACATGTAAGCAAGGCTGGTGGGGCTCCCCGGAAATCACATGTAGGCAAGGATGGTGGGGATTCCCATAAGTCACATGTGGGCAAGACTGGTGAGGATCCCCAGAAGAGACATGTAAACAAGGCTGGTGGGGCTTCCCGGAAGTGACATGTAAGCAAAACTGGTGGGGCTCCCCGGAAGTGACATGTAAGCAAGGCTGGTGGGGCTAACTGGAAGTGACATGTAAGAAAGGCTAGTGGGGCTCCCTGGAAGTCACATGTAGGCAAGGCTGGTGGGGTTCCTGGAAGTCACATGTATGCAAGGCTGGTGGGGCTCCCCAGAAGTGACATGTAAGCAACTCTTTTGGGGCTCCTAGAAGTGACATGTAAGCATTGCTGCTGGGGCTCCCCGGGAGTCACATGTAAGCAAGGCTGGTGGGGCTCCCCGGAAGTCACATGTAAGTAGACTAGTTGGGGTCCCTGGAAGTCACATGTAAGCAAGGCTGGTGGGGCTCTCCGGAAGTCACATGTAAGCAAGGCTGGTGGGGCTCCCCGGAAGTCAAATTTAAACAAGGCTGGTGGGGCTTCCTGGAAGTCACAAGTAAACTATGCTGGTAGGGTCCACAGAAGTCACATCTAATCAAGGCTGGTGGGGCTTCCCGGATGCCACATGTAAGCAATGCTGGAGGGGCTCCCCAGAAGTCACATTCTAGCATAGGTGGTAGGGCTCCCGGAAGTCACATGTAAGCAAGGCTAGTGGGGCTTCACGGAAGTCACATATAGGCAAGGCTGGTGGGGCCCCCTGGAATTCACATATAGGCAATGATGGTGGGGCTTCCCAGAAGTCACATGTAGTCAAGGCTGCTGAGACTCCTCAGAAGTGACGTGTAGACATGGCTGGTGGGGCTCCCCGGAACTGACATGTAGGCAAGGCTGGTGGGGCGTTCCCAGAAGTCACATGTAAGCAAGGCTGGGGGGCTTCCATGAAGTCACATGTAAGCAAAGCTGGTGGGGCTCCCCAGAAGTCACATGTAAGCAAGGCTGGTGGGGCTCCCTGGAAGTGACATGTAGGTGAGGCTGGTGGGGATTCCCAGAAGTCACATGTAGGCAAGACTGGAGAGGATCCCCAGAAATCACATGTAGGAAGGCTGGTGGGGCTTTCCGGAAGTCACATGTAAGCAAGGCTGGTGGGGCTCCACGGAGGTCACATGTAAGCAAGGCTGGTGGGGCTCCCCAGAAGTCACATGTTAGCACAGCTCGAGAGGCTTCCTGGAAGTTACATGTAGCAAGGTTGGTGGGGCTAACCGGAAGTGACATGTAGGCAAGGCTGGTGGGGCTCCCCAGAAGTCACATGTAGGCAAGGATGGTGGGGCTCCCCAGAAGTCACATGTAGGAAAGGATGGTGGGGTTTCCCAGAAGTCAAATGTAGGCAAGACTGGTTGGGATCCCCAGAAATCACATGCAGCAAGGCTGGTGGGGCTTTCCGGAAGGATGGTGGGGATTCCCGGAAGTCACATGTGGGCAAGACTGGTGAGGATCCCCAGAAATCACATGTAGCAAGACTGGTGGGGCTGTCCGGAAGTCACATATAAGCAAGACTGGTGGGGTTCCCGGAAGTCACATGTATGTAAAGCAGGTGGGGATCCGTGGAAGTGACATGTTGGCAAGGCTGGTGGGGCTACCTGGAAGTGACATGTAGGTGAGGCTGGTGGGGCTCCCAGGTAGTCACATTTAAGCAAGGCTGGTGGGGCTCCCCAGAAGTGACATGTAAGCAAGGCTGGTGGGGTTTCCCGACGTGACATGTAAACAAGGCTGGTGGGGCTTCCCAGTACTGACATGTAAGCAAGGCTGGTGGGGCTCCCCAGAAGTCACATGTAAGTATGGCTCGAGAGGCTCCCTGGAAGTTACATGTAGCAAGGCTGGTGGGGCTCCATGGAAGTCACATGTAAACAAGGCTGTTGGGGCTCCCCAGAAGAAACATGTAAGCAAGACTGGTGGGGTTCCCGGAATTCACATGTATGCAAAGCAGGTGGGGATCCCTGGAAGTGACATGTTGGCAAGGCTGGTGGGGCTACCTGGAAGTGACATGTAGGTGAGGCTGGTGGGGCTCCCAGGTAGTCACATTTAAGCAAGGCTGGTGGGGCTTCCCAGAAGTGACATGTAAGCAAGGCTGGTGGGGCTCCCCGACGTGACATGTAAGCAAGGCTGGTGGGGCTTCCAAGTAGTGACATGTAAGCAAGGCTGGTGGGGCTCCCCAGAAGTCACATGTAAGCATGGCTCGAGAGGCTCCCTGGAAGTTACATGTAGCAAGGCTGTTGGGGCTCCCCGGAAGTGACATGTAGGCAAGGCTGGTGGGGCTCCCCAGAAGTGACATGTAAGCAAGGCTGGTGGGGCTCCCCAGAAGTCACATGTAAGCATGGCTCGAGAGGCTCCCTGGAAGTTACATGTAGCAAGGCTGGTGGGGCTTCCCGGAAGTGACATGTAAGCAAGGCTGGTGGGGCTCCCCGGAAGTGACATGAAAGAAAGGCTAGTGGGGCTCCCTGGAAATGACATGTATACAAGGCTGCTTGGGCTCCCCAGGAGTCACATGTAAGCAAGGCTTGTGGGGCTCCCCGGAAGTCACATGTAAGTAGGCTAGTTGGGGTCCCCGGAAGTCACATGTAAGCAAGGCTGGTGGGGCTCCCCGGAAGTCACATGTAAGCAAGGCTGGTGGGGCTCCACAGTAGTGACATGTAAGAAAGGCTAGTGGGGCTCCCTGGAAGTCACATGTAGGCAAGGCTGGTGGGGTTCCTGGAAGTCACATGTATGCAATGCTGGTGGGGCTCCCCAGAAGTGACATGTAAGCAACTCTGGTGGGGCTCCTAGAAGTGACATGTAAGCATTGCTGCTGGGGCTCCCCGGGAGTCACATGTAAGCAAGGCTGTTGGGGCTCCCCGGAAGTCACATGTAAGTAGACTAGTTGGGGTCCCTGGAAGTCACATGTAAGCAAGGCTGGTGGGGCTCCCCGGAAGTCACATGTAAGCAAGGCTGGTGGGGCTCCCCGGAAGTCAAATTTAAACAAGGCTGGTGGGGCTTCCTGGAAGTCACAAGTAAACAATGCTGGTAGGGTCCGCGGAAGTCACATCTAATCAAGGCTGGTGGGGCTTCCCGGATGCCACATGTAAGCAATGCTGCAGGGGCTCCCCAGAAGTCACCTTCTAGCAAAGCTGGTAGGGCTCCCGGAAGTCACATGTAAGCAAGGCTAATGGGGCTCCACGGAAGTCACATATAGGCAAGGCTGGTGGGGCCCCCTGGAATTCACATATAGGCAAGGATGGTGGGGCTTCCCAGAAGTCACATGTAGTCAAGGCTGCTGAGACTCCTCAGAAGTGACGTGTAGACATGGCTGGTGGGGCTCCCCGGAACTGACATGTAGGCAAGGCTGGTGGGGCGTTCCCAGAAGTCACATGTAAGCAAGGCTGGTGGGGCTCCCCGGAAGTCACATGTAAGCAAGGCTGGTGGGGCTTCCTGGAAGTGACATGTAGGTGAGGCTGGTGGGGATTCCCAGAAGTCACATGTAGGCAAGACTGGTGAGGATCCCCAGAAATCACATGTAGGAAGGCTGGTGGGGCTTTCCGGAAGTCACATGTAAGCAAGGCTGGTGGGGCTCCACGGAAGTCACATGTAAGCAAGGCTGGTGGGGCTCCCCAGAAGTCACACGTTAGCACAGCTCGAGAGGCTTCCTGGAAGTTACATGTAGCAAGGCTGGTGGGGCGCCCCGGAAGTGACATGCAGGCAAGGCTGGTGGGGCTCCCCAGAAGTGACATGTAGGCAAGGATGGTGGGGCTCCCCAGAAGTCACATGTAGGAAAGGATGGTGGGGTTTCCCACAAGTCAAATGTAGGCAAGACTGGTTGGGTTCCCCAGAAATCACATGCAGCAAGGCTGGTGGGGCTTTCCGGAAGTCACATATAAGCAAGGCTGGTGGGGCTCCACGGAAGTCACATGTAAGCAAGGCTGGTGGGGCTCCCCGGAAATCACATGTAGGCAAGGATGGTGGGGATTCCCATAAGTCACATGTGGGCAAGACTGGTGAGGATCCCCAGAAGAGACATGTAAACAAGGCTGGTGGGGCTTCCCGGAAGTGACATGTAAGCAAAACTGGTGGGGCTCCCCGGAAGTGACATGTAAGCAAGGCTGGTGGGGCTAACTGGAAGTGACATGTAAGAAAGGCTAGTGGGGCTCCCTGGAAGTCACATGTAGGCAAGGCTGGTGGGGTTCCTGGAAGTCACATGTATGCAAGGCTGGTGGGGCTCCCCAGAAGTGACATGTAAGCAACTCTTTTGGGGCTCCTAGAAGTGACATGTAAGCATTGCTGCTGGGGCTCCCCGGGAGTCACATGTAAGCAAGGCTGGTGGGGCTCCCCGGAAGTCACATGTAAGTAGACTAGTTGGGGTCCCTGGAAGTCACATGTAAGCAAGGCTGGTGGGGCTCTCCGGAAGTCACATGTAAGCAAGGCTGGTGGGGCTCCCCGGAAGTCAAATTTAAACAAGGCTGGTGGGGCTTCCTGGAAGTCACAAGTAAACTATGCTGGTAGGGTCCACAGAAGTCACATCTAATCAAGGCTGGTGGGGCTTCCCGGATGCCACATGTAAGCAATGCTGGAGGGGCTCCCCAGAAGTCACATTCTAGCATAGGTGGTAGGGCTCCCGGAAGTCACATGTAAGCAAGGCTAGTGGGGCTTCACGGAAGTCACATATAGGCAAGGCTGGTGGGGCCCCCTGGAATTCACATATAGGCAATGATGGTGGGGCTTCCCAGAAGTCACATGTAGTCAAGGCTGCTGAGACTCCTCAGAAGTGACGTGTAGACATGGCTGGTGGGGCTCCCCGGAACTGACATGTAGGCAAGGCTGGTGGGGCGTTCCCAGAAGTCACATGTAAGCAAGGCTGGGGGGCTTCCATGAAGTCACATGTAAGCAAAGCTGGTGGGGCTCCCCAGAAGTCACATGTAAGCAAGGCTGGTGGGGCTCCCTGGAAGTGACATGTAGGTGAGGCTGGTGGGGATTCCCAGAAGTCACATGTAGGCAAGACTGGAGAGGATCCCCAGAAATCACATGTAGGAAGGCTGGTGGGGCTTTCCGGAAGTCACATGTAAGCAAGGCTGGTGGGGCTCCACGGAGGTCACATGTAAGCAAGGCTGGTGGGGCTCCCCAGAAGTCACATGTTAGCACAGCTCGAGAGGCTTCCTGGAAGTTACATGTAGCAAGGTTGGTGGGGCTAACCGGAAGTGACATGTAGGCAAGGCTGGTGGGGCTCCCCAGAAGTCACATGTAGGCAAGGATGGTGGGGCTCCCCAGAAGTCACATGTAGGAAAGGATGGTGGGGTTTCCCAGAAGTCAAATGTAGGCAAGACTGGTTGGGATCCCCAGAAATCACATGCAGCAAGGCTGGTGGGGCTTTCCGGAAGGATGGTGGGGATTCCCGGAAGTCACATGTGGGCAAGACTGGTGAGGATCCCCAGAAATCACATGTAGCAAGACTGGTGGGGCTGTCCGGAAGTCACATATAAGCAAGACTGGTGGGGTTCCCGGAAGTCACATGTATGTAAAGCAGGTGGGGATCCGTGGAAGTGACATGTTGGCAAGGCTGGTGGGGCTACCTGGAAGTGACATGTAGGTGAGGCTGGTGGGGCTCCCAGGTAGTCACATTTAAGCAAGGCTGGTGGGGCTCCCCAGAAGTGACATGTAAGCAAGGCTGGTGGGGTTTCCCGACGTGACATGTAAACAAGGCTGGTGGGGCTTCCCAGTACTGACATGTAAGCAAGGCTGGTGGGGCTCCCCAGAAGTCACATGTAAGTATGGCTCGAGAGGCTCCCTGGAAGTTACATGTAGCAAGGCTGGTGGGGCTCCATGGAAGTCACATGTAAACAAGGCTGTTGGGGCTCCCCAGAAGAAACATGTAAGCAAGACTGGTGGGGTTCCCGGAATTCACATGTATGCAAAGCAGGTGGGGATCCCTGGAAGTGACATGTTGGCAAGGCTGGTGGGGCTACCTGGAAGTGACATGTAGGTGAGGCTGGTGGGGCTCCCAGGTAGTCACATTTAAGCAAGGCTGGTGGGGCTCCCCAGAAGTGACATGTAAGCAAGGCTGGTGGGGCTCCCCGACGTGACATGTAAGCAAGGCTGGTGGGGCTTCCAAGTAGTGACATGTAAGCAAGGCTGGTGGGGCTCCCCAGAAGTCACATGTAAGCATGGCTCGAGAGGCTCCCTGGAAGTTACATGTAGCAAGGCTGTTGGGGCTCCCCGGAAGTGACATGTAGGCAAGGCTGGTGGGGCTCCCCAGAAGTGACATGTAAGCAAGGCTGGTGGGGCTCCCCAGAAGTCACATGTAAGCATGGCTCGAGAGGCTCCCTGGAAGTTACATGTAGCAAGGCTGGTGGGGCTTCCCGGAAGTGACATGTAAGCAAGGCTGGTGGGGCTCCCCGGAAGTGACATGAAAGAAAGGCTAGTGGGGCTCCCTGGAAATGACATGTATACAAGGCTGCTGGGGCTCCCCAGGAGTCACATGTAAGCAAGGCTTGTGGGGCTCCCCGGAAGTCACATGTAAGTAGGCTAGTTGGGGTCCCCGGAAGTCACATGTAAGCAAGGCTGGTGGGGCTCCCCGGAAGTCACATGTAAGCAAGGCTGGTGGGGCTCCCCGGAAGTCAAATTTAAACAAGGCTGGTGGGGCTTCCTGGAAGTCACAAGCAAACAATGCTGGTAGGGTCCGCGGAAGTCATATCTAATCAAGGCTGGTGGGGCTTCCCGGATGCCACATGTAAGCAATGCTGGTGGAGCTCCCCAGAAGTCACATTCTAGCATAGCTGGTAGGGCTCCCGGAAGTCACATGTAGGCAAGGCTGGTGGGGCCCCCTGGAATTCACATATAGGCAAGGATGGTGGGGCTTCACAGAAGTCACATGTAGTCAAGGCTGCTAAGACTCCTCAGAAGTGACGTATAGACATGGCTGGTGGGGCTCCCCAGAACTGACATGTAGGCAAGGCTGGTGGGGCTTCCCAGAAGTCACATGTAAGCAAGGCTGGGGGCTTCCATGAAGTCACATGTAAGCAAAGCTGGTGGGGCTCCCCGGAAGTCACATGTAGCCAAGGCTGGTGGGGCTTCCCAGAAGTCACATTTAGGCAAGGCTGGTGGGGCTTCCCGGAAGTCACATGTAAGCAAGGCTGGTGGGGCTACCTGGAAGTGAAATGTAGGTGAGGCTGGTGGGGATTCCCAGAAGTCACATGTAGGAAGGCTGGTGGGGTTTTCCGGAAGTCACATGTAAGCAAGGCTGGTGGTTTCTCAATGGAAGTCACATGTAAGCAAGGCTGGTGGGGCTCCCAGAAGTCACATGTTAGCATGGCTCGAGAGGCTCCTTGAAAGTTACATGTAGCAAGGCTGCTGGGGCTCCCCGGAAGTGACATGTAGGCAAGGCGGGTGGGGCTCCCCAGAAGTGACATGTAGGCAAGGATGGTGGGGCTCCCCAGAAGTCACATGTAGGAAAGGATGGTGGGGTTTCCCAGAAGTCAAATGTAGGCAAGACTGGTGGGGGTCTCCAGAAATCACATGCAGCAAGGCTGCTGGGGCTTTCCGGAAGTCACATATAAGCAAGGCTGGTGGGGCTCCACGGAAGTCACATGTAAGCAAGGCTGGTGGGGCCCCCCGGAAATCACATGTAGGCAAGGATCTTGGGGATTCCCAGAAGTCACATGTAGGCAAGACTGGTGAGGATCCCCAGAAATCACATGTAGCAAGACTGGTGGGGCTTTCCGGAAGTCACATATAAGCAAGGCTGGTGGGGCTCCATGGAAGTCACATGTAAGCAAGGCTGTTGGGGCTCCCCAGAAGTCACATGTAAGCAAGACTGGTGGGGTTCCAGGAAGTCACATGTATGCAAAGCAGGTGGGGATCCCTGGAAGTGACATGTTGGCAAGGCTGGTGGGGCTACCTGGAAGTGACATGTAGGTGAGGCTGGTGGGGCTCCCAGGTAGTCACATTTAAGCAAGGCTGGTGGGGCTCCCCAGAAGTGACATGTAAGCAAGGCTGGTGGGGCTCGCCGACGTGACATGTAAGCAAGGCTGGTGGGGCGTCCCAGAAGTGACATGTAAGCAAGGCTGGTGGGGCTCCCCAGAAGTCACATGTAAGCATGGCTCGAGAGGCTCCCTGGAAATTACATGTAGCAAGGCTGGTGGGGCTCCCTGGAAGTGACATGTAGGCAAGGCTGGTGGGGCTCCCCAGAAGTGACATGTAATCAAGGCTGGTGGGGCGCCTGGAAGTGACATGTAAGCATTGATGGTGGGGCTAAACGGAAGTCACATGTAAGCATGGCTGGTGGGGTTCCCCAGAAGTCACATGTAAGCAAGACTGGTGGGGCTCCCAAAAGTCACATGTATGCAAGGCTGGTGGGGCTCGCCGGAAGTCACATGTAGGTACAGCTAGTGGGGCTCCCCCAAAGTAACATGTAAGCAAGGCTGGTGGGGCTGCCCAGTAGAGACATGTAAGCAAGGCTGGTGAGGATCCCCAGAAATCACATGTAGCAAGGCTGGTGGGACTATCCGGAAGTCACATGTAAGCAAGGCTGGTGGGGCTCCACGGAAGTCACGTGTAAGCAAGGCTGGTGGGGCTCCCCAGAAGTCACATGTAAGCAAGACTTGTGGGGCTCCTGGAAGTCACATGCATGCAAGGCAGGTGGGGATCCCTGGAATTTATATGTAGGCAAGGCTGGTGGGGCTCCCTGGAAGTTTTTAGGCAGAATCCACTGCAGTTCCCTTGGGGAGCACTACAGCAGATTAAGACTGCAGGTATAGGCAATAAATCCCCTTTGGTATCAGTCTGTACCACAAAGATTTAGTTGGTAGCTGTGGCTGAGCAGTCAGACTTATCTCAAGAGGGAGATGAGCAGTATTCAGGGTTTACATATTAGGACTATAGTACTATTGTACAAGGAAACACTGACCAAAGCTTTGTATTAAAAAGAATATATATCTTTATTTTACACACTTCTAGTTCAACCACATTTATCAACGCAAGTTAAAACAGTCATGAAAAGTATACACAACTCCCTATTTAAATTATAGACAAGTTTGAGCCAGAGTGAAAACTGAACAAAATGGCACAGGGTTAACCAAGCACAAATGGCACACTAATAATTTCTGAAAAGGGAGGGAAAGCACAAGTTATACAGAAATAACCTCTTTAACACACTAGCAACACTTCCCAAGTGGATTGTGAACAAGTTAGGTAAGGTAGCACATTAGCAATAGCAATTCATAGGTTAAAACCGAGCAAAATGGCACTTCAACAATACTTTAGAGAGAAGGAAGAGAGATTATAAGAGTTTTTGGTGCACCAACACAGTTGAGGATGAAAAGCAATCTAGTGAAGGCAGTTGTAATAGATTTAGCCAAAGTCAATAAGCTTGTGCCAGAGTTAGTGTTACAGGGCAATGTGCCCAGGATCAAACTGTTCTAGTAGCTGCAGTCAAGTCTTTGGTTAACGATTCAAAAGGAGGGTGCAGAAGGTAAAAGATAATGTTAGACGACCGGGGCGGCCAGCCCAAGAGGTAAGTAAAGGATTTAAAACACCTTTAGCAGTACCCCACGAAACGGGAGGCCTGGCGAAACAATGTACCTTGAAAAGTAGACGAGGCTCCTGCGGTGGCGGTAGGTCCTGGCAGTTCCTGCAGTTCGGGATATCCAGCAGAGAAAGAGAGGCTCTCGTTGTGGAGGAAGGTTCGAGTTACTGCACTGCCCAGGGAAGAAACCTGCCGTGGTGATGTCAAACAAATAAAGGTATGCTCCTTTAAATCGCGGTCGTGGTGGACGGGTGCCTGGCTATCCGGTCTCCGAGTGCTCGGAACTGGCAATTTGACCAAAGCAGGTCCTGGAAGGCATTTCGCAAGCTGGTTGACCCCACCAGCTCAAGGGAAGTAGGCTCTTGCAGGTGAAGATCTTCTCTCGTCGTTGGAGTAAAAGTGGTGAGACGCTGCAGCAGGGCTTCACCGGTGGTTCAGTCATTGCAGATGTCTTTGGCTTCTCTTCTCTTCGGCCTCTTAGTTCCAGTGGCAACGTCTTGCTCTTCCAGTCCACATGTCCCTGCTTTTATGTAGAAAATCCCCCATTCATACAGCCTAGCTGTCACTAACACAGTGGAGTGGTCATCCTGGCGGGAGACCCTCCAGCCTATCAGGGCAGAGTGTGACTTGGGTTGCTTAGGCAACCCTGTCCAGGGTACCTACTCCCCCTCCCACACAATGGGTCTACCCCAGACTCAGTGACGCTGAGAGGAGGGCTTCTTGGCATAAGCCCGCCAAAAGGACGAACAAAGGATCCCCGACCTGGGTTAGGATTTCAGAGAAAGAAATGAGAAAGAAATATTATTAAAGTTCTGGCAAAAAAAAAATCTACCGCATTAAAGATAATAAAAATATAAACCGCTGGTTCGTTAGAGGCTGTCAGTAAATGTGGTAGCCGCGAACAATGATAAAACCCCATAGGAAAGTATTCACGGTCGAATATTTACATCAGTAACCACTGCCACCAGCCAGAAAACTTTGAGAGTCGGACTGAACGGTACCCTCTTGAAAATGAACACAAGGGAAAAATGATTAACCCTTTTCCAGTACTTCCATAGTAAGATGGTTTAGTTCATAACTATTGACTAGTAAAGTCAATGGGGCTTTACATGCCCTGGGCGACAATAGTCAGTCCCAGGGTATGGAGTCTATGCTTGGGGGTCACTATGACACCCCTGTGTTACTGCACTGAGGGTGCTGTGTAACACACATGTATAACAATGGTTCCTATGAGGGTGAGAAAAACCCCATAGACATTGAACACAAAAATAGCCTAGAACATACATCAGCAGTATGCCTAAGAATAGGAAAAATAGTCTCACTCTCAGCAGGAGAAAAATAAAATCAACCCCTTAAATCCAGCAAAGCTGCTTGGGGATTCTATAGGTAAAGGAAATAAGCCTATCGAATGAGAATTCTCCCTGACAGAGCCCCACCAAGCTTGCTTACATCTGACTTCCAGAGAGCTCCTCCAGCATTGCTTACATGTCACTACTGGGGAGACCCACCAGCGTTGCTTACATGTGACTTCCGGAAGCCCTACCAGCCTTGCTAATATGTGACTTTGGGGGAGCCCCACCAGCCTTGTTAACTTGTGACTTCTGGGGAGCCCCACCAGCCTTGCTTACATGTGACTCCCGGGGAGCCCCACCAGCCTTGCTTACATGTGACTCCCGGGGAGCCCCGCCAGCCTTGCCTACATGTGACTTCTGGGAAACCACACCAGTCTTTCTTACACGTGACTTCTGCAGAGCCCCTGCAGCCTTGCCTACATGTGACTTCCGGGGAGCCACACCAGCCTTGCTTACATGTGACTTCTGGGGAGCCCCTACAGCCTTGCTTACATAAGACTTCCGGGGAGCCCCAATATCCTCACTTACATGTGACTTCCGGGAGCTCCACCAGCCTTGCTTACATCTGATTTAGGGGGAGTCCCACCAGCTTTGCTTACATGTGACGTCCGGGAGACCCACAAGCTTTGCCTACATGTTAATTCTGGGTATCCCCACCAGCCTTGCTTACATGTGACTTATGGAGAGCCCCACCAGCCTTGCTTACATGTGACTTCCGGGAGACCCACCAGCTTTGCTTATATCCGGGTATCCCCACCAGCCTTCCTTACATGTGAATTCTGGAGAACCCACCAGCCTTGCCTATATATGACTTCTGGGGAGCCCCACCAAACTTGCCTATGTGTGTATTCCGGGGACCCACCAACCTTGCTTACATGTGACTTCCTGGGAACACCAGCAGTTTTGCTTACATGTGACTTCCCAGGAGTCCCACCAGCCTTGCCTACATGTGACTTCTGGGGATCCCCTCCAGCCTTGCCTATATGTGACTTCTGGGAAGCCCCAGCAGTCTTGCCTACATGTGACTTCTGGGGAGCCTCACCAGACTTCCATACATGTGACTTCTGGGGATCCCCACCTGCCTTGCCTACATGTGACTTCCGGGGAGCCCCACCAGCCTTGCTTACATGTGACTTCTGGGGAGCCCCACCAGCCTTCCTCACATGTGACTTCCGGGGTGCCCCACCAGCCTTGCTTACATGTGACATCTGGGGAGCCCCTACAGCCTTGCTTACATAAGACTTCCAGGGAGCCCCACCAGCCTTGATAAATGTGACTTACTGGGAGCCCCATCATCCTTGCTTACATGTGACTTCCGGGACCTCCACCTGCCTTGCTTACATGTGACTTCCGGCGAGCCCCACCAGCCTTACTTACATGTGACTTCCGGAAGTCCCACCAGCCTTGCTACATGTGACTTCCGGGGAGTCCCACTAGCCATGCTTACATGTGACTTCTGGAAAGCCCCACCAGCCTTTCTTTCATGTTACTTCCGTGAGCCCCACCAGCCTTGCAACAAGTGACTTCCGGGAGCCCCACCAGCCTTGCTTACATGTCACTTCTGGCAAGCCCCGCCAGCCTTTCCTACATGTGACTTCTGGGGAGCCCCACCAGCCTTGCTACATGTGACTTCCGGGGAGCCCCACCAGCCATGCTGACATGTGACTTCTGGGGAGCCCCACCAGCCTTGCTTACATGTCACTACTGGGGAACCCCACCAGCCTTGCTACATGTGACCTTGGCGAGCCCCACCAGCCTTGCTTACATGTGACCTTGGGGTAGCCCCACCAGCCTTGCTTACATGTGACTTCCAGGGAGCTCCCCAGCCTTGCTTACATGTCACTACTGGGGAGCCCCTTCGGCCTTGCTTACATGTCACTTGCAGTGAGCCCCCCCAGACTTGCCTACATGTCACTTCTGGGAATTCCCACCAGCCTTGCTAAATATGACTTCCAGGGACCCCCACCAGCCTTGCCTACATGTCACTTCTGGGGAGCAGCCCCAGCCTTTCTATATATGACTTCCAGGGAGCCCCAGCAGCCTTGCTTGCATTTGACTTCTGGGGAGCCCTACCTGCCTTGCTTACATGTGATTACCAGGGAGCCCCACCAGCCTTGCTTACATGTCACTACTGGGGAGCCCCACCATTCTTGCTTACATATAAATTTAGGGAACGCCACCAGCCTTGCTTACATGTGACTTCTGGGAGCCCCACCAGCCTTGCTTACATGTGACTTCTGGGGAGCCCCAACAGCCTAACCTACATGTGACTTCCAGGGTGCCCCACTAGCTTTGCCTACATGTGACTTCTGGGGTACCACCAGCCTTGCTTACATGTGACTTCTGGGGAGCACCTACAGCCTTGCTTACATAGGACTTCCAGGGATCCCCACCAGCCTTGCTAAATGTGATTTCCTGGGAGCCCCATCATCCTTGCTTACATGTGACTTCCAGGAGCTCCACCAGCCTTGCTTACATGTGACGTCCGGGCAGCCCCACCAGCCTTGCTTACATATGACTTCCGGGAGCCCCACCAGCCTTTCCTACATGTGAATTCTGGGTATCCCCAAAAGCCTTGCTTACATGTAGCTTCTGGGGATCCCCACCAGCCTTCCTTACATGTGGAATCCGTGGAGCCCACCAGCCTTGCTTACATGTGACTTCAATGGAGCCCCACCAGCCTTGCCTGCATATGACATCTGGGGATACCCACCAGCCTTCCCTACATGTGATTTCTGGGAGCCCCAACAACCTTGCCTACATGTGACTACTGGGGATCCACTCCAGCATTGCCTACATGTGACTTCCAGGAAGACCCATCAGTTTTCACTACATGTGACTTCTGGGGAGCCTCAACAGCCTTACATACATGTGATTTCCGGGAAGCCCTAAAAGCCTTGCCTACAAGTGACTTATGGGCAGCTCCACCAGCCTTGCTTACATGTGACTACCGAAAGCCCCACCAGCCTTGCCTACATGTGAATTCGGGGGATCACCAACAGCTTTGCTTACATCTGACTTCCAGGGAGCCCCACCATCCTTGCCTGAATGTCACTTCTGGGAATTCCCACCAGCCTTGCTGACATGTCACTTCCGGGGAGCCCCACAAGCCTTGTATACATGTCACTTCTGGGGACCCCCACCAGCTTTGCTATATGTGACTTCCGGGGAGCCTCACCAGACGTGCTTACTAATGACTTTTGGGGAGCCCCACCAGCCTTGCTTACATGTCACTTTGGGGAGCCCCACCAGCTTTGGGAGCCCCACCAACCTTGCCTACATGTGACCTCCGGGAGCCCCACCAGCTTTGCTTACATGTGACTTCTGGTGAGCCCTACCAGCCTTCCTACATGTGACTTCAGGGGAGCCCCACCAGCCATGCTTACATGTGACTACGGAAAGCCACACCAACTTTGCTTTCATGTCAATTCCGGGAGCCCCACCAGCCTTGCTTACATGTCACTTCTGGGGAGCCCAGCCAGCCTTGCTGACATGTCACTTCCGGGGAGCCCCACAAGCCTTGTATACATGTCACTTCTGGGGACCCCCACCAGCCTTGCTATATGTGACTTCCGGGGAGCCCCACCAGACGTGCTTACTAATGACTTCTGGGGAGCCCCACCTGGATTACTTACATGTGACTTCCAGGGAGTCCCACCAGCCTTGCTTGCATGTCACTACTGGGGACCCCCACCAGCCTTGCTTACATGTCACTTTGGGGAGCCCCACCAGCCTTGGGAGACCCACCAGACTTACCTAGATGTGACTTCCGTGGAGCCCCACCAACCTTGCCTACATGTGACCTCCGGGAGCCCTACCAGCTTTGCTTACAAGTGACTTCTGGTGAGCCCTACCAGCCTTGCTACATGTCACTTCTGGGGACCCCCACCAGCCTTGCTATATGTGACTTCCGGGGAGCCCAACCAGACATGCTTACTAATGACTTCTAGGGAACCCCACCTGGATTACTTACATGTGACTTCCACGGAGTCCCACCAGCCTTGCTTGCATGTCACTACTGGGGACCCCCACCAGCCTTGCTTACATGTCACTTTGAGGAGCCCCACCAGCCTTGGGAGACCCACCAGACTTACCTACATGTGACTTCCGTGGAGCCCCACCAACCTTGCCTACATGTGACCTCCGGGAGCCCCACCAGCTTTGCTTACATGTGACTTCTGGTGAGCCCTACCAGCCTTGCTTTCATGTCACTTCCGGGAGCCCTTCCAGCCTTGCTTACATGTCACTTCTGGGGAGCCCAGCCAGCCTTTCCTACATGTCACTTATGGGGTGCCAAACCAGCCTTGCAACATGTGACTTCCGGGGAGCCCCACTAGCCATGATTACATGAGACTTCTGGGGAGCCCCATCAGACTTGCTTACATGTCACTTCCGGGGAACCCCACCAGCCTTGCCTACATTTCACTTCTGGGGAGCTCACCTGCCTTCCTTACATTTCACTTCCAGCGAGTCCCACCAGCCTTGCTTACATGTCACTACTGGGGACCCCCACCAGCCTTGCTTACATGTTTTGTTTTGTTTGTATTTATATAGCACACAACAGCCCGGGGACATCGTGGCACTTAGTACAAAGCTTAGTTACTTAGTTACATGGTCATTAGCAATATATAAACAGGTTGCAATATAGTTACATAGTCATTAGCAGTATATAGATACAGGTTACAATGTAGTTACATTACATTTGTGTTATATTACAATATACATGGCAGAAGTGGAGGAGGCAGTCCTCCACTTGCTAGTTGAGGAGAGTGGCCTTGAGGTTGTTGCGGAAGACAGAGATGGAGGTTTCAGCTCTAAGGGTGGCATGGAGTGAGTTCCAGAGTTTCGGTGCAATATAAAAGAAGCCTAGACCTCCCGCTGTGGCTCTCTTTATGCATGGTATGTGTTGCTGGTTGGTGTACTGAGCTCTGGTGGGGCGAGTGGATGTGGTCCTTGATATTGCTTCAGATAGGTATGCTGGAGCGGATTTTGTTGATGCACCTGTGAGTCATGGTGATGATTTTCAGAGTAATACAGTCTTTGACCTGGAGCCACCGTGCTTCATGTCTGGCGTGGGACATGTCATTTTGGGGAGCCCCACCAGCCGTTGCTTACATGTGACTTCTGGGGAGCCCGACTCGCGTTGCTTACATGTGACTTATGGGTAGATCCACCATCCTTACCTACATGTGACTTCAATGGTGCCCCACCAACCTTACCTACATGTGACCTCAGGGAGCCCCACCAGCCTTGCTTACATGTGACATCTAGGGAGCCCCACCACCCTTGCTACATGTGACTTCTGGGGAGCCCCACCATCCATGCTTAAATGTGACTTCTGGAAAGCCCCACCAGACTTGCTTTCATGTCACTTCCGGGAGCCCCACCGGCCTTGAAACATGTTGACTTCCGGGAGCCCCACAAGAATTGCTTACATGTCACTTCTGGCTAGTCTTTCCTACATGTCACTTCTGGGGAGGCCCACCAGCCTTGCCACATGTGACTTCTGGGGAGCCCCACCAGCCATGCTTACATGTGACTTCTGGGGAGCCTCACCAGCCTTGCTTACAAGTCGCTACTGGGGAGCCCCACCAGCCTTGCTTACATGCCACTTTGGGGAGCCCCACCAGCCATGCTTACATGTCACTTTGGGGAGCCCCGTCAGCCTTGCTTACATGTGACTTCCAGAGAGCCCCCAGTCTTGCTTACATGTCACTACTGGGGAGCCCCACCAGCCTTGCTTACATGTCACTTCGGGGAGCCTCACCAGCCTTGCTTACATGTGACTTCCGGGGATCCCCACCAGCCTTGCTTACATCTGACTTCCAGAGAGCTCCCCCAGCCTTGCTTACATCTCACTACTGGGGAGCCCCGCCAGCCTTGCTTACATGTGACTTCCAGGATCCCCACCAGCCTTGCTAACATGTGACTTCCGGGGAGCCCCACCAGCCTTGCTTACATGTCGCTACTGGGGAACCCCACCAGCCTTGCTACATGTCACTTTGGGGTGCCCCACAAGCATTGCTTATATGTGACTTCGAGGTAGCCGCACCAGCCTTGCCTACATGTCACTTCTGTGGAGCACCACCAGGCCTGCTATATATGACTTCCGTGGAGCCCCACCAGTCATGCTTACAAAGACTTCTGTCGAGCCCAACCTGCCTTGCTTACATGTTATTACCAGGGAGCCCCACCAGCCTTGTTTACATATCACTACTGGATAGCCGCACCAGCCTTGCTTACATGTGACTTCGGGGAGCCCCACCAGCCTTGCTTACATTTGACTTTGGGGTATCCCCACCAGCCTTGCTTACATGTGACTTCCAGGGAGTTCCCCAGCCTTGCTTACACGTCACTACTGGGGAGCCCCACCAGCCTTGCTTACATGTCACTTGCGGTGAGCCTCCCCCCCCAGACTTGCCTACATGTCACTTCTGGGAATTCCCACCAGCCTTGCTAAATATGAATTCCGGGTAGCCGCACCAGCCTTGCCTATATGTCACTTCTGTGGAGCACCACCAGCCCTACTATATATGACTTCTGTGGAGCCCCACAAGTCGTGCTTACATGTGACTTCTGGGGAGCCCAACCTGTCTTGCTTACATGTGATTACCAGGGAGCCCCACCAGCCTTGCTCACATGTCACTACTGGGGAGCCCTACCTGCCTTGCTTACATGTGACTACCAGGTAGCCCCACCAGCCTTGCTTACATGTCACTACTGGGGAGCCCAACCAGCCTTGCTTACATGTACATTTTGGGGAGTCCCACCAGCCTTGCTTACATGTGACTTCCAGGAGCCCCACCAGCCTTGCTTACATGTGACATCTGGGGAGTCCCAACAGCCTTACCTACATGTGACTTCCAGGGTGCCCCACTAGCTTTGTCTACATGTGACTTCTGGGGTCCCACCAGCCTTGCTTACATGTGACTTCTGGGGAGCACCTACAGCCTTGCTTACATAGGACTTCCGGGGATCCCCACCAGCCTTGCTAAATGTGATTTCTTGGGAGCCCCATCATCCTTGCTTACATTTGACTTCCGGGAGCTACACCAGCATTGCTTACATGTGCCTTCCGGCGAGCCCCACCAGCCATGCTTACATGTGACTTCTGGGGAGCCTCACCAGCCTTGCTTACAAGTCGCTACTGGGGAGCCCCACCAGCCTTACATGTCACTTCGGGGAGCCCCACCAGACTTGCTTACATGTCACTTCCGGGGAGCCCCGCCAGCCTTGCTTACATGTGACTTCCAGAGAGCCCCCAGTCTTGCTTACATGTCACTACTGGGGAGCCCCACCAGCCTTGCTTACATGTCACTTCGGGGAGCCGCACCAGCCTTGCTTACATGTGACTTCCGGGGATCCCCACCAGCCTTGCTTACATCTGACTTCCAGAGAGCGCCCCCAGCCTTGCTTACATCTCACTACTGGGGAGCCCCGCCAGCCTTGCTTACATGTGACTTCCAGGAGCCCCACCAGACTTTCTAACATGTGACTTCCTCGGATCCCCACCAGCTTTGCTTACATGTCGCTACTGGGGAACCCCACCAACCTTGCTACATGTCACTTTGGGGTGCCCCACCAGCATTGCTTACATGTGACTTCGAGGTAGCCGCACCAGCCTTGCCTACATGTCACTTCTGTGGAGCACCCCCAGCCCTGCTATATGTGACTTCCGTGGAGCCCCACCAGTCATGCTTACAAAGACTTCTGGGGAGCCCAACCTGCCTTGCTTACATGTTATTACCAG
Source organism: Ambystoma mexicanum (assembly GCF_040938575.1). Taxonomy (NCBI): domain Eukaryota; kingdom Metazoa; phylum Chordata; class Amphibia; order Caudata; family Ambystomatidae; genus Ambystoma; species Ambystoma mexicanum. Next base: position 494,528,181 of record NC_090940.1, on the reverse strand, counting down.
GGAGCCCCACCAGCCTTGTTTACATATCACTACTGGAGAGCCGCACCAGCCTTTCTTACATGTGACTTCGGGGAGACCCACCAGCCTTGTTTACACGTGACTTTGGGGTATCCCCACCAGCCTTGCTTACATGTGACTTCCAGGGAGTTCCCCAGCCTTGCTTACACATCACTACTGGGGAGCCCCACCAGCCTTGCTTACATGTCACTTGCGGTGAGCCTCCCCCCCCCCAGACTTGCCTACATGTCACTTCTGGGAATTCCCACCAGCCTTGCTAAATATGAATTCCGGGGAGCCGCACCAGCCTTGCCTACATGTCACTTCTGTGGAGCACCACCAGCCCTGCTATATATAACTTATGTGGAGCCCCACAAGTTGTGCTTACATGTGACTTCTGGGGAGCCCAACCTGCCTTGCTTACATGTGATTACCAGGGAGCCCCACCAGCCTTGCTTACATGTCACTACTAGGGAGCCCTACCTGCCTTGCTTACATGTGATTACCTTGGAGCCCCACCAGCCTTGCTTACATGTCACTACTGGGGAGCCCCACCAGCCTTGCTTACATGTAAATTCGGGGAGCCCCACCAGCCTTGCTTACATGTGACTTCCGAGGATCCCCATCAGCCTTCCTTACATGTGAATTCTGTTGAACCCACCAGCCTTGCATACATGTGACTTCAGTGGAGCCCCACCAGCCTTGCCTGCATATGACTTCTGGGGATACCCACCAGCCTTGCTTCCTGTGTTTTGCGCGGATCCCCACCAGCCTTGCTTACATTTCACTTCGAGGAGCCCCACCAGCCTTGCCTGCAAATGACTTCTGGGAATACCCACCAGCCTTCTCTACATGTGACTTCCGGGGAGCCCCACTAGCCTTCCCTACATGTGACTACTGGAGATCCACTCTAGCATTGCCTAGATGTGACTTCCAGGAAGGCTCATCAGTCTTGCCTACATTTGACCTCTGGGAGCCTCAACAGCCTTATGTACATGTGACTTCCGGGAAGCCCTAAAAGCCTTGCTTACATGTGACTTCCAGGAGCTCAACCAGCATTGCTTACATGAGACTTCTGGGGAGCCCCACCAGCCTTGCTTACATGTGACTACCGAGAGCCCCACCAGCCTTGCCTACATGTGAATTCCGGGGATCACCACAAGCTTTGCTTACATGTGACTTCCAGGGAGCCCCACCAGCCTTGCCTAAATGTCCCTTCTGGGAATTCCCCCCAGCCTTGCGGACATGTCACTTGCGGTGAGCCCCCCCCACTCAGACTTGCCTGCATGTCACTTCTGGGAATTCCCACCAGCCTTGCTAAATATGAATTCCGGGGAGCCACACCAGCCTTGCCTACATGTCTCTTCTGTGGAGCACCACCAGCCCTGCTATATATGACTTATGTGGAGCCCCACAAGTTGTGCTTACATGTGACTTCTGAAGAGCCCAACCTGCCTTGCTTACATGTGATTACCAGGGAGCCCCACCAGCCTTGCTTACATGTCACTACTGGGGAGCCCTACCTGCCTTGCTTACATGTGATTACCAGGGAGCCCAACCAGCCTTGCTTACATGTTACTACTGGGGAGCCCCACCAGCCTTGCTTACATGTAAATTCGGGGAGCCCCACCAGCCTTCCTTACATGTGACTACCGGGAGCCCCACCAGCCTTGCTTACATGTGACTTCTGGGAAGTTCCAACAGGCTTACCTACATGTGACTTCCAGGGTGCCCCACTAGCTTTGCCTACATGTGACTTCTGGGGTCCCACCAGCCTTGCTTACATGTGACTTCTGGGGAGCACCTACAGCCTTGCTTAGATAGGACTTCCGGGGATCCCCCACCAGCCTTGCTAAATGTGATTTCCTGGGAGCCCCATCTTCCTTGCATACATTTGACTTCTGGGAGCTACACCAGCCTTACTTACATGTGACTTCCGGTGAGCCCCACCAGCCTTGCTTACATGTGACTTCTAGGGAGCCCCAACAGCCTTACCTACATGTTACTTCCAGGGTGCCCCACTAGCTTTGCCTACTTGTGATGTCTGGAGTCCCACCAGCCATGCTTACATGTGACTTCTAGGGCGCCCCACCTGCCTTGCTTACATGTGACTTCCAGGGAGGCCCACCAGCCTTGCTTACATGTCACTACTGGGGATCCCCACCAGCCTTGCTTACATATCACTTTGGGGAGCCCCACCAGCCTTGGGAGACCCACCAGCCTTACCTACATGTGACTTTCGTGGAGCCCCACCAACCTTGCCTACATGTGACCTCCGGGAGCCCCACCAGCTTTGCTTACATGTGACTTCTGGGGAGCCCCACCAGCCTTGCTACATGTGACTTCAGAGGAGCGCCTCCAGCCATGCTTACATGTGACTTCCGGAAAGCCACACCAGCTTTGCTTTCATGTCACTTCCGGGAGCCCCACCAGACTTGCTTCACATATCACTTCTGGGGAGCCCAGGCAGCCTTTCCTACATGTCACTTCTGGGGAGCCCAACCAGGCTTGCAACATGTGACTTCTGGGGAGCCCCACCAGCCATGCTTACATGAGACTTCTGGGGAGCCCCATCGGCCTTGCTTACATGTCGGTACTGGGAGCCCCACCAGCCTTGCTTACTTGTCACTTCGGGGAGCCCGACCAGCCTTGCCTGCATATGACTTCTGGGAATTCCCACCAGCCTTGCCTACATGAGACTTCAGGGGAGCCCAACCAGCCTTGCAACATGTGTCTTCTGGGGAGCCCCACCAGCCATGCTTACATGAGACTTCTGGGGAGCCCCATCGGCCTTGCTTACATGTCGGTACTGGGAGCCCCACCAGCCTTGCTTACATGTGACTTTCGGGGAGACCAACCAGCCTTGCTTGCATGTGACTTTCGGGGAGCACCACCAGTCCTGCTATATATGACTTCCGGGGAGCCCCATCAGCCGTGCTTACATGTGACTTCTCGGGAGTCCCACCAGCATTACTAACATGTGACTTCTGGGGCGCACCTACAGCCTTGCTTACATAAGACTTCCGGGGAGCCCCACAAGCCTTGCTAAATGTGACTTCCAGGGAGCCCCACCAGACTTGCTAAATTTGACTTCCAGTGAGCCCCATCATCCTTGCTTACTTGTGACTTCCATGGAGCACAACCAGCCTTGCCTACATGTCACTTCCAGCGAGCCTCACCAGCCATGCTTACTTGTGACTTCTGGGGAGCCCCACCAGCCTTGCTTACATGTGACTTCCAGGGAGTCCCACCAGCCTTGCTTACATGTCACTTTGGGGATCCCCACCAGCCTTGGGAGACCCAACAGCCTTACCTACATGTGACATCCGTGGAGCCCCACCAACCTTGCCTACATGTGACCTCCGGGAGCCCCACCAGCCTTGCTTACATGTCACATCTGGGGAGCCCAGCCAGCCGTTCCTACATGTCACTTCTGGGGAGCCCACCAGCCCTGCATCGTGTGACTTCTGAGGATCCCCACCAGCCTCTCTAGATGTGACTTCCGGGGAGCCTCACCAGCCATGCTTACTTGTGACTTCTGGGGAGCCCCACCTGCCTTGCTTACATGTGACTTCCAAGGAGTCCCACCAGCATTGCTTACATGTCACTTTGGGGAGCCCCACCAGCCTTGGCAGACCCACCAGCTTTACCTACATGTGACTTCAGTGGAACCCCACTAACCTTGCCTACGTGTGACCTCTGGGAGCCCCACCAGCCTTGCTTAAATGTGACTTCTGGGGATCCCCAACAGCCTTGCTACATTTGACTTCAGGGAGCCCAACCAGCCTTGCTTACATGTCACTTCTGGGGAGCCCAGCCAGCCTTTCCTACATGTCACTTCTGGGGAGCTCACCAGCCTTGCAACATGTGACTTCTGAGGATCCCCACCAGCCTTGCTAGATGTGACTTCCGGGGAGCCCCACCAGCCATGCTTACATGTGACTTTGGGAAAGCCCCACCAGCCTTGCTTACATGTCACTTTGGGGAGCCCCACCAGCCTTGGGAGACCCACCAGCCTTACCTACATGTGACTTCCATGGAGCCCCACCAACCTTGCCTACATGTGACCTCCGGGAGCCCCACCAGCCTTGCTTACATGTGACTTCTGGGGAGCCCCACCAGCCTTGCTACATTTGACTTCCGGGAGCCCCACCAACCTTGCTTACATGTCACTTCTAGGGAGCACAGCCAGCCTTTCCTACATGTCACTTCTGGGGAGCCCACCAGCCTTGCAACATGTGACTTCTGAGGATCCCCACCAGCCTTGCTACATGTGACTTCAGAGGAGCGCCTCCAGCCATGCTTACATGTGACTTCCGGAAAGCCACACCAGCTTTGCTTTCATGTCACTTCCGGGAGCCCCACCAAACTTGCTTCACATATCACTTCTGGGGAGCCCAGCCAGCCTTTCCTACATGTCACTTCTGGGGAGCCCAACCAGCCTTGCAACATGTGACTTCTGGGGAGCCCCACCAGCCATGCTTACATGAGACTTCTGGGGAGCCCCATCGGCCTTGCTTACATGTCGGTACTGGGAGCCCCACCAGCCTTGGTTACTTGTCACTTCGGGGAGCCCGACCAGTCTTGCCTGCATATGACTTCTGGGAATTCCCACCAGCCTTGCCTACATGAGACTTCTGGGGAGCCCAACCAGCCTTGCTTACATGTGACTTTCGGGGAGACCAACCAGCCTTGCTTGCATGTGACTTTCGGGAAGCACCACCAGTCCTGCTATATATGACTTCCGGGGAGCCCCATCAGCCGTGCCTACATGTGACTTCTCGGGAGTCCCACCAGCATTACTAACATGTGACTTCTGGGGAGCACCTACAGCCTTGCTTACATAAGACTTCCGGGGAGCCCCAAAAGCCTTGCTAAATGTGACTTCCAGGGAGCCCCACCAGCCTTGCTAAATTTGACTTCCTGTGAGCCCCATCATTCTTGCTTACTTGTGACTTCCATGGAGCCCCACCAGCCTTGCCTACATGTCACTTCCAGCGAGCCTCACCAGCCATGCTTACTTGTGACGTCTGGGGAGCCCCACCAGCCTTGCTTACATGTGACTTCCAGGGAGTCCCACCAACTTTGCTTACATGTCACTTTGGGGATCCCCACCAGCCTTGGGAGACCCAACAGCCTTACCTACATGTAACATCCTTGGAGCCCCACCAACCTTGCCTACATGTGACCTCCGGGAGCCCCACCAGCCTTGCTTACATGTCACTTCTGGGGAGCCCAGCCAGCCTTTCCTACATGTCACTTCTGGGGAGCCCACCAGCCCTGCAACGTGTGACTTCTGAGGATCCCCACCAGCCTTGCTAGATGTGACTTCCGGGAGCCTCACCAGCCATGCTTACTTGTGACTTCTGGGGAGCCCCACCTGCCTTGCTTACATGTGACTTCCAAGGAGTCCCACCAGCATTGCTTACATGTCACTTTGGGGAGCAACACCAGCCTTGGGAGACCCACCAGCATTACCTACATGTGACTTCCGTGGAACCCCACCAACCTTGCCTACGTGTGACCTGTGGGAGCCCCACTTGCCTTGCTTAAATGTGACTTCTGGGGATCCCCACCAGCCTTGCTACATTTGACTTCAGGGAGCCCAACCAGCCTTGCTTACATGTCACTTCTGGGGAGCCCAGCCAGCCTTTCCTACATGTCACTTCTGGGGAGCTCACCAGCCTTGCAACATGTGACTTCTGAGGATCCCCACCAGCCTTGCTAGATGTGACTTCCGGGGAGCCCCACCAGCCATGCTTACATGTGACTTTGGGAAAGCCCCTCCAGCCTTGCTTACATGTCACTTTGGGGAGCCCCACCAGCCTTGGGAGACCCACCAGCCTTACCTACATGTGACTTCCATGGAGCCCCACCAACCTTGCCTACAAGCGACCTCCGGGAGCCCCACCAGCCTTGCTTACATGTGACTTCTGGGGAGCCCCACCAGCCTTGCTACATTTGACTTCCGGGAGCCCCACCAGCCTTGCTTACATGTCACTTCTAGGGAGCCCAGCCAGCCTTTCCTACATGTCACTTCTGGGGAGCCCACCAGCCTTGCAACATGTGACTTCTGAGGATCCCCACCAGCCTTGCTAGATTTGACTTCCGGGGAGCCCCAACAGCCATGCTTACATGTGACTTCGGGAAAGCCCCACCAGCTTTGCTTTCATGTCACTTCCGGGAGCCCCACCAGCCTTTCTTACCTGTCACTTCTGGGAAGCCCAGCCAGCCCTGCTTGCAAGTCGCTACTGGGGAGCCCCACCAGCCTTGCTACATGTCACTTCGGGGATCCCCACCAGCCTTGCTATCATGTGACTTGCAGGGAGTCCCACCAGCCTTGCTTACATGTGACTTCCACGGAGCCCCCCAGCCTTCCTTACATGTCACTACTTGGGAGTCCCACCAGCCTTGCTTACATGTCACTTCGGGGAGCCTCACCAGCCTTGCTTACATGTCACTACTGGGAAGCCCCACCAGCCTTGCTTACATGTGACTTCCGAGAACCCTAACAGCCTTGCTAACATGTGAGTTCAGGGTGGCCCTACCAGCCTTGTTAACTTGTGACTTCTGGGGAGCCCCACCAGCCATGCTTGCATGTGACTTCCGTGGAGCCCCGCCAGCCTTGCCTTCATGTGACTTCCGGGGAGCCACTATAGCCTTTCTTACATAAGACTTCTGGGGAGCCAGACCAGCCTCGCTAAATTTGACTTCCTGGGAGCCCCATCATCCTTGCTTACATGTGTCTTCTGGGGAGTGCCACCAGCTTGGCTTACGTGTGACTTCCAGGGAGCCCCACCAGTCTTGCCTACACATCACTTCTGGGAAGTCCCACTAGCCTTGCCTACATGTGACTTCCGGGAAGCCCCACCAGCCTTCCTTATATGTGACTTTCAGGGAGCCCCACCAGCCTTGCTTACATGTGACTTTTGGGAAGCACCACCAGCCCTGCTATATATGACTTCTGGGGAGCCCCATCAGCCGTGCTTACATGTGACTTCTGGGGAGTCCCACCAACATTGCTTTCATGCGACTTCCTGAAAGCCCCACCAGCCTTCTTACATTTGACTTCCAGGAGCCCCACCAGCCTTGCTTACATGTCACTTCTGGGGAGCTAAGCCAGCCTTTCCTACATGTCACTTCTGGGGAGCCCACCAGCATTGCAACATGTGACTTCTGAGGATCCCCACCAGCCTTGCTAGATGTGATTTCCGGGGAGCCCCACCAGCCATGCTTACATGTGACTTCGGGAAAGCCTCACCATATTTGCTTTCATGTCACTTCCGGGAGCCCCACCAGCCTTTCTTACATGTCACTTCTGGAGAGCCCAGCCAGCCTTTCCTACATGTCACTTCTGGGGAGCCCCACCAGCCTTGCTTACATGTCGGTACTTTGGAGCCCCACCAACCTTGCTTACATGTCACTTCGGGGAGTCCCACTAGCCATGCTTACATGTGACTTCTGGAAAGCCCCACCAGCCTTTCTTTCATGTTACTTCCGTGAGCCCCACCAGCCTTGCAACAAGTGACTTCCGGGAGCCCCACCAGCCTTGCTTACATGTCACTTCTGGCAAGCCCCGCCAGCCTTTCCTACATGTGACTTCTGGGGAGCCCCACCAGCCTTGCTACATGTGACTTCCGGGGAGCCCCACCAGCCATGCTGACATGTGACTTCTGGGGAGCCCCACCAGCCTTGCTTACATGTCACTACTGGGGAACCCCGCCAGCCTTGCTACATGTGACCTTGGCGAGCCCCACCAGCCTTGCTTACATGTGACCTTGGGGTAGCCCCACCAGCCTTGCTTACATGTGACTTCCAGGGAGCTCCCCAGCCTTGCTTACATGTCACTACTGGGGAGCCCCTTCGGCCTTGCTTACATGTCACTTGCAGTGAGCCCCCCCAGACTTGCCTACATGTCACTTCTGGGAATTCCCACCAGCCTTGCTAAATATGACTTCCAGGGACCCCCACCAGCCTTGCCTACATGTCACTTCTGGGGAGCAGCCCCAGCCTTTCTATATATGACTTCCAGGGAGCCCGAGCAGCCTTGCTTGCATTTGACTTCTGGGGAGCCCTACCTGCCTTGCTTACATGTGATTACCAGGGAGCCCCACCAGCCTTGCTTACATGTCACTACTGGGGAGCCCCACCATTCTTGCTTACATATAAATTTAGGGAACGCCACCAGCCTTGCTTACATGTGACTTCTGGGAGCCCCACCAGCCTTGCTTACATGTGACTTCTGGGGAGCCCCAACAGCCTAACCTACATGTGACTTCCAGGGTGCCCCACTAGCTTTGCCTACATGTGACTTCTGGGGTACCACCAGCCTTGCTTACATGTGACTTCTGGGGAGCACCTACAGCCTTGCTTACATAGGACTTCCAGGGATCCCCACCAGCCTTGCTAAATGTGATTTCCTGGGAGCCCCATCATCCTTGCTTACATGTGACTTCCAGGAGCTCCACCAGCCTTGCTTACATGTGACGTCCGGGCAGCCCCACCAGCCTTGCTTACATATGACTTCCAGGAGCCCCACCAGCCTTTCCTACATGTGAATTCTGGGTATCCCCAAAAGCCTTGCTTACATGTAGCTTCTGGGGATCCCCACCAGCCTTCCTTACATGTGGAATCCGTGGAACCCACCAGCCTTGCTTACATGTGACTTCAATGGAGCCCCACCAGCCTTGCCTGCATATGACATCTGGGGATACCCACCAGCCTTCCCTACATGTGATTTCTGGGAGCCCCAACAACCTTGCCTACATGTGACTACTGGGGATCCACTCCAGCATTGCCTACATGTGACTTCCAGGAAGACCCATCAGTTTTCACTACATGTGACTTCTGGGGAGCCTCAACAGCCTTACATACATGTGATTTCCGGGAAGCCCTAAAAGCCTTGCCTACAAGTGACTTATGGGCAGCTCCACCAGCCTTGCTTACATGTGACTACCGAAAGCCCCACCAGCCTTGCCTACATGTGAATTCGGGGGATCACCAACAGCTTTGCTTACATCTGACTTCCAGGGAGCCCCACCATCCTTGCCTGAATGTCACTTCTGGGAATTTCCACCAGCCTTGCTGACATGTCACTTCCGGGGAGCCCCACAAGCCTTGTATACATGTCACTTCTGGGGACCCCCACCAGCTTTGCTATATGTGACTTCCGGGGAGCCTCACCAGACGTGCTTACTAATGACTTTTGGGGAGCCCCACCTGGATTACTTACATGTGACTTCCAGGGAGCCCCACCAGCCTTGCTTGCATGTCACTACTGGGGACCCCCACCAGCCTTGCTTACATGTCACTTTGGGGAGCCCCACCAGCTTTGGGAGCCCCACCAACCTTGCCTACATGTGACCTCCGGGAGCCCCACCAGCTTTGCTTACATGTGACTTCTGGTGAGCCCTACCAGCCTTCCTACATGTGACTTCAGGGGAGCCCCACCAGCCATGCTTACATGTGACTACGGAAAGCCACACCAACTTTGCTTTCATGTCACTTCCGGGAGCCCCACCAGCCTTGCTTACATGTCACTTCTGGGGAGCCCAGCCAGCCTTGCTGACATGTCACTTCCGGGGTGCCCCACAAGCCTTGTATACATGTCACTTCTGGGGACCCCCACCAGCCTTGCTATATGTGACTTCCGGGGAGCCCCACCAGACGTGCTTACTAATGACTTCTGGGGAGCCCCACCTGGATTACTTACATGTGACTTCCAGGGAGTCCCACCGGCCTTGCTTGCATGTCACTACTGGGGACCCCCACCAGCCTTGCTTACATGTCACTTTGGGGAGCCCCACCAGCCTTGGGAGACCCACCAGACTTACCTAGATGTGACTTCCGTGGAGCCCCACCAACCTTGCCTACATGTGACCTCCGGGAGCCCTACCAGCTTTGCTTACAAGTGACTTCTGGTGAGCCCTACCAGCCTTGCTACATGTCACTTCTGGGGACCCCCACCAGCCTTGCTATATGTGACTTCCGGGGAGCCCCACCAGACATGCTTACTAATGACTTCTGGGGAACCCCACCTGGATTACTTACATGTGACTTCCACGGAGTCCCACCAGCCTTGCTTGCATGTCACTACTGGGGACCCCCACCAGCCTTGCTTACTTGTCACTTTGAGGAGCCCCACCAGCCTTGGGAGACCCACCAGACTTACCTACATGTGACTTCCGTGGAGCCCCACCAACCTTGCCTACATGTGACCTCCGGGAGCCCCACCAGCTTTGCTTACTTGTGACTTCTGGTGAGCCCTACCAGCCTTGCTTTCATGTCACTTCCGGGAGCCCTTCCAGCCTTGCTTACATGTCACTTCTGGGGAGCCCAGCCAGCCTTTCCTACATGTCACTTATGGGGTGCCAAACCAGCCTTGCAACATGTGACTTCTGGGGAGCCCCATCAGACTTGCTTACATGTCACTTCCGGGGAACCCCACCAGCCTTGCCTACATTTCACTTCTGGGGAGCTCACCTGCCTTCCTTACATTTCACTTCCAGCGAGTCCCACCAGCCTTGCTTACATGTCACTACTGGGGACCCCCACCAGCCTTGCTTACATGTTTTGTTTTGTTTGTATTTATATAGCACACAACAGCCCGGGGACATCGTGGCACTTAGTACAAAGCTTAGTTACTTAGTTACATGGTCATTAGCAATATATAAACAGGTTGCAATATAGTTACATAGTCATTAGCAGTATATAGATACAGGTTACAATGTAGTTACATTACATTTGTGTTATATTACAATATACATGGCAGAAGTGGAGGAGGCAGTCCTCCACTTGCTAGTTGAGGAGAGTGGCCTTGAGGTTGTTGCGGAAGACAGAGATGGAGGTTTCAGCTCTAAGGGTGGCATGGAGTGAGTTCCAGAGTTTCGGTGCAATATAAAAGAAGCCTAGACCTCCCGCTGTGGCTCTCTTTATGCATGGTATGTGTTGCTGGTTGGTGTACTGAGCTCTGGTGGGGCGAGTGGATGTGGTCCTTGATATTGCTTCAGATAGGTATGCTGGAGCGGATTTTGTTGATGCACCTGTGAGTCATGGTGATGATTTTCAGAGTAATACAGTCTTTGACCTGGAGCCACCGTGCTTCATGTCTGGCGTGGGACATGTCACTTTGGGGAGCCCCACCAGCCGTTGCTTACATGTGACTTCTGGGGAGCCCGACTCGCGTTGCTTACATGTGACTTATGGGTAGATCCACCATCCTTACCTACATGTGACTTCAATGGTGCCCCACCAACCTTACCTACATGTGACCTCAGGGAGCCCCACCAGCCTTGCTTACATGTGACATCTAGGGAGCCCCACCACCCTTGCTACATGTGACTTCTGGGGAGCCCCACCATCCATGCTTAAATGTGACTTCTGGAAAGCCCCAGCAGACTTGCTTTCATGTCACTTCCGGGAGCCCCACCGGCCTTGAAACATGTTGACTTCCGGGAGCCCCACAAGAATTGCTTACATGTCACTTCTGGCTAGCCTTTCCTACATGTCACTTCTGGGGAGGCCCACCAGCCTTGCCACATGTGACTTCTGGGGAGCCCCACCAGCCATGCTTACATGTGACTTCTGGGGAGCCCCACCAGCCTTGCTTACATGCCACTTTGGGGAGCCCCACCAGCCTTGCTTACATGTCACTTTGGGGAGCCCCGTCAGCCTTGCTTACATGTGACTTCCAGAGAGCCCCCAGTCTTGCTTACATGTCACTACTGGGGAGCCCCACCAGCCTTGCTTACATGTCACTTCGGGGAGCCTCACCAGCCTTGCTTACATGTGACTTCCGGGGATCCCCACCAGCCTTGCTTACATCTGACTTCCAGAGAGCTCCCCCAGCCTTGCTTACATCTCACTACTGGGGAGCCCCGCCAGCCTTGCTTACATGTGACTTCCAGGATCCCCACCAGCCTTGCTAACATGTGACTTCCGGGGAGCCCCACCAGCCTTGCTTACATGTCGCTACTGGGGAACCCCACCAGCCTTGCTACATGTCACTTTGGGGTGCCCCACAAGCATTGCTTATATGTGACTTCGAGGTAGCCGCACCAGCCTTGCCTACATGTCACTTCTGTGGAGCACCACCAGGCCTGCTATATATGACTTCCGTGGAGCCCCACCAGTCATGCTTACAAAGACTTCTGTCGAGCCCAACCTGCCTTGCTTACATGTTATTACCAGGGAGCCCCACCAGCCTTGTTTACATATCACTACTGGATAGCCGCACCAGCCTTGCTTACATGTGACTTCGGGGAGCCCCACCAGCCTTGCTTACATTTGACTTTGGGGTATCCCCACCAGCCTTGCTTACATGTGACTTCCAGGGAGTTCCCCAGCCTTGCTTACACGTCACTACTGGGGAGCCCCACCAGCCTTGCTTACATGTCACTTGCGGTGAGCCTCCCCCCCCAGACTTGCCTACATGTCACTTCTGGGAATTCCCACCAGCCTTGCTAAATATGAATTCCGGGTAGCCGCACCAGCCTTGCCTATATGTCACTTCTGTGGAGCACCACCAGCCCTACTATATATGACTTCTGTGGAGCCCCACAAGTCGTGCTTACATGTGACTTCTGGGGAGCCCAACCTGTCTTGCTTACATGTGATTACCAGGGAGCCCCACCAGCCTTGCTCACATGTCACTACTGGGGAGCCCTACCTGCCTTGCTTACATGTGATTACCAGGTAGCCCCACCAGCCTTGCTTACATGTCACTACTGGGGAGCCCAACCAGCCTTGCTTACATGTACATTTTGGGGAGTCCCACCAGCCTTGCTTACATGTGACTTCCAGGAGCCCCACCAGCCTTGCTTACATGTGACATCTGGGGAGTCCCAACAGCCTTACCTACATGTGACTTCCAGGGTGCCCCACTAGCTTTGTCTACATGTGACTTCTGGGGTCCCACCAGCCTTGCTTACATGTGACTTCTGGGGAGCACCTACCGCCTTGCTTACATAGGACTTCCGGGGATCCCCACCAGCCTTGCTAAATGTGATTTCTTGGGAGCCCCATCATCCTTGCTTACATTTGACTTCCGGGAGCTACACCAGCCTTGCTTACATGTGCCTTCCGGCGAGCCCCACCAGCCATGCTTACATGTGACTTCTGGGGAGCCTCACCAGCCTTGCTTACAAGTCGCTACTGGGGAGCCCCACCAGCCTTACATGTCACTTCGGGGAGCCCCACCAGACTTGCTTACATGTCACTTCCGGGGAGCCCCGCCAGCCTTGCTTACATGTGACTTCCAGAGAGCCCCCAGTCTTGCTTACATGTCACTACTGGGGAGCCCCACCAGCCTTGCTTACATGTCACTTCGGGGAGCCGCACCAGCCTTGCTTACATGTGACTTCCGGGGATCCCCACCAGCCTTGCTTACATCTGACTTCCAGAGAGCGCCCCCAGCCTTGCTTACATCTCACTACTGGGGAGCCCCGCCAGCCTTGCTTACATGTGACTTCCAGGAGCCCCACCAGACTTTCTAACATGTGACTTCCTCGGATCCCCACCAGCTTTGCTTACATGTCGCTACTGGGGAACCCCACCAACCTTGCTACATGTCACTTTGGGGTGCCCCACCAGCATTGCTTACATGTGACTTCGAGGTAGCCGCACCAGCCTTGCCTACATGTCACTTCTGTGGAGCACCCCCAGCCCTGCTATATGTGACTTCCGTGGAGCCCCACCAGTCATGCTTACAAAGACTTCTGGGGAGCCCAACCTGCCTTGCTTACATGTTATTACCAGGGAGCCCCACCAGCCTTGTTTACATATCACTACTGGAGAGCCGCACCAGCCTTTCTTACATGTGACTTCGGGGAGACCCACCAGCCTTGTTTACACGTGACTTTGGGGTATCCCCACCAGCCTTGCTTACATGTGACTTCCAGGGAGTTCCCCAGCCTTGCTTACACATCACTACTGGGGAGCCCCACCAGCCTTGCTTACATGTCACTTGCGGTGAGCCTCCCCCCCCCAGACTTGCCTACATGTCACTTCTGGGAATTCCCACCAGCCTTGCTAAATATGAATTCCGGGGAGCCGCACCAGCCTTGCCTACATGTCACTTCTGTGGAGCACCACCAGCCCTGCTATATATAACTTATGTGGAGCCCCACAAGTTGTGCTTACATGTGACTTCTGGGGAGCCCAACCTGCCTTGCTTACATGTGATTACCAGGGAGCCCCACCAGCCTTGCTTACATGTCACTACTAGGGAGCCCTACCTGCCTTGCTTACATGTGATTACCTTGGAGCCCCACCAGCCTTGCTTACATGTCACTACTGGGGAGCCCCACCAGCCTTGCTTACATCTAAATTCGGGTAGCCCCACCAGCCTTGCTTACATGTGACTTCCGAGGATCCCCATCAGCCTTCCTTACATGTGAATTCTGTTGAACCCACCAGCCTTGCATACATGTGACTTCAGTGGAGCCCCACCAGCCTTGCCTGCATATGACTTCTGGGGATACCCACCAGCCTTGCTTCCTGTGTTTTGCGCGGATCCCCACCAGCCTTGCTTACATTTCACTTCGAGGAGCCCCACCAGCCTTGCCTGCAAATGACTTCTGGGAATACCCACCAGCCTTCTCTACATGTGACTTCCGGGGAGCCCCACTAGCCTTCCCTACATGTGACTACTGGAGATCCACTCTAGCATTGCCTAGATGTGACTTCCAGGAAGGCTCATCAGTCTTGCCTACATTTGACCTCTGGGAGCCTCAACAGCCTTATGTACATGTGACTTCCGGGAAGCCCTAAACGCCTTGCTTACATGTGACTTCCAGGAGCTCAACCAGCATTGCTTACATGAGACTTCTGGGGAGCCCCACCAGCCTTGCTTACATGTGACTACCGAGAGCCCCACCAGCCTTGCCTACATGTGAATTCCGGGGATCACCACAAGCTTTGCTTACATGTGACTTCCAGGGAGCCCCACCAGCCTTGCCTAAATGTCCCTTCTGGGAATTCCCCCCAGCCTTGCGGACATGTCACTTGCGGTGAGCCCCCCCGCCACTCAGACTTGCCTGCATGTCACTTCTGGGAATTCCCACCAGCCTTGCTAAATATGAATTCCGGGGAGCCACACCAGCCTTGCCTACATGTCACTTCTGTGGAGCACCACCAGCCCTGCTATATATGACTTATGTGGAGCCCCACAAGTTGTGCTTACATGTGACTTCTGAAGAGCCCAACCTGCCTTGCTTACATGTGATTACCAGGGAGCCCCACCAGCCTTGCTTACATGTCACTACTGGGGAGCCCTACCTGCCTTGCTTACATGTGATTACCAGGGAGCCCAACCAGCCTTGCTTACATGTTACTACTGGGGAGCCCCACCAGCCTTGCTTACTTGTAAATTCGGGGAGCCCCACCAGCCTTCCTTACATGTGACTACCGGGAGCCCCACCAGCCTTGCTTACATGTGACTTCTGGGAAGTTCCAACAGGCTTACCTACATGTGACTTCCAGGGTGCCCCACTAGCTTTGCCTACATGTGACTTCTGGGGTCCCACCAGCCTTGCTTACATGTGACTTCTGGGGAGCACCTACAGCCTTGCTTACATAGGACTTCCGGGGATCCCCCACAAGCCTTGCTAAATGTGATTTCCTGGGAGCCCCATCATCCTTGCATACATTTGACTTCTGGGAGCTACACCAGCCTTACTTACATGTGACTTCCGGTGAGCCCCACCAGCCTTGCTTACATGTGACTTCTAGGGAGCCCCAACAGCCTTACCTACATGTTACTTCCAGGGTGCCCCACTAGCTTTGCCTACTTGTGATGTCTGGAGTCCCACCAGCCATGCTTACATGTGACTTCTAGGGCGCCCCACCTGCCTTGCTTACATGTGACTTCCAGGGAGGCCCACCAGCCTTGCTTACATGTCACTACTGGGGATCCCCACCAGCCTTGCTTACATGTCACTTTAGGGAGCCCCACCAGCCTTGGGAGACCCACCAGCCTTACCTACATGTGACTTTCGTGGAGCCCCACCAACCTTGCCTACATGTGACCTCCGGGAGCCCCACCAGCTTTGCTTACATGTGACTTCTGGGGAGCCCCACCAGCCTTGCTACATGTGACTTCAGAGGAGCGCCTCCAGCCATGCTTACATGTGACTTCCGGAAAGCCACACCAGCTTTGCTTTCATGTCACTTCCGGGAGCCCCACCAGACTTGCTTCACATATCACTTCTGGGGAGCCCAGCCAGCCTTTCCTACATGTCACTTCTGGGGAGCCCAACCAGCCTTGCAACATGTGACTTCTGGGGAGCCCCACCAGCCATGCTTACATGAGACTTCTGGGGAGCCCCATCGGCCTTGCTTACATGTCGGTACTGGGATCCCCACCAGCCTTGCTTACTTGTCACTTCGGGGAGCCCGACCAGCCTTGCCTGCATATGACTTCTGGGAATTCCCACCAGCCTTGCCTACATGAGACTTCAGGGGAGCCCAACCAGCCTTGCAACATGTGTCTTCTGGGGAGCCCCACCAGCCATGCTTACATGAGACTTCTGGGGAGCCCCATCGGCCTTGCTTACATGTCGGTACTGGGAGCCCCACCAGCCTTGCTTACATGTGACTTTCGGGGAGACCAACCAGCCTTGCTTGCATGTGACTTTCGGGGAGCATCACCAGTCCTGCTATATATGACTTCCAGGGAGCCCCATCAGCCGTGCTTACATGTGACTTCTCGGAAGTCCCACCAGCATTACTAACATGTGACTTCTGGGGCGCACCTACAGCCTTGCTTACATAAGACTTCCGGGGAGCCCCACAAGCCTTGCTAAATGTGACTTCCAGGGAGCCCCACCAGCCTTGCTAAATTTGACTTCCAGTGAGCCCCATCATCCTTGCTTACTTGTGACTTCCATGGAGCACAACCAGCCTTGCCTACATGTCACTTCCAGCGAGCCTCACCAGCCATGCTTACTTGTGACTTCTGGGGAGCCCCACCAGCCTTGCTTACATGTGACTTCCAGGGAGTCCCACCAGCCTTGCTTACATGTCACTTTGGGGATCCCCACCAGCCTTGGGAGACCCAACAGCCTTACCTACATGTGACATCCGTGGAGCCCCACCAACCTTGCCTACATGTGACCTCCGGGAGCCCCACCAGCCTTGCTTACATGTCACATCTGGGGAGCCCAGCCAGCCGTTCCTACATGTCACTTCTGGGGAGCCCACCAGCCCTGCATCGTGTGACTTCTGAGGATCCCCACCAGCCTCTCTAGATGTGACTTCCGGGGAGCCTCACCAGCCATGCTTACTTGTGACTTCTGGGGAGCCCCACCTGCCTTGCTTACATGTGACTTCCAAGGAGTCCCACCAGCATTGCTTACATGTCACTTTGGGGAGCCCCACCAGCCTTGGCAGACCCACCAGCTTTACCTACATGTGACTTCAGTGGAACCCCACCAACCTTGCCTACGTTTGACCTCTGGGAGCCCCACCAGCCTTGCTTAAATGTGACTTCTGGGGATCCCCAACAGCCTTGCTACATTTGACTTCAGGGAGCCCAACCAGCCTTGCTTACATGTCACTTCTGGGGAGCCCAGCCAGCCTTTCCTACATGTCACTTCTGGGGAGCTCACCAGCCTTGCAACATGTGACTTCTGAGGATCCCCACCAGCCTTGCTAGATGTGACTTCCGGGGAGCCCCACCAGCCATGCTTACATGTGACTTTGGGAAAGCCCCACCAGCCTTGCTTACATGTCACTTTGGGGAGCCCCACCAGCCTTGGGAGACCCACCAGCCTTACCTACATGTGACTTCCATGGAGCCCCACCAACCTTGCCTACATGTGACCGCCGGGAGCCCCACCAGCCTTGCTTACATGTGACTTCTGGGGAGCCCCACCAGCCTTGCTACATTTGACTTCCGGGAGCCCCACCAGCCTTGCTTACATGTCACTTCTAGGGAGCACAGCCAGCCTTTCCTACATGTCACTTCTGGGGAGCCCACCAGCCTTGCAACATGTGACTTCTGAGGATCCCCACCAGCCTTGCTACATGTGACTTCAGAGGAGCGCCTCCAGCCATGCTTACATGTGACTTCCGGAAAGCCACACCAGCTTTGCTTTCATGTCACTTCCGGGAGCCCCACCAAACTTGCTTCACATATCACTTCTGGGGAGCCCAGCCAGCCTTTCCTACATGTCACTTCTGGGGAGCCCAACCAGCCTTGCAACATGTGACTTCTGGGGAGCCCCACCAGCCATGCTTACATGAGACTTCTGGGGAGCCCCATCGGCCTTGCTTACATGTCGGTACTGGGAGCCCCACCAGCCTTGGTTACTTGTCACTTCGGGGAGCCCGACCAGTCTTGCCTGCATATGACTTCTGGGAATTCCCACCAGCCTTGCCTACATGAGACTTCTGGGGAGCCCAACCAGCCTTGCAACATGTGACTTCTGGGGAGCCCCACCAGCCATGCTTACATGAGACTTCTGGGGAGCCCCATCGGCCTTGCTTACATGTCGGTACTGGGAGCCCCACCAGCCTTGCTTACATGTGACTTTCGGGGAGACCAACCAGCCTTGCTTGCATGTGACTTTCGGGAAGCACCACCAGTCCTGCTATATATGACTTCCGGGGAGCCCCATCAGCCGTGCCTACATGTGACTTCTCGGGAGTCCCACCAGCATTACTAACATGTGACTTCTGGGGAGCACCTACAGCCTTGCTTACATAAGACTTCCGGGGAGCCCCAAAAGCCTTGCTAAATGTGACTTCCAGGGAGCCCCACCAGCCTTGCTAAATTTGACTTCCTGTGAGCCCCATCATTCTTGCTTACTTGTGACTTCCATGGAGCCCCACCAGCCTTGCCTACATGTCACTTCCAGCGAGCCTCACCAGCCATGCTTACTTGTGACGTCTGGGGAGCCCCACCAGCCTTGCTTACATGTGACTTCCAGGGAGTCCCACCAGCTTTGCTTACATGTCACTTTGGGGATCCCCACCAGCCTTGGGAGACCCAACAGCCTTACCTACATGTAACATCCTTGGAGCCCCACCAACCTTGCCTACATGTGACCTCCGGGAGCCCCACCAGCCTTGCTTACATGTCACTTCTGGGGAGCCCAGCCAGCCTTTCCTACATGTCACTTCTGGGGAGCCCACCAGCCCTGCAACGTGTGACTTCTGAGGATCCCCACCAGCCTTGCTAGATGTGACTTCCGGGAGCCTCACCAGCCATGCTTACTTGTGACTTCTGGGGAGCCCCACCTGCCTTGCTTACATGTGACTTCCAAGGAGTCCCACCAGCATTGCTTCCATGTCACTTTGGGGAGCAACACCAGCCTTGGGAGACCCACCAGCATTACCTACATGTGACTTCCGTGGAACCCCACCAACCTTGCCTACGTGTGACCTGTGGGAGCCCCACTTGCCTTGCTTAAATGTGACTTCTGGGGATCCCCACCAGCCTTGCTACATTTGAGTTCAGGGAGCCCAACCAGCCTTGCTTACATGTCACTTCTGGGGAGCCCAGCCAGCCTTTCCTACATGTCACTTCTGGGGAGCTCACCAGCCTTGCAACATGTGACTTCTGAGGATCCCCACAAGCCTTGCTAGATGTGACTTCCGGGGAGCCCCACCAGCCATGCTTACATGTGACTTTGGGAAAGCCCCTCCAGCCTTGCTTACATGTCACTTTGGGGAGCCCCACCATCCTTGGGAGACCCACCAGCCTTACCTACATGTGACTTCCATGGAGCCCCACCAACCTTGCCTACAAGCGACCTCCGGGAGCCCCACCAGCCTTGCTTACATGTGACTTCTGGGGAGCCCCACCAGCCTTGCTACATTTGACTTCCGGGAGCCCCACCAGCCTTGCTTACATGTCACTTCTAGGGAGCCCAGCCAGCCTTTCCTACATGTCACTTCTGGGGAGCCCACCAGCCTTGCAACATGTGACTTCTGAGGATCCCCACCAGCCTTGCTAGATTTGACTTCCGGGGAGCCCCAACAGTCATGCTTACATGTGACTTCGGAAAAGCCCCACCAGCTTTGCTTTCATGTCACTTCCGGGAGCCCCACCAGCCTTTCTTACATGTCACTTCTGGGAAGCCCAGCCAGCCCTGCTTGCAAGTCGCTACTAGGGAGCCCCACCATCCTTGCTACATGTCACTTCGGGGATCCCCACCAGCCTTGCTATCATGTGACTTGCAGGGAGTCCCACCAGCCTTGCTTACATGTGACTTCCACGGACCCCCCCAGCCTTCCTTACATGTCACTACTGGGGAGTCCCACCAGCCTTGCTTACATGTCACTTGGGGGAGCCTCACCAGCCTTGCTTACATGTCACTACTGGGAAGCCCCACCAGCCTTGCTTACATGTGACTTCCGAGAACCCTAACAGCCTTGCTAACATGTGAGTTCAGGGTGGCCCTACCAGCCTTGTTAACTTGTGACTTCTGGGGAGCCCCACCAGCCATGCTTGCATGTGACTTCCGTGGAGCCCCGCCAGCCTTGCCTTCATGTGACTTCCGGGGAGCCACTATAGCCTTTCTTACATAAGACTTCCGGGGAGCCAGACCAGCCTCGCTAAATTTGACTTCCTGGGAGCCCCATCATCCTTGCTTACATGTGTCTTCTGGGGAGTGCCACCAGCTTGGCTTACGTATGACTTCCAGGGAGCCCCACCAGTCTTGCCTACACATCACTTCTGGGAAGTCCCACTAGCCTTGCCTACATGTGACTTCCGGGAAGCCCCACCAGCCTTCCTTATATGTGACTTTCAGGGAGCCCCACCAGCCTTGCTTACATGTGACTTTTGGGAAGCACCACCAGACCTGCTATATATGACTTCTGGGGAGCCCCATCAGCCGTGCTTACATGTGACTTCTGGGGAGTCCCACCAACATTGCTTTCATGCGACTTCCTGAAAGCCCCACCAGCCTTCTTACATTTGACTTCCAGGAGCCCCACCAGCCTTGCTTACATGTCACTTCTGGGGAGCCCAGCCAGCCTTTCCTACATGTCACTTCTGGGGAGCCCACCAGCATTGCAACATGTGACTTCTGAGGATCCCCACCAGCCTTGCTAGATGTGATTTCCGGGGAGCCCCACCAGCCATGCTTACATGTGACTTCGGGAAAGCCTCACCATATTTGCTTTCATGTCACTTCCGGGAGCCCCACCAGCCTTTCTTACATGTCACTTCTGGAGAGCCCAGCCAGCCTTTCCTACATGTCACTTCTGGGGAGCCCCACCAGCCTTGCTTACATGTCGGTACTTTGGAGCCCCATCAACCTTGCTTACATGTCACTTCGGGGAGCCCCACTAGCCTTGCCTGCATATGACTTCCGGGGATCCCCATCAGCCTTGCCTACATGTGACTTCCAGGTATCCCCACCAGCCTTCCCTACATTTCACTTTCGGGGAGCCCCACCAGCCTTGCCTGCATACAACTTAAGGGGATCCCCACCAGCCTTGCCTACATGTGGCTTCCGGGAAGCCCCACCAGCCATGCCTACATGTGACTACTGGGGATCCTCTCCAGCATTGCCTACATGTGACTTCCTGGAAGCCTCACCAGTCTTACCTAGAAGTGACTTCTGGGGAGCCTCACCAGCCTTGCTTAAATGTGACTTCTGGTAGACCCACCAGTCTTGCCTACATGTGAATAGCGGGTATCCGCATCAGACTTGCTTACATTTGACTTTCGGGGATCCCCACCAGCCTTCCTTACATGTGAATTCAGGGGAAACCACCAGCCTTGCCTATATGTCACTTCCGGGGAGCCCCACCAGCCTTACCTACATGTGATTTCCGGGGATCCCCACCAACCTTGCTTACATGTGACTTCCGGGAAGCCCCTCCAGCCTTGCCTAAATGGGACTTCTGGGAAGCCCCACCAGCCTTGCCTACATGTGACTTAGTGGAGCCCCACCAGCCTTGTTTACATGAGACTTCCAGGATCCCCACCAGCCTTGCCTATCTGTGCATTCCGGGTACCAACCAGCCTTGCTTACATGTGACTTCCGGGGATCCCCACCAGCCTTGCTTGCATGTGACTTCCAGGGAGCCCCACCAGCCTTGCCTAAATGTCACTTCTGGGAATTCCCACCAGCCTTGCCTACATGTCACTTCCGGGTAGCACCACAACCCTTACCTACATGTCACTTCTCGGGACCCTACCTGCCTTGCTACATTGGACTTCTGGGGAACCCCACCTGCCTTGCTTACATGTGACATCCAGAGAGTCCCACCAGCCTTGCTTACATGTCACTACTGGGGAGCACCACCAGCCTTGCTTACATATCACTTCGGGGAACCCTACCAGCCTTGCTTAAATGTGACTTCTGGGGAGCCCCACCAGCCTTGCTTAAATGTGACTTCTGGGGAGCCCCACCAGCCATGCTTACATGTGACTTCCGGAAAGCCCCACCAGCCTTGCTTTCATGTCACTTCCGGGAGCCTCACCAGCCTTGCTTACATGTGACTTCTGCCAAGCCCCGCCAGCCTTTCCTACATGTCACTTCTGGGGAGCCCCACCAGCTTTGTGACATGTGACTTCTGGGGAGCCCCACCAGCCTTGCTTACAAGTCGCTAATGGGGAGCCCCACCAGCCTTGCTACATGTCACTTCGGGGAGCCCCACCAGCCTTGCTTACATGTGACTTCTGGGGAGCCCCACCAGCCTTGCTTACATGTGACTTCCAGGGAGCCCCACCAGCCTTTCTTACAAGTCGCTACTGGGGAGCCCCACCAGCCTTGCTACATGTCACTTCGGGAGAGCCCCAACAGCCTTGCTTACATATGACTTCCGGGGAGCCCCACCAGCCTTGCTTACATGTGACTTTCAGGGAGCCCCCCAGCCTTCCTTACATGTCACTACTGGGGAGTCCCACCGGCCTTGCTTACATGTCACTTCGGGGAGCCTCACCAGTCTTGCTTACATGTCACTTCGGGGAGAGCCCCACCAGCCTTGCTTACATGAGACTTCTAGGAGCCGCACCAGCCTTGCCTATCTGTGCATTCCGGGTACCCACCAGCCTTGCCTAAATGTCACTTCTGGGAATTCCCACCAGCCTTGCCTACATGTCAGTTCCGGGGAGCACCACAACCCTTACCTACATGTCACTTCTCGGGACCCTACCAGCCTTGCTACATTTGACTTCTGGGGAACCCCACCTGCCTTGCTTACATTTGACATCCAGAGAATCCCACCAGCCTTGCTTACATGTGACTTCCGGGGAGCCCCACCAGCCTTGCTTACATGTGACTTCCAGGGAGCCCCCCAGCCTTCCTTACATGTCACTACTGGGGAGTCCCACCGGCCTTGCTTACATGTCACTTCGGGGAGCCTCACCAGTCTTGCTTACATGTCACTACTGGGGATCCTCTCCAGCATTGCCTACATGTGACTTCCTGGAAGCCCCACCAGTCTTACCTACAAGTGACTTCTTGGGAGCCTCACCAGCCTTGCTTAAATGTGACTTCTGGGAGACCCACCAGTCTTGCCTACATGTGAATAGCGGGTATCCCCATCAGACTTGCTTACATTTGACTTTCGGGGATCCCCACCAGCCTTCCTTACATTTGAATTCAGAGGAAACCACCAACCTTGCCTACATGTGACTTTCTTGGAAGCCCCTCCAGCCTTGCCTAAATGGGACTTCTGGGAAGCCCCACCAGCCTTGCCTACATGTGACTTAGTGGATCCCCACCAGCCTTGTTTACATGAGACTTCTAGGAGCCCCACCAGCCTTGCCTATCTGTGCATTCCGGGTACCCACCAGCCTTGCTTACATGTGACTTCCGGGGATCCCCACCAGCCTTGCTTGCATGTGACTTCCAGGGAGCCCTCCAGCCTTCCTTACATGTCACTACTGGGGAGTCCCACCGGCCTTGCTTACATGTCACTTCGGGGAGCCTCACCAGTCTTGCTTACATGTCACTACTGGGAA
Organism: Ambystoma mexicanum; assembly: GCF_040938575.1. NCBI lineage: Eukaryota > Metazoa > Chordata > Amphibia > Caudata > Ambystomatidae > Ambystoma > Ambystoma mexicanum. The sequence goes on along the minus strand of NC_090940.1, from coordinate 494,504,258 downwards.
GCCCCATCAGCCTTGCTTACATGTGACTTCCAGGGAGCCCCACCAGACTTACTTACAAGTCGCTACTGGGGAGCCCCACCAGCCTTGCTACATGTCACTTTGGGGAGCCCCACCAGCCTTGCTTACATGTGACTTCCAGGTATCCCCACCAGCCTTGCTTTCATGTGACTTCCAGGGAGCCCCACCAGCCTTGCCTACATGTCACTTCCGGGGAGCACTACAACCCTTACCTACATGTCACTTCTCGGCACCCTACCAGCCATGCTACATTTGACTTCTGGGGAACCCCACCTGCCTTGCTTACATGTGACATCCAGAGAGTTCCACCAGCCTTGCTTACATGTCACTACTGGAGAGCACCACCAGCCTTGCTTACATATCACTTCGGGGAACCCTACCAGCCTTGCCTAAATGTGACTTCTGGGGAGCCCCACCAGCCTTACCTACATGTGACTTCCGTGGAGCCCCACCAACCTTGTCTACATGTGACCTCTGGGAGCCCCACCAGCTTTGCTTACAAGTGAATTCTCAGGAGCCCCACCAGCCTTGCTACGTGTGACTTCCGGGAGACCCACCAGCCATGCTTACATCTCACTTCCGGAAAGCCCCACTAGCCTTGCTTTCATGTCACTTCCGGGAGCCTCACCAGCCTTGATTACATGTCACTTCTGCCAAGCCCCGTCAGCCTTTCCTACATGTCACTTCTGGGGAGCCCCAGCAGCTTTGTGACATGTGACTTCTGGGGAGCCCCACCAGCCTTGTTTACAAGTCGCTACTGTGGAGCCCCACAAGCCTTGCTTCGTGTCACTTCGGGGAGCCCCACCAGCCTTGCTTACATTTGACTTCTGGGGAGCCCCACCAGCATTGCTTACAAGTCGCTACTGGGGAGCCCCACCAGCCTTGCTACATGTCACTTCGGGGAGCCCCACCAGCCTTGCTTATATGTGACTTCTGGGGAGCCCCACCAGCCTTGCTTCCTTGTGACTTCAGAGGAGCGCCTCCAGCCATGCTTACATGTGATTTCCGGAAAGCCACACCAGCTTTGATTTCATGTCACTTCCGGGAGCCCCACCAGCCTTGCTTCACATATCACTTCTGGGGAGCCCAGCCAGCCTTTCCTACATGTCACTTCTGGGGAGCCCAACCAGCCTTGCAACATGTGACTTCTGGGGAGCCCCACCAGCCATGCTTACATGAGACTTCTGGGGAGCCCCATCGGCCTTGCTTACATGTCGGTACTGGGAGCCCCACCAGCCTTGCTTACTTGTCACTTCGGGGAGCCCGACCAGCCTTGCCTGCATATGACTGCTGGGAATTCCCTCCAGCCTTGCCTACATGAGACTTCTGGGGAGCCCAACCAGCCTTGCAACATGTGACTTCTGGGGACCCCCTCCAGCCATGCTTACATGAGACTTCTGGGGAGCCCCATCGGCCTTGCTTACATGTCGTTACTGGGAGCCCCACCAGCCTTGCTTACATGTGACTTTCGGGGAGCCCAACCAGCCTTGCTTGCATGTGACTTTCGGGGAGCACCACTAGTCCTGCTATATATGACTTCCGGGGAGCCCCATCGGCCTTGCTTACATGTGACTTCTCGAGAGTCCCCACCAGCCTTGCTAGATGTGATTTCCGGGGAGCCCCACCAGCCATGCTTACATGTGACTTCGGGAAAGCCTCACCATATTTGCTTTCATGTCACTTCCGTGAGCCCCACCAGCCTTTCTTACATGTCACTTCTGGTTAGCCCAGCCAGCCTTTCCTACATGTCACTTCTGGTGAGCCCCACCCGCCTTGCTTACATGTCGATACTTTGGAGCCCCACCAGCCTTGCTTACATGTCACTTCGGGGAGCCCCACTAGCCTTGCCTGCATATGACTTCCGGGGATCCCCATCAGCCTTGCCTACATGTGACTTCCGGGTATCCCCACCAGCCTTCCCTACATTTCACTTCTGGGGAGCCCCACCAGCCTTGCCTGCATACAACTTAAGGGGATCCCCACCAGCCTTGCCTACATGTGACTTCCGGGTATCCCCGCCAGCCTTCCCTACATTTCACTTCTGGGGAGCCCCACCAGCCTTGCCTGCATACAACTTAAGGGGATCCCCACCAGCCTTGCCTACATGTGGCTTCCGGGGAGCCCCACCAGCCATGCCTACATGTGACTACTGGGGATCCTCTCCAGCATTGCCTACATGTGACTTCCTGGAAGCCCCAGCAGTCTTACCTAAAAGTGACTTCTGGGGAGCCTCACCAGCCTTGCTTAAATGTGACTTCTGGGAGACCCACCAGTCTTGCCTACATGTGAATAGCGGGTATCCCCATCAGACTTGCTTACATTTGACTTTCGGGGATCCCCACCAGCCTTCCCTACATGTGAATTCAGGGGAAACCACCAGTCTTGCCTATATGTGACTTCCGGGGAGCCCCACCAGCCTTGCCTACATGTGATTTCCGGGGATCCCCACCAGCCTTGCTTACATGTGACTTCCGGGAAGCCCCTCCAGCCTTGCCTAAATGGGACTTCTGGGAAGCCCCATCAGCCTTGCCTACATGTGACTTAGTGGAGCCCCACCAGCCTTGTTTACATGAGACTTCCAGGATCCCCACCAGCCTAGCCTATCTGTGCATTCCGGGTACCCACCAGCCTTGCTTACATGTGACTTCCGGGGATCCCTACCAGCCTTGCTTGCATGTGACTTCCAGGGAGCCCCACCAGCCTTGCCTAAATGTCACTTCTGGGAATTCCCACCAGCCTTGCCTACATGTCACGTCCGGTGAGCACAACAACCCTTACCTACATGTCACTTCTCGGGACCCTACCTGCCTTGCTACATTGGACTTCTGGGGAACCCCACCTGCCATGCTTACATGTGACATCCACAGAATCCCACCAGCCTTGCTTACAAGTCGCTACTGGGGAGCCCCACCAGCCTTGCTACATGTCACTTCGGGGAGAGCCCCACCAACCTTGCTTACATGAGACTTCCAGGAGCCGCACAAGCCTTGCCTATCTGTGCATTCCGGGTACCCACCAGCCTTGCCTAAATGTCACTTCTGGGAATTCCCACCAGCCTTGCCTACATGTCAGTTCCGGGGAGCACCACAACCCTTACCTACATGTCACTTCTCGGGACCCTACCAGCCTTGCTACATTTGACTTCTGGGGAACCCCACCTGCCTTGCTTACATGTGACATCCAGAGAGTCCCACCAGCCTTGCTTACATGTGACTTTCGGGGAGCCCCACCAGCCTTGCTTACATGTGACTTCCAGGGAGCCCCCCAGCCTTCTTTCATGTCACTACTGGGGAGACCCACCGGCCTTGCTTACATGTCACTTCGGGGAGCCTCACCAGTCTTGCTTACATGTCACTACTGGGGATCCACTCCAGCCTTGCCTACATGTGGCTTCCGAGAAGCCCCACCAGCCATGCCTACATGTGACTACTGGGGATCCTCTCCAGCATTGCCTACATGTGACTTCCTGGAAGCCCCAGCAGTCTTACCTACAAGTGACTTCTGGGGAGCCTCACCAGCCTTGCTTAAATGTGACTTCTGGGAGACCCACCAGTCTTGCCTACATGTGAATAGCGGGTATCCCCATCAGACTTGCTTACATTTGACTTTCGGGGATCCCCACCAGCCTTCCTTACATTTGAATTCAGAGGAAACCACCAACCTTGCCTACATGTGACTTTCTTGGAAGCCCCTCCAGCCTTGCCTAAATGGGACTTCTGGGAAGCCCCACCAGCCTTGCCTACATGTGACTTAGTGGAGCCCCACCAGCCATGTTTACATGAGACTTCCAGGAGCCCCACCAGCCTTGCCTATCTGTGCATTCCGGGTACCCACCAGCCTTCCTTACATGTCACTATTGGGGAGTCCCACCGGCCGTGCTTACATGTCACTTCGGGGATCCTCACCAGTCTTGCTTACATGTCACTACTGGGAAGCCCCACCAGCCTTGCTTACATGTGACTTCCAGGGAGCCCCACCAGACTTGCTTACAAGTTGCTACTGGGGAGCCCCACCAGCCTTGCTACATGTCACTTTGGGGAGCCCCACCAGCCTTGCTTACATGTGACTTCCAGGTATCCCCACCAGCCTTGCTTTCATGTGACTTCCAGGGAGCCCCACCAGCCTTGCCTAAATGTCACTTCTGGGAATTCCCACCAGCCTTGCCTACATGTCACTTCCGGGGAGCACTATAACCCTTACCTACATGTCACTTCTCGGGACCCTACCAGCCATGCTACATTTGACTTCTGGGGAACCCCACCAGCCTTGCTTACATGTCACTACTGGAGAGCACCACCAGCCTTGCTTACATATCACTTCGGGGAACCCTACCAGCCTTGCCTAAATGTGACTTCTGGGGAGCCCCACCAGCCTTACCTACATGTGACTTCCGTGGAGCCCCACCAACCTTGTCTACATGTGACCTCTGGGAGCCCCACCAGCTTTGCTTACATGTGAATTCTCAGGAGCCCCACCAGCCTTGCTACGTGTGACTTCCGGGAGACCCACCAGCCATGCTTACATCTCACTTCCGGAAAGCCCCACTAGCCTTGCTTTCATGTCACTTCCGGGAGCCTCACCAGCCTTGATTACATGTCACTTCTGCCAAGCCCCGTCAGCCTTTCCTACATGTCACTTCTGGGGAGCCCCACCAGCTTTGTGACATGTGACTTCTGGGGAGCCACACCAGCCTTGTTTACAAGTCGCTACTGTGGCGCCCCACAAGCCTTGCTTCGTGTCACTTCGGGGAGCCCACCAGCCTTGCTTACATTTGACTTCTGGGGAGCCCCACCAGCATTGCTTACAAGTCGCTACTGGGGAGCCCCACCAGCCTTGCTACATGTCACTTCGGGGAGCCCCACCAGCCTTGCTTATATGTGACTTCTGGGGAGCCCCACCAGCCTTGCTTCCTTGTGACTTCAGAGGAGCGCCTCCAGCCATGCTTACATGTGACTTCCGGAAAGCCACACCAGCTTTGCTTTCATGTCACTTCCGGGAGCCCCACCATCCTTGCTTCACATATCACTTCTGGGGAGCCCAGCCATCCTTTTCTACATGTCACTTCTGGGGAGCCCAACCAGCCTTGCAACATGTGACTTCTGGGGAGCCCCACCAACCATGCTTACATGAGACTTCTGGGGAGCCCCATCGGCTTTGCTTACATGTCGGTACTGGGAGCCCCACCAGCCTTGCTTACTTGTCACTTTCGGGAGCCCGACCAGCCTTGCCTGCAAATGACTTCTGGGAATTCCCTCCAGCCTTGCCTACATGAGACTTCTGGGGAGCCCAACCAGCCTTGCAACATGTGACTTCTGGGGAGCCCCACCAGCCATGCTTACATGAGACTTCTGGGGAGCCCCATCGGCCTTGCTTACATGTCGGTACTCGGAGCCCCACCAGCCTTGCTTACTTGTCACTTCGGGGAGCCCGACCAGCCTTGCCTGCATATGACTGCTGGGAATTCCCTCCAGCCTTGCCTACATGAGACTTCTGGGGAGCCCAACCAGCCTTGCAACATGTGACTTCTGGGGAGCCCCACCAGCCATGCTTACATGAGACTTCTGGGGAGCCCCATCGGCCTTGCTTACATGTCGGTACTGGGAGCCCCACCAGCCTTGCTTACATGTGACTTTCGGGGAGCCCAACCAGCCTTGCTTGCATGTGACTTTCGGGGAGCACCACTAGTCCTGCTATATATGACTTCCGGGGAGCCCCTTCAGCCTTGCTTACTTGTGACTTCCATGGAGCCCCACCAGCCTTGCCTACATGTCACTTCCAGCAAGCCTCACCAGCCATGCTTACTTGTGACTTCTGGGGAGCCCCACCTGCCTTGCTTACAAGTGACTTCCAGGGAGTCCCACCAGCCTTGCTTACATATCACTTTGGGGAGCCCCACCAGCCTTGGGAGACCCAACAGCCTTACCTACATGTGACATCCGTGGAGCCCCAGCAACCTTGCTTACATGTCACTTCTGGGGAGCCCAGCCAGCCTTTCCTACATGTCACTTCTGGGGAGCCCACCAGCCCTGCAACGTGTGACTTCTGAGGATCCCCACCAGCCTTGCTAGATGTGACTTCCGGGGAGCCTCACCAGGCATGCTTACTTGTGACTTCTGGGGACCCCCACCTGCCTTGCTTACTTGTGACTTCCAAGGAGTCCCACCAGCATTGCTTACATGTCACTTTGGGAGCCCCACCAGCCTTGGGAGACCCACCAGCCTTACCTACATGTGACTTCCGTGGAGCCCCACCAACCTTGCCTACGTGTGACCTCAGGGAGAACCACCAGCCTTGCTTAAATGTGACTTCTGGGGATCCCCACCAGCCTTGCTACATTTCACTTCAGGGAGCCCCACTAGCTTTGCTTACATATCACTTCTGGGGAGCCGAGCCAGCCTTTTCTACATGTCACTTCTGGGGAGCTCACCAGCCTTGCAACATGTGACTTCTGAGGATCCCCACCAGCCTTGCTAGATGTGACTTCCGAGGAGCCCCACCAGCCATGCTTACATGTGACTTTGGGAAAGCCCCACCAGCCTTGCTTACATGTCACTTCTGGGGAGCTCACCAGCCTTGCAACATGTGACTTCTGAGGATCCCCACCAGCCTTGCTAGATGTGACTTCCATGGAGCCCCACCAACCTTGCTTACATGTGACTTCTGGGCATCCCCACCAGCCTTGCTTACATCTGACTTCCAGAGAGCGCCCCCAGCCTTGCTTACATCTCACTACTGGGGAGCCCCCCCAGCCTTGCTTACTTATCACTACTGGGGAGCCCCACCAGCCTTGCTTACATGTGACTTCGGGGAGCCCCACCAGCCTTGCTTACATGTGACTTCCTCGAGCCCCACCAGCTTTGCTTAAATGTGTTTTTTGGAGAGCCCCACCAGTCTTGCCTACATGTGACTTTTGGGGAACCCCACCTGCCTTGCCTATATGTGACTTCCGGGGAGCCCCACCAGCCTTGCTTACATGTGACTTCCGGCATGCCCCACCAGTCTTGCTTACATGTGACTTCCAGGGTGCCCCACCAGCCTTGCCTACATGTGACCTCCGGGGAGGTCCACCAGCCTTCCTTACATGTCACTACTGGGGAGTCCCACCGGCCTTGCTTACATATCACTTCAGGGAGCCTCACCAGCCTTGCTTACATGTCACTACTGGAAGCCCCCACCAGCCTTGCATAGATGTGACTTGCGAGAACCCTACCAGCCTTGCTAACATGTGACTTTCGGAGAGCACCACCATCCCTGCTATATATGACTTCCGGGGAGCCCCATCAGCCGTGCTTACATGTGACTTCTGGGGAGCCCAACCTGCCTTGCTTACATGTGATTACCAGGAGCCTCACCAGCCTTGCTTACATGTCACTACTGGGGAGCCCCACCAGCATTGCTTACATGTGACTTCCAGGTGACCCACCACCTTGCTTGCATGTGACTTCCAGGTGACCCACCACCTTGCTTACATGTGACTTCCGGGAGCCCCACCAGCCTTGCTTGCATGTGACTTCCTGGTGACCCACCAGCCTTGCTTACATGTGACTTCTTCGAGCCCCACCAGCTTTGCTTACATGTGTTTTTGGAGAGCCCCACCAGTCTTGCCTGCATGTGACTTTTGGGGAACCCCACTGACCTTGCCTATATGTGACTTCCGGGAGCCCCACCAGCCTTGCTTACATGTGACTTCCAGGGTGGCCCACCAGCGTTGCAAACATTTGACCACCAGAAGGTCCACCAGCCTTGCCTATTTGTGACTTCCGGGTAGCCTCACCAGACTTTCCTACATGTGACTTCCAGGGAGCCCCACCAGCCTTGCCTACATGTGACCTCTGGGGAGGCCCACCAGACTTGCTTGCATGTGACTTCCAGGGAGTCCCACCAGCTTTGCTTACATGTGACTTCTGGGAAGTCTCACTAGACTTGCCTACATGTGACTTCCAGTGAACCCCACCAGCCTTGCCTACATGTGACCTCCTGGGAGGTCCACCAGATTTGCTTACATGTGACTTCCGTGGAGCCCCACCATCCTTGCTTACAGGTGACTTCTGGGAAGCATCACCAGACTTGCTTACAAGTCACTTCCGGGAGCCCCATCAGGCTTGCCTACATGTGATTTCCAGGGAGAACCACCAGCCTTGTCTACGTGTGACTTCTTTGGAGCCCCACCAGCCTTGCTTACATGTGACTTCTGGGAAGTTCCAACAGGCTTACCTACATGTGACTTCCAGGGTGCCCCACTAGCTTTGCCTACATGTGACTTCTGGGGTCCCAAAAGCCTTGCTTACATCTGACTTCTGGGGAGCACCTACAGCCTTGCTTACATAGGACTTCCGGGGATCCCCCACCAGCCTTGCTAAATGTGATTTCCTGGGAGCCCCATCATCCTTGCATACATTTGACTTCCGGGAGCTACACCAGCCTTGCTTACATGTGACTTCCGGCGAGCCCCACCAGCCTTGCTTACATGAGACTTCTGGTGAGCCCCAACAGCCTTAACTACATGTTACTTCCAGGGTGCCCCACTAGCTTTGCCTACATGTGACGTCTGGAGTCCCACCAGCCATGCTTACATGTGACTTCTGGGGAGTCCCACCTGCCTTGCTTACATGTGATTTCCAGGGAGGCCCACCAGCCTTGCTTACATGTCACTACTGGGGATCCCCACCAGCCTTGCTTACATGTCACTTTGGGGAGCCCCACCAGCCTTGGTAGACCCACCAGCTTTACCTACATGTGACCTCCGGGAGCCCCACCAGCTTTGCTTACATGTGACTTCTGGGGAGCCCCACCAGCCTTGTTACATGTGACTTCAGAGCAGCGCCTCCAGCCATGCTTACATGTGACTTCCGGAAAGCCACAGTAGCTTTGCTTTCATGTCACTTCCGGGAGCCCCACCAGCCTTGCTTCACATATCACTTCTGGGGAGCCCAGCCAGCCTTTCCTACATGTCACTTCTGGGGAGCCCAACCAGCCTTGCAACATGTGACTTCTGGGGAGCCCCACCAGCCATGCTTACATGAGACTTCTGGGGAGCCCCATCGGCCTTGCTTACATGTCGGTACTGGGACCCCCACCAGCCTTGCTTACTTGTCACTTCAGGGAGCCCGACCACCCTTGCCTGCATATGACTTCTGGGAATTCCCACCATCCTTGCCTACATGAGACTTCTGGGGAGCCCAACCAGCCTTGCAACATGTGAATTCTGGGGAGCCCCACCAGCCATGCTTACATGAGACTTCTGGGGAGCCCCATCGGCCTTGCTTACATGTCGGTACTGGGAGCCCCACCAGCCTTGCTTACATGTGACTTTTGGGGAGCCCAACCAGCCTTGCTTGCATGTGACTTTCGGGGCGCACCACTAGTCCTGCTATATATGACTTCCGGGGAGCCCCATCGGCCTTGCTTACATGTGACTTCTCGAGAGTCCCCACCAGCCTTGCTAGATGTGATTTCCGGGGAGCCCCACCAGCCATGCTTACATGTGACTTCGGGAAAGCCTCACCATATTTGCTTTCATGTCACTTCCGGGAGCCCCACCAGCCTTTCTTACATTTCACTTCTGGAGAGCCCAGCCAGCCTTACCTACATGTGGCTTCCGGGGAGCCCCACCAGCCATGCCTACATGTGACTACTGGGGATCCTCTCCAGCATTGCCTACATGTGACTTCCTGGAAGCCCCACCAGTTTTACCTACAAGTGATTTCTGGGGAGCCTCACCAGCCTTGCTTAAATGTGACTTCTGGGAGACCCACCAGTCTTGCCTACATGTGAATAGCGGGTATCCCCATCAGACTTGCTTTCATTTGACTTTCGGGGATCCCCACCAGCCTTCCTTACATGTGAATTCAGGGGAAACCACCAGCCTTGCCTATATGTGACTTCCGGGGAGCCCCACCAGCCTTGCCTACTTGTGATTTCCGGGGATCCCCACCAGCCTTGCTTACATGTGACTTCCGGGAAGCCCCTCCAGCCTTGCCTAAATGGGACTTCTGGGAAGCCCCACCAGCCTTGCCTACATGTGACTTAGTGGAGCCCCACCAGCCTTGTTTACATGAGACTTCCAGGATCCCCACCAGCCTTGCCTATCTGTGCATTCCGGGTACCCACCAGCCTTGCTTACATGTGACTTCCGGGGATCCCCACCAGCCTTGCTTGCATGTGACTTCCAGGGAGCCCCACCAGCCTTGCCTACATGTCACTTCCGGGGAGCACCACATCCCTTACCTACATGTCACTTCTCTGGACCCTACCTGCCTTGCTACATTGGACTTCTGGGGAACCCCACCTGCCTTGCTTACATGTTACATCCAGAGAGTCCCACCAGCCTTGCTTACAATTCGCTACTGGGGAGGCCCACCAGCCTTGCTACATGTCACTTCGGGGAGAGCCCCACCAGCCTTGCTTACATGAGACTTCCAGGAGCCGCACCAGCCTTGCCTATCTGTGCATTCCGGGTACCCACCAGCCTTGTCTAAATGTCACTTCTGGGAATTCCCACCAGCCTTGCCTACATGTCACTTCCGGGGAGCACAACAACCCTTACATACATGTCACTTCTCGGGACTCTACCAGCCTTGCTACATTTGACTTCTGGGGAACCCCACCTGCCTTGCTTACATGTGACATCCAGAGAGTCCCACCAGCCTTGCTTACATGTCACTACTGGGGAGCACCACCAGCCTTGCTACATGACACTTCGGGGAGCCCCACCGGCCTTGCTTACATGTGACTTCTGGGAAGCCCCACCAGCCTTGCTTACATGTGACTTCCAGGGAGCCCCACCAGCCTTGCTTACAAGTCGCTACTGGGGAGCCCCACCAGCCTTGCTACATGTCACTTCGGGGAGAGCCACACCAGCCTTGCTTACATGTGACTTCCGGGGAGCCCCACCAGCCTTGCTTACATGTGACTTCCAGGGAGCCCCCCAGCCTTCCTTACATGTCACTACTGGGGAGTCCCACCGGCCTTGCTTACATGTCACTTCGGGGAGCCTCACCAGTCTTGCTTACATGTCACTACTGGGGATCCTCTCCAGCATTGCCTACATGTGACTTCCTGGAAGCCCCACCAGTCTTACCTACAAGTGACTTCTGGGGAGTCTCACCAGCCTTGCTTAAATGTGACTTCTGGGAGACCCACCAGTCTTGCCTACATGTGAATAGCGGGTATCCCCATCAGACTTGCTTACATTTGACTTTCGGGGATCCCCACCAGCCTTCCTTAAATGTGAATTCAGGGGAAACCACCAGCCTTGCCTACATGTGACTTCCGGGAAGACCCTCCAGCCTTGTCTAAATGGGACTTCTGGGAAGCCCCACCAGCCTTGCCTACATGTGACTTAGTGGAGCCCCACCAGCCTTGTTTACATGAGACTTCCGGTGATCCCCACCAGCCTTGCTTGCATGTGACTTCCAGGGAGCCCCCCAGCCTTCCTTACATGTCACTACTGGGGAGTCCCACCGGCCTTGCTTACATGTCACTTCGGGGAGCCTCACCAGTCTTGCTTACATGTCACTACTGGGAAGCCCCACCAGCCTTGCTTACATGTGAGTTCCAGGGAGCCCCACCAGACTTGCTTACAAGTCGCTACTGGGGAGCCCCACCAGCCTTGCTACATGTCACTTTGGGGAGCCCCACCAGCCTTGCTTACATGTGACTTCCAGGTATCCCCACCAGCCTTGCTTTCATGTGACTTCCAGGGAGCCCCACCGACCTTGCCTAAATGTCACTTCTGGGAATTCCCACCAGCCTTGCCTACATGTCACTTCCGGGGAGCACTACAACCCTTACCTACATGTCACTTCTCGGGACCCTACCAGCCATGCTACATTTGACTTCTGGGGAACCCCACCTGCCTTGCTTACATGTGACATCCAGAGAGTTCCACCAGCCTTGCTTACATGTCACTACTGGAGAGCACCACCAGACTTGCTTACATATCACTTCGGGGAAACCTACCAGCCTTGCCTAAATGTGACTTCTGGGGACCCCACCAGCCTTACCTACATGTGACTTCCGTGGTGCACCACCAACATTGTCTACATCTGACCTCTGGGAGCCCCACCAGCTTTGCTTACATGTGAATTCTCAGGAGCTCCACCAGCCTTGCTATGTGTGACTTCCGGGAGACCCACCAGCCATGCTTACATCTCACTTCCGGAAAGCCCCACTAGCCTTGCTTTCATGTCACTTCCGGGAGCCTTACCAGCCTTGATTACATGTCACTTCTGCCAAGCCCTGTCAGCCTTTCCTACATGTCACTTCTGGGGAGCCCCACCAGCTTTGTGACATGTGACTTCTGGGGAGCCCCACCAGCCTTGCTTACAAGTCGCTACTGGGGAGCCCCACAAGCCTTGCTTCGTGTCACTTCGGGAAGCCCCACCAGCCTTGCTTACATTTGACTTCTGGGGAGCCCCACCAGCATTGCTTACAAGTCACTACTGGGGAGCCCCAGCAGCCATGCTTACATGTGACTTCCGGAAAGCCACACCAGCCTTGCTTTCATGTCACTTCCGGGAGCCCCACCAGCCTTGCTTCACATATCACTTCTGGGGAGCCCAGCCAGCCTTTCCAACATGTCACTTCTGGGGAGCCCAACCAGCCTTGCAACATGTGACTTCTGGGGAGCCCCACCAGCCATGCTTACATGAGACTTCTGGGGAGCCCCATCGGCCTTGCTTACATGTCGGTACTGGGAGCCCCACCAGCCTTGCTTACTTGTCACTTTCGGGAGCCCGACCAGCCTTGCCTGCATATGACTGCTGGGAATTCCCTCCAGCCTTGCCTACATGAGACTTCTGGGAGCCCAACCAGCCTTGCAACATGTGACTTCTAGGGAGCCCCATCGGCCTTGCTTACATGTCGGTACTGGGAGCCCCACCAGCCTTGCTTACATGTGACTTTCGGGGAGCCCAACCAGCCTTGCTTGCATGTGACTTTCGGGGAGCACCACTAGTCCTGCTATATATGACTTCCGGGGAGCCCCATAAGCCTTGCTTACATGTGACTTCTCGGGAGTCCCTCCAGCATTGCTAACATGTGACTTCTGGGGAGCACCTACAGCCTTGCTTACATAAGACTTCCGTTTAGCCCCACAAGCCTTGCTAAATGTGACTTCCAGGGAGCCCCACCAGCCTTGCTAAATTTGACTTCCTGGGAGCCCCATCATCCTTGCTTACTTGTGACTTCCATGGAGCCCCACCAGCCTTGCCTACATGTCACTTCCAGCGAGCCTCACCAGCCATGCTTACATGTGACTTCTGGGGAGCCCCACCTGCCTTGCTTACAAGTGACTTCCAGGGAGTCCCACCAGCCTTGCTTACATGTCACTTTGGGGAGCCCCACCAGCCTTGGGAGACCCAACAGCCTTACCTACATGTGACATCCGTGGAGCCCCACCAACCTTGCCTACATGTGAACTTCTGGGAGCCCCACCAGCCTTGCTTACATGTCACATCTGGGGAGCCCAGCCAGCCTTTCCTACATGTCACTTCTGGGGAGCCCACCAGCCCTGCAACATGTAACTTCTGAGGATCCCCACCAGACTTGCTAGATGTGACTTCCGGGGAGCCTCACCAGCCATACTTACTTGTGACTTCTGGGGATGCCCACCTGCCTTGCTTACTTGTGACTTCCAAGGAGTCCCACCAGCATTGCTTACATGTCACTTTGGGGGAGCCCCACCAGCCTTGGGAGACCCACCAGCCTTACCTACATGTGACTTCCGTGGAGCCCCACCAACCTTGCCTACGTGTGACCTCCGGGAGCCCCACCAGCCTTGCTTAAATGTGACTTCTGGGGATCCCCCCCAGCCTTGCTACATTTGACTTCAGGGAGCCCCACCAGCTTTGCTTACATGTCACTTCTGGGGAGCCCAGCCAGCCTTTCCTACATGTCACTTCTGGGGAGCTCACCAGCCTTGCAACATTTGGCTTCTGAGGATCCCAACCTGCCTTGCTAGATGTGACTTCCGAGGAGCCCCACCAGCCATGCTTACATGTGACTTTGGGAAAGCCCCACCAGCCTTGCTTACATGTCACTTTGGGGAGCCCACCAGCCATGGGAGACCCACCATCCTTACCTACATGTGACTTACATGGAGCCCACAACCTTGCCTACATGTGACCTCCGGGAGCCCCACCAGCCTTGCTTACATGTGACTTCTGGGACCCCCACCAGCCTTGCTACATTTGACTTCCGTGAACGCCCCACCAGCCTTGCTTACATGTCACTTCTAGGGAGCCCACTCAGCCTTTCCTACAAGTCACTTCTGGGGAGCCCACCAGCCTTGCAACATGTGACTTCTGAGGATCCCCACCAGCCTTACTAGATGTGACTTCCGGGGAGCCCCACCAGCCATGCTTACATGTGACTTCGGGAAAGCCCCACCAGCTTTGCTTTCATGTCACTTCTGGGAGCCCCACCAGCCTTTCTTACATGTCACTTCTGGGGAGCCCAGCCAGCCTTTCCTACATGTCACTTCTGGGGAGCCCCACCAGCCTTGCTTACATGTCGCTACCGTGGAGACCCACCAGCCTTGCTTACATGTCACTTCGGGGAGCCCCACTAGCCTTGCCTGCATATGACTTCTGGGGAGCCCCGCCAGCGCTGCTTACATGTGACTTCTGAGAGCCCCACCAGCCTTGCTTACATATGACTTCCAGGGATCACCACCAGTCTTGCTACATGTGAC